>NC_140998.1:112225950-112890899 GCF_052327205.1 Somniosus microcephalus | reverse complement strand
CTCCCCCCCTCTCTCTCCCCCCCTCTCCCCTACCCGAGCCCTCATCCCCCGCTCCAATCCCTCTTTCCACCCCCGGGGCCCAGGCCTCGGCACCTGGATGAACGCGTTCCCTTGGACGCTTTTTGGCGGCCTTCGGCCGTCACCCCTGATGCCGTTGGCCGAGGCGAACACACCCGCAAAGACATGGCCCAGCCGAGTCCAGCGCCCCGGTCAGCTCGAGGTCCGCAGCCGCTGTTCGGCCGCAGGCCACAAAGCACCCGAGCCCCAGCGCCGGCGATGGCTCCACGGAGCTCCGTGCTGCCCCACGCACTGACATGGCCCCGCCCTCCCGAGCTGGCTTCAAGAGCGCCGATTACTGCTGTGAGAGACGGCCGGCGGGGCCCGGTTGCCGGGGTAACCCTTCCCGCTCTCCAAGCCCAGCCTGAGATCCGCACTCCGAGAGCCCCGCCCCCCCCCCCCGCCCGAGCCGAGCGGGGAACAGAGAGAGACGCAGCGTCTCAGCTGCTCCTGCTTGCGCAGCAGGGCGCACCCTTTACTAAGATAGCGGCGCTCGGCTGAGGCCCGCCCCCTCCAGCCTTCACAAAGATGGCGGCGATCGGGGGGCCACTTGTTGACTGGGGCCGGGAGGTTGCCTAGCTCGGGCGTGGGTACGGAGGAGACGGCCCGAGGCTTCGAGGCCTACCTGGAAAAACGGGGGAAAGGTAGGAAAATTAATGAGATTAGATAAAAGATTTAGAAAGTAATTAACTTTTTTAAAAAACAATGTGTGTTTTAAAAGCAACGTTTTTTTTAAAGACACAGAAAGAGGGAAAAAGAAAGGAAAAGTTTGGAATCAAGATGGGGGCGACTCACCTCGGTTCAGAACGATAAGGCCCACCCACACAACGCACCGATTGGTCGAAGCCGTCAGGTCACCAAAGCGTAGGATTGGTCAATCGTCCCGTCACTCGACCGTAGAGGAGGGCCCGGCCGCACGCGCCAGGAACCCGGCGTACGATTGGTCGACCTCGAGGTCACTCTATCGCTAATGAGCGGATAATGAGATGCTAATGAGCGGAATGGTTGAACGTTTTTCGGATACCCGCGGGCGCGATTTTTTGTCCGGGCCGAAACGTAAATACGCTTAACGACCGTTTCGGAACGGTAAGCTTTCTTTCGACGTAACGCACGCGTAGGTACACCCTATAACTTTCGAGCGCATAGCCGGACAGACGCACACGCGAGGACAGACAGACAGACAGACAGACAGAAGTATCCGTTTATATATATATAGATAGATAGATGACAGCATTACAGCTGCTTTTAAGTATAAAAAATATTCTACAAGAACGTGCAATGAAGCAAGACACAGGCCAACACAAATTTGGGTTCAGTCAGTGTTCAAAAAGTGATTGTAAACCATAAAGCATAGCTCAATGTTATCTGTACCCCTTTACTGTTTTACAGATTCGAAACCACTCTAACCCAACAGGTATTTTGTATTTATCTGATACCTTACAGGACTTTGCGCAATGTATCATACGAGGAAAAAGAGTATTAGAATTTTTCTGCCCGCTAAAGTAATCTAATTGATAAAAGAACATTAGAAAAACAAGCCCAACAGTACAATATCAGTGCGCTAATTGTAAAAATTGCAACTGGGACAGAAATCAGTGGGCATAAGTTAATTATATCTCTGGTTAAATTCCATAGCTACTTTCTCATTTAATATTTATTAGAGCACTTCATTATCTTTTCTAGAAGTCTCAGTGAAGATGATAAAACATAGGAAACAGATAAAGCACAGTATAGCTTGGAGGAAGGTCTGAATAAACTCATGGAGCATCCAGACTTAAACTATGCTCCAGCACCAAGCCAACAAAAAATAAGTTAGGTCACAATCTGACATCATTGCCAAGGTCTTTCCAAGGACAATTGGCAATGTGTTAGAAACACTTATTATGGAATAAGCTGCGGGGAGCAAAGCTAATCAGTGGTCTCCCTGGAAATGTAGAAATAATGCTGTCAGTTACAGGAAGGAAACAGCACAACCCAGCCATTCTGAAATGCTTGCAAAGAACAAGAGGAGGAAAAGCACCACTTTTATCAATAGTGTAAATCATAAAAATCCCCACCAATGCGTAAAAAATAAACAACAATTCTAAAAAACACCACATCAATGTACTGCCAGTGTGTCTTGAAAAGGGCAGATTCAAATTAAATGGTTTGCACAATACACAAGGGAAAAACTAGAACTGTAAAACAGAAACCATTACTCAAAAAATAGGACAGTATATTTATACACAATTTAACATAAGGGGATTACTATTTTCTCAATTTTCAAATACAAATGTTTGAACAATTCTTCTCTTCAAGATTACACATATTTTGTTCAAATTGTACTTCAGTACAAGTGACTAATTTTCTATCATTTTTTTAAACAATTTATCCCAGATAATCACACTCAATTCTCTTTCTTCAAGAGGAAGAAGGATAGTCTGCTTCATGCCTGTACTAAGACAGCAGGTGTGCATTCACAATGCAGGAGAGGGTTACTGCCCCTCTTTCATCCCCATAAGATGGAATGCTCCTTCAATGCAAACTTCATCAGCCCGGAACTAAATAAAAAAGAACATTTTCCATTGAGGGACGTTACATTTCAATGTCATTGGGGTCTAAATCTAACCCATTCCTGATATACAGTTTCTTTTTGCATTTGGAAGGACTGATTTGTGTGCTGATGAGGAGCACTGTTGCAGCGAACAGTGTTCAGGAAATTGTGGGCCTGCCAACCTTGATTTTCCATCCATTCAAATTAATGGATGAAAAATTAGGGCTGCAGGCCTAACCAGGATTCCAGCAAGAGTCAATTTTTCTTGGAGCATCAAATCAGGGTATTGAAACTATAGGAGGTGAAATTCGAATAGGCCAGAAAATGGGCGCGGGGAGCACGATCTGTCCACGCCTGTTCAAGAAAGAAAAAAAGACTTACATTTATATAGTACCTTTCACGACCTCAGGACGTCTCAAAGCGCTTTACAGTATGCAGTCATAGAGTTATACAGCACAGAAAGAGGCCCTTCGGCCCATCGTGTCCACACGCCGCCCATCAAGCCCTGTCTGTTCTAATTCCCATTTTCCCAGCACTTGGTCCGTAGCCTTGTATGCTATGAGCGTTTCAAGTGCTCCTCTAAATGCTTCTTGAATGTTGTGAGGGTTCCTGCCTCTACCACCCTTTCAGGCAGTGAGTTCCAGATCCCAACCACACTCTGGGTGAAAAGGTTTTTCCTCAAATCCCTTCTAAACCTCCTGCCCCTTATCTTGAAACTATGCCCTCTGGTTATTGACCCCTCTACTAAGGGTAAAAGTTCCTTTCTATCTACCCTATTTATGCCCCTCATAATTTTGTACACCTCAATCAGGTCCCCCCTCAGCCTTCTCCTGCTCTAAGGAAAACAACCCCCAGCCTGTCCAGTCTCTCTTCATTGCTAGATACAGGAAGGATGTTCCCAATGGCAGGGGAGTCCAGAACCAGGGGTCACAGTCGAAGGATAAGGGGTAAGCCATTTAGAACTGAGATGAGGAGGAATTTCTTCACCCCAGGGAGTGGTGAACCTGTGGAATTCTCTACCACAGAAGGCAGTTGAGGCCAACTTATTAAATATATTCAAGAAGGAGTTAGATATATTTCTTAAGACTAAAGGGATCAAGGGATATGGGGAGAAAGCAGGGACAGGGTACTGAATTGGGATGATCAGCCATGATCTCATTAAATGGCGGAACAGACTCAAGGGGCCAAATGGCCTACTCCTGCTCCTATCTTCTATAGTCTGAAGCGCTCCAGCCCAGGTAACATCCTGGTGAATCTCCTCTGCACCCTCTCCAATGCAATCACATCCTTCATATAGTGTGGCGACCAGAAACTGCACACAGTATTCCAGCTGTGGTCTAACTAGCGTTTTGTACAGCTCCATCATAACCTCCCTGCTCTTATATTCTATGCCTCGGCTAATGAAGGCAAGTATCCCATATGCCTTTTTAACCACCTTATCTACCCCATCCTGCTGCCTTCAGGGATCTACGTACATGCACAACCAAGGTCCCTCTGATCCTCTGTCCTTCCTAGGGTCCTACCATTCATTATGTATTCCTTTGCCTTGTTAGTCCTCCCAAAATGCATCACCTCACACTTTTCAGGGTTAAATTCCATTTGCCACTGTTCTGCCCATCTAACCAACTATATCGTCCTGTAGCCTGAGGCTTCCCTCCTCGCTATTTACCACTCCACCAATTTTCGTGTCATCTGCAAACTTACTGATCATACCTCCTACCTTCATATCTAAATCATTAATGTACACTACAAACAGCAAAGGACCCAGCACCGATCCCTGCGGTACACCACTGGACACAGGCTTCCAGTCACAAAAACAACCTTCGACCATCACCCTCTGCCTCCTTCCACTAAGCCAATTTTGGATCCAATGTGCCAAATTGCCCTGGATCACATGGGCTCTTACCTTCTTGACCAGTCTCCCATGTGGGACTTTGTCAAAGGCCTTACTGAGGTCCATGCAGACTACATCAACTGCACTACCCTCATCCACACACCTAGTCACCCCCTCAAAAAATTCAATCAAATTGGTTAGACATGATCTCCCCCTGACAAAGCCATGCTGACTATCCTTGATTAATCCTTGCCTCTCCAAGTGGAGACTAATTCTGTCCCTCAGAATTTTTTCCTATAATTTCCCTACCACTGATGTTAGGCTCACTGGCCTGTAATTCCCTGGTTTATCCCTACTACCCTTCTTGAATAATGGTACTATGTTAGCTGTCCTCCAGTCCTCTGGCACCTCCTCTGTGGCCAGAGAGGTTCTGAAAATTTGTGCCAGAGCCCCTGCAATCTCCTCCCTTGCCTCACACAGCAGCCTGGGATACATCTCGTGTGGGCCTGGGGATTTATCCACTTTTAAGCCCGCTAAAACTGCTAGTACCTCCTCCCTCTCGATACTAATTTGTTCAAGTATATCACAATCCCCCTGCCTGATTTCTATGCCTACATCATTTTCTGTGATGTACTTCTGAAGGTAGTCACTGTTGTAATGTAGGAAACGTGGCAGCCAAATTGCACACAGCAAGCTCCCACAAACAGCAATGTGATAATGACCAGATAATCGTTTTTTGTGATGTTGATCGAGGGATAAATATTGGCCAGGATACGGGGATAACTCGCCTGCTCTTCTCCGAAATAGTGCCGTGGGATCTTTCACATCCACCTGAGAGGGTGGATGGGGCCTTGATTTAACATCTCATCTGAAAGATGGCACCTCCGACAGTGCAGCACTCCATCAGTACTGCACTCTGAAGTGCCAGCCTAGATTTTTTTGCTCAAGTCTCTGGAGTGGGACTTGAACCCACAACCTGCTAACACAAAGGCGAGAGTGCTCCCAACTGAGCTACAACTGACACTACTCTCATGCAGGCTCAGCTTGCTGCCACTCAAGCACAGACTGATTCTATCGTGGTTGGGTTTACAAGTGTGGCAAGGGGCTTGCAGGGTCTCACAGCAGTCCAGCAATCTGTGCTCCAAAGATGGCTACGAATGCTGAAGTGCTGCCCCGGGGGAGTGGCAGTGGCTCTGTGGAGCAAGAACCTGCTGTCCCCTCTCAGGATGACAACTCCCACCACTGCCATGCCACAAGTGCCCTTCCTGCTGACCGTCAGCTAGCCAGCCCAGACTGCAGCCGCCCATGCTGAGGTGGTGCAGTCTACAGCCGGGCCTTCTAGGCCCAGAGCTGCTCAAGGTCGTCCTGCAAGGCCATCTGCAGTTTCCCACACGGAAAGTCAGCAGCATTTCACCAGCCATGCTGCAGCTACTGGGGCAGCACTACGTAGGAGCACTAGGGTAGGCAAAGGAACATGAAAGACAGACACTAAGGCTGCGGTTTTCCCTACCTCGGCGGGTCCGTGGCGGGCGAGGTCGGTGGCTGGTCACAGCCTCGCTGCTGGCTCCATCCCAGCCTCGCTGCTGGCTCCATCCCAGCCTCCAACATGACCTTTCCCCTCATTGGGCTTGTTAAGCCTGCCCAGTGAGCTTCCCGGCCAATTGAAGGAAGCGGGTCTGATGAAGTAATTTGATGACGCATCATCAGCCGGTTTCCTTAAAGGGACCATGCGCAAATTTCACTGACATTTGTGCTGTCAACGTTCTACAGCATTGAGGTGCTGCAAGCACTGACATGCACTGCACAGAGGTTCACGGCTGCACCCAGGCTCGCCCATGACTCCCACCATATGCTTATGGAGGGAGTCACAGCACACAAGGAGGTTCTCTTCCTTTCCAATGGGTGGAAGAGACCTCCCCAGGAGACCAACACCGCCTGGTTGCATATTGCATAGGAGGACACAAGCAGGGCTGTCATCAGGAGGACCAGGCTGTAGTGGCGCAAACATTTCAATGCTCTCAATGGATCATGAAACGTTACTACAAAGCCACACTCAACCTCATCTTCCTGTGCCACTCATCATATCCCCATCACTCTGCCTTATCTACCCTACTCCTGCACATCCTTACTCACACCAACTTATCTTGCACCTCCATCCATCCCTCTCTATCTACATTATCACTTCCCTATCTCATGAGCCACCCCTCACACTCACCCTCATCCTAGCCCAATCATACCAACTAACAACACACAAGGGTAGGCACTTGTGTGTTTTAGCCAATGTTCATGTAAAGTTTCTGTTAATGTGCTGTCAAACATTGAAACCTTTATTTTCAACACTTTACGTTCTTGGACAGATGTGTGTGCACCTTTGGAAGTGGCTTAGTGAGTTGCAGTGAATGGTGAGACATAACGGTACCCCCCGCAAGCTGATGAGTGTGAAAGGAATGGCTTGGACATTGTAGGGATGCTTTATGTTGTTGGTGTGCCGTGGTGCCAACCTGGCCCATCATGTGGCAGCTAGGGTGTGCAGCGTCAAGTGAAGTAAATGTGGCCATGGTGAGCCCATCCCTGGCGTCCCGGGCAGCAATGTGGTCAGGTGCTGATGCCCTCTGTCCTGTGCAGCATCAGGTTATTGCAGAGAAGGTTGGTGCGGTTTTTGGTGCTGCTGGTGTGCCTGGTGATGCTGGTGTTGCGGCTGATCATAGTCAAATTCTGAGGACCAAGGTGAGAGTATAAACCGTACCGATGCTGATGGAATAGATGGCAGGTGAACTTGAGATGATAGAAGCAATCTGTCAATGGTGAGAGAGGTTGTTCCAATGAGGTGACACTGGATAGAGAGTTTGCTCCAAACACTTGCAAGCTGCATAAAGCTCAATATGTCTTCCAAATGCATTAACCAACAGCTTCTGAGCTTGGAAAGTAAACAGCTGTGAGATGGGAGCTTTTATAGCACATTTCAAGCTGTCAAGTAATGAAATGATTCCATGGCCATTCAACTCCCGCCCAGCTTAAAATATATGAACCCTGAGCAGTGTGGACCCCGTTGACAAGCTGGTAAATTCTAAAGGTGAGCTCAAAATTGTTAACAAGGTCATAATGACCCGAGTTGCCTCCCCCGCCGCTGCATGTCAGGTCTGCTCAGTGTTGGTAATTTGGTAAAGGCGCGTGGCGGCGGGTTGAGAGTGAGATCCCGATCCGCTGTCAAAAAAAGCTTTCCTACCCGACCCGCCACCAATCGTACCCACTAACCCCCGGAAAATTCTCCCCTAAGGGAATGCACAAGGGTGATTAGTTGACTTTATGTAGTTATTTTATGTAGCTTTGGATTGATTAATTTATAAATTATGTTCGAAATGTTTGTTTTGTGGTGGCTCTCATTTCAGCTTTGTGCCCAAGAGGACACTGTAATGTTCCGTGGCAGAGGGATGGTAAGATGGATAAGTGGTGAGCAATGGAATTCATTCAAGGGAACCAGATTCTGATGAGGCACTCACAGACAGCCCATCCGGAATGGGGATCTGCTGTCTACCTCCTCCCTTCCTCCTCCTCCTCCTCCTCCTGAGGTGGTTGTGTAATCCGTGGTGGCAAGGGCTGAGCCCTCATGATAGCCAAGTTGTGGAGGATGCAGCAAACCCCCACAAAATGGGAGACCCGCTGCAGTGTGTACTGGAGGGCTCCTCCCGAGCAGTCAAGGAAGTGGAACTGTTGCTTTAGCACCCTGATGGTCAGCTCGATGAGGTACCTCATGGCAGCATGGCTCTCATTATATGATTGCTGGCCACGAGTGGTAGGGTTGGGGAGGGGAGTCATCAGCCAGGTGTACAGCGGATAGCCCTTGTCTCAGAGCAGCCACTCTTAAGTTCAACGTGGTGGCTGGAAGATTGCTGACACACTGGACTGCCGCAGGATGAAGGCACCATCACGTGCTCGGCGTGGTCCAACTGCACATTAAGTGAGTGGTAGCCTTTGCGGTTACGGAACATCTCAGGATTGATACCCAGCGCCCACAAAGCCACGTCTGTGCAGTCGATGGCGCTCTGCACCATGGGGAAGCCTGATATCCTGGCAAAGTCACATTCGCGCTCCTCCTGCTTCTCTCTGTTTAAAGAGAAGACAATGAAGTCCCATCTCCTGGAGTACAGAGCCTCTGTGACCTCCCGGATGCAGCGATGGACAACGAACTGGGAGATATTAGCTATGTCTCCTACTCCAGACTGGAAGTATCCAGTGGCGAAAAAAATTGAGGGCTACAGTGACCTTGAGAAACAGTGAAACAAATGTTTTATCTTTTTACCCCATCTCTTTTTATCCCCCCTACTGATAATTAATAGAAAGGTTTTTGACAAAGACAAAAAGCCAGACATACATATAGTAACCAGCAGTATAAACCACTTTTGATGTCGCTCTTAAAATACATCCATATTGAGCTACAGAAGTATATCATCTTTCAAAAAAAACTTTAATTCTTTTACTTATCTACCAAGAATACATTTTTTGTTAAAGTTAAACAATAAAGATACTGATAATTTTTAGTGTACTATGGCTACTACTGAACCTTTTCATTCTGATGAACAGAAATCCTCGTCCTTGAAATGTATCATCAACTGGAAGCATAATATAAAGCTGAATATAATATATCCATGTGCACAGGCATATTAATCAAAAATAACTTGCATCCTGTAGGCCAGCTTACAAACATTGCCTGGCTTTATCAAAAAAAATTATGAATGATATCTTTTTGCTGAATTTGCCTGTGTCAGGTATTCACCATCACAAATTCAGCAAAAGGCAGGCAAATGTCATTTGCTAAAGTATTCCTAGCATTGCCCATCATTATAATAAAGTAATGCATCAATCAATTTTCATTGTTCAAAACTAATGTAGGGTTATATTAAATTTACTGACACCAACTCAACAAACCAGAATAATTATAGTTTATTATACAACACAAGATGTCAGCTAATCAGAACCCTCTCCTTGTCGTAATGGTCAGCTGTCATGGGTCCAAAGGGTTTGAACAAGTTATAATTGCAGTGTACAGATCACTACTGAGGCCATTTCTGGAAAATAATGTTTTTTAAAAAAAAGCATATGGAAACAGTTAAGAGAAGAGTTACCATTATCAATTTAGGTTTAATTTATGAAGAAAGACTCGGGCAACAATGATATAGGTCGTTAGAATAATCAAAGATAAAAGATAGAGGTCAGCAGTTATCTCGTACAACAAGCACAGACCTTGAGGACAAAAATGACAACATTCACAAACTTCAAGCAGGACAAGAGATTCAAAGTTTTTATTTCTCCACACATTAGTGGATATATGAAATAGACAGCTAGAAAAGTAGTAACATAGAATTAATTAAAAATACAACACAGAAACAGGCAATTTAGTTAAACCATTCCATGCTGGTGTTTATCCTCCACATGAGCAGTCATCCTAATCCCGAGTGCTTGCCCCGCTCCCATATCCCTTTCATAGAATAATGCAGCACAGAAGGAGGCCATTCGGCCCATCGAGTCTGCGCCAGCTCTTTCGAAGAGCAATCCAGTTAGTTGCACTCCCCCGCTCTTTCTCCTTATCCCGGCAATTTTTTCTCCTTCAAGCATTTGTCCAACTACCTTTTGAAGACTACTACTGAATCTGTATCCAGTACTCCATGTGCGTTCCAAATCCTAACCACTCATTGTGCAAAAAAGTTTTTCCCCATGTCACCTCTGCTTCTTTTGCCAATCACCTTAAATCTGTGCCCTCTGGTTATTGACTTCCAGCTATTGGAAACAGTTTCTCTTTATTTACTCTATCTAAACCCTTCATGATTTTAAACACCTCTATCAAATCTCCTCTTAGCTTTCACTGCTCTAAGGAAAACAATTCTAGCTCCTCCAGTCTCTCCACATAACTGTAATCCCTCATCCTTGGAACACATCTAGTAAATCTCTTCTGCAACCTCTCCAAAGCTTTCACATCCTTCCTAAAATGTGGTTCCCAGAATTGGACACCATACTCCAGCTGGGGCCAGACTAGTGTTTTGTATCGGTTTAGCATAACTTCCTGGCTTTTGTACTCTATGCCTCTATTTATAAACCCCAGGATCCCATATGCTTTATTAACTGCTTTGTTAACCTGTCCTGTCACCTTCAAAGATTTGTGCACAAGCACCCCCAGGTCTCTCTCTTCTTGCAGCCCCTTTAAAATTGTACCATTTAGTGTGTATTGTCTCTCCTCACTTTTCCTACCAAAACGTATCACCTCACACTCCCAATCCACCAGCCTGTCTATGTCCTCTTGACGTCTATTATTGGGGCAGTAATTCCTCCCCAAACGCGTGAGTACGGAAGGGGTACTCACGCGTCTGGCCGGAGGAAATGCTGGTTTTCAGCATGCACAGCGCATGCGCTGAAAACCGGCATTTCCTCTCCTCTAACCCAAGAGTTGAAGAGGCTAGCGCGTGCGCTGTAGGGGTCAGCTCGTGTGTCTTGGATTTCCTCTGTTTTGGGGGATTTGCGCATGTGTAAAGGCCTCCGGCCTTTACGCTTGTAAAAAGCACACGTAAGTATTTATTTTTACAGGTAAGTGGTGTTTTAGTGCAATTTAGAAACTTTTTTTCCACAGATTTATTATTTTAAAGAATCTACAATAAGGTAAGTTTAGTTTTAGACCCTTTTTATTAAAAATTTATTTTTTTCAAAAAAAAAAATTGTTTAAATTATTTGTTTTAACTTATTTATACTTAATTTAATGATTGGGATGTTTTTTAAATTTTTATTTAAAGTTTAAATAGTGTTTTGGGCCCCCGTAGTTTTCATGAGTTTGACAGTTCTTACACTCAAACTCATGAATGAACCTTCCCCTCCCCTGATTGGTTGTACAGTGCTCACCTGATCCCAGCCGGCACATCGCACTAACTACGCCGCTGGATCAGGTAAGCACTGCGCGCTGACATCTGAACCGGGCCTGTGACAGGAAATGCAAGCAGGCCCGGGCTTCAGATGTCAGCGCGCAGGGCGAGTGCAGATCGGGGGCTTGCACGCGCGGCAAGCCCCCGACACCAAGTTCTGGGCCATTATCTTTCTCACCGTTTACTTCCAAGTTTCGTGTCATCTGAAAATTTCAAAATTGTGCCCTGTACCCCAAAGTCCAAGTCAATATCAAAAACAGCAGTGGTCCCAGTACTGAACCTTGAGGAACTCCACTGTATACCTCCCTCCAGTCCAAAAAAGCAGCCATTCACCTCAACTCTCTGTTTTCTATCCCTTAGCCAATTTTGTATCCATGCTGATATTGCCCCCTTTATCCCATGGGCTTCAATTTTGCTAACAAGCCTAGTATGTGGTACTTTATCAAATGCCTTTTGAAAGTCCATTTACACAACATCAACTGTGCTGCCCTCATCCATCCTCTCTGTTACTCATCCCTCTTTCCTTCTACCATCTATTTAACCTACTCTT
Source organism: Somniosus microcephalus (assembly GCF_052327205.1). Classification (NCBI taxonomy): domain Eukaryota; kingdom Metazoa; phylum Chordata; class Chondrichthyes; order Squaliformes; family Somniosidae; genus Somniosus; species Somniosus microcephalus. The sequence goes on along the minus strand of NC_140998.1, from coordinate 112,879,020 downwards.
GAATTCCATGTAAATTGGTACACTTAAAAATAAAATTGGATCAATACCTGTCGCAAAAGAGATTGAAGGCTGCAGATAATACCTGTTTGGTTGACAAAGAGGTTAAGAAAAGAATATGAGGTGGGTAGAAGAAAAGAATCATGATTGAGGAAGTCGTCCATGGACTATGGAATGAGTAGGCTTGATCGACCCAGTGAACTTTCCTCATTTCAAGCTTTAATGTCTTGTGTTTTACTACAAACATTTTAACAATCCTGGAAAAATCAAAAATCTACCTGATTACTAGATAAGGATTAACCAAATAAATATCAAATCAAAATACATTCGGCCATCAGAATAAAAACCGTCAAAAGTACGTTTTTTTAAATTGAGTACTATAAATAATACAATACTGCAAAACTTAACTTTGGTCTTTTTTAACACACCCCTGATTAGGTAAATTTACCATGAACTGCTCCAGGCATCAACCATCATTTGTTTAAAAATACACTAGTGAATCTTTAAGTGGCATTGCTCACGGTGAATTAGAGGATACACAGTTTTACGAGGACAAAAGCATTTTATAGTTTGAAAATGCTGCATGTAACCTGGTGTGTCCCTGCCACAAGTTGTAAGTAGGTACATCAGTGGTAAAGTAGAGGCTATTGCTCTTAGAAAGAAAGACTTGCATTTATATAGCGCCTTTCACAACCTCCAATTACAGCCAATTTTGAAGTGTTGTCACTGTTGTAATGTAGGAAACGCGACAGCCAAATTGCACACAGCAAGCTCCCACAAACAGCAACATGATAACGACCAGATAATCTGTTTTTAGTGGTGTTGATTGAGGTGTTGATTGAGAGATAAATATTGGCCAGGACACCAGGGATAACTTCCCTGCTCGTCTTCGAAATAGTGGCATGAGATCTTTTATGTCCAGCTTAGAGAGCGGACGGGGCCTCGGTTTAACATCTCATCCGAAAGACGGCACCTCGGACAGTGCAGCACTCCCTCAGTACTGCCCGGGGGTGTCAGCCTAGGTTTTTGTGCTCAAGTCTCTGGAGTGGGACTTCAACCCACAACCTTCTGACTCCGAGGCGGGAGTCCTACCCACTGAGCCACAGCTGACCTGAGATTAATCAAAGGCCATTTTCTATTATTGGGGAACTTTCTATGAAACCAACAGGAAATGACTGACATTCTTTACTTTTTAAAAAAACCTGAAAAATGACGTACAAATTTGTACATTTGATAAAGTATGACACTGAAGTATGACAGACACATCTCTTACATAGGTTTTCAATTTTACTATCCACGGAAAACACTTATAATGAGCCAGGAATAAATCGAATAATCTCCTTTCTATAGTAACTTTAACAACAAAATTTCACCAAGTATAACAGCTATTTATCAAGTTGCTGCATTTACTCAGAAAAGTTAGTCTTGTGTGCTTCATGTACGGACTTGCTGTTTACCCCCCACACTGGAGACGTATTGCCTCATAAACACACTAAACCCACCATATCACCTAATTATCTCCTGAAACATCATTACTATAGAAAACGTGCTTCTAATTAGGTTGAGCCGAAACTAAAATCTTATATATACATACTGAGCTATGTAAATGCATTTAGATAAATAGAATCAAGGCTTTTTTGGCCACTTAATGATACAGCACAAGCATTTTGAAGAATGATACGAATTAAACTGAATCAAAAATAAAAAAATTTCAAATGCAGTTGAATATAAACAATTCCATCTGTTAGGGTTTGCTGTAACATTTTGGCATATCCAAAACATTAATTTTCAAAGATTCAAATTTCTATGTCTTTTGGGAGCACTTTAACACAATCCACAGGTTCTATACTTTTATTCCCACTAGGTTACGTCATCTACAGCACCACTTTGTGAAGCTATTTCAGAGGAGGGAAAAATAGGCATAATTTAAAAACATCTTTTTAAATGTAGAAAGATATGCTCAGCTCACCACAGCTAACAAACTCATTCGTAAGTGTATTTATATATCTTTTAGCTTCAGTGAGCGCAGAATACAATCATTTTTTAATGACAAAACAAAAACAATGCTTAATATAAACTGATTATGGCATAGGCGGATAAAGCATTATTCAAATTTGGTACTCAATTCTTAAAATATGTTTTTATTTTCATACTTGCAAGTTAAATAATGCTGATTTAGTACTACTATACTATTGACATCACAGATTTTTGAATATTTAACCAATTTGATTGTGCGTGCGTGCATGAGCGTGCTGTGTGTGTGTTATGGAATTGCTGAACAGCAATATATTCTCAACTATTACACTTTCTAATTAAATGCTGACTGCTATAGAAATGTGATGGATGCACCGTTCAATTCAGCAGACTCAAAGAAAAGGGTTTTGGGTTGCTAGGATATGTCATTGCGTATTCATCAGATGAGAAGTAAGCAAGAAGACGACCATTTTAAGGCCCTCAGTACATGTACAACACAGTAGCAAAAATGGCAAGTTTTAAATTAAGTTGTATATATTCAAGATTAGTGAGGTGGTCTTCTATTCTTGTTGATTGATTCTGTGAATAGCATTTAACCTGGTGCCATGCACCAAAATGAGTTTTGCTGATTTGAGTCCTGGCTCGAACACCACTGGTTCACTTAGAATACTAGATACAGGACACAGTAGTGTCAAAGCAGGCATCTTTACCATAAAATTGCACATATATAGATCTAGCTTTTACGAGTTTTAAAAATCATTATTTAGAGCCTAGTTTTGATAAGGAACATAGACGTTTATGCAAAGTATTTCCACATGAAATGATGTCTACATCCCAATGGGAGAAGTAAGAATTGGAGAAATTATTGCAATATGTTGCCAACTGGAAAAAAAAGCAAATGTCCAACTTTTACACAGTTTCAACTGAGAGTTCAACTCAAGTTACTGTTTTTATTTCTTTCAAAAATGTGTGGAAAGAGAAATACACTTACTCAATAAATAAACTCAATGGACTACAATTCTTCTTCCTCATCATTTTTTTTACTGTGCACAATTGGCTGCTGTGTTTGCCAATACATCAATGATTGCACCTCAAAAGTATTTAATTGGTTGTGAAGCACATTGAGACATTCTGAAGAAATTAAAAGGCACTAAAATAAATCAAAGTTCTTTCCTTTTTTGAGCTCGTCAATTTCTATTGATTGAGATGAGCTCACTCTTGGAGGTGTTGTCACTTCCCCAATGTCCTATCTATACTAAAATGTAATACTACTCTTCTGACACTACAATGCCAATCATATTAGCACCAAAAATGCAGTACAAAATAATATTTTTATGAAGACCTATCCCAACATAGCAGCAGTCAGTTCACATAATTCCAGCTAGATGCCAAAGTTAACATTTTGCAACAATGCCCATATATCCATGTACTTCCAAATCTTAATTAGAGAATAGAGAGAGACGAAGAGAGAGAGACGGAGGGAGAGACCGCAGATAAACAGAAATAATCCACATCCTTCCCATTCAATGCGGGTTTATTTCTGAAGGAGTGAAGTAAGGCATAGAGACCAGCCCTCCCCACAAATAGCAGCAGCTACTCACTCAGAAGGGAGGTTAGTTTCATCTTCTAGGAAGTGATCCCTTTAAGTTGCAGCTTGGAAAGCATAGGCAAAACCAGAAAGCCAACTGCATGATCATCTACAATATTCCGAAAAGGGGAGACCATATTCGAAAAACCTTTGTTTGCTGCAAATGGCAACACATAGTTCACATCAACTATACATTTTCCAAAACCTCTTGAGGCAGTTAATCCACCCGCTGACAAAACATCAGAATACATCTACATGTGGGGTAGAACACAACTGCCCATAAATCATAGTTTTTGAATTGATAGATCTGACGATCCTACAACTAGTTATGGTTATGCAAAACTTCGAATTTGATAATTTAACTAAAATTCTTATTAAATGACAACAGGCTTGTAATGTGTACTAACTGTACAAATGTACATGCTTTTATCCATATATTGAGCCTGCTACATAAAACACTGTTAGTCATCAGATCTTCAATAAGAAAAACTGAACTGATCAGTTTACAGCACCCACCTCCACCAGCCCCCGCCACCCCCCCCCGCCCCCGTCCCTCCCCACCGTTCCCCCACAACAGGATTAACTAGTCCAAGGATTTAATTTAAAGTGTTGCAGACGCATCACTTTACTCTCAGTGGAAATGGTCATCATCCATACAGCAGTTTCTAGCATGGAATATAAAGCTACTTCTATTTCAGTGCCTCTGCCTACTGCTCTTAAATCTATATTAGACTATGAACAATAACCCAAATGACAACAGTGCACAAAGCAGGGGGAAGAACGCACACATTTTACACACACATGCATCACAATCGGGCACTGTATTCACTAGATCCCTTTGTTTGTTTGTATACCGTATCAAAATGCATTGCTGTATGATGTCATTGTGATGAAAATTATTTCTGGGTCTTCTTCACCAAAAAGCAAGCCACACTTACTGTCCAAAAGGATGGTACCCTTTTAAGAGATCACCAGTGAAATACTTCATACTTTCACTACCAGCAGCCTGCTGCGGATTTGTAATTCTTATGCTTAAATGGCCACAAATACAAATGCATCAGGAGTATTTTTAATCCCAAACTGAGGCACAACAAAATGCAGAGGTTTTTTTTAGACAAATAGCACATAAAACAAGTCAGCAGTTCCAGCAGAAGTTCACAATTTTAAGATATTAAAAGAAAAATTAGAGGTTGTTAAACTTGGACATTTTTAAACATGAATTACTTTTCAGGTCTTTATGCTATTAAAATTCAAATGGTTTATCAGAGAGATGGAGCAGCTTTCTGTTTTGCAATTTAGTGACAATTCTAAGAATGACCAGATCAGTTTTGACCATGTCTGACGGAAGGCTGAACTGTACAGTGCTACCAATATGTCTCATCTTCAATCTATAGAACTAGCCTGGCATTTCCATTTGCCACACACACTGGCCTTATAGACTTTGAGCAGGATTCTGAAGTTTGTTTCAATTAGAACCTAATTTGAGGGCGTTTTTTGCTTTGGTCTCATATGCAGAGAATTGCATTGATGTTGTCCAATGATTTCCATGAATGAAACTTTGTGGACAATACATTTGGATGATTTCTTTGAGCTCAGCAAGGTGAAGGAAGTTAGCATTGGGAAATGGAAGGCTTTTCCATTTTAGTCACCCTGCATCAAGCACCGTCAGGTCAAGTATGGCTCAAGCAGATGCAAAGTAAATCTCCCTCTACTCTCCTCCAACAATATGCCTTAACCTCAGCCTTAAATAGTGCATGGCACAGGAGCACCATTAAATAGGGAATTGGGAGTAAAGATAAACATATCCTAAAATTGGAGTCTCACCAGCCAAAAAAATGTATTGACTATTGTATTGACAAGTATTTTTTGCCCATTATTTGGATATTACCTTACGATTGAATTATGTAATGAAAGAAAATAAAAAATAATCCAGGTTATGACAATCTATAATGCCAGGCTAATTCTATAGATTGAAGGTGAGACACATTGGTAGCACAGTACAGTTCAGCCTTCTGTGCATGATAACTCTTAACACGTGACTACACTTTAAGGGACCTATCAGGTACATCAACAATTGAGAAAAAATTCTCTTTTTGTCCTCTCCTCAGGCCTTGCATTGGTAAACAGTAAGGTATTAATCGCAGTATTGTATCACTAACAATGGTGAAAATGGAACAGAATATATTTAATCAAATGAATATTTGGTGAGTGCATATTCAAAACCTATATGCAGTGCATTTGCTTCAGCATCTGTGGCCCACTGCTGACCTCGAAGAAAGCTGCCCACAAAGATCTAGCGATCTCTGTGACACAGATTTCACCTTTCCTGTCGTTAATTTCATTCTGGCGCCACCTATAAGGGATCTTCAGCGTCCAGCAACAGTGATGTCATCAAGCAGGCTAAGCAGCCAATCACACTGAAGAATTCTCAGACAGCAAAGCAGGAAGTAAAAAGCACTGATTATCCTTCACTTTTTAATCATTTTACAGAGAGCAAAATAAAGATTGGGACATACAAATGGGATTAAGGTAGAAGCTGAAATATCATAAACAAACTAAAATAATTTTTCTTTAATTATTTTAAAAATCTATAGCAATGTATATCACAATGGAGAAATTTGACATTCCACGAACATAAAATTCGTTTTTATGGGCCAGAGAGGTTGTTCAGCAATAATTATGACTCAGTACACTATTAAAAACCCAGTTACATCTCATTCAACAAGGCTTAACTTATTCAGGGGTTTTTACAGGGAGATTAGAGCGTAAAAAATGGAAGTTCACGTCAATTCATGTGACGTTTAATTTGCGAAGACAGCAACAGCGCACCCTGTGGAGGAGCAGGGAATCACCGACAGCAACTTCTGGATTTCCATGTTTAACTGTGCATGTGTGGACGCCAGAAGTTGCTGTCAGTGTCACAGAGTAATGAAAGCGAATGCTAACAGTTTCACCATCATTACAACCACAAAATCGTTTATGACAGTAAAATAATCACGTATATCAATTTACAAAGAGACAAAACCACCTTTGCATTTCTCTGGGCTAGATTTGAAACTAGGTGTCCATGGTGTGAAAGAACAAAATGTGTCATCCATCCTCTGTACCCTGATAAGGAAAGCTGAATCCCAGTACATTCTTCTTAACTCACTGCGCATTGCTGGTTACCACTATAGATGTGCTCTTTACAGAATATTCTAATAAATGATTCTAATTCAAAAATATTGATAGAAGTGTTCTAAATACAAGGCACCTACGTAAAAGATCATCTAAAATGCTATATTGTAAGGACGGTTCAAAGTGTACTTCAGAAGCTCCAAGACAGCAAAGACATTTTTTTAAAGCTTTACAATGCATGCAAAAATTCCCACGATAAGCAAAATGGCAGCTTTCCAGCACACACTGGGCAATGTCCTCCGATAGCCACATCCACCATTACAAATGATACACTGCTCCACTACTACCATTGTTGGTAGTTCACACCCAGAAATATTGGCACCGTGCAAGTCTCATTCTCAGGAAACCACAATGACATTCATTTAGATAACAGCAGCTTTACTGCAACTGCGGTTACTAACCACCACTTGTTGGTTTTTACTCAAATATGAAAGTAGCGATCACTGTATAATTTCATGAACAGGACCTTAAAAGTTACTTGCACTTGTTCTGAAATAGGCTCAGAATTTTTTTATAGTCACTTGTTGGAGATGTATGTTAAAGCCTGGAGCACAAAATAATGTTTTACTTTATTTTTAGGGTAGGTGGCAGAAGATACATTGGGGGCAATATTAACTGCGCCCCCACCCCATGACGGGGGTGGGGGGGGGGAGAGAAAGTAGAGGGGATTAAATCTTTAAATCACGATATACGACCCCAACCTGCCGCGTAGGTGCCTGCCACCATTTTTATGGTAGCGGATTGCGTGGCGTGTCTGTGTCCTGTCTTGGAGAGGTGGGACACTTCATTATAATATTTAAATCAGGCTCCCACAGTGCACTGCAGATGGGTAAGTGCTTTTAAGAGTACTGCTGTGAGCCAGGAGTAGGAGTGCTCGTCCCTCCAGCAAACCTTCTGCTGATTGCAGCATCTCCTCACTGCCGCGATCAGCTGAACCCCACCCCCCGCCACTTACCGCGATCCCGAGCCACACCCTCCGCGATCTGCCAAACCCACCCCCCCCACTCCAAGCCCATAATTCCGAGCCTTCTGCCCCACGAACTCTCCCAATCTGACACCTTTTATTAAGCTGTAGTAATACTCGTGTACAAAGCTCAAGAGAACAAAAGACACACCGTGCACCTTACTCAAGATTTTTGATGAGGTAACAGAGAGGGTTGATGAGGGCAATGCGGTGGACGTAGTGTACATGGATTTCCAAAAGGCTTTCGAAAAAGTGCCACATAATAGGCTTGCCAGCAAAGTTGAAGCCCATGGAATAAAAAGGACAGTGGCAGCATGGATACGAAAATGGCTAAGTGTCAAGAAACAGAGAGTAGTGGTGAATGGTTGTTTTTCAGACTGGAGAAAGGTACACAGTGCTGTTCCCCAGGGGTCGGTTCTAGGGTCACTGGATTTCTTGATATATATTAATGACTTGGATGTGGATGTACAGGGCACAATTTCAAAATTTGCAGATGACACAAAACTTGGAAGTACAATGAACAGTGAGGAGGATAGTGATAGACTTCAAGAGAACATAGACAGGCTGGCGGAATGGATGGACACGTGGCAGATGAAATTTAACACAGAAAAATGCAAAGTGATACATTTTGTTAGAAAGAATGAAGAAAGGAAATATAAACTAAAGGTTACAACCCTAAAGGGGGCGCATGAACAGAGAGACCTTGGGGTATATGTGCACAAATCGTTGAAGGTGGCAGGGTAGGTTGAGAAAGCAGTTAAAAAAGCATACGGGATCCTGGGCTTCGTGAATAGAGGTGTAGAGTACAAAAGCATGGAAATTATGATGAACCTTTATAAAACACTGGTTTGGCCTCAACTGGAGTACTGTGTCCAATTCTGGGCACCGCACTTTAGGAAGGATGTGAAGGCCTTAGAGAGGGTGCAGAAAAGATTTACAAGAATGATTCCAGGGATGAGGGACTTCAGTTACGTGGATAGACTAGAGAAGCTGGGGTTGTTCTCCTTACAGCAGAGAAGATTGAGAGGAGATTTGATAGAGGTGTTCAAAATCATGAGGGGTCTGGACAGAATAGATTGAGAGAAACTGTTCCCATCGAAAGAGGGGTCGAGAACCAGAGGACACAGATTTAAAGTGATTGGCAGAAGAACCAAAGGCGACATAAGAAATAACTTTTTTACGCAGTGAGTGGTTAGGATCTGGAATTCACTGCCTGAAAGGGTGGTGGGGGCAGACTCAATCACGGCTTTCAAAAGGGACTTGGATAAGTACCTGAAATAATTTTTTTTTCAGGGCTATGGGGAAAGGGCGGGGGAGTGGGACTAGCTGAAGTGCTCTTGCAGGGAGTCAGCATGGGTTCAATGGGCCAAATGGTCTTCTTCCGTGCTGTAACCATTCTATAATGACAGTTTGCAACCACATTTTTGCAATTTTATCTACAGCAAAGACACAGGTTTAAAACTCTATACCTAGCAGTAAGTGGCCTGTCAGATTTTAATTAACTCAAAAGAACACTGATGTGAACTTCTCTTCTGCCAATAGCACAACATCATCACAGTTTGTGTTCTGGATTTCATGTTTAATATTTCACTTGTAGTGTAAAAATGGAGGATTTCTTTAAAGTAGGATTTTTTGCAAAATGAACACTTCCATCTAGTTAGATTATCTCGTTACCTACTCAGTACAAATGGAACTCAAAAGAGCTCCCTACCAACAAGAGGGCAGGCCATACTAGATTTAGTAATGAGTAATGAGCCAGACTTAGTTAATAATCTAACAGTAAGGGAACATTTGTCTAACAGTGATCATAATATGATCAAATTCAATGTTAGGTTTGATAAGGAGAAACTTAACACAGTTACTAAGATTCTAGATTTTGGTAAAGCTAACTTATATGGGATGAAACAGAGACTGACAACAGCAAACTGGTCAAAACTGTTATCAGGTAAAACTACAGATGAACAGTGGGAGGTGTTCAAAAAAAGAATTTAGCTTAACACAGGACCAGTATATACCCCTAAGGGGCAAGAGTTCTTCTTACCAAATAAAAGAGCCATGTTCGACAAAAAAGGGAGAGATAACATAAAACTAAAGGAAAGAGTATATAAAACTGCAAAGAATAGAGTAGATCCGGGGTCTGGGAGAGATATAAAAACATAAAAGGAAGACAAAAAAAATAGCACGAGCTGCAAAAGGGGAATACAAAATGAAACTTGCAATGGATATTAAGATTAACACAAAACGTTTTTACAATTATATTAGAAGTAAAAGATAATCAAGGTAATGTGAGCCCTTTAAAAGCAGATGGGGTAATATTGCAAATAAAAATAAGGAAATGGCTGACTTGTTGATTAATTATTTTTATCAGTCTTCACAGTAGAGGAAGAGGATAATATACCTGACATTTCAGGGAAATTAATAATGAACCAAGGATTGGAACTCACTAAAGTTAACGCAAGCAAGAAAGCATTATTCGAAAAAGTAATTGCACTTAAGACTGACAAATCCCCAGGACCTGATGGTTTCTACACCAGGGTTTTAAAGGAAGTAGGTGAGGAAATTGCAAATGCTTCAGCCATAATCTTCCGAAGCTCTCTCGATTCAGGAATTGTCCCTTTAGATTGGAAAATGGCAAAATTAACTCCAGTATTTAAGAACGGTGAGAGAGAAACCTGGAAATTCTAGGCCTGTTAGTCCAACATCTGTTGTGGGGAAGTTATTGGAATTTATAATTAAGGACAGAGTGACTGTGCACTTCAAGAAATTTGAGCTGATTGGAGAGCGCCAACATGGATTTGTAAAGCAATAGCAAAATACTGCGGATGCTGGAAATCTGAAATAACAACAGAAAATGCTGGAAACACTCAGTAGGGTCACAGACCTGAAATGGTAACTCTATTTCTCTCTGCACGGATGCTGCCTGGCCTGCTGAGTGTTTCCAGCATTTTCTGTTATTATGGATTTGTAAAGGGTAGGTCTAACAAAACTAATTGAATTTTTTGAGGAAGTAACTAAAGCAGTAGACAGGGGTATGTCTATGGATGTAGTTTATATGGACTTCCAGAAGGTATGTGATAAGGTTCCACATAAGAGACTAAAATTAAAGCCCATGGAATTGAAGGCAAATTATTAACCTGCTTAGGCAGTATTAGACAGAGAGTAGGGATAATGGGTATGTACTCAAATTGGAAGGTAGTGACTAGTGGTGCCCCACAAGGATCTGTGCTGGGACCTCAACTGTTCTCTATATTTATTAATAACTTAGATAACACAATAGAGAGACATATAGCCAAGTTTTCTGATGACACAAAGGTTGGTGGCATAGTAAGTGGTGTAGACTGGAGCATAACATTACAAAGAGACATTGATAGATTAAGTGAGTGGGCAAAACTGTGGTAGATGGATTTCAATGCAGGTAAATGCAAGGTCCTCCATTTTGGATCAAAAAAAGATAGATCTGAGTATTTTTTTAAACAGTGAAAAGCTAGGAACAGTGGAGGACCAAAGAGATTTAGGAGTCCATGTACACAGATCACTAAAATGTAGAAGTAAAGTACAAAAAATAATCAAATAGGCTAATGGAATGTTGGCTTTTATAACCAGAAGGCTAGAATATAAAGGGGAGGAAGTTTTGCTACAGCTATACAAAACCCCGGTTAGACCACATCTGGAATATGGTGTACAATTCTGGGCACTGCACCTCAGAAAGGATATATTGGCCTTAGAAGAAGTGCAGCACAGATTCACCAGAATGTTCCCAGGGCTCCAAGGGTTAGATTATGAGGAGAGATTACATAAACTAGGCTTGTATTCCCTGGGATACAGAAGACTAACAGGTGATTTGATTGAGGTTATTAGGATTTTAAAAGGAATTGATAGGGTAGATAGTGAGAAATTTTTCCTGCCGGTGGGCAAGTCTAGGACAAGGGGACATAACCTTAAAACCAGAGCCAGGCCATTCAGGAGAGGAGTCAGAAACACTTACTCACACAAAGGATGGTAGAAGTGTGGAATTCTCTCCCACAAAAAGCAGTAGATGCTAGCTCAATTAATAATTTTAAACCGGAGATTGACAGATTTTTGCTAGCCATGGGTATTAAGGGATATGGAGCCAAGAATAGAGTTAGGATACGAATCAGCCATGATCTCATTGAATGGTGGAAGAAGCTCGAGGAGCTGAATGGCCTACTCCTGTTCCTATATTCCTAAAACAAACCTGAAGGGATCTTGTTCTTGTTACAGTGAGTGCAGAACAAGCAGAATATATTTTCTGCATGGAGGAGGAGGAGGAGGAGGACAAAAACATATTTATGTCTTTAAAATGGAAAATAGCTAAATATTGAAGATATATTTAATTAAACACAACTTTCAATTAGAACAGAATGTAGCTAAAGCAATTAGTGAGTTTACGAGAACTTTTCAGATCCTTTCGCCTCCGGGGGTTTCCAAAATATTAAACAAGAAAAAATGTTGGCCAGGATATTGGGAGAACTCCCTTCTCTTTATTCAAATAGTGCCATGTGATCTTCAATGTCCCCGGAACAGACAGAGCCTCAGTTTAGTCTCCAAGGACAACTCCTCCAAGAATGCAACAGTTGCTCAATACTGCAATGGCTTCAAAACGCTTATCTAGGGCTGCAGCTACTAATTTTTTGGTATTTCAATACTCAATTGATTAAAGTAACTATCAAATATTCAGCTACAATAAACTACCATAAAAATGAAATTTTATATAACAGCATACATTGCTGAAAAAAATTGAATACTTGTGCAGTTTTTTTTTTAAAAAGGAAACACTGTATGTACATCACTGTCAGCCAATAACATGAAGACCAAAATTATATTTTTCATTTATATTTTATGACAACTTTGTACATAAGCACACCTCTGTAGAACAGTGTCTAAAACATCAAGTCAGGTGTAGCATCGGCTTTATGCTTATAACAATTGGCAGTGAAAATTGATTCAGTATCCCAATTTTAATGATTTCATTATTAAATACAGCCTCAAAAATGTTACAATTGTTTCTTTTTTTTCCATTCCATTTTGTAATAAACTTGTTGCATATTTTGTATCATAATTATATCCTGATAAGGTAACATTTGAAACAATTAACAAATACAAAAGCATACTTTTTAACACATCAGTGCCACTGAGAAAGGAGGACATTTGGTTCATCCTAGTGCAGAGCAGCAGATGGCTGTTGAATAGTGAAGGTCAATGCTCCAATTCAGTGATTCACTTTTACCAGATTTTAGCCTGGCCATTAAATGGGGGGGGGGGGGGGGGATGTGGGCCACCTAAATGGCATCATGTGGCTAGGTACCTCCCATCATTCCTTATAAGGGCAGTATAAAAATGAATGCCCACAAAGTAACCTGCAGGTTTTGACTGTGTACTGGGACAAAGTTCATGTTTACAAGGGATGTCAAGAACAAGGGAAAAAGCTGGGGGTGGGTGGTAGTTACTACCAGATGATTATGATTACTTACATTTTGAAATCCTTGAAGTTCACGTTGACTATAGTATTACTATTCTGACTAAACTCTACCTAGTAAAGCAGTCATCTGGATGTAAACTTGTAAGTGGAACAGTGCTAAGCTACATCATGTTAAGGGAATCAGCAGGTACAATCATATTCACTTAAGACATGTACAGTTTGGGGTGCCGGGAGTAAAAGTATATTTTATTCCAAGGCTGCCGGCTTTCAAATCTATCTGCAATATTTGTAATAAGTCCTGACTATCCTGCAGCTGAGTCGTCAGAGGGGATACCATGTGATGATATCAGCAACTCTTAGCAGGAAAAATGATCTTTTTTCAAAACAAAATCCTTTATGAACTTAGAATAGCATTGCTCTGGGTTAAGTAGGAATCCATACCTAATTCAGTTGGGTTCTTAGCAGAATGCAGAGGCCAAAGCAAAATATAAAATGCCCCCTGAAAACACACAGTATAAGTGAAGGGGGCCATTGTAAACCAGTCCTGCCAATAGTAAGTAGCAACTTGTGGTAAATCGCTCAGTGAAATGTCACCTTCCATACAAATAGCAATTATGAAATAACGTTAATTACACTTTAATATCAAAATTAATATTCCACCCTCAAAACACCAGCTGGTGTCCACTTTCAACTCAGCTGTTTTTTTTAATATTTCACCAGCAAAATAATTTTATGAACTGTATGGACTTTATCCCATTAGAAATCTGATAAGTCACAAATAGTTCAACCATTAATTTTTGTAATACGACTCCCCACAGAGCATATTTATCACGGCAAATATTTTCCTTCTTTTCTTGCAATCACGTGGATGCTACAGACTCAACATGAACTGAGAACATGTAGTCTAGCCATTTATTGTGTGTTTGTGTGTGTGTGCTTTACCATGACACCACAGCCTCTAAGGGTCAGATTAATTAAGCTCAACAGCAGCTGCAGTGCAACGTGAGAAGCACATTGCCACATTTCCCACCAGTCCTGCCCAATTACCTGCGGCATTCCAGTACTGGACAACTGACATCTAGCACACTGCTTGCAAGACTACATTCCCTCTAGTCTCCTGATGAATTTTAAAACAAAATTCCCAATCCTTTGAAAGGACTGAAGAGCCCTGCACCTGCTGCAGCCAGCAATGATGAGTCCCAGTGCGAGGTTTGTCAGTCAGATCTCTGCAGATGCTGTTCTATTTTATATTAGAATCACATCCAAAGATGGAAACGAGATGACAATCTCATACTCAGACCTCGAAAGTCATTTCTATTTCTAAAAGTTGTGGCTTGACAGACTTACAACAGTTAAGCTTGTATCCTGGCTTGTCTCCAGTGTAAGCAGCTGCAACTAAACATTGTGGTCAATAACAACAAAGGACTAGGTTCCCACATCTCTATCCCCAGCAGATTAGGACAGTGGGGAATGGTTACCATTTTCAACAATTTACAGCTACAGCTCCACAGTTGCCTGGTAATTTTTAAATGTTTCCAACCGTTGAGAGGAATGAGACTGAGCAGCATGTTGGATTTGATTCTCGCCTTTCACCTCTGGGACCTGGGTTCAAATCCACCTCAGCCAGACAGGAGGAAAGTCTCCTCTTTTCACTGGCTGAGACCAGCAACTGGTACACATGGGCCCATGGCACTTAAGCACAAATTATCAATCTCACTCAGTGAGCACAGGATGACTTCTTTAGGAAATAGAAAAATGTCACAATGTTACAGTACACTGTGTTCTTCAGAGGGTAAGAATATCTAGTGGGAGCTTGCATCTTACTGTGCTATATCTGACCCGAGTGCTCAAATGCAAAATGTTCCATTCTGAATAAATGGTGGGTCATTACAACTTCATACCAGCTTGATAATTTCACGAAATTAAAAAAAACTGCAAAAAAAAGCAAACTTTCCTAATATATACTGCCCACAATTTTCCTAGTAGACAACTGCAAATTATTCCTCTATGGGCCAGAAATTCCAGGCCAGAAGCGTGAGTACGGTCGGCTTACTCACGCTTCTGGCCGTTGGAAATGCCGGCGTTCAGCATGAACAGCGCATGCGGGGAACGCCGGCATTTCCAGACCTCGAGTGCGTGCGACTGCACAGGCAGCGCTTGCGCAGTGAACTTCGTGGATGTCATTCATGAAATCCGTGAGGTTAAGTCCTTAGAAGTTACACTTGAAAAAAGCAAGTGTAAAGTTGTTCATTGGCTGCGGAGGAAGATATATTTTATCGTGGAGCTTTTGAAATGCAATATTTTTGTTTGGGAAAGGGAGGGAAGTTATTTTAAGAAATTTTAAGTAAGTTTAAAAGTTTAAATTTTTTTTTTTTTTTTTTTATAAAGGGTTTTCAGAACGGTAGGTAGAAGGAGCAATTGTGGCTGTGTGAATGGAATGTGAGAATGAGTTATGTATGTATGTCCACATATATTCCTTTACGTATATGTATGTATGTTTTATATTCCTTTACTAATGTGTATGAATGTATGTTTTTAATTATGATTTTCCAATAAGTTACTTTCTCTGAAAGTCATAATTAAATAATATATTCATACACATAAGTAAAGGAATATATACATAACACGCAAAGGAATATATACAGACATACATACTTTCAGAAGCTCCACGATAAGAAATATCTTCCTCCGCAGCCTCTGTAGCAACTGTACCCATGCTTTTTTCATGTGTAAGTTGTAATGACTGGACCTCACTGAAAGCATTAATGAAAGCGGCGAATTATACTGCGCACACGCTGCCTGTGCAGTCGAACGCGTTCTGCCTCTGAACCCCTTCGTTCAGAGGACAGGAAATGCCGGTTTTCCCCACATGCACTGTGCATGCTGAAAACCGGCATTTCATCCGGCCAGATGCGCAAGTACCCCGACCGTACTAGCGCATTTGGAAGGGAATTATTGGGCCAACATTTTACATGTCAATAAAATAAAAAATTTAACAATTGCACGACTTGCCCCCTCGCATCTGCGACTGAGGGTCCAAGGAGGTGCATTGCGCAAGAGGTCATCATCGGACGTATCCTCACACTGTTCCCTTTGGGGAACTGTATGAAGTGGTGGAAGGATTTATGGCCGTGATTAACGCTCATTCCGTGACCGTAACCATCTTTGAACCAGCCATTAGGGTGGTTAGTCCTATGGCGGGAGGGTTTTACGGGCTCCCACAACCCATCTGAGGGGGGGGGGGCCACCAACACCCACGGACGCAAGTATCCCGCTGGATGCCCACCCAGAATTTAAAGTTGGAGCTCCGACTCCACTTGCCGGGACTGTCTGGAGTGGGGTTCAAAACCCTACTCCTTCTGGCCCAGCGGCGGGGATGCTTACTGCTACGCAAAAGGCCCACTCCGCACAAAAGGTGACACCCATACGTTTCCTGCGCCTTTTCCCTCCCCGTGACTGGAGCCCTATGCTGCCATTTCACGTTGCTAATCGGATTGGGCCTTTGTCATAGCGGTAGGATCCCCGCCGCTGGGCCAGATCAGGGTAGGGTTTCGAACCCCGCTCCAGACAGTCCCGGCAAGTGGAGTCGGAGCTCCGGCTCTAAATTCTGGGTTGACATCCAGTGGGATATTTGCGTCCGTGGGTGTGGGTGGCCCCCCCTCCTTGTATAGCTTGTGGGAGCCCGTAAAACCCTCCCGCCATAGGACTAACCGCCCTAATGGCTGGTTCAAAGATGGTCACGGAATGAGCGTTAATCATGGCCATAAATCCTTCCACCACTTCATACAGTTCCCCAAAGGGAACAGTGTGAAGACACGTATGATGACGACATTGCTAAATAAATAAATGGAATTTAAAAAATTCTTTTAGGGCTTTTAAAAGTCTTTAAATTGCTTTAATTCTCTTTAAAACTACTTCAGATTACTCAAAATAATGTAAACATTTAAAAAAGTTTATAAAAGTTACCAAAATCTTCAAAAAACTTCCAAAAACCTATTTAAACTGCTGCTTTGCATGTAAAAAAGCAAAGCAGCTTGACAGAAACATTGGGGGCGTGTCCAGTGAAACTGAGACCTCAAGGGGCGTGTCTCACTTACACTGCACGCTCCTGGCTCCGCGCTGGCTGCACTCCTGGGCGGCGTGACGTCATACGCTGCCCGGGATTCTTCTTTCAGTTTCTGCAAGTGCAGGCGTCCCTGGAGCTGATCGGCAGGAGCGCGGGGTAAGTGCAAATACGGGGCTTGCACGCGCTGCAAGCCCCGTTCTGGAATTTCTGGCCCAATATACTTTCAGGAACTATATTCCAACAGTTAACATTTAAATGTGATGGTCAGTCATTAGACGTAGAGCTCACTGATATCTGACAATGACCACACAAAAACAGAACCAAAAGTTACCCAATTTGCGTTTGGTCTCCCCAATGTAGAGGAGACCGTATCATGAGCAGCAAATACAGATACTAAATTTTGTCATTTAATCACTCCACGATGCAGTCTCCTCCACATTGGGGAGACCAAACGCAGATTGGGCGATCGCTTTGCAGAACACCTCCAGTCAGTCCGTAAGCGTGATCCTGAGCTTCTGGTTGCCTGTCACTTTAATTCTCTGCTCCACTCCCACTCTGTCCTCAGCCTCTTGCACCGCATCGTGAGCAGTGAATACAGTATACTAAATTTTGTCATTTAATCACTCTTGCCTTCCTCCCTATCACAGACCTTCCCTTTTGTTCTTTCCTCCTCTCCCCCTTTTCCTTGCCCCTGCACTTGCTTAAAATCTGTTCCATCTCTAACTTTTTCCAGTTCTGATGAAAGGTCAGTGACGTGAAACATCAACTCTGTTCCTCTCTCCACAGATGCTGCCTTACCTGCTGAGTATTTCCGGCATTTCCTGTTTTTATTTCAGATTTCCAGCAGCCACAGTATTTTGCTTTTGTGATGGTAGTGAATAACCCCTTTGTAATAACTGTATTCCAAAAATACAAAATTATACAATCTTAAAAGTCCTGTATTTAATATACACTCACTGATTTCACTGCTCAATGATCTAAAGCCCACTCTGAATCAGTATAACATCTCTAAACAAAATTAAAAATAGCCACACAATCTCATCCAAGGATTGAGATGACGCTTGAAATATAATCTCTACTAAAACTTTAGCATTCTTTATAACTAGTGCATACACCTCCTTCTGCACTGCATTTTAATCATAAATTCTCCTTTCCTTGAGCTCCACATATAAACGCAAAACATGCTCTCACAGTTTACAATGCCATACGAGAGCATCAGTTCTGTTCCTGTCTTGTAGCAGAAATTATAACCAATTATTTCCCCAATAATTACTCAATTAGGATTATGCCAATTACACAAATTTGTTAATTAAAATTTGTAATGCATTAATTTACTGTGAATGTATACACAAACACATTCAAATGCTGAATAGAAATGGTTTAAGGGCCATCCCATGGAAGAAGATGCTTTTCATTACTGCCTGCTAATTGATGTAAGCCACTGACAATTATTGCTTGCTGACATCAGCGGGTGGACAAGAAGACTACTGTCAGTTGATATCACAGAGCAAGCTTAAAACCTGAACAAAGCCAATGAAAAAATTTCCAGTTTTTAAACTTATAGCATTTAGTTCAAGAGCACAATAAAAAAAATCGGTAATTTCCAGTCTTTAATGGCAGTCACCCCTTGGGCTTCTTAAGGGATCAACAGAGTCAAAAGTCCCCTAATCCTTGAGCTTTGTAACATCTAGGTCAATAGTTTGGCACTATAGCCCTCAAAACACAGTCAATATTACACGTATATATAAAACTGTAACCTGACATAGACAAAGTCAAAAGTATTTGTTATTCTATACTCGTGCATAGGGAGACAGTGATTTTTAAAACATTTTTCAGGGACTCACTGGTATGTGCACCCACCACTGATTTATGGGACTAAATCTATATTTCTCATGAACCTATTAAAAATAAAAGGAGTCTTCAATTTAATGCACTACTGCTAGTTAATGACTTCTTCACCAGCTATCATAAAATGAAATTTTATAACAGCTGTTTTCACTCCTTTACAACAAAAGTCCAAGTTCATGAGCTGGCCCATTATATTGGAAATAATGATGTGGGAAGCAGTGTTCAATTTCTCCTTAATTCACTCATATGTGCTTGAGATATAGGTTCAACAGGACCCATTAACAGTGGACTTTGTGCAATAGTATTGATATTGCTTTGTAATAACTACTTATACAAATCTTCTGAATGTACTACTTTTACATTGAATTACAGATGCACATACTAACATTCTCGTCTCAGTCTTTTGAAGTATAATATGTAACACTTAGAATTGTGCCAATTGATCACATAAATTTATCTCATTCTTATTCATGAACCTACTGGTCGCTGAGCCAGATTATGTGATTATGTAACTGCATGATTAAAATTTAGGCAGGTACAATCCCAGGATACAGTATTTTTCCAATTAAATGTTTTACTAAAGTTCTGAAGTATTAGAAAGTTAAGCAGATTATTGGGTATTCACTTTAACAAATTATAATGATAGTTAAACAACTGGCAGTACTAATGTTTATTCTCATGGCATTAGCACATTGGCTCTCCAAGAGACATTTGAGATGCCTACAGTAACTGAATTATCTTTTTTTGGGGGGGGGGGGGGCGCGGTGGAGGGGAGGAAAAGGGAGGCAATACAGATGAGGAAAATATGCCATTTTCATATGCAAAACATTTACCACAGGTCAACTTCCATTTTAAAATGTATTATCAAATGTCACTAGTTAGGACTTCAAAGTTAGCACTTAATTTGTGGCAGTATTGAAAGACAAGAGAGGGATAATTTTGGTTTACAGAAATTCATAATTCAATGTAACAGGAGATAGTCAAATGACAGAGCAGTAAATGCAATTTATTTAAAATTTACATTAAGATGGTGCACTGGATAAAAAACGATTGACATAGCAGACTGAATGTGATGAAGCTAATTTCTCATTCAACTAGTGTAGTGGTTTAAATCCAGTCATTTATTTCTCACACAAGCTACTGCTGGAACCAGTTATCAATTCAAGTTAAAATAAAATTGTATCTACACACTAGATAAACAATGTGATAAAACAAAACCCAAGCCATGACCAGGGCTAGACAAAAACCACAGCTGCGTTTTCCTCATTCAACGTTATGCTGCAGTGTACTTTCCATTCAATCCTTAAAGTTCAAATTAAAAATCACAAATAATTCCACACACCCAAACTAAAACCATAACATAATTCCACACTATTTTAATATGATCAAATTACAAAATCAGCAGACAATACATCTAGACTTAAAGTCAGATGTTCATAATTTCAATTACCTTAGAAAAGGGGGACACATGCGGGGTAATTTTAATCCCCCTCCCTGGGAGCCCCCCCCACCCCCAAAGATATAGGTGGGGTTGGGTTGGGTGGGGATGATAAAATGTAAAAAATCTCAAACCCAAACCCAACCTGTCTCGAAAAGGTGGGACAGAGCGGGCAACCAACCTACTTCCATGAGGCTGGTTGCTCATTTTATTATTTTAATGAGGCTGCATGCCTCAGATTTCTATCTCTTTTCCAGCTGTAATGCTGGCCAGCCAGGTTTCCCAAGCTTCGGGAGCATCCCCGCCCAACAGGGAGCCAAGCCTGTCAATCAGGCTGGCTTCCATGTGAAGAATTTACGGGCTTCCCGAACAGAACTCCTCCCGCCCGCTCCCCCCCCACCCTCCCTCCCAACTCTGGCTTGGAAATCCCGCCCCAGTAAATATCGGGGCCATGATATTAGTTATAGCAACTTTAATATCTAAGCAGCCAGGACTACAAATCTAGAATAATAAATATTTTGGTCAATATATAGTGCCTTAGTGTTCATACTACTACAAACTTAAAATGTTGAAAGGGATTTAATGGAATACAGTGCTTGTAATGGAATACAGTCCTGTAAATTCAAAAGTACATAATTTACTGAATTTATAATTAAGGACTTTAATAGCAAATAGAATAGTCAACATGAGATCCCTAATAAACTTTTGTTTGCATGGGATACTACTGGATAAGTGGTAATTTTATCCCAGTACCAAGCCACAATTCATGGTCAACTAGATATTTAACACGAGTTATTAACAATTCCTTTTTTTCCATATATGCCATAACTTGTATTCTAAGCTTTAAATTATACATTACTCAGGACTTTATCTTGTCATATTCTTTCAATATGGTTTGATTCTGAAAATTACCACTAGTCTTAGAAGACATGCTTCTAGTAAGCGTGCGACTAATTATTACAGTGTTCCCAAATGCCACCATAGCTGCCACATTATAATTTTTTACTGCATTTTGCCTCTTCTACGCTCCACCTCACCCTCCAAAGCTTTGTCCTTTATTTCTTAATTCTGACACAAAAAATCCTTTGTTCATAAGAAAGTAAGCATTTAAATCCATCTACACCAGTCACATGACCAGCAGCTGCCCTGTTAAGAATGGTCAGTGTGAGCAGCTGGCAACCTACTATATGGCAACAGATCATCTCCCTATCCTGATTTGTACCGTAGTTTAACACTAAATAGGCTGCAGCAGCGAGAGTCTTTTGTGATTTAGAAAAGTTGGCAGCTCTTTTGGATAATTATCAAGTAGACTGGCAGTAGTATGAATAATCTTAAGATAAGATTTGTACACATCCGAGATCTCTGTAACTGCTTTTGTTTTTCTTTAACCAGATAACCATCCTTCCACATCCCACTGGCTAAAGTTCAATAAAATGTGTGGAACTTCTTTATATTCTACATGTGGCATTACTGTAGTAATTCAAAATTGTTGGGGAAACGTCACCTTTCCCCTCACAAAGGTGAAATGCATTAATATCTCGGACTTCATTAGCATTTTAGGCATGCATCCTTTGCATCTTCTAAAGTGCTCATTTTCTGTAACATAATATCTGCACAAGTGCTGTAATTTTACTACACAGTTTTATTAGAGAAGGTGAATTAGAAGAATGTAAAAACTGTAGGGCATTAATTAATTTACTGCAGTTTTAGAAAATTTAAAAAGTGCAATTAATGCTCCTGGAATCCTCAAAGAGAGTTCAGCACTGCATGCAGCATGTAATTTGCATTAGCAGAAAGGAGATATAAGGTAATAAAGGATTTGGTTATGCACAAACATAGTATGATTGTAATTTTCTGCTTCAAAACACAAAAGGAAATTACCATAGAGAGCAGCAACTTTAGTTAAAAGTAATGCATCATTTTCAAATTCAAAATGGAATATTTTTGGAACTTAGAAAAATATATGCAAAGGATCTTTAAAACAGTAATGCATTATGCAGCAGCTGTTTGCAAAATAATATTTAAAGCCATCAGCCACACATCTTTAATAAGCAATTATTTGAGAGGATGATTCAATGACTTGAAGCTAACATATTGCAGATAATCTGAATGTCAAATGTAGCACACAATGCAGTCAGTTACCTTTCAATACAGATCCTTTTCTTTCAGGTCATTACTTTGCTCGGTTAGATCACTTAATGCTGCATACTGCAGAACAAGATTTTGATCTTTAAGGATCCACACGTTAATTCCAAACCATAATTACACTTTAGTCTGCATTTCCAAACAGAAAATGGAATGGGAATAGAATGCTCTGTATTTTTCTTCAAATACATTAAACAGGTTTAGAAAGATTATGTGCATCCGTTAATTACATGCTTATTAAATTCTGGATTCTATTTTTTTTAAATAAACTATTATTGTTGTAAAAAATGGTGATCTTGACCAAGACAGCAAAATATTTTTTTACTAAAATGAAAATTGGTGCTAAGGTTTATAGACAAATTCTCCAGGCTACTGTTATATTTACACAGATTCTATAACTCTGCATGATAACGAAAAAACGCATTAGAGAATGTGTTGTGGCTAGGAGCAATATGTGAAATATCTGCACATTTTAGGATGACCAGGAATCTGATGAATGGTTAAATTGCAGTCATGAATTGAAATGTTTATCATACCTCACTACTCTCCAACACATTGTGCCTATGTATACCATATTTGAAATATGTTAAAGCATCTGGTTTTTTAAAAACTGTATTAATATAAACAGAGAATGAATGAACAATTATTTAATACTTTCCATTTGGTTATTTCAGCTGGCTTGACAGCATATTAAATATCACCACCGTGATAATATTGTCAAAAAAATATATATATCAAATAAATCACCATGAGATGAATCATTTCCATTGAAAATATCTTTAAAAGTTCAGATTGGGATCTTAATGGTGACACTATCCACTTAAGTACTTATACTGAGCAGCTCAGTAAAAGCAGGCATGGACATGCACCTTTATTACATGCTCTAACTGCCAATTATATGGAGCAGGCAGCAATACCAAAAGGCTTTCTATCTACAATCTTTAATTTTGCCTTTAAAAATGTGCACTAATTGCAACAAAGAGGGAGATCTAGCTTTGTGACAACTAAATAGTCATGTTAAGGTAAATTAAGGCTGGTTCTAGTACTCACAAACAAGTCTGTATTACTTGGTATGATGCAGTTCTTCCCCCTTCAATACTGTAGCAATTGTGAAGTCAGTTGTGAAATTAGAAACATTTCAATGGCTTTAAGTTACCGCATGTGTACAAAGCCAAAATCAACTTATAAAAAAAGTCATCTAAAGAAGTCAAGGTACATATATGTCCATAGTTAAATATAGAATAAGATGAAATGTTTTGGAAAATACAAGTCTATTTTAGTGGTATATGTAACAAATAACCAACACATGACCATTATATTTTGTAAATAAACCACGATAATAGCAGCAGCATTTCTACACTAAATATTAGCTACCAGACTATTATAAATCTTCTGTGGTTAGGTTTTCCCACATTTGCATTATAACATGCGTTAGGGAGGAACATCAACTGGAAAGGTGCATCGCAAAGGAGGCTGCCTTTTGAATCCTGTAAAGCTCTTTCATACACCAGTTACATAAAGAATTTAACAAATTGATTGTGTGACGCTGTGAAACCTTCAAACATTCTACTATTTCAGGATGCTCCGACTCCTTCTCATGTGGCAATGAAACCCCAACCAACACCGCAGAAATAAGCATTTCTTAATTTACAGTATTCTTGAAACACACTACAAAATTAGTTCAGGATACAGCAATAGGAAGGATACTGAATCCCTCAATGGGTGAATATTCATATGAAATCTGTGTATGAAGGCAGAATGTCACCTTTCGCAACATTTAAACACATTTACTGGGAATACTGGTTGGAAACAAATATTAAGATGACAAGTTATATACCTGGACCCTGAATCGCAAAGCAGGCACCTCGCCCCGAAGCGCACACCGAGCTGCAGGCTTTGTTATTCAATCGGGAATAAACGATGATTCAGACCGGTACAAACACTGCTGCACGTGTTGCACAGACTGCTTGTGGCCGGCACAGTTTGCCTTCCTGCGTGTGTGTGTGTGTGGTTCGTGAAGGCTGGAAGGAAACCACAGCTATCTACTCTGAGCAGGAATGCCAGGACCTCAGGAAATTCAGGAGGCTGGTGGTCAAACACGAACACTCCAGATAATCACAAGGGTACATTCATCTTGTCTAAATGATGGCAGGTATGAAATGGTTCTAACTAGTCAAGAGCAGAAAATGATTCTCACGTTATAATTCAAGCATAAAATTCGCATAAGCTTGAAGGCTTTCCACATCGCACAAACTATAAAGCCAGACCGAAGCTCAGGCTCCAGCTGTCAAAGTCGCTCTATTCTGGATTGGGTACACGTAGAATTTACTACAGTCTGTCCTTTTCGTAAAGTACCATTCCTCAATTTGAGAACACACACAACTGAAGAAAAATGATAAATAGTTTGCCCTGCAATCATCACAAGTCACGTGTTGTGAAATGAGCCCGTTCTCTCCCCCAGTTAATTTTGCTGCGAAATAAAATGCCTCAAATGCTCTGCTGCAGCGTCACGCCAGCTGTCCCAGCAAGATCACGGAATTCATTCATCTCATTGGGCGCAACCCCGGGCTCTAAAGCAGTTTACTTATTCAAAAGCGATAACCTGTTTTTGTCATCAAGCCACTGATTTTTAATTTAGCTCGTTCCACTTCAGTCACATCCCAAAGCTGAATGAATGACAGAACTAACGAGTGCATCCAGCACCGGGTCCTGCCAACCCCAGAACGTTGCAGCTCTGGCAATCTCATTCATCATCATTATCACCAGACAAGCTCCAATTGGTTTTCGCAATTCCTGTCTAGGACAAAAGTTGTTTTCGCGCACAATTTACGCAATGACGTGCAATAAAATTCTATCGCAGATATGAACTGATAGAAATATTACAGTATGTGATTTCTATGGATTACATATTTATGTCAAAAGTAAAAGCACGAACAGTTTTTATCTCCTTTCCTGAGGTTTAACCTATTGTATTTCGGGGGGGGGGGAGGGGGGAGGATATTCACATTCAGACTCAAAATTCTATCAAATCAGTTCGCGGCTCATTAACAAATGAAAAATAAATACATGAGTAAAATACATATACGTCAAAGCCACTGTAAAGCACGACCACAAAATATTCGAAAACTGAAAGTGGAGGCGATAAAAGTAATTGCATTATTCACTCTTTCCGAACAACACCCTTAAAATGTCCTCTGTATTGCATTTACAGTGTCGTCCGATTATTTAGGGGAATCGTTTCCCCTCCTGTCAACCATCGAGGCTGAGCTCGCTTTCACCTACCTGGGTAGAAATCTTTGGATTTGGACAGTTTGATCGTGGCACCAGTCTCTTTCTGCAGTTGGACAATGGTTTGTCCTCCCTTTCCAATAATAGATCCGGCAGCATAGCTAGGTATAAGGACTTTTAAAAAATATTGGCCGTCTTCTGCAAAAGGAAAACGAATAGATTATTGCAATCACAAATACAGGGCAAACACAGCGTCCCCCCCCCCCCCAATTCTCTGCCCTGGAATCCATTGTAAAACAGAATAATCATAAATCAGTCTATTTGACAATTTTGAAGAACCGGTTACAAAATACAGTTTACTAGAAAAAATATATAATTTTACTCTATGTAGCACATTGTATTAAATTTGCACAAACTATTGGACATTGCAAAAGAAACAGTTACTCTATGCCAAACGTCACAAAAATAAATGACATTTTGTGATGCAGAGGGAGAAAGAGTGCCTCTGCGTACCCATGTTTAGAAGGATTTTGAATAATGTATCAGAAGATGATGACAGTCGTGGTTTCCATGGTGATCGTGAATTTGTAATTGACCTATAAAACCGCGCTGTTTGCGTGTAGTGCAGTTAAATATCTCCACATACAGCGCTATGTAAATAAATAAACGCAGTTTAACTGAGAACAGCTCCGCAGCAATCCTAATGATTACTTAGTATTTGTTTACTTTTAGACACAAGATACGAACATAATTAACAACTACACGTGAATCAATGATCCCTCTCAGTGTCGAAAAAAATGACACCCCTCTCTCCAGAGCTTGGTTTGGTTTCTAAATCTGATCCCCAACAGTGACTTATCACTTCACAATACAGATGCTTGGGAGAACAATCCCAGATTTCTTTAACTGGTGTTATTAGAGAGCAGCGATCTATTTAAGCTCATTAATTAAAGGATCACTTCACGTCAAGCCTCTGTCTGCTTTCATTCTAGCTACTTAGTTGTTGTACAGGTAACAATGTCAGTTACAAATCTAAACAGGAAAAAACCGACAATATATGCACAAGTAACATTAAAGAAATCAACATTGTTTGCACTATTGGTACAAAACAACAAATTTGCCCAACAACAAAATGGCACGGTGAATGATCAGTTACAGTCAGCAAGTAGCAAATGCACAAGCTTCTGGTTGACCACAAAGACGATTAACCACGCAGCCCTTTCCCTTCTTTGCACCCTATTATTAAAATGCAATAAACGGTGCAAAGTAAACTCCGCTCAAACCGCTACTCATCCCACAATCCAAATTATAACAGTTTCTGCCAACTCATGGACACCAACCTCTCTGCGAATGTTCCCTACCATCCGGGGATGAAAGGTAAGACTTCAATATCCATTTTTTTTAATTACAAATAATAAAAATATATATTTTTAATGGGTTGCGAAACAAACCAGACGCCATTTTTCCAAGGGATTTTTTGGGGGGCGAAGCTGAAAGAGAATAAATGGATGGTGATACCCACCGCCAGTGTTTGTTCTCTTGGTGTTGCCCGCTTCAGGAGGAGCTTCGAGCGGCCGCTTTCTGGAGTCGGGGGGATCCAGGTCGATCGGAACCTCCGTGTGGGTCCCGTTCTGCTGGATGGGAGCTGCCGCCATCATGTTGTTGCTGCTGCTGCTGTTTTGCTGCTGCTGTTGTTTTTTGTGGCTGTAGAGATGCGGTTATATGATAAATTATTGAAAATATCTGTAATGCATATATAAAAAGGGAATGGATGCAGAGGGAATGGGAGGAGGGGAGGGCGGTGGAGTGAGAAGAGGAGGAAGGAGGAGGGTGGGAGGGAGTGAGTGAGTGAGTGAGAGAGAGAGAGAGAGGAGGGAGGGAGTGTGAGAATGAGTGTGAGAGATGTGTGTGGCAGTGCACGGGGCTCCTACTCTAATGCTGCCGCTGCTGCTGGTGCCGCCGCTCTCGGTGCCGCTTCGCTCATTGTCAGCGCCGCAGCTGCCCGATTTCAGCGGGCGGGCGGGGGAGTGAGGGAGAGACTGAAGGAAGGGGTCAGAGGTCACCCAACTCCAGCAGACGCAGCTCGGTCGCTCGCTCGCTCTCCCCCGCACTCTCACACTACCTTCGTCACAAAGGCGAAAACAACCTTGGTTACCCCGGCGACATTGACTGGCAAGCGCCCGTCAGCCAATCGGATCGTTTGCCGGGGGTTCCCGCCTTCCCCCAATCAGCTGGCGCCTGGTGCGGGACATCCGCCAAACGGAATGCTGGCAAATGTGGAGGAGGAGGGGGCGTCACTGAACATTCACGGCTGTGTGTGTGAACACAAGGGGCTGCCGCCGGGAGAGTGTTGTCAATTTACTCGGGTGCATCTAATTCCCTTTGCACAATATTGTAGATGTCCTTAATTCCGCAGGCACATTCTGTAAGATGCTCTACCGAGATAACAAAATAAAAAGCCCTGCAGCTTTGGGTTGACAGTTGCAGTATTAAAGAAACGTATTCGTTCCAGTTTTATTTGATTGCTTTTTTCTAAAAAAAAATGACCTGCTGGTGCTGGTGCTGTGGTTGTGCCCGCCACCTGTCCCGCTGTGCACTCGGTGCTGAGATACATCATCGCATTCTGGCACTAGAGCGCGCGTCATTCGCCCTGCCTCTCGGGGGTACCGGAGCGCGTGTCCTGAATGGCAGTCAGTGTGAAGCGGAGCGAGCTGCTGGAAGATGCCGCTTTAGGAGCCGCTCCAATCACTTCCCTCTCCCGCTTCAGCTTGCTGCTTCATTCTCGTCTGAATTGCAAGGCAATTTAATTATTGCGGTTCTCAGAAATAGCTGGGATCACAGGATTAATAAACAGAATCTACTGGGACCACAGGATTAATAAACAGAACCGTCAGTGTTTGCGTGTTCCAAGTAGCGTATTATCAGTAATCCTCGTTTATTTGGTTGCGGAAAAAGTCAACCACTGCAACAAGTAACATCAGCCAGTGAGCACATTTGAAAACGAAAATTGTGTTCATCTATTTTACATTCTTGATTTCCTAACTTATTTTGGATAATTTCATTGAGTGAAACGTGCGCTCACGCTGCTGAAGGACGATAAATATCCCTAAATAGTAATGCCGACTGTTAAAGCGATAGACTGCTGTGTGAATTTATTATTAGGAGTTCTATAACAATGAAAGATTAATACAGTTTTAATAAAAAAGTGATAGAAGGAAAGAAGGTTATTTTTAAATGGATGATTTGTAAATAAGGCTGCGAAAAGCACTCCGTATTGTTAAACGCCAGATTTGCATGCATACCGGGGTATTCCTTATTTTTTTCTAAAGAAACACTAACAAAATGTAACCACATTCGAATTAATTATTTTAACTAGACACCTTAAAAATAATGCACCCAGCCCTTAATTATCTACCAAATATTTTGCAAACCATTTTCATAGCAGATTCTAATTGATGTATTCTTTTGTTGTCAGTGGCAACATCTATGCTGCATAACCGCCTACTTTCGACTGTTTTTAATAAAAGTTGGTAAAAAGCTGTAAAAGCATCTGTTGTCATCAACATACTTATGGAATAATAACAATGTTGGTATTTGACCGATGTTATAATTGATTTCCATATGCAGTCCTAATTGGTTTAGATTCTCTTAAAACGTATTTGCAGATGATGCCAGATTGTAGCATTAACTGCAAAAGACGCAAAACAATATAGAAAAGACGTAACAAGTGAGAGATTCACAGTTTCAGCAGTCTATCTATGCTTTACTCACACCAAACATCTTACGGTTGTTGTTGTCATTAGCCTTTGAAGTAGAATTGCTTGTTGGATAACATAAATGGAATACCAATGTATCACAACAAATCTACCAATACAAAGTCTGTTGAATTACATCGTATTATATAACTTTTATCTGATCACTATAGGCTTCTTGCATTTGATTTTAGTATTCACAACCCAGGATATTTATATGTACTATATAAATAATGGTATATGCCAATGTATACCAATATACAGAACAAGCAAACCGTTGCATTAATATCTAGTAAATGCTAAAACTTTACATTTTTTATAGTAAGCAGAAATATTAAGTGGCTGCATTAAAAAAAACTGCCAGTGCTGGCCATTTTAGCAGCCTGAGCAAAGCGAAGAATCTAGATACCTGTACATCCTACATAGCTTCGCAAATTCTTTTATCACATAACCCAAATTGGATCTGTCACGATATAAGCAGCCAATTTGTATTTCAGGTGTCCTAGTAATATCCAGAAAATAAATCTTGCAGAAAGTATGCCAGAGGGAAAGAAATACTTGGGTATTATTGCCATTATCCTGTGAGATCCCACAGCTGGGGATATTTATTGGTGTGCAGCTCACACAGCCGACTCCCACAGATCTTTATTATTTTATAGGCATATGAATCTAAGGACCAAAAAACACAGTTCGTGCACATGACATTCAGTTTAAGATTCCGTAACACATTTGTTGCCAAAGGTATACATCAGAATATAATTTTGTCACCTCCAGCAAGTCGCCAGATCTGATACAATGTGCACAATGTTACTAAATAAGCTCAATGTCAGGAAATATTATTCAATTCAGAAAAAATAATCCTTTTGAATACTACGTTAAAGGCGCTATATAAATACAAGTTGTTGTTGTTGTTACTCATTGCTCACAATGGTTTCGAACATGTTAAAATTGATTTCATGCTTTTAGAATATTGTAAATCTGCATGTTTTAATATATTATATGGTATTGGCCTCTACTCTCACATTTTGCACTGACTGCAAATTTTAGTTGTTATGTTATCATTTACTCTTTGGAACAAGAATTACAAAAT
Source organism: Somniosus microcephalus (assembly GCF_052327205.1). NCBI lineage: Eukaryota > Metazoa > Chordata > Chondrichthyes > Squaliformes > Somniosidae > Somniosus > Somniosus microcephalus. Next base: position 112,848,313 of record NC_140998.1, on the reverse strand, counting down.
ATTGCAGGGTAAATCATGCTTGACTACTCTACTGGAATTTTTTGAGGATGTAACTGGTAGAATAGATAAGGGAGAACCAGTGGATGTGGTGTATTTGGACTTTCAGAAGGCTTTCGATAAGGTCCCGCATAAGAGATTAGCGTGCAAAGTTATAGCACATGGGATTGGGGGTAAGGTACTGATTTGGATAGAGAACTGGCTGGCAGACAGGAAGCAAAGAGTTTGAATAAACGGGTCTTTTTCCAAGTGGCAGGCAGTGACTAGTGGGGTACCGCAGGGATCGGTGCTAGGACCCCAGTTATTCACATTATATATTAATGATCTAGATGAGGGAACTAGATGTAATATCTCCAAGTTTGCAGAAGACACAAAGCTGGGTGGGTGTGTGTGCTGTGAGGAGGGTGCAGAGAAACTCCAGTATGATTTGGACAGGTTGGATGGCTGGGCAGATGCATGGCAGATGCAGTATAATGTGGATAAATGTGAGGTTATCCACTTTGGTGGCAAAAAGAGGAAGGCAGATTATTATCTGAATGGCAATAGATTGGGAAAAGGGGAAGTGAAACGAGACCTGGGTGTCCTTGTGCACCAGTCGCTGAAGGTATGCATGCAGGTGCAGCAGGCGGTTAAGAAGGCAAATGGTATGTTGGCCTTCATAGCGAGAGGATTCGAGTACAGGAGCAAGGATGTCTTGCTGCAGTTGTACAGGGCCTTGGTGAGACCACACCTTGAGTATTGTGTGCAGTTTTGGTCACTTTATCTGAGGAAGGATGTTCTTGCCATGGAGAGAGTGCAGCGAAGATTCACCAGACTGATACCTGGGATGGCAGGAATGACGTATGAAGAGAGATTGGGTTGATTGGGCTTGTATTCGCTAGAGTTTAGAAGAATGAGAGGGGATTTCATTGAAACTTATAAAATTCTAACAGGAATAGACAGACTAGATGCAGGAAGGATGGTCCCAATGGTGGGGGAGTCCAGAACCAGGGGTTACAGTCTAAAGATAAGGGGTAAGCCATTTAGGACTGAGATGAGGAGGAATTTCTTCACCCAGAGAGTGGTGAACCTGTGGAATTCTCTACCACAGAAGGCAGTTGAGGCCAATTCATTAAATATATTTAAGAAGGAGTTAGATATATTTCTTAAGGCTAAAGGGATCAAGGGATATGGGGAGAAAGCAGGGACAGGGTACTGAATTTGGATGATCAGCCATGATCTCATTGAATGGCAGAGCGGACTCGAGGGGCCGAATGGCCTACTCCTGCTCCTATCTTCTATGTTTCTATGTTTCTATGTCTTTGGATAGCTGGTTGAGAATACAGTCCACAGGGTCAAGGAAGTTGAGTCTTTAAGTTTGGTTAAATACATTTTCAAATAGCTGCAGTGGGACAGAGGTTGTCCAAATTACTTCAGGAGACACCACCTGCTTGACTAAGGTAATAACTGCTGGCCTATTTATTCCAGTGATGTACTGCATTGGACAATGCCAATTTAGCATTGAAATAGATACACAGTACCATAAAATAATTACAAGCATAAGGCCTTGTGGGAGGTCAAGCTGAATCAGATAACTGGTGTTTGGTTAAACAGCTTCCCACTGGATTTTATTAACGTGTGTCAAAGGTGACCCACATAAAATGGACATGATTGGATATTAGCAGCATGACCATGAATGAGGTAGAATTTTCCCCCCATATAGTCTTTTAGTGTGAAACTTACAGATATTGGTAGTGAACTGATGTCCAGTGCAGGTATTTTACAAATCAAACCTCTAGAACTTTGTGTTTTTAGATTTTTTTAGCTGGCAAGGCAGCATTTATTGCCCATACCTAGATGCCCTGAGGCCATTAATAGTCAACTACACAGTGTGGGACCAGAAACACACATTGGTCAGTCCATGTAAGGGTGACAGATTCCCTTCCCTGAAAGACACTAATGAACCAGTTGGGTTGCTAGTCTAAGATCATAACCACTACACTAGCTTACCGTACTATATCTTGACCAGTATGTTATTGAAAAATGGGAAAAGCAGTAAACCTGTTTTCTTATCTCTCATTTGTAGACATCATGGGGGGAATGTCAGGGGTAGGTTAAAATTTCAAAAATTTGAAAGCTGACCACAACCCACCACAAACACACCCGCTTCCGGTTTTAACGGAGATGGGTTGGTGGCGGGCGACTAACCTGCTCTCGAGAGGTTGGTCAGTTATTTAAATTTTGTCACTAAAAAAGTACTTATGCTGTTAAATACTGGTCCTAACTTCTGCTGCGAGTTTAATTGGCAATTAATGCACAAGTGCAGCAATTTCTTGTACCTCACGGAGATTAAGTTGAGCGGCTATTTTCACGAGGTTAATGGCAGAATGGCACAAATCATCCAGCAACTTGTGACAGTTTGCAATTCATGGGGTATCTCTTCCTCGCCACAAGTTGCTGGATGAGTTATTATACATTAATAATGGTGTACCCATTAAACTCGCTGTTATTTTGGCAGCAAAATCTGGGCCAACATCTACTTATGCTTTCATTTACTTTTTCCTGTACATTGGAGCTCAAAAGTTAGAGTCATAACATTCAAAAGGGAAACTGTGACTGGACTTGGGTGCCTGAGGGTTCTGTGGAAATAGAAACAGTGGAATATTGGAACAGGAGGAGGCCATTCAACCCCTTGAGCCTGCTCCACCATTAAATTTCAATTATTTTGATCACATGAGAAGCAAAAGTGAACGCTTTAAGCTTATGGGAATCAATGATGTTATAGATGTCACAGGGATGCTGCTTAGAAACATAGAAGATAGGAGCAGGAGTAGGCCATTCAGCCCCTTGAGTCTGCTCCGGCATTAAATGAGATCATGGCTGATCATCCAAATTCAGTACCCTGTCCCTGCTTTCTCCCCATATCCCTTGATCCTTTTAGCCCTAAGAAATATATCTAACTCCTTCTTGAATATATTTAATGAATTGGCCTCAACTGCCTTCTGTGGTAGAGAATTCCACAGGTTCACCACTCTCTGGGTGAAGAAATTCCTCCTCATCTCAGTCCTAAATGCCTCACCCCTTATCCTTAGACTGTGACCCCTGGTTCTGGACTCCCCCGCCATTGGGAACATCCTTCCTGCATCTAGTCTGTCTAGTCCTGTTAGAATTTTATAAGTTTCAATGAGATCCCCTCTCATTCTTCTAAACTCTAGCAAATACTTAGTGGCTACTCTAAGCAAAAACAGTGCTGATGCACTTCATAGTAGCAACTTTGTGGGTAAGGGTAAAGTTCTGCAGTGATTCTGGAAGATGTGTACGTTTTTAGTAAGCAACAGATCAATTTCATTGTCTGGGGACTCACAGATGTGTGTGCTAGATCCTTGTTCTTCTTTACTCATTGCAATCATTGACACTTCTTAGACAATCACATATTAATCAAGTTCTGATAGTCTTCATTTTCATTAATAATACAGTACTTTCTTTAGGATACTTCATCATATCAAGTATTTAATCTCTTGTAGCTTTACACCTTTGTTCATTAGCAATGTCCTTGAATGAGGTAGAAAGAGACAGTAACAGTTTTACACAAACTACAGTATGAGGCTACTCTCTCTAATTTCTGAATTTTTAACCTGAGGGCTAGTGTGAGAAACTATTTCATTTGAGAGTTGATTCATTGCAAGTATTCAAAAGTCAGCTGGATGAGTTCCAGTGAGTGGAAGACGTCTTGGGTGAAGCATGCACCTGGAAGGTTCAAGTTTAACATCTCAGCTGAAAGATGGCACCTCTGACAGTGCAGCACTCCCTCAGTACTGCACTGAAGGCCAAAATTTTCATGCTGCCGTGCGTGTGGGATTGGAAGCGGGTTGGGAGTAAAAGTGAAAATAAATCGGAGTTGGGTTGGCAACCCACCATCATCCCGTCTCCTTGCGCCTTTAACTCGGGCGCATTTGTCAGCATGGCCGCGCCCCAAACAGCAGAGGCGGGCGACCTCATTTAGATCATTATCAGCTTGTTGTCAAACCCTTAACCATCTTTTTAACCATACCTTTTGAATTTCATTGCATGACCATGGGAATCACGCAGCTCGGGAACCATGTCTGTCAACCTGAGGTGGAAGCTCAGTGGCCATTAATCGAAGTTATTAATGCAGAGCATGGAAAGCACAATAAATACTCCCTCATGACACCTGCTTACTTTCCTAAGGGAAATGTTGTTGCTGAGTGCATTTTCAGCACAGATTTAGGTGTCTAGAGTTTGCAAGTCTTTTCTGCAAATTCAAAAACCACTGTCACCTCATTGCTACTACCTATCACACCATTGACAGATTGCTTCTTTGATCCCTACTTGACCTGCCATTTATTACATCAGCACGGGTGCTGTTTATACTGTCTCACCTTGGTCCTCAGAATCGGACCATGATGAGCAGGCACACCAGTAACAGCAACAACAACACCACCAACCTTCTCCTCAAACACCTGATGCTCCACAGGACAGAGGGTATCAGCGCTGGCTTGCTTTGTGCCTGAGGTGATACCCCCAACACAGGGTATACAGGCAGAGGATGAGCTTCCTCAACATGATTGAGCAGCAGTGCCAAAGGAGGCTCAGGCTATCGCACCAGGTCGTCGCAGACATTTGCAGATTGCTGGAGCAAGACCTGCAGCCCAGAGGACCTGGTGGACACGCCTTACCAGTGGCTGTCAAAGTCACCAGTGCCCTCAACCTCTTTGCCTCAGGTTCCTTCTAGGGATCTGCAGCAGACATTTGCGGCATCTTGCAGTCAGCTGCCCACAGATGCATCACACAGGTCACCAATGCCCTGTTTGACAAGTCAGCCAATTATATCAACTTTGCCACTGATGATGCCAGTGTTAATGAGTGGGTGCTGACCTTTGCTATTCTGGCTGGCTTCTCACGGGTGCAGGGCATCATTGACTGCACATATGTGGCCATCAGGGCACCCCATCATCACCCAGGAGTTTTTGTGAACCACAAGGGCTTCCACTCCCTCAATGTGCAGATGGTCTGCAGCCATAGGAAGGTCATCATGCATGTATGTGCCAAATTCTCTGCCAGCTGTCATGACTCTTTTGTCATGCACCAGTCCACCCTCCCTCAGCTCTTCGCACCTCCAAACAGACTTTCCGGCTGGCTGCTTGGAGACAAGGGCTATCCACTGAAGATGTGGCTCATGATACCTTTGAGGAGGCCAAGTACTGAGGTCAAGGAGCGAGATAATGAAAGCCACATGTTCACCAGATGTGTCATAGAGCAAACAATAGGCATGCTGAAAATGCGCTTCAGATGCCTTGACAGATCTGGAGGAGTTCTTCAGAATGCACCAGCCAGGGTCTCCAGAATCATTGTCTGCTGTGCACTGTACAACAAAGCACAGCAGTGAGGATTAGTGCTGCATGAAGAGCAATGCTCTGAGTGCACAGTCTCTTTGGAGGAGGAGGAGGAGCATCAGTTGCAAGATGAGGAGGAGGAAGAGCAGGAGGAACCTAAGGTCCAGATGCCATCAGCACCGGAGCACATTGCTGTCGGGGAGGCCAGGTATGGCCTCATCGTGGCCAGATTTACTTAACTTCATGCATTACACCCATATGGCAGCCACATGATGCACCAGGTTTCCGCTCCCACCTCCACAACAACACCATAAAGCATCCCTGTGATGACCAAGCCATTCCTTTCACACTGACCCCCATTGCTGGAGGTAACATTATATCTCACCATTCACTCCAACTCATGGAGCCACTTCCAAAGTAGCAGACAAAATTGGGCATGACTGGAAAGTGGTTAAAATAAATTGTTTTATATGTGACATAAGAGTAACAGAACCTTAACGGAAACAGTTCTTTAAACACCCACTCTTGTGCATCTACTTGTGTGTCATCTTTCTCTTACGCGTGCTTCTACAAAGTGCAACCCCTGTGGCTTCAGCAGAGGTAGAGGCAGGCTGCTCACTTCCCTGCTGCGACTGCATGGACACTTTTGAAGGATATCCTCTGGATTTTGGAGCCTGTGATGGCCCCACCAAAGTCTGCTCCTCCTGCAACTGAGCAGGGGCAGTGATCCCAGGAGGCATCTGTGGCTCTGACTGAGGGAAAGGCAATGGGGGAGAAGTGGGAGCGCTTTGAGAGGAGCCCCCACTTCCATGTCCCCTCTCACTGTCATCCCTCTCATGGGCCACCTGCACTTCCCTGCTAGCACGGAGCCGGAGAGCACCTTGCTGCACAGCAGTGGGGCCATGAGGACTCAAGTCTAAGCTGATGTCTCTCCTAGAGAGGAGGTCTATGAGCCCCTGCCATCTGTCCTCTATAGATAACATGTGCTCATGTGAGTGGCGCATTAGTTGCTCCATGCTGGTGGCCTAAAATTGCCATTGCCTGCGACACGGTAGTGCTCATGTTGGGGATGGACTCCTCCATTCACTGAACAATTGCAGATGTCGTGGTCGCAAAACCTGTCAGAGCCTCCTGCACTTCTTCATGCACCTCCAGGATTGCCCTCTTCCTCGACGGCCCCCAAGGCTCAGCGTCTGCATGCAGCTGAGCAGAGCTGGGAGCATCCTGCGCCCTCTGGCCAGGAGTCTCCACTGCTGTCCCTGTCTCCACCATCTACTCTTGTTCACTTGTGACTTGTGAGACAACACAACACTGACAACAGGTGACAACACTACTCTATCTCGCGTAGGACCCACCAAGGTGTGTGTATCTGCGCTGCTGCTGGGTATGCTTATGTCTGGTGATGGTGCACCCTCAGAGGCTGCAGGCTTCTCTGAGGAGTCATTTTCCTCTTCCACCTGGACAGTAGGAGTGGCTCTTGCTGGACCTGTGGGAGAGTAAAGAGATGATTTAGAAATGTCATATCAAGAATGGGTAACGATACCATTATGCACATGATGAACATTCACTGGCTGCTGACATCAGTCCCCATATGAGTGACTACTGTATGCCATGTAGCTGTATGAGATGTAATTCTGTCACCAGGTTGCTGAGATGTCCCCCTCTCTCTGTCTCCCACCTCCAGCTGCTCTGCACTCCTGAGACGTCCAGGGTGACCTCCTCTGCTGGAGTCAACGTGGCCAATGATGGAGGGCCACCTCCGGTTCTCTCCCTTTCCATCATATTGTGGGCTCTCTTCTCCTGCAAGGAAGGAAAGAAGAGAAGTTTGAATGAGAGTGATGGAAAGAGTGTAAGGAATGGATGGGTTACATTTGTACAGGGAGTGGGGTGCCAATGCCAAAGTGCCAAATGCCAAATGGCCTCCTTGTGTAGTGTTACTTGCTATGATTGCATTAGGATGAAGGTGAGTGTGGTTAGTCAAAGGGGCATGTGAGTATGTAGACAGAGAGAGAGGGATGGGTGGACATGCAAGGTATGTTGGTGTGAGTAATGATATGCAGGAGTAGGCTTGGGAAGGCAGCATGATGGAGATGTGATGAGAGGCACAGCAGGATGAAGTTGAGTGTGGCTTTGCACTCGCACCTTTCCTGATCTCATGAGATAATTGAAGTGCTTCCAGCACTGCACCCAGGTCCTCTTCACAACATTCCTGCTGTTGACCTCCCCTACTATCTCCATCCAGGCTCTTTTGGTCTCCTGGGGAGGTCTCTAGCACCCATCAGAAGGTAAGAGGACCTCCCTGCCTGCTCTCACTCCCTCCACAAGCTTATGTAGGGAGTCATCTGAGAACCTGAATGCAGCCCTCGACCTCTGTGCAGACATGTATGCAATGCTGAGCAAGACCCAAATGCTAAAATGTAGTGCCTTCAAATGCAATGTGGCCAAGGCTCCTTTAAATATCCCGGCTGGAAATGAGCCATCGATGATGTCATCAGACTCGCACCATTTAATAGGGCCGGGAAACGTGCAGGCCTGCCAGAATAGACGCCATTAAGGGAATGTCGCTCTGAAGAGCACGATGAAAAGGACAATGGAGTCACGACCCACCACGCCGACCGCTCAGATCCAACCCGTCCAGGTAAAGAAAATTGCGGCCAAAGTGCCAGCTTAGATTATGTGCCACAGTGTTTGGAGTGGGGCTTAAACCAAAGACCTTCTAACTCAGAGGTGAGAGTGCTACCACTGACCAAGGCTGTCGCTGGTCTACATTTCAGCTTCTTGCTCATCCCTCTATTAAAAGATTAACATAGGGCTGCCACAGTTGCATTCAGGTTAGTACCTAGAAATATCAGCCAAGCCTTACCAAAATATTTGCTACTTCACTTGTAATTGAAAATAACATTACTGAAATATCATTGATCTAACTTTTAAGCTTTTTCTCAATAAACAAGTGAATAAAACAATAAACTTTCAAATTATGCATCTGCGTGTCTAACACAAATGTATAATAGGAGAAAGATTTAACAATAATTTGTAAATAGTGAATATATTTAGGGTTATTTATGAACACTGAATGATTTGTTAATATTTTTATCGATAAGTACACAATGTAAAATAAAGATAAATATTTTACAAAGGTTCATGCTATACAAGGAATCTAATTCCTCCTCTCCGTACCTTGCACAGCATTCATGTTTGTCTTCGACCTGATTTTAGTTTTCAGTTTCTGTCAGAGTTTGTTTGCATTCCTGTTTATATGATTACCATAATCAAATTACCATAATCATAATTTCCTTGAAAACCTATTGCATTGTGGCTTCTTATGGCTCGAGGGTATCCATTTGCAACTCTGTGCATAAATGTTATCAATCACGAAACCTCACTGTGGAAATGTTTTGAATAGTTAGATTTTTCATACCTGAACTCATATGTTTGTTATTTTTTGACATAATTCTAGGAACAATTTCTCACATATCACTCGGTCCAACAGATATATATTCTTGATGTATCCATGGGACATACTGAATATTATGGAAGTTATGCAACAATGACATGTGCTCAAACTTAGGTCAATATAGTCAAGAACTGAAATCCAATCAAAGTACATAAAAATTCTTGATTTTAGAATTTACTTCTTGTTCCACAATGTTAGATGTTAAAAAAAAAACCTCCCCATCAGTTTAGGAAAGGGATGTGATGATAACAATGGTCAGGAATTTGCAGTCAGTGGCAAAACAACGGCAATCGCGCTGACCTTGAAGAAAGCTGCCCATAAAAATCTCGCGATCTCTGTGGCAAAAACTTGAGGTTTCTCAAAGTTAAATTGATTGTAGCACTGTCAAAGGGAGAGCACTAGCATAGAGCAGCAGTGATGTCATCAAGCCTTCCAAGCAGCCAATCACACTGAAAAATTCTCACAGAGAGCAAACCAGGAAATAAAAAGCACTGAATCAATTTACCTTTTAAAATTTTTGCATAGAGCCAAATAAAGATTGGGGTTAAGGTAGAAGCTGAAATATCATAAACAAACTTTAAAACAAATTAAAAAAATGTTTTTATATTATTTTAAAAATCTAGTAATTTTCTATCATGATAAGAAATTTGACATTCCACAAATATAACATTTGTTTTTCAGAGCCAGAATGGTTCTTCAGCAGTCAATATGCCATTAAAACCCCAGTTATACCTATTACAACAAGGCTTAAGTTTTTATGCAGTGTTTACTAGCGATACTACAGTGGAAGAGCTTAAACTTTTGTCAGTTCAACTGATTTCACTGATTGCCAGCTCTGGGGAGTTCCATAGCGCAGCCTGTAGCAGAGCAGGGAATGACTGACTGCAACTTCTGGATTTCCACGTTTAGCTGCGCATGTGCTAAATCCTGAAGTTACGGTCAGTTTCAGAGGGGTAATGGCGGCAAACACTGACAGTTTGCCGTCATTGCCTCCACTAAATCTGGGCATTCATCAAGTAAGAAGTCCAGGAATAAAGCGATGGCTGATGAAACTTTGTGTGAGGTACTTAAACACAAAGGCCAAGTATATGGTAGCACTAATCAAGGTTTAATAACATAGGTTTAGTGACTGAAAGGCCAATCAAGTTGACAATGCTTTACCAAGTCCACTCAGTGTTTACAATGTTTCACTTCTAATCCTGAGACCAGTTTATAATTGTAATATATTTAACTGATCAAGCGTAATTGTTAACTGATGTTGCTAGCTAAGTATCCTGAAATTTTGTAAGAGATGGTATGGTATTGGGACAGAATACCATATTTGGAATAAACGGGTCTTTTTCCGAGTGGCAGGCATTGGAATAAATGGTTCTTTTTCCGAGTGGCAGGCAGCGACTAGTGGGGTACCACAGGGATCGGTGCTACGACCCCAGCTATTCACAATATATATTAATGATCTAGACGAGGGAACTGGATGTAATATCTCCAAGTTTGCAGATGACACAAAGTTGGGTGGGCGTGTGTGTTGCGAGGAGGATGCAGAGAAACTCCAGTATGATTTGGACAAGTTGGGTGCTTGGGCAGATGCATGGCAGATGCAGCATAATGTGGATAAATGTGAGGTTATCCACTTTGGTGGCAAAAACAGGAAGGCAGATTATTATCTGAACAGCAATTGATTGGGAAAAGGGGAAGTGCAATGAGATTTGGGTGTCCTTGTGCACCAATCGCTGAAGGTAAGCATGCAGGTGCAGCAGACGGTTAAGAAGGCAAATGGTATGTTGGCCTTCATAGCGAGAGGATTCGAGTACAGGAGCAAGGATGTCTTGCTGCAGTTGTACAGGGCCTTGGTGAGACCACACCTTGAGTATTGTGTGCAGTTTTGGTCGCCTTATCTGAGGAAGGATGTGACGTAATAAAACTCACAACGCACTTGGTTTGAGTATAAAGCAAGGCTTTGATCAACTTGTTTCAAAACATGGATGTCTAGCTGTACTTCACTAGTTCCTGTCTTACAAAATGTCCCTGGACAAGCTGGGCCCACGCCCGAGTATTTATACTCCTTGGACGGCGCCACCAGCTGGCCGTCCAGTGTTATTTCATGAGTCATTTCTTCATGATGATGAGATTTATAACAGGATGTTCTTGCCATGGAGGGAGTGCAGCGAAGATTCACCAGACTGATACCTGGGATGGCAGGAATGACGTATGAAGAGCGATTGGGTGGATTAGGCTTATATTTGCTAGAGTTTAGAAGAATGAGAGGGGATCTCATTGAAACTTATAAAATTCTAACAGGACTAGACAGACTAGATGCAGGAAGGATGTTCCTGATGGCGGGGGAGTCCAGAACCAGGGGTCACAGTCTAAGGATAAGGGGTAAGGCATTTAGGACTGAGATGAGGAGGAATTTCTTCACCCAGAGAGTGTTGAACCTGTGGAATTCTCTACCACAGAAGGCAGTTGAGGCCAATTCATTAAATATATTCAAGAAGGATTTAGCTATATTTCTTAAGGCTAAAGGGATCAAGGGAAATGGGGAGAAAGCAGGGACAAGGTACTGAATTTGGATGATCAGCCATGATCTCATTGAATGGCGGAGCAGGCTCGAGGGGCCGAATGGCCTACTACTGCTCCTATCTTCTATGCTTCTATGTTAATAGATAATCTTGCCCATCAAAAATGTCTGCAGGGTTGTTGTGGGAATAATTGAAGACCACAGAATTAAAATCTTATTTTTCAATGAACACAAAGACAATGGGCTAGAAATTCCGTAGCGCCCCATTTGGGGCCAAAACTTTTGAAATCTCGGAAAAATATCACCAGGTCCCGGGAAATTCAGCTTTAGTGCTCCAAAAGGGAAGTGGCGCGCTAAATCAAGCGCTAACCACTTCTCTTAGGGCGCTAAAGTGTGAGAGCTGGGCGGTAGCAGCAGAGCGCTGAGCAATGTGGAGTGCAAAGATACCGGCATCGGAGGCTGCTTCCCTCGCTTAAAGGGAAGGGCCAATGATGGTGCTCAACCTACATCTGCTCAGTTCTGTGTTGCCAGGCGACCTGTGCGACTGGCATTACAGCCCCAAACACTATCAGAGAGTGGAGGGCTCGGACATCTCGCAGCAATAAAGCATCGAAAACTTTAAGCAGGCACCAGACTGGTGCAAATAATAAAGTTTGGCCTACCTGAAAACCACTGCCTTTAATTAGCGCTCCCCAAGTGGCCAGCCAAGGTGACAATGCCTCCCCTTCCTGCCGTTGCTGACGCCCGGCGATACAGCAGGGGGTGGGAGGCAATTTCACATCTGAGGCGGTAACGGGGCGCTGCGCACTTTATGACATCACGATCTGCAAGGTGCTAGAGGGCGAGGCGCGAAACCAGCAGGGAAGTTCATGGGCGTCACTTGATTCGCCGCACCCGGTCGCTAACCCCTTAGCGCCCCGTTACCGCCCCCCCAGGCACTACTGGGAGGTGCAAAGCAGCCAAATTTCTCCCCCAAGCAGTCTAAAACCAATAATCCAAAATTTCTTAAATTATTGTGGAATATAGAAAAGTTGAGTGCTGAATAAACTGTATCGCTGTGCCTAACCATGGATAGATTCTTATAGTGTGCCATTTTAATACAGAATGTTATTTAATGCTTCCTCAGCTCCAATAGATCCACTGATCCACTGGTGACAAACTTTTTTGCTATATCAAAGGTTAGCAGGAATGAACAGTGGTTGAAAACTTATATTCCTAATGCAATGGATTATATTTCTAATCTTTGAATTTTCTTGAATATATTGAAGCCTGTATTAGCATGTTAAGTAGAAGGTTTATAATTTTGCAAATCGTATTTAGAGGAACATTATATTTGTATTAATAATGTTATCTTCACATATTAGAATTTCCTAACAACATACCTGAGCTGTCTGAGCACAATCATTCCTTGACTTGTTACGTGAGCAGAGATACCAGAACTGTAGCCATGGTTGTGCTGTGGAGAATCTATTTTCAACCCCCTCGTGATTTTCTCTTCCCAATACCTTGCACATCATTCAATTTCTGCAAATCAGTTTATCCTTGAAGGAGCTGCTCAGCCACAATCTGAGCAGGTTGAATGCATCTAAATCTGATAACCTGGTCTCAGAAATCAATACCTATAAAGAATAAAAATCCATAATCTATTCATTTGCTTTGCTTGGTGAAATCACAGCAGAGTTAGATAAGCCTGGTGAGGTTATTAGATTAATTTGAAACTGGTATTTGGTCATATAGACTATATATTGGTCTGCACCGTCTTTGGGAAATTAGAGAGTTTATTCTAAGTTCTTTCTCGCTCATTTATTTATGTTGTCCCTAACTGTAAAGAAGTATAAATGAATAGATTCTGGAATTTACTTATTACGCTATTGATTTCTGAGATCAGATCATAAAATTGCATCAACCGACTCAGTCTGTGGCTCAGTAATTCTTTCAAGGGTGACCTGATTTGCAGAATAAGTTAAGCACTGGAACATAGCTAAACCTCAATTACTCAAAAGCATACAAAATGATCCATTTTAGATGCATCTCTGGTTCTGACTATTGTAGCTTCATTAGATTCTCGAGCATTTTTGTAAACTTTTTTGGGGATTTTACATATTGTCATGAAAAGTGGTAACTGCAGTTGAGTTTCCAACTATTTTGGTATTGCTTAAATGTTACTCCTAATATGAATAATGATTGAGTAATTTAGATAAGGATGAAGGTTGATAAAGAGATTATAATACACCTAGCATTGGTGAACCTACTCAATAGAGCTGATAAGGCAATGGCCAGTGCCTGATGCACAGTTGTGTTTCAGATCCCCTTATTATGGAGTATGGAGACCAGAATCGTAATCCATGATCAATGCATCTAGCATCTGATAAAGAATTACCAAAACACTGATGGCATTCAAAGCCTGAGCACAAACTGTGCACAAGACTCATTAAGGGCACATATTTATTTAAATGATGGCCAAGCCCCTTGAGTGCCTGAACATCATCCCCATTGCTCAGTTCCAAACAGAAGCAAAAATTGTAAACAGATGGCACTGTCCTTGCAATAAGGCCATCCTGTGTCCCCCTTTTAAACAACTGAGGCAGAAAAGAAATGCATGTACTCTATAAGAAGGCCAACCAGCAGTCTTTCAAAAGTTGCTTGTGGCCGAAATCCTGTCCCCACAACCTCATCGCAGTCCCAGCGCAAAATGTACCAATGTGGCAAAGCCACCAAGAGAATCTTGCAGTAATGTATATAATTGCCTTTAACAGGGGTTTGTTACCTTTAAATGTTTGCTCTGTATAAATAGCGCGGGTTCGGTAAAATGTCGATCCAGCGCGATGACGTCATCACGCAGGTCACGTGACTTCCCAACGGCGGGAAACGTGATGACGTCATGACGTCAGAGGGGAGAGGCGTGTCATTTCAGTCCTCGTGGAACCAAGTATTGTACAGACCTGTTTAGAGTTTCTCCTGCGTTTTTGTTTGTAACTTTTACCAGTGCATTAAACCACGTTTGGTTAACTGCTGGTTTCAATCTCAGTACTTTTGTTAGGAGTTGAGAACTCCTACATCAACACATTATGTAAATGAGCTGAATTTGCATTATGGGGCAAAATCAGCTCGTTCAGGTGCAGGTGGGGCCAGTACCTCAGGCGCAGCGGTCCCAGTGGTGCCAGGACATATATATACATATAGTTCATACAGATATAGGGCACAGTTGCAAACTGTTTTATAAAGAGTTTCTTTTCTTAGATAAGCCAAAGCTTTCCTTTCTCAAATAAGTTTCCTAATATATTTGGTAACTTTTCGGAAAGTATACTTTGGTGGAGATGAGAAGATTATCTTGAAGACATAGTTTAGTTTAAGGTTGCTATAAATGTTCAATATTGAAAGAAAGACTTGTGTTTATATAATGCCTTATCATGTCTCTCCCGAATTGATTCAAAGAGCTCCATACATGATGAAGCACCTTGATGTGCAGTGACTGTCGTAATGCGACCACCATTTTGCACACAAGATTCCACTGTTACATTTTGGGCCATCTGCCAATGGTCTTTACTTGTATTTACCACAAAAGGAAGCTTCCCCAAACATGCCCATGTGTATTATGCACCAGAATGTAACTTTAAACATGCAGTGAAGGAGTTGCAGAATACCTCAGGACCAACAGTCTAATTTTTTACTGCTGGGTTATATTAGAAATTGTATGAGATACCCATCAAATACTCCTAATTTACCGCACAGCTGGAAAAACACATTTATGAAGCAAAACCATGAATTGTTAATTAAGCGAATAAATAAATGCAGAATCAAATTAAATCAGGAGATAAAATAACAATAAAACACTTAAACCTCTGATATTTTTAACTATTTCCTGAGACCAAAGTAACACAATCTGGTTCACTTTCCAGTCATTTGATGAACTCTTTAAGTAAGTGCATGCCTTGACCCTCACTGAGCACTAGTCTTCCTGCAGTGATCTGGAAATACCATGGATTTGAGTGAATTAAAGAACCTACCACACAGATAAAGCTGATCCAGGCAGCCTTTCACACCTCAAAACAAGAGTCTTTTTCTCACTAAGCAAGTTTTTTGAAGAAGCCCCCAACAGGCAGATAAACACGTTTTTAACCAATTATATTTTCCAGGCAGATAGAGCGTGAACTGATTGAGAGGAATGTTGGTGAGGACATCAGGAAAACTGGGGTTTTTAATGTTCACTTGAATCACTGGAGCAGGAATTTTAATCTGGATGCGGGTCGGGAGCAGTGGTGGTGGGGGGGAGGTGGGTTGGCGTTTAGAGTGTAGTCAGGAAACCCGGGAGAAAGTGTTTAACGGCAGGGCCTGATTTGCATTTCAAAGCTGTTTCCCACCCACACCCAGCCAGATGGAGAGGCTGGCTGGCTACTGGTGGGTAGGCGTGCGGCACTAGGCCACAGAGAGGAGGGAAAGAGGGATTTGGTGGGGGCCAGGGTAGGGGTGTGGTCGGGGATATAAAATTCTAACAGGACTAGACAGACTAGATGCTGGAAGGATGTTCCTGATGATCGCGGAGTCCAGAACCAGGGGTCACAGTCTAAGGATAAGGGGTAAGCCATTTAGGACAGAGATGAGGAGGAATTTCTTCACCCAGAGAGTGGTGAACCTGTGGAATTCTCTGCCAAAGAAGGCAGTAGAGGCCAATTCATTAAATATATTCAAGAAGGAGTTGGATATATTTCTTAAGGCTAAAGGGATCAAGGGCTATGGAGAGAAGGCAGGAACAGGGTACTGAATTTGGATGATCAGCCATGATCTCATTGAATGGCGGAGCAGGCTCGAGGGGCCGAATGGCCTACTCCTGCTCCTATCTTCTATGTTTCTATGTTTCTATGGATCGGAGGAAGATCGGGGGGGGGCGGGTAGAGAGGATCGGGGCTGATCAGAGGAGAATCGGCGGGGGGGTGGGGGGGTTGGTGGGAGGGAAAGGATCGGGGCCGACTAGAAGAGGATCGGTGGGAGGGGGAGGAGAGGATCAGGGCCGACCAGAGGAGGATCGGGGTGGGGGGCGGGCAGAGAGGTTCGGGGCTGACCAGAGGAGAATCGGGGGCGGGGGGGGGTGCTGGTGGGAGGGAAAGGATTGGGGCCAACTGGAAGAGGATCGGGGGGGAGGGGGGGAAGAGAGGATCGGGGCAGACCAGAGGAGGATTGGTGTGGGGGGGGAAGAGAGGATTGGGACCGACCAAGGAGAATTAGGGGAGGAGAGGATCGGGGCTGGAGGAACATCGAGTCTGGAAGGATGAGTCCGGGAAAGCGATTGGAGGCCTCATGTGGGGAATCGGAGGCCTTGTGGGGGGGCGTGGTGAGGCAGGGACGCTGGATCCAGGAGATAAGTGTAAAGGCTCTTACCTCCTGGATCCAGCAGTCCTCACCTAACTTTAGCTGGCGGGTTTCCCCGAGGGCTGCAAAACCAGACCAGCCAGAGTTAAATTTGAAATGTTGGTTAAATCTGAGGCAAGCCAGCCTCATTATAATATTTAAATGGTCAACCTGCCTCCTGGGAGCAGTTTGGCTGCCAGCCCTCATTCCACCTCCGTTAAAACCGGAAGTGGGCGGGTTGGGGTTGGGATTCAGCTTTTAACACTTTAACCCCTATATACCCAGTGTATAACACTGTGGTCCGATTCTCCGACCCACGCGCTCCGTGTGCGCAACTCCCTATATCTTAGGAAAAGGAGAATTCCTAAGTATCTAATCTTATCCAATTCTCCTTTGGAATTGGGTTCACTTACATTTGGACCTTAGTGCAGGTTCTCTTGGTGAGGAGGGGTGTCTTGATATAATTGGAATAGAAAATCCTATTAACTGTCCCAGTTGTTGAGTAACTATTAAATCAGACAAATGTATATCCTGAAGTCTATATGAGGAGGATGGGGAATTGTAGGGCTGTATATATACAGCCCTATATATATATATACTTGCTGAAGTGCCTGGCGGTGCCGAGGGATTTTTGAGGGCATGTTGTTGTTGGAAGAGAGCGAGAGAGCGACTGGGGGGAAGAGAGACAGCGACTGGGGGGAAGAGAGAGAACGACGGGGGGAAGAGAGAGAGCGACTGGGGGGAAGAGAGAGAGTGACTGGGGGGAAGAGAGAGAGCGACTGGGGGGGAAGAGAGAGAACGACTGGGGGGAAGAGAGAGAGTGACTGAGGGGAAGAGAGAGAGCGACTGGGGGGAAGAGAGAGAGCGACTGGGGGGAAGAGAGCGAGCGACTGGGGGGTGGGGGGGAAGGGTGGGTGGGGGCGGAGGGGAAGGGGAAGGGGGGAGGGGGGAGGGGGGTGGTGGAGGGGGAGGGGGGAGGGGGAGAGGGAGGGAAAGGGGAAGGGGAGGGGGAGGGGGAGAGGGAGGGAGAGGGAGGAGGGAGGAGGGAGGGGAGGGGGGAGGGAGGAGGGAGGGGGGAGGGGAGAGAGACAGTGGGAAGGAGAGATAGAGGGCGAGTGGCCGCTCCTGCGCTCCCGAGCTCCCGAGCCCCGCGCTCCCGCTCTCCCGAGCCCCGCCCCCCCGAGCCCCGCGCTCTCCCGAGCCTCGCCTCCCCGAGCCCCCCGCTCCCGCGCTCCCGAGCCCCGCCCCCCGAGCCCCGCGCTCTCCCGAGCCCCGCCCCCCCGAGCCCCGCCTTCCCGAGCCCTGCGCTCCCGCTCTCCCGAGCCCCGCGCTCCCGAGCTCTGCCCTCCCGAGCCCTGCCCCCTGCCCGAGCCGGCTTCAAGAGCAGAGAGAGAGACGCCGCCGCGCAACCTACCGCGTGAGGCCCGGCCGGACTCAAGTCGCGCTCCAGGCGGAAGTTGACGTGCGCGCTGACTCCCGCCCCGCCCGCCTTTACTAAGATGGCGACGCTCAGCTCAGGCCCGCCCCCTCCAGCCTTCACAAAGATGGCGGTGATCGTGGGCCTTTTGTTGATCGCGACGGGAGGTGCCTAGCTCGGGCGTGGCTGAGCAACAGAGGCCTGGAAAAACGGTGAAAGGTAGGAAAATTATAGATGTTAGAGAAAAGATTTACAAATTAATTAACTTTTTTAAAAAACAATTTGTGTTTTAAAAGCAACTTTTTTTTTGCTGGAAATGTAGATTTGAAAAGAAACACGCAGAAAGTGGGAAAAAGAAACGAAGAGTTTGGAATCAAGATGGCGGCCACTCACCTCATTTCAGAACGATAAGGCCCGCCCATACAGACACCGATTGGTCAACCGTCAGGTCGCTGAACTGTAGGATTGGTCAATCATCACATCACTCAACTGTAGGATGGCCCGCCCGCACACACAATGAACCCGCCCCCACTCGATGCAAATGAGCGGATAATGAGCGGAATTTTGAATGTTTTTTGGATACCGTTGGCACAATTTTTGTCCGACCAAAAAGTAAATATGCCTACAAGAGTCCCCTAATGATGAGCTTTCTTTTGATATAACATATGTGTAGGTACGCTTTATAACTTTTGATTGTATAGCCGGACAGATGGACAGACAGAGAGACAGAGAGACATACTGATTTATATATATATATATACTAGCTGGGGGGAGCCCGGCTTTGCCAGGGCTGTTTTGGGCCGGGCGGTTTAAATCGAGTGCCAGGCTTTGGGCCCTGTCTGTGTCCCTCTGTGAATCTGCTGCCGGGCAACATTTTAAATTGAGTCCCAGGCTTTTGGGCCCTGTCTGTGTCCCTTTGTGAATCTGCTGCCGGGCAACATTGCTACCTTTTAATACCTTGAAAGATGAAAGTGAAAGTACTTATAAAACGTTTTTGGTAAATTTTATGTTATTTTTAAAAGAGATACTAACTTTTTCAAAGCTGGATAATCAAAGTAGTTTGAGCTGGAAGCTGAAGTCATGGCAGTGAAACAATGGCTGCCAGATCCGAGATGAAAACGATTAGTCCCGCCCACACACACACACACACCGATTGGCCAACCATCAGGGGACCGTACTGTAGGATTGGTCAATCGTGACGGCACAGGATTGGTCGAACCTTGACGTCAGTCAATCAATGCTAAGTAGCAGATAATGAGTTTAATTTTGAAGGTTTTTTGCATAAGGCGCGAACAATTTTCGTCCGACCGAAAAGTAAATACACTTACGAGCGTCCCGGAAGCATAAGCTTTCTTCGGAAGTAACGCGCGCGTAGGTACGTCGTATAACTTTCGAGTGCATAGCCGGACAGACGCACACCTGAGGACAGACAGAAGGACAGACAGACAGATCGATTCCTTTATATATATATAGACTAGCTGGGGGGAGCCCGGCTTTGCCAGGGCTGTTTTGGGCCGGGCGGTTTAAATCGAGTGCCAGGCTTTGGGGTCTCTCTGTGTCCCTCTGTGAATCTGCTGCCGGGCAACATTTTAAATCGAGTACCAGGCTTTCAGGCCCTGTCTGTCTGTCCCTCTGTGAATCTGCTGCCGGGCAACATTGCTACCTTTTAATACCTTGAAAGACGAAAGTGAAAGTACTTATAAAACGTTTTTGGTAAATCTTATGTTATTTTTAAAAGAGATACTAACTTTTTCAAAGCTGGATAGAGTAGTTTGAGCTGGAAGCTGAAGTAATGGCAGTGAAACAATGGCTGCCAGATCCCTGAGATGAAAACGATTAGTCCCGCCCACACACACCGATTAGCCAACCATCAGGGGACCGTACTGTAGGATTGGTCAATCGTGACGGCACAGGATTGGTCGAACCTTGACGTCAGTCAATCAATGCTAGCAGATAATGAGTTTAATTTTGAAGGTTTTTTGCATAAGGCGCGAACAATTTTCGTCCGACCGAAAAGTAAATACACTTACGAGCGTCCCGGAAGCGTAAGCTTTCTTCGGAGGTAACGCGCGCATAGGTACGCTGTATAACTTTCGAGCGCATAGCCGGACAGACGCACACCCGAGGACAGACAGAATGACAGACAGAAGGACAGACAGATAGACAGACAGATCGATTCCTTTATATATATAGATATTAAATATATATGAGACAAATAAGTTAAATTTGAAGCAGACCCATTTCCTCTGTTTGTAAAGTGCAAATAGAATGTATCCAGCTCACAGTATTGCACGGACATTGCTGGACATCTGTTCATTTAAAAACTGCTGACCAGGCTTCCTTTGATTTATATTGGTGTTGCAAACAGGAGGAAGGTGCCCTGTGTGGTAAACCACTGTAGTTCACTGTGTTCACTGTTGTTGTTGTGGTTGTTGTCGTTCACTCTTGTTTCACTGTTGTGCCTGACTATGCCTCAGCTGACTCCGCCCCTGGGCTACCGAGTATAAGAGCGGCCGCATGGCAGCTCCTGGCATTCGGTCGTCCACTAGAGGCATAGTCCTGATCTGTCTGAAGTGCAATTCAGTAGTTAATAAAAGCCTGTCGTTCTGAACTCTGCTCAGCCTTTTATTAGAATTGATAGCGCATCACCCTGCCTCACATCCTGTTGTACTGTGCCTGTGTGCACAATTTCTGGAGCACACATCATTGTACTTTGACAAACATAAAAGTGCGGTGCCCAGAATTGGACACAATACTCCAGTTGAAGCCTAACCAGTGCTTTATAAAGATTAAAGCATAACTTCCTATGCCTCTATTTATAAATGTAGGAAGTCACACAACACCAAATTATAGTCCAACAGCTTTATTTGAGATCGCAAGCTTTCGGAGCGCTGCTCCTTCGTCAGGTGAAGTGGCCTGTCTTCACCCACCTGCCTTGCCCCACATCTGATTTCCTTCCAACTTACCTACCTCTATCCATCCCTTTTCAGTTCCCCCTTTCCCCATCCCTCATTTCCCATTGTCTTTTGCTCCCACATCTTTTCCTTCACCCAGCCCACTCCTCCAAACCCCACTCTACCATTCCTGCTATCCCCCTTCCATCCTGTTTCCCCTCACCTGACGAAGGAGCAGTGCTCCGAAAGCTTGTGATCTCAAATAAAGCTGTTGGACTATAACTTGGTGTTGTGTGACTTCCTACATTTGTCCACCCCAGTCCAACACCGGCATCTCCACATCATGTCTATTTATAAAGCCATGGATCCCGTATGCTTTTTCAACAGCTTTATCAACTTGTCCTGCCACCATCTCTCTGTTCCTGCACCCACTTTAAAATTGTACAATTGTAATCGGGTGGGGTGTGGTAGAGCAGGGGAGGTGAGTGGACATCACAAGCAAGTACTATTTCATAATCATAGATATTTTTGTAATAAGAAGAAACTTATCTGAAAATTATTTGAGGGATTACAGGGGCAGATGGCAAGATGACTGGCACATGTGGCAGTTGTAGATTGAGAGGGAAGATCGGGAGTTGGTAGATGAGAATAATGGAATGGGATAGCCTGAGGTATGGCAGTATTTTAGAGGACAATGGAGGGTATCAGCCTTCATCCTGTCTTCACCGACCTGCCTTGCCCCATATCTGATTTCCTTCCAACTTACCTACCTCTATCCATCCCTTTTCAGTTCCCCCTTTCCCCATCCCTCATTTCCCATTGTCTTTTGCTCCCACATCTTTCCCTTCACCCAGCCCACTCCTCCAAACCCCACTCTACCATTCCTGCTATCCCCCTTCCATCCTGTTTCCCCTCACCTATCTCCTCCGCTCTGCTCTCCATCTTTCCTGTTTCCAATACACCTTTCAACTACTTCCTCACTTGTGTATTCTCCCCTCCTCTGTACACCCCTGTTTCTTCCCCTCCCCTTCAGTCCCTATTCCCTCATTCTCTCTTTCTCACAATCCCATCCCCTATTGTTGAAAAATTTTACCTTAGTGCACTCTCAAAACAAATATTGCATCTTGTAATTCCTGTCTTCAGTGCATGCAAGTACTATTTAAGTCAAAGAGGTGCCTTTTGTGCTCATTGAAGAAATTTATCTGGATCATAAAGATCTCATATCTGCTATACTCCATGGTTCCATTAAATGATGCGATTACCTTCCCACCTTGCAAACATAATTCAGCTAAGGCTATATGCTCCAGGTAATTCCTCACTATTTGCAACCAAGTCAGCCAGGGAGCTTAGTGTGTGGATATACTTAGCCCATTGAAGGCTCTGGGTGGTAGGCAAATATTATTGCAAATGATCAAGGAATCCTACTCTCCTCCAAGCAATCACACTGCAGTCTACTGATACTAGTTCTATGTGTTCTTTTCTGCGTGCTTTATTAAAATGATTGAAAGTTCAAGGGTCCATTTCTTAAAAGTCTCATTGGGTCTTCACAAGGAATCATGGTATAGCCCAACTAACCTTGGTAACCTTGTCTATTGCCACAGAATGGAGATTTGCTGTCACTTATGCAGTCTAAGACTATTAGTATCCTAATGCCTGAAAATATAATGCCTCGGAGCAATTTCTCAAGCCATTCATGAAGACCTCATTAAGAATGCCTTTAAGCAAGAAATAGAGTGGCACTGTAACTTGGCATCTTGTTATTATCACAACTGCACACTGTACACATTGCTGGGGGGACATTTATATAGAGATATACAAGTAGCCTGATCTTTTTCATCATGGTCCTATGGGAAAAGGCAGTCGAGAGTTATTAAATCACTAAAGTGATATTCCTGCTGTTTCTCTAAGAAGGCAAGTCATGGAACTGCCTCAAAATACTTTGCTGTAGAGGAACTATTGGTAAAACAGAACCAATTAGGCTAGCCATGTTTGCACAGAAATGTCTTCAGAAAAGAACATATATAGGAAACAAGAGGCTAAACTCAGGCAGAAGATTTTGACTTGTATCAAAAGTCAAAGAACTGCTAAAGAACTGTACAGGCAGATAAGGGCCTAGAAATTTGACAAGGCCCAAAAACGGGCACGGGGACCATGATGCGCTATCAACCCATGCCCATTCCTTCTGATGCAGGCAGCACGCAAATTTCGTGCTGCGTGATAATTTAAATAATAGTAGCGTGCAGCCTGCATGCCTCAGCAGGGGGCCCAAGTTCATGCGAGGCTAGCACCACTTAAAGCTAGCCTGCACTACTTAAAGGCAGCCTGCACCTCTTAAAGGGGAGGTGCATTCTGGCTGCAGCAGGTGCTGGAAGTGGCTGGGAAAGACCTTCTGAGCAGGAAAAAGATGTACTAATGGCACAACATGGGGAGAACGGGCTCTAAGATTTTCTGACGCAGCACTGGAGGCCTTGGTGCTGGAGGTGGACAGAAAGAGAGAGGTCCTCTATCCACAGGGGGCCAGGAGGCCCTCCAGACAAACTCCGAGAAGGCAATGGGAGCAGATAGCCATCACGGTCAATGGCAGCAGTGTAGCCCCAAGGACCTGGATGCAGTGCCACAAGACATTTAATGACATCACACGAACGGTCATGGTCAGTGAAGTCATCTTCAAATGCCATATCCTTACAAATGAACCACTGGCCTCAGACACTGCTCAATTCATCACACCCTCTTCACTCACCTACCAACAATCTCTATCAATCACGACTCACACCTAACATTCATAGCTTCACGTCACCCTCACACACTTAGCACTGCTGCAAGCATCACACCCACATCTCACAGCTTGCACATACTGCCAGCTATTCATCCATGACAGGCACATCACCCAAACACATTGCACCACACCCACTGACACACTTCCCTCACTCTCTTGCAGGACAAAGTGGATACAAACAACTGCATCCATGCCTGGGAGCAATTTGTCTGAGCAGAAGCCTTGAAGTAACTTGCCACACCCTCCCTGGAGACTTCAGCAACTTCAAATAAGATAACAAACCACCAAACACTTCTACAAACTCATCAAGAGCCAGTAGCAATCAATCAGCAACTAACCTGAAAGCAGTTGATGATCCCTTTAAATAGTGCTGGTGGGGGGTCCTTCCTGCTGCTGAATGCATGTTCAACTGTGCATCTTTAAGAGAGGGCATTAGCCGAAGCGTTGGGGTTGAAAATGGCTGGGCTGGCATCAAATCAGAGTTACACACTGACTGATGTCGCGATCTGCCTACTCTGCACACTTCCGGCGCACACACCAATGACCTCACCAAAATGGCCTGTAGCGTGGCCTGCACCAGAGCATGCATGTGCGGCATGGACGCCATTTTGGACACAAAACAGCAGCCGTAGTGCTGGAAAGCCAGGTGCTATGGAGCCGAATTTTGCGGCAAAGAAGTTTAGTGACCATGATTAAGAAATAGCATTAAAAAATAATAATTGTAAAAAATAAGTTACATTTTCTGTGTGTAAAAGTAAAACAATTTGCACATGTAAGAGTTAATTTCATTTGCTGTTCAAACATCTCTGATTTTTAGATATTAATCTATCACTTCCAATTTCCAGCACCATTATATCTAGCCATCTATATGGATTAAAAGGTTTGTGTCTGTAAGAATGCACCATCAAAGCAACATAGATTTTAGATGTCACAGTTTGTGCTCTCTCCCACAACAACAACAACTTGCATTTATATAGCATTTTAACATAGAAAGTAAACATCCCAAGGCATCCCCAGAGGCATAATAAAAAATAGAGAAGCTTAGAGAAAGAAGGGAATATTAGGAGAGGTGACCGAAAGATTGGTCAAATAGATAAGTTTTAAGGAGGGTCTTAAAGGAGGAGAGAAAAGAGAAGGTATGGAAGGGTTTAGGGAGGGCATTCCAGAGTGTGGGACCTAGGTGGCTGAAGACATGGCTGTCAATGGTGAAGCAAAGGTAGGGGGGATGCACAAGAAAACCAAAATCAGAGAAACAGAGGGGGAAAAGTTTGGTACCTTAGTTCCTCCCGTTAGCGGCAGCAGATGGCAATAACAGGGCATTAGAGCATTATCGCTGGGGCAAGGTGAATCCAATGCCGTACACCAAATCCCGCCCTCCTGCAGCACCGCCATTAACAGTTATTGCCGGGAGCCTCAACACCAAGTGGATCGTGACGTCAGTGCGTGTGCAATGCTCACTGACCACCTGATCTGCAAAATTGATTGTCGCCACCTACCTTAGCACCTGGAGGAAACAGCGACAGGGAGAGCTGGCATGAAGCAACAGGAAGCTGGCTCCAGGGACATTATTTAAAGGGATCATCAGTAATGAGTCGCAGCTGTAAGTTTGTGGCATTTCAGTGCTTTCTTGTCAGTTTCACAAATGCAACAGCCTCATTCCGTAATTTCAAGGTTATTTAGTATCAGGAGTGTTGTTGCAACCATAAAGTAGCTACATTTATTCTTAAACAAATCAAACTACTACACTTGGTTACAATAATGGGGGCTGTACTGGCAGTCCACCTCACCCTCCAGGATCTATGGTGGAGAGAGCACAGGCAGCAAGAAAGACTGGAACATGTGGGCAGAGGGAGAGGGGGGCCATCAGGGCTCTCAACAGGAGGCCTTACACTCTGAGGGTATTCAGAGAGCACTTCTCCTACCTCCAATTAAGCAAGGAGCAGTGTATTAGAAGGCTCCGCTTCACCAAGGACGTGGTCACAGAACTCTGCCACCTCCTGCAACCAGACCTCCAGCATCAGATCAGGGTGACCAGGGCTCTCTCAGTGGCAGTCAAGGTCACCATCACCCTCAATTTCTTCACCAGCGGATCCTTCCAGTCTGCAACAGGAGACATAGCTAACATCTCGCACTTTGCCATCCATCGCTGCATCCGGGAGGTCACAGGGGCTCTCTACAGTAGGAGAAGGGACTACATTTCCTTCCCCATCACCAGAGAGAAGCAGGACGAGCATGTATGTGGCTTTGCCAGGATAGCAGGATTCCCCATGGTGTAGGGCGCCATTGATTGCACCCACGTGGGTTTGCAGGCACCTCATAACAATCCTGAGGTCTTCCATTAACCCAAAGGCTACCACTCACTTAATGTGCAGTTAGTTTGTGACCACAGATGAATCCTAAATGTCAATGCCCACTGTCCTGGCAGCAGCCACAATGCCTTCATCCTGCACGAGACCGGTGTGCCAGCACTCTTCCAGCCACCACGTCAAGCTCACGGCTGGCTGGTCGGAAACAAGGGCTATCTGCTCTCCACCTGGCTCATGACTCCCCTCCACAACCTCAACACTCCTGCCCAGCACTCATATAATGAGAGCCATGCTGCCACCGGGAACATCATTGAGCAGACCATCGGGGTGCTCAAGCAATGGTTCCACTGTCTTGACCGCTCAGGAGGAGCCCTCCAGTACTCGGCTGAGCAGGTGTCCCATTTTGTGGTGGTCTGCTGCATGCTCCACAACTTGGCCATCAGGAGGGCCCTGCCCTTGCCACCAGGGATTGTGGGAACACCTCAGGAGGAGGAAGAGGGAGAGGAGGAGGAGGAGGATGAGGAGGAGGAGGAACAGGAGTGAGTGAGGAGGCAGCCACTCACTCGATTTTCCAGAAGGGCGGTCCATGATCAGCTCATCAGACTATGGTTGGAATGAATTAAACCCCAGATCCTCGTTGCTCACCACATCCCCATCGTTCCCCATTGTTGGTGCATGAGCATTGGGGATGTGGTGCTTTGGCCAGTGTGTGCAGACTGTCGTTCAGTCAGTGGTATGTAGCATTTGTTGAGACAGTCACTCACCCTGAATACCCGAGTGAGGTAATTAAATTTCTTCCTGCACTGTTTGTGGGTCCTGGGGACCACAGTGCTGCCCGAGACATGCTGGGCAGCCTCCTTCCACATGGCATGGAAGACTTGTGGTGACGGTCTCCTGCCAATTGCTGGGTAGAACACCGCCCTCCATCTCTCCACAGCGAACACCAATGCCTCCAATGCTTGGTCCGAAAATCTGCGGGCTCTCTCCCTGGCATGTGGATCTGCAATCATGACACCTGCTTCAGTTGTCCGGCTTCTTGGGCTTGGCCTGCTCCTGCTTGCTGACACAGGTTCACAGCCAGCAATGCTGAGAATGAGGTTCTGCAGCATCAATTAACCTCCCCTTTAAGAACTGGAAAGAGCCTATGGCAGTGGTGACTTACGATTAGACTGCACATGATATTGGTTAGCGCTTTGAGTGTAGCGTCACTGAGCTAGGCCATTAGCGCTTGATTTAGCGCTCCAATCCTTTCTATGAGTGATGATACTTAATTTTGCGTGCAGCGTGATTCATTATCACCTGCTGTTAAATCTCAAACTTTTCTGAAGCAAGGGGAAATAAACAACGGGGACAATAAACAGTGAGGAGGGGAATAAAAAGCAGTGGGGAATAAATAGTGGGAGGGAATAAACAGTGGGAGGGAATAAACAGTGGGGGAATAAACAGCGGGGGAATAAACAGCGGGGGGGAATAAACAGCGAGGGGAAATAAACAGTGGGGAGGAATAACACTCTGGAGACTAAACAACCTTTAAATGATTGTGCAACAGTTTAAATCAATGTGAAACTGACAAGGAAGCAGTGTAACAGCACTAACGTACGACTCATTACTCATGATCCCTTTAAGTAGCGCTCTGGAGCTGGCTACCGACTGCTTCACGCCTCCTCTCCCTGTCACTGTCTGAGTGAGGCGCTAAAGCTGGGGGCGATAATCAATTTTGCATATCGGGCGTCCAGTGAGCATTGCACGCTCACTGATGTCATGATCTGCCTGGCGCTGAAATCTCCGGCGCTAACTCGTAGAGGTGTCGCTACAGGGGTGCCGGATTTGGCGTGCATTGCTGTATTCGCCTCGCTGTGGCGCTACTGCCTCAGCGCCACGTTAGCGCTCCTGCCAGGTGCTAACTAGAGGCACTAAGGTCCCGAATTTCTCCCCCAAGAATTTTTAATTTGCAGTTGGCGAATGTGAGGCCAGTCAGGAGAGGATTGGAAATGTTGGCCGCGATTTTATCATTGGTGGCGGGTTGGGTGCGAGTCAGGTTGTCGGCGGGTTCCAGTTCCGCTGCCACTTTCAGCTGGTAAAAATTTGCGATTTTACCCTAATTGGGCAATTGATTCCCTGCGTGTGCGCTCCCTTGGCCAATTACTGTTTTGTGTCTGTAACTCACTTCTGCTGATGTCTGTGAGCCAGCTGCATTTAAGGGGCCCATGCAGCCTTGGTTCATTCTCTCATTATTTGCTACTTGATTTCCTTCTCACAACTGCTGCCATGACTACCTCAAGGGCCAAGGCCTCCCCCAGATTTGATGATGACTCCCTTCATGCTCTTGTGGAGGGAGTCAGAGGGTGCAGGGAGGTGCTCTTCCCATCCTCTGGGCGGAAGAAGCCACCACAGCAAACCAAAGCAGTCTGGCTGCAAATTGCTCAGGAGGTCAGCTCCAGATCCATGTGCACTCGAACCTGGGTGCAGTGCAGAAAAAGGTTCAATGACCTGGTCCGCTTAGGAAAAGTGAGTATAACATCACACTTGGCCTCAATCTGCTCCCCATCTCCTCTCATCACCAGCACTCTGCATTGTCAACCTACTCCGGCACATCCCACTTTACCCTTACATCTCTTGCACCCTTAACCATTCCCTCTCTCTCTATGTTCACAATCACTTCACTATTCGACTATGCTGCCCTCACACTCGCTATCACTGTGATGCTATGACAACAACTAATATTGCACAGGGAGGGCCCTTGGTATTGGCACCTCACTCCATCTTTGTCTCCCTCTAAGCATCTATGCTATGGATTCTCTACACTCACTCCATCATTCTCACTCAAACTCCACTTGTGTCCCTCATTGCAGGAAAAGAGAGCCCACAATAAGAGAGAGAGGGCTAAGGCAGGAGGAGGGCCACCTTCCATAGCCCATCTCACCAACGCTGAGGAGGCGGCCCTGGAAATCATTGGAGGTGATGAGGATCTGGAATTGGGGGATGGTCAGATGGGCGCAGCAGAGCAAGCTGGTGACAGAATAGATTTGAATCTCTCTCATTTACATTGCATGAGTGACTGATATGGCATCTGATGCTCATACAGATTGACTTATGATCATCTGCACTATTCCATGTGCATGCTACGTTAATATCACATGTCTAACCTTTACTCCCCCACAGGACCATCGACAGCCCCCCTCCCCACTGTCCAGGAGGAAGAGCCTGAGCAGGAAGACTCCTCAGAGGAACCTGCAACATCTGAGGGTGCAGCGTTAGCAGAACTATGCGCACCCAGCACCAGCGCAGATACACACACCTTGGTGGGTCCTTCGGGACATAGAGTAGTGTTGTCACCTGGTGTATCACAGCTCACAAGTGAGCATCAGCAGATGCTGGAGACAGGGCCAGCAGTGGAGAGTCCTCGTCGGAGGCCGCAGGGCACTCACAGCACTGCTCAGCTGCATGTGGACCCTGTGCCTCCAGGTCCATCCAGAAAGAGAGCGGTGCTGGAACTCCAGGAACAAGTGCATAAGTCTCTGGCAGGTTTTGTCTCCAGGGTTACTGTGAGTGTGGAGAGGATGGCATTGTCCATCTCTAACATGAGCAGAGCCTTTGTGGAGGCAATGGTGCATGAACGCACCACCGCAGAAAGGATGGCAACCTCCATGGAAATGATGGCTACCTCCGTGGTAAGAATGGCTACCTCCATGGAAAGGATGGCTACCTATGTGGAAAGGATGGCTATGGTAGAGGAAAGGATGGCTACGGCCATGTAGGAAATAAGTCGCCAGAGTCTGGAAACCATGGTGAATGTTCAGAATAGACTGACATTTCTGGAGGAGCGATGGGCAGCTATTGAGCAGAGAAACCAGAGCTTCATGGAAGTCCTTTTGAGTGGGACTGCCAATACAGATACGGGTCCTCATGGTCCCCCTGATGTGCAGCAAGGTGCTATCCAGCCACTTGCTAGCACTGAAGTGGGGCTGACCCATGAGAGGGATGTTGATGGCAGGCAACAAGGAAGCAGGGGCTCCTCTCCAAGTGCTCACACTCCCATGCCACTGAATAGCCCTCGGTCAGAGCCCCACCAGAGTCTTCACCCAACTGAGATGGGAGTCTCAGCCCCTGCACAGACGCAGGAGGAGCAGACTGTTGCCGAGCCCTCAGAGGCTCGCAAACCCAGAGGATGCCCGCCAAAGGTGTTGAAGCAGGAGCAGCAAGAAAGTGAGCAAGGTGCCTCCACATCTGCTGAAGCCACAGGGGAAGCACCACGTAGAAGCACGCATAAGAGAAAGATAAAGCACAAGTAGTCACAAGGGTAGTCACTTGGGTGTTCTGTTCTGTTGTCTTTAATTTTTGCCATTGCCATACTTTTGTGCATTGATTAAACAGAAGTGATGGCAAACAGTTGAAGTTCTGGCCTTTGTGATCTGGGAAATGGAAGTTGCACATTGAGGGCTCAGGGTGACTTTCATTTCTAATGATGGTGGTCAGAGTGATAGGAACCCACAGGTTTTGTCCATTGTCTATGGTGTGATAAGAAGGTGCCAGCCACATGTGTTTGATTCGTCTACCTAAACGAATCTGGCAAAGATTAATGCATTCCTTGCATCACGGGCAGCAATGTGCTCGCGTGCTACTGCAGCTGGCTCATCCCCCTCCGCAAGGTCTTCTTCCTCTTCCTCCTCCTCATCTGGGGAGGCTATGCACTGAGCCACTTTTTCCTCAGGCAGCTACAAGCCACAAAGCTGTGCGATGTTGTGCAGTGCACAGCAGAACATGATGATTCTGGAGACCCTGGCTGCTGAGTACTGTAGGGCTCCACCTGATCTGTCAAGGCATCTGAATTGCATCTTCAGCAAGTCGATGGTTTGCTCGATAATGGATCTGGTCGAAATGTGGCTGGCATTGTAGCGCTCCTCAGCTTCGTTCGATAGCGTCCTCAACAGTGTCATCAGCCATGTCTTCAGGGGATAGCCCTTGTCTCCAAGTAGCCATCCGGAAATATGTGTTGATGGATTGAAGAGTGGAGGCACAGTAGACTGCCACAGGATGAATGAGTCATGACAACTGCCAGGGTACTTCGCGCAAACATGCAAAATGTCCTTCCTGTGGTTACACACCAGCTATACGTTAAGGGAGTGGAAGCCCTTGCAGTTGATAAAAACAGCTGGGTTGTGATGGGGTGCCCTAAGAGCCACATGTGTGCAGTCTGTGACGCCCTGCACCCTTGGCAAGCCTACCATATTTGCAAAGCCAACCGCACGCGCGGTTACACTTGCTTCATCTGTGGAGAAGTGGATGTAATTGTGCACCTTTGCAAAGAGGGCATTGGTTACCTACATGATGCAAGTGTGCGCGGCCGACTGAGAGATGCCACTGATGTCTGCTGATGAGCCCTGGAAGGACCCTGAAGCAAAAAATTGAGGACAGTGGTGACTTTGACAACCACTGGTAAGGAGTGTCTACCCGCTCCTCTGGGCTCCAGGTGTTGGTGCAGCATTGCGCAGATGTCAGCATCTACCTCTTGCGAAAGTCTCAGCCTTTAGCACTGCTACTCAGTCATGTTGAGGAAGCTCATCCTCGACCTGTAAACCCTGTGTTGGGGGTATCTCTTGCGGCGACGTGCAGCCGTACGCTGACGCCTCCTGCCTTGTGCAGCTTCAGGTGGGTGAGGAGGAGGTTGGCGCTCCTGTTGCTGCTGCTGCTGTTGTTCCTGGTTCTGCTGCTGATGCGGCTGCTCTTCCTCCGAATCTGAGGACCAGGATGACAGGGTATAAATGGTTCCCATGCTGCTGGCAGATATCTCAGTTGAGGAAGCGCTCAGTCAATGTGGGGAAAGGGTTTTACCAGGAGGTCACAGTGGAGATGGATCTCAGCTTCACCACTTCCAAGATCAGGAGACCTGCAAAAAGTTTTCCAAGACCTGAAAAAACAAAGTTCTGCCACCTGCAACTGATCCTTGTTGAGAGCTCCGTTTTTATGCTGGAGCTGCAGCTGTGAAGAAGGCAGCCACTTGTGAACCCACCACAATTAGCTGGCGTGGTTTGGGAACAGCATGGAAAACGTAGAAATAGTAGCAAAATCTAAAACCGCTGTCAAAATAGCATTATCCAGGCAGGTAACAAGCAGGTAACTGCCTTAAGGACCTATCCCGCAGCTTGGTGGCGGGACTGATCGGGAGTCTAGGAGGCCACCTTTGGGAAAGTTACACAGAGGCGGGTTGACGGCAGGATCGGAACCCGCCGTCAATATTTGCGATTTTACCACCTGACCCGCCTCCAAACCCGCCCTCTGAGTGCCGGCAAAATCGCGGCCGTTGAGTCTGGAGGTAACAAAGGCATGGATGAGACTTTTATCGGCAGCTGGGCAGGGGTAGGGGTGGTGGCAGGCAGTGTTACAGAGATGGAAGCATGTGATTTTTGTGATGGAGCTACTGGTTGGTGTTAGTACAGACCAAATAATTCCAAGAACGCTTTGTAAACCCTGGGAAAGTATTCTGTTCAAAGCATCAATGTCAGTAGTGTTAGTTGCCACTCCAGAAACCACCAATGTTATTAGAAACGATTGCTAACATCTTGATGTCTGGGCAGTCTGCACAGAATGGGATTAAATGGAGTGGACTTGAACAGAATGTTTTATTTGGGAATTTGGAAAGAGTGAGAATTCGGAGAAGAGGGGGAAGGAGTTGTTGCTTTTTGCTTACATTACTTGTAGTGCTTTGTGTTAACCCTTAACTTAATCTAGATCAAGTAAGTAGCCAAGAAACTAAATGTGGGTCCCTTACATGCTGAGACAGGAGAAATTATAATGGGGATTAAGGAAATTGCAGAGAAATTAAACAAATACTTTGGCCATGATTTTGCCAGTGCTCAGAGGGCAGTTTCGGAGGTGGGTCAGCTGTTAAATTCGAAATGATTGACGGCGGGTTGGGAACCCGCCACGAACCCGCCTCCACGTAAGTTTCCAAAGTGCCGGGTCTACAATTTCAGAACAGACCCAACACCAAGCGGCGGGTGAGGCATTTAAGATAGTTAACTGCTTGTTACGTGCTTGTTAACTGCTATTTTGCCAGCCTTTTTCTATTTTCCCACATTTATAATGGGGTTCCCATCATTCAGAGATCACGTCAGGTAAGTAGGTTGGGTTCTCTATGTCTCCCCATTGCTATGAATAGGTGACAGCTGCAAAAGTGGCATAGTGGTTAGCACTGTTGCCTCACAGCGCCAGGGACCCGGGTTCGAATCCGGCCTCGGGTGACTGTCTGTGTGGAGTTTGCACATTCTCCCCGTGTTTGCGTGGGTTTCCTCCGGGTGCTCCGGTTTCCTCCCACAGTCCAAAGATGTGCGGGTTAGGTTGATTGGCTATGATAAATTGACCCTTAGTGTTAGGGGGATTAAATACGTGGGGTTACGGGGATAGGGTGGGATATGTGTTGGTGTAGGGGTTACGGGGATCGGGTGGGATATGTGTCGGTGCAGGCTCGATGGGCCGAAATGGCCTCTATCTGCACTGTGGGGTTTCTGTGATTCTGTGATTCTGTGAAAGCTACCATTTCACAGCTGTTCACTTTCCAATGTCAGAAGCTTGAACCTTCAGGACTTGGAAGATATTTTTGAGCTGTATGCAGCTTGGAAGTGTTTGGAGTAAACTCTCTATCCACTGTCACCTCCTTGGAGCAAGCTCTCTTGCCACTGACAGATCGCTTCTGTCCTCTCAACTTCAGCTGCCATGTATTCCAGCAGCATCGGTGCCCTTGAAAAAAATCTCACCTTGGTCCCCTGAATCCCTCCACGATCAGCCCCAAAACCAACTTCACCAGGCCTACAAACATCACCAACAACAACACCAACCTTCTCCACAATCACCTGATGCTGCACAGGACACAGGGCATCAGCACCTGACCACATTGCTACCCAGGAGGCCAGCGATGGCATCACCATGGCCAGATTTACTTCACTTGACGCTGTACACACTGGCTGCCACATGATGCGCCAGGTTAACACTACCCCACACCAGCACCATAAAGCATTCATACAATGACCAAGCCATTCCTTTCACACCATTGCGGGGATACCATTACATCTCACCATTCACTGCAACTCACTAAGGCACTGCCGAAGGGGAGCACAGATCTGTACAATAAGGCAAAGTGTTGAAAATAAAGATTTCAATGTTTGACACCACATAAACAGAAAATTTACATGAACGTTGCGTAAGACACTCAAGTGCCTACCCTTATGTGTTGTTAGTTGGTGTAATTGGACTAGGATGAGGGTAAGTGTGAGGGGTGGCTAGTGAGATAGGGATGTGATAATGTAGATAGAGAGAGTGGAGGTGCAGGGTAAGTTGGCGTGAGTCAGGATGTGCAGGAGTAGAATAGGGAAGGTATAGTTATGGGGATGTGATGAGTCGTCGTCGTACGTGTCTTCACACTGTTCCCTTTGGGGAACTGTATGAAGTGGTGGAAGGATTTCTGGCCGCGATTAACGCTCCTTCCGTGACCGTAACCATCTTCGTACCAGCCATTAGGGTGGTTAGTCCTATGGCTGGAGAGTTTTACGGGCTCCCACAACCCATATGAGGGGGGGCCACCCACACCCACGGATGCAAGTATCCCGCTGGATGTCAACCCAGAATTTAGAGCTGGAGCTCCGACTCCACTTGCCGGGACTGTCTGGAGCGGGGTTCGAAACCCTACACCTTCTGGCCCAGCGGCGGGGATGCTACCGCTATGCCAAAGACCCACTCCTCATGTGATGAGTGGCACAGCAGGATGAGGTTGAGCGTGGCTTTGATGTAACGTTTTGTGATCTACTGAGATCACAAAACTGGCACCACTGCAGCCACGTACTCCTGACGACATCCCTGCTTTTGTCCTCCTGTGCAATGTGCAACCAGGTTGCGCTAGTGTCCTGGGGAGGTCTCTTTTGCCCATGGGAAGGGAAGAAATTCTTCCTGTGTGCTGTGACTCCCTCCATAAGCATATGGAGGGAGTCATGGGAGAACCTGGGTGCAGCCGTGCACCTTTGTGCAGTGCTTATCAGTGTTTGCAGCACCTCAATGTTGTAGAATACTGACAGCAGAACTGTCAAAATAAATGTGGCCGTGGTCCCTTTAAGGAAACCGGCTGATGTTGCGTCATCAGATGACGTCATCAGACCCGCTTCCTTCAATTGGCCGGGAACCCCTCAGAGCGGGCTTAATAAGCCCTGTTAACAGAAAATCCTATTGACAGAGCAGCGTTAGCTGGGAGTGGGACCGGAAACTGCCAAACAGCTCTCCCACCGAAAACCCGCCTCCACTGGGAAAATCTAGCCCTATGTGGCTGTCTTCACGGTAGAAGATGCAAAAGACTTCCCGGAAATAGTGTAGAACCAAGGCTCTAGCGAGAATGAGGAACTGAAAGAAATTAGTATTATTAAAAAAAATAGTACTGGAGAAATTAATGGGACTGAAAGCCGATAAATCCCCTGGACCTGATGGCCTACATCCTAAGGTTTAGAAAGAGGTGGCTGTAGAGATAGTGGATGCATTGGTTGCCATTTTCCAAAATTCCATAGATTCTTGAACGGTTCCCACGGATTGGAAGGTAGCAATGTAACCCCACTATTTAAGAAAGGAGGGAGAAAGAAAATGGGGAACTACAGACCAGTTAGCCTGACATCAGTCGTAGGGAAATTGCTAGAATCTATTATTAAGGATGTGGTAACAGGGCACTTGAGAAAGGGTTTATTTTACTCTTTCCAAATGAATGATAATCTAAAATGGGCTGGCTTATTTCTCGCTATTGATTACCTTTTGTCTCTTAATAGGTAAATCCTATGTTTTGCTTTCCTCTTCATTCTCCTTGCTAAAGCCAGACCCAGCCATTTGAAAGGTGATATTTATAACAATGCTTATATATGTTTGTAATGAAGAATCTGGCCTAATGTTTGAGTACTCGTGTCAAAATGCTGTTGATTTTTAAAGCTGTTTTCCATCAACTTCCTTTTTGCACACTTTCCTATAGCCTTTCCATATTTTTCCTGTTAGGCATGGTTGCATCATACCTCATTTTGCAATCCTTTGACCAACCCATTTAGAGCAGCCATGCATCACTTACATTTATTTTATTCATATTCACATGTTTGACCTGAATGGCTGCCTCAGTTCAAAAAATCGCATTTTACAACTAAATTAAGAAAGATCGATTGCAACACCATAACAAAAGTGCAAACTGCAAATATAAAATTATGTTCTGTTTCCTCTAGTATTATATATTTACATGTATTCAGTATTTCACATAATTTATTTCATATTTATTTAGCACTGTCCAAGTTTGATTTTATGTTGGTACATATTTGTGTTGAGGTAAATTGTATAATTTCTTCCATAGTCATGGAAGGATTGACAACAAAAAGGAAGTTAGGTTGTTCTGATTTCAGATGGAATGCTGGTCAGTTGGGAAATTCATAACTGGAAGGCCTATCTGTAAGTAGGAGAAAATCCATTTCTGATGTTTTATCATTCCTACTACATCACTGTGGGGTATAACAAGATTATCCTGCTGCTTCTCATTCCAAATTGTGGCAAATCATCTACTCTATATTTATATGTGAGCAGTGTTGTTATGGATGTCAAATAGCTGAAGAGGTCAAAATTATCTTCTTACATCAAATAACGCTGTTTTGCCAAAGAAGATTTTCTCAGGTGTACTAATGCTTCAAGCACCTATTAACCAGTCGCATAGCTACTTTCTTTTTATAAGTTTAACATTTTCAACAATCCAATATAATGAAACTTTGGCTGCAATTTTAGATCAACTTGTTGATCAAGGGCAGGCGGGTCCAAATCCTAGTCTGGAGAGGCAAGATTATAGCTGTGAGAAGCAGCTTCCAGGGCAGGTAGTGCAAGATTGGAGCCAGAAGGAGTTAAAGTGAGCTGGAGTCACAGCTTTAAGGTGAAAGTTTGCTCTGAATCTCAATGTTACAAACTAAGTTACAAAGCCTCAAAAACTGTATGGGCTGGATTTTGCCAGGCCCGAGGAGGCGGGAATGGAAGCATGTGGGGTGTTAAAATTGCAAAAAGTGGCAGGCGGGCCCAACCCCGCCTCCATCCCACCTCCAAGCAATTTTCCCAAATGCGGGGTTTCTGATCCCGTCTCCGTCCCGCTTCCAAGAGGCGGGATAGGCCCTTAAGGCCCTTAACAACCACTAAATTGCCTCTATAATCCCATTTTGAGAGGCCTTTCTGATTTTAACAAGTTTCCCATGTGATTCACGTCTCCTCTGAAACACAACGGTGAAATCTGGCGGGAGCACAATTGGATTGCTGACTATCAGCTGCAGCTCCACCATTAAATAGGAGATTTGATCAGTCATCATTTGCAGGTGGCAAGATTTGTTGTCTCAGGTCTGGGGGAACTTTTAGCAGGCATAACCATAGCTGTGGAAGTTTGGAGCCTGAAACCCATCTCCAGTGTGACCTCCTGGGAAACCCCTCTCGCCACCTTGACTGAGCGCTTCCTCAACTGAGGCATCTACCAGAAGCATGGGAACCATTTATTTCCTTTTCTCCTGGACATCAGATTCGGACGAAGACCAGCTGCGGCAGCAGCAGGACCATGAACAACAGCAGAACCAACAGCAGCGGCAAAAACAGGAGCGCCAGGCTGCTGCTCACCCACCTGAAGCTGCGCAGGGCAGAAGGCGCCAGCCCATGGAAGCCCGTCGGCGCAGGAGATACCCACCCAAACAGGGTCTACAGACTGAGGATCAGCTACCTCAACATGAGTGAGCAGCACTGCCAAAGGCAGCTCCGACTTTCGCGAGAGGTAGTGGGTGACATCTGCGCAATGGTGCAGCAAGACCTGGAGCCCAGAGGAGCAGGTGGACACCGCTTACCAGTGGCCGTCAAAGTCACCACCGCACTCAACTTTTTTGCTTCAGGCTCATTCCAGGGATCAGCAACAGACATCAGTGGCATCTCCCAGGCGGCCGCACACACTTGCATCATGCAGGTAACTTATGCCCACTTTGCCATTGCGCACAATCACATCCATTTCTCCAAGGATCAAGCAAGTGTCAAGGCGCGTGCGGTTGGATTAGCTAATCTGGCAGGCTTTCCAAGGGTGCAGGGTGTCGTTGACTGCACACATAGAAACATAGAAACATAGAAGATAGGAGCAGGAGTAGGCCATTCGGCCCCTCGAGCCTGCTCCGCCATTCAATGAGATCTTGGCTGATCATCAAAACTCAGTACCCTGTCTCTGCCTTCTCCCCATATCCCTTGATCCCTTTAGCCTTAAGAAATATATCTAACTCCTTCTTGAATATATTTAATGATTGGCCTCAACTGCCTTCTGTGGTAGAGAATTCCACAGGTTCACCACTCTCTGGGTGGAGAAATTCCTCCTCATCTCTGTCCTAAATGGCTTACCCCTTATCTTTAGACTGTGACCCCTGTTTTTGGACTCCCCCGCCATCGGGAACATCCTTCCTGTATCTAGTCTGTCTAGTCCTGTTAGAATTTTATAAGTTTCAATGAGATCCCCTCTCATTCTTCTAAACTCCAGCGAGTACAAGCCCAATCGACCCAATCTCTCCTCATACGTCATTCCTGCCATCCCAGGTATCAGTCTGGTGAATCTTCGCTGCACTCCCTCCATGGCAAGAACATCCTTCCTCAGATAAGGTGACCAAAACAGCACACAATACTCAAGGTTTGGTCTCACCAAGGCCCTGCACAACTGCAGCAAGACATCCTTGTTCCTGTACTCAAACCCTCTCGCTACGAAGGCCAACATACCATTTGCCTTCTTAACCGCCTGCTGCACCTGCATGCTTACCTTCAGTGACTGGTGCACAAGGACACCCAGGTCTCGTTGCACTTCCCCTTCTCCCAATCTATTGCCGTTCAGATAGTAATCTGCCTTCCTGTTTTTGCCATCAAAGTGCATAACCTCGCATTTATCCACATTATACTGCATCTTCCCAATTATCCAACCTGTCCAAATCATACTGGAGTTTCTCAGCATCCTCCTCACAGCACACTGTAAGATTTGCAAAATTTCCACTTTTCCCCAAAGGTTATTTTTAATAAAAGGGACCCTGCATGGACATTTTAAGAAAAAGGGTACCCAAAAATGGTGTCCGCACCTTGTGGCCAAAAGCCTGCAAGATTTTAAAAGCTTGGACTCTGTGGCACAAGCAGCTTTTGGGGAAATTGAAACCTAAAATGCAGTTTCTGTGAAGAAGGACTTTGTATTTTGAAAAGCAGACAGCAGGATTCTGAATATGCGTTAAACCAAATCGTAGACAGACCAAAACCAGTTAGGCCTATACTTGAGTCCATCAAGTTGTTTGCATAAATAATCGGAAACAGCTTAAGGAAGACATCGAGGCTGGACAGGCCGATTAAGATGCATTAATAACAATACTGCTCAGACATCAGGCCAGTAGGTGCGATCACCGGCCATCTAAAAACAGTTAGTTTAGATTGCTACAATTATTTAAACTAGCCCGCCAAGATTGGAACAATGAACTAACCTGATTTGGCGCGCAGATAAGGGTTTTCGTAAGGAGTATAACTGCAGGCCCTGGGTAGCAATCTCGCTCTGCTCTTCTTGGCTCTTGCTCTGCTCTCGTGGCTCCGGCCTCTTGGGCTGCCGCTCATACTCGTGCCCTGGTCTCGTGGCGGGTTCTCTCCCCGTAGCAGATTTTCAGTAGCCAGTTACACCATACCAACAGCAGGGGAGGGGGACGAGACCCAAGTCCATAGCCATCCAGGACGCCCAGGCCGCAGAAAGGGGCGAGACGAAGTTGAGCAGGTAGCCCAGGACTTCTATAGTAGTCCGGCGACACAAGACGAGTAGAGACGAAGAAGACGATAATAACTCGATAAGGGCAGAGCAGGGCAGCGAAAAACGTATCGATAAGAGAACCAAGCACCTAGTTATAAACTGGCGCTTGGGAAGACAGGCATCTCGTTGAACACTGCAAAATCACAGGTGGCCATGCCCCGATGAATAGACTGGCGTTCTTAAGCTTGGATAGGAAAATCTAGGCAGTTAAAACTGCCAACTGCCCTGTAGGCACAACGGTGCCACCGCCGACCGCCCGAGGGAGAAGAAGAGGAGAACCCATTGCGACGAGACGACGATGGCAGTGGAGGGGAGAAGTTGTGTCACAGTAGCAGACCCAGCACCGCGCCCCTGAAGACCACGTGGTGACGGGGTACCTAGAAGGACCAGAGACCAGACTTCAAAACTCACACTCGTTAACAGTTGGTTTTATTTCGGATTGGTGAGCATGAATTCTGGCCCCTCATAGCTTAATCTAGTTAGGTATAAGCGGTGGGATAAGGATAAGGGGATTGTTAAGATAGTTTGTTTTTCCTCGATGTGCCGTGTGTTCCCCATTCCCTGTATAAGTATAGTTATTTGTATTTGCATGTAACTCTATACTAGTAACTTCTCATCAGATTGTGTTAATTTCTATTTTAATAAAGTCTTGGTTTTCTTACATCCAAACCACCTGTCTACTCGAGTCTTTTCTGTATCGCCGCCTGTACCTAAGTCCGGTGTCTAGAACGCAGGGGCGTGGGAGCGGTTCGAACCGCTCACAAACAGTCAGGGGCATAACTGACTGGGCGCACGTGCCAACCCCACCACCCCCTACAGAAATGGTGACCGCAGCAGGACACCGGCAACAGGGTTGCGATACAGTAGACAATGGTTCGGATGAGCAAACCATGATGGAGGAAAGGATTTCTGATTATGTGTTTAGCAAGGTGAATATCACTAAGAAGTGGACCACCACTCTGTTAAAGGCTGGGCATCCGGTACATGCAGCAGCTAAGTGGACAAAGGGAAAGGAACACAAGAAGTCTTTAGAGAAGGCAGTTTGGCTGATGTGTTTTAAAAAGCAGGTCCAGCTTTTGGACAGGCTCGTTGCAGCACAGGCAATCGAGTTAAGGGAGTCAGCCCTGGAGATCCAGGATAAGGCTCTGGCAGGGGAAAAGTTATTAGTAGCTTTGCAGGCCCTGAATCAGGAGAGAGTGCATTTAATGGGAGAACACAAGGCCCAGTTGGAATACCTATGGTGCCAAGTCACCGAGGCCAAGGGAAATGAGTTAAGGTTGCGGGAGAAGAACACCCGCTTGGCAAGGCAGATTAGGGAGCAGGAGGAGAAAGTACAGGAGGTAAAGGCTGCTTATAAGCTAGCGAGTAAACAGGGGTTTGAGGAGGCAGACCACGGTCCCTGTAAAGAGTGGATAGAAAATCTGAGCCGGGCCCTCCGGAAGGCAAAAGGCATGGTATGCCTCATAAGCCCAAAGGCAGGTCAGGCAGATTTTATGGGGAATGAGGGGAGGACAGTTCCAACGTCACTGGTAGTGCCTAGGGACAACCCGGTTGAGAGAGAGGAGATCTCATGACCACCACCCGTAGCGCCAAGTTTCAGCGAGGTTTGACAGCAAGGTGGGGTGGAGCCAGAGGTGGAGGCGGAGGTGGAGCAACAACCGCCAGAGTGGTTGGAGCCGGGACCGATGTGCCCAGCATGGCATCGGAGGTTCGGCCCACCCGCCAATGGCGACAATGAGGGACCCCTCCAAAACCAGTTCGTATTACCCTTTAACACCCAACAGCTTAGGGCTATGGTCAACCATATCCCGAGGCTCTCCGAAAAGGGAGACCCCTCGATCCACTTCAGGGAAGTAGAGCAGGCAGCCAGCATCAACGACTGCGATGGCGCTGAGAAGGCCAAGATGCTGCTATTCTGCCTGGAGAGTAGTCTCCTCCAATCCCTCTCTGACGAGTGTAAAAGGGGGCAGAGCGGGTACGAGGAGCTTAGAGATGCGGTTCTAGAGGCCATGGGGATGAATGAGGGAAGTCCTTTCTACCGTGTGGAGAAGACGATCCAGCTCCCAGGGGAAACCCCGCAGGCTTTTGCGGACCGGCTGTGGCCGGTGTACTGGAGTGCCTGTCCAGGGACGCCGGACCGAGTGTTCCTGAACGGGGATCTCCTGGCCCATTGGCTCCGTTGCCTGGTGGCGACCAGCTTGCCACAGGTCCGGGCCAAGGCAGAAGCCTGGTTCGACCCCAAAAATCCCCAGACCACTGAACTTACGGTGATTAGGCAGCTCACGCTGGCCTATAAAAATGGTAGGGGAGCCGATGCACACCCACCCAAGGGGAAGGTGCATGAGGTAAAACCAGGACCGGGTAGGAAAGAGTAGCACCAGGAAGGGAGTAACCCCCCCAACACAAAGACGAATTGTTACGGGTGTGGGAAGGATGGTCACTGGCGGAAGGAGTGCAAAAACCCTTGGAAAGATAACAAGGGAAAGCATCCCACAGCCCCAGCCCAAAAGGCGGGGGCAGGGATCCCTTCCGCAGAGGTCGAGTCACTGTTGGACACCATGAGGTCCTTATTGACTGGCCAGGGGAGAGTAGCAGCCGCCACCGGTGTTCTCTCCCCATCCGCCCCATCCAACCCCCAGCCATGACTAGAGCCAGCGCAGCCTGTTTACCTGTGTTCTGTTGGGTATGATGAGTGGAAAAGACCCCTTTTGGAGATGGAAGCGGAAAAGGTGAAGGGGACCTATCTGTTAGACACGGGGGCATCATGCACCGTGGTCTACTCAGCTAACCCCACCACCACACCTCTTTCTAACGGGGTCCCATACAGTCTATCGGGGTTCACGGGTAGGGAACAGGCTGGCTCGTTTTCCATCCCGCTCACCATTCGGTTAGGACCGCTCTGCTCCAAGTGGACCTGTGTCTTGATGAAATGGGAAGTGGAGGGTGGAAGAAGGGTCCTGGGGGCCGACATTATTGTCGGCGATGGGATCCTAGTAGATTTGCGGAATCATTGCCTTTGCGGGGCAGGTAAAGTAAAGAACGGAGAGATCGTAGTAATCCCGGGAAAGGAAGGGAAGGGGACCCTCTGCACCATGAAGCCCAAAGAGGGTTATAACCTCGAGCTTATGGTCAGCAACGCCCCACAGGAGTTCCAGGCATTTCTGCAGGCCCACCTGGG
Source organism: Somniosus microcephalus (assembly GCF_052327205.1). Classification (NCBI taxonomy): domain Eukaryota; kingdom Metazoa; phylum Chordata; class Chondrichthyes; order Squaliformes; family Somniosidae; genus Somniosus; species Somniosus microcephalus. The sequence continues at coordinate 112,805,269 of NC_140998.1, read as the reverse complement.
TATATTTGCCTCTCACAAACACGACTGCGAGAGGGTCACAGGGTTTGAGATCAGCGTAGACGGGGACCCCATGGCCCGACCACAAAAACAGTATAACTTCCCCAGGGAAGCAGAGCCAGACATGGAAGCAGCCATGTCCTCGTTAGTGCAGCAGGGAGTTCTGAGACCGATAGCTACCCATGTGAATTCTCCATTATGGCCGGTCAGAAAGCCGGACTATTCTTGGAGGGCCACGGTGGACTACCATGTGCTCAATAGTAACATCCTGGCCTGTGGACCCACAGTAGCAGCAGTTGCCGACCTCATAGGGAGTATTACAGCATCCGTGACCACTTTCACGGTGCTGGATATTTCCAATGGGTTTTGGTCCATCCCTGTAAGGAGGGAGGATCAGTACAAGTTTGCCTTTACGTTTAAAGGGCAACAGTACACGTGGAACTGTTTGCTGCAGGGCTTCCACAACAGCCCCAGCATTTTCCATCAGTGCATGGCCAACAGTTTGAAGGATTTTAGCCAGCCCAGACAGTTGGTCCAATATGTGGATGACCTGCTCCTGTTCACAGATTTGAGAGAGGAGCATGGCCCGCTATTGGCTGAACTGCTGGAGCTGTTAGGGCAGAAGTGTTTTAAGGTAAACCCCAAGAAAGCGCAGATCGGCCAGCAGGAGGTGAAATTCCTCGGTCTGACCGTCCACGCTGGAGAAGGGGCCATAGATGGGGGAAAGAGTTTTCCCTGGAGGTAGCAGCCAGCGCGGACAGCCTGAGTGCTGTGCTGCTCCAAGAGCGGCACGGCCGGCTGCGGCCGGTGGTCTACTCCTCCAGGATACTCACAGATGTGGAAAGGAGCTATTCCAACTGTGAGCGGCACCTTTTGGCCACACATTGGGCTGTGAAAAGATCACTGATCTTCACAGGCACCTCTCCCATCACCCTCCTCACCCATCACACACCCACCCAGATGCTTCTGGATGGGAGGATCAAGGATGGGACAGTGAGCAGTGCCCGCATTGCCTGTTGGACCTTGCTCCTCTCACAGATGGATCTGAAGGGGAAGGGTCTCTGTGAGCCAAAGCTCGCAGCCAACCTGGTATATCCTGGAACAGCCCACCGGTGTTCCATCAAAGGGGTTTGGGAGGTAAAAATAGGTTTACGGGCCGGGATACATCCCACAGGCCGCGCGATCTATGTAGGCAGTTCCAGCACGGTATCGGCTGGTGAGCGTCTCACGGGGTGTGGAGTTTACGACCCAACGGCAAACATTGCCCTGGTGATTAAGCTCCCCAGCACCATGAGCACCCAACAGGCTGAACTGTCCGCGGTGGTGTACGTTGTTACACACCCCGAAATCTTCCCCACCCCCTGCACGATTTGCTCAGACAGCATGTTCACGTGCAATTCGTGTATGGAGTACCTGGCCATCTGGTCCCGCTGCGGATACACCTCCGCCGACGGGAGACCCCTCACAGTAAAGCCCCTGCTGGAAAAGATCCTGGCAGCAGTGGGGGAGGAAGGGGAGGTTTTCATCCACAAGGTGAAGGCCCATTCCTCCACAGAACCCCGCGGCCAAGGCAACCAGCAGGCTGACTTGCTCGCCAAGGAGGGTGCCCGCACAGGCACTTTCTGGGACCCATTTGGGTCCAGACCCATGGCGGCAGTCAGAGGTAGGGACGGGACCCAAGGGAGTGTAGGGGTAGCGTTAGCCCCGGATCTTAAGACGGTCCAAGCCCAAGACCCCATCCTCAAGGCAGTCCTCTGCGCTGTAGCTGAGGGAAAGGGAGTAGAGGGTCTGTACGGCACAGCGACCCTCTCCGTTAAAGATGGCATGCTGTTCCGGGGGGATCAGGGGGTTGTGCCACAGCAGCACCAGAGGGAGTTCCTTCAACTGGCCCACGAGGGCCCAGGAGCGGGACACCCCGGGCCTGAGACCACCTGGCAGCGGGTAGAACAGGCGGGATGGTGGCCGGGACTCAGGGACGATGTCCGCGAGTTCTGTGCAGGATGCCTTGTGTGCGCTGCGAATAACCCCGACCCCCACAAAAGGAAGGTACCTATGGGACACGTCAGGAGGGTAGAGGGACCATGGCAGTCGATACAAGTCGATTACATCGGGCCCCTGCCCACCGCCCAGGGAGGCTATAAATACTGCCTAGTCCTGGTGGACGTGTTTACCAAATGAGTAGAGGCCTTTCCCTGCAGAACAGCCACAGCTCTGGGTACTGCCAGGATCCTGGTCCAGGAAGTGTTCTTGAGGTGGGGACTTCCACAGTATGTGGAGTCTGACCAAGGGAGTCACTTCACTGGACAGGTGATGCAGAACACCCTAATGCTGTTAGGCATCGAGGGGAAATGGCACGTGGCCCACAACCCGCAGTCATCCGGGATTGTGGAACGCATGAATTGGAACCTGAAAGAAAGGTTAAGGAAGGAGACGGTAGACTCGCCCCGTAAATGGGCCGAGGTCCAAGCATTGGTTTTGATGGGGATCCGGGCCAGCCAGTCTAAAAGCATGGGGTACTCCCCGTACGAGCTGATGACTGGCAGGGTTATGCGGACCCCCACCCATGTACTAGCCCCGGTGCTCACGGAGGGTCAGCTCAGGGAGGTAAACCGGGACAGGTTCGTCCGAAACCTCTTTGAGCACCTGAAGCAGGTCCATGAGCAGGCGGCTGGGAACATGGGAAGGCAGCATCGGAGTAACCGATTGCTGCTCGAACCCAGAAAGCACCACAAGTGGGAGGTAGGAGATCAGGTCATGCTGAGAAACTATGCCCGAGTAGGAAGTTTGGAACCATTGTACACGGGGCCCTACAGCATTGTAGATAAAGCCAGCCCCATGGTATACACCGTGAAGTTGCCCCGGCATACAAAATGGTTCCATATCAACCAGTGTAAGCTGTTTACACGTGAAAGGGGAAAACAGCCAGTTGGGGAAAGGTCTGAGGATAAAGATCCTCAGCCTGCAGCAGGAGCGAGTTCACAGACTGCACAGGCAGGCGCTGTGGCTTGCTTGAAGGGAGGGGCCATCCCGCCCATTGATTGGGACACTCCCCGGCTCTTCTGGTATCCAGACGAGGAGGAGGGACCTGAGGGCGAAAACCCCGCCCCTAACCCAGGTGTAGGGAGGGGGGGACCTGAGGTCGAAAACCCCGCCCCGGACCCAGCCATGGGACCTGGGGGCGGAGTCTCTCAGTTCGCAGCAGCAGGCTGCGAAGAGTTACCTGCCCCTAGCCCAGGTTCGGTAGAGGTCAAGCCTGAGGGAGCAGCGGTTCGGGTTAAAGGCCCAGCGGCCAAGAAAGCCCCACCCACCAAAGTCCCTAGAAGGTCCCCACGGACGCCCCAGCCGAGAAAGCCATGGCCACCAGCCCTCCAGTTACCAAGGGCCACCCCTCAAGTCAGGGAGCAGTCCAAGGACAGAGGTCCTCAGCCAGCAGCCACGGGCTGCGAGGGACCAACAGTGCAGGACGATGCGGCCACGTCGGGGGTAACGGTGAGCCGCAGTCCAACCAGGGAATAGCCTGGCTGCCCGGAGACGAGCGGCGGATGTACATAGTTTTAGTTTAAGTTTTGGTTATTGTTTATTGTTAAGTTTAATTATTTAGCTTAAGTTTGGGTGCTTCAGTTTAAGTTAAGTAAGGTGATGGGTAGTTTGAAGTAAGTAATCTGCCAAGAGTGTGTATATTTGGGTCGAGGTTGCGGGACCCGACCATGCTTCACCAAGCCAGAGAATCTCTTGTGGACCTGGCTGCATGTTTTTGTATCTTTTTGCAGATAGACTTTCAGGATGAAGGGGATCGTAATCCTATTCGCCCTGATTGGGATGAGCGTCGGAAGGCGAGGCGACGTACAGGATTCCCACATTTACGGGTGCTCGGGAGACAAGTCACCTATAGCGACCGACGGAAGCGGTGAACAGGATGCGGAGGAGACCGGCGTCTACATCCACGAGGGAAGGTGGCCAGGATGGCTGGGATCCAATTCGTCTCAGTACTCCAGCCAAACCGGATTCACGTACGGGGAGACCTCCCTCCTGTGCCTCAAGGTACGGGTCGTTACCACGAGGGTCAGCGTCACCGTTGGAAAGTGTATATGTTTAACGTGTAAAGGACAAATTCCTCTGGATAGGTGGTGGTGGCTCAGAAAACTGAGCAAAGATATGAGGAACCCCAAAGTTGAGTGGGAACAACACCCACCGGACGATTACAGGGACTCATGGAGGATTAAGTGTGTGTTGGGACAAGTGTTGGGAACCGAACCAAGGGTTTATATCTGTATGTGGGGGTCAGAGGAGGTCTGCCCCGCAGGCATATCCATCGTTTCCACTGGCAGTGGCAAGACATCGGGGAGGGGATGAAGTGGGATACCAGCCTGAAGGTGTGTGCGGTCCCATACACCCCGATCCCAGTCAATGCCACTGAGCTTGTGCCCCGCCCACGATGCAGGCGGCGAGGATACACAGGGAAGGTTGCCCCACCACCACCAAGGGACCAGGGAATGGGTTGGTACTAGTACCTACTGTGATGAAATATTCCATTCATCACTGCCTGTGACTGTGGTTGGTTTCAGTTTCATTTCCCTTACCTCTGTTCCGTTTCCTCACCATTGTATTGTACTATGTGTAGGGCTCCGCCCATACCTGGCCCATTGTATTGTACTATGTGTGGGGCTCCGCCCATACCTGGCCCCTATGTAAGCTGGCCCAGCCTGCAGCACATCCAGTATGGCAGAGCTCTGGATGGAAGATACCTCTCTCCTGTGTGTTACCTTCTAAGTCAATAAAAGCCTTGTTTTGTTTCGCTAACATCGAGTCTCGGATGTATTGAGGCACATCAATTTTATTGACTTAATTTTCAACACAATGGATCAACTCTTGAAACCCGAACGTTTGGATTTGGACCAGCATGCTTCGGACGCATCGGCACGCTTCGGACACTGGTTTATGTGTATGGAATTCTTCCTGGACAATTCCGCAGCCGTCAAAGGCGCTACGGACGCTGCGAGTATGAAACTCGGAATTCTGCGGAATTGGGTAAGCCACCGGGTTTACCCCCTCATCCAAGACGCCGACACGTACCCGGCCGCCTGCGACATCTTAAAGGCGCATTACCAGCCGCCTACGAATGAGATGTATGCCAGGCATCTGCTCGCTACTCGCGCACAGCGACCTGGGGAATCAGTGGAGGAGTTCCTAGGCACCCTGAAAACACTTGGCAAAGGCTGCAAGTGCCAAGATGTAAAAGCCGCAGTGTACACTGACGAGCTTGTTCGCGATGCCTTTATCACAGGCCTCAGCTCCACTTACATCCGGCAGAGACTGCTGGAAAAAACGGGATTGGACCTGAAACAGGCTGCGGACACAGCGCGATCCCTGGATGTGGCCCAGAGAAACTCGGACGCCTACTCTTCAGCCCGCGCCGTCCACGCCGCCACGTGGGCACCAAGGGCGCCGCCATCTTGGAAGGCATCTTCCCCGCCCGGCAGCCCGACACCGTCGGGGCCCCGCTCTCCCCCCAGAAGCCCTACGACAGCCGCGACGCGTCGGGGACCCAACTGCTACTTCTGCGGGCAGCCGAAGCACACCAGAAACCTGTGCCCGGCGAAAGGCACCACCTGCTTTAAGTGCGGTAAGAAGGGGCACTTCGGAAAGGTGTGCAGAGGGAACCCCGCCGGAAAACCCGCCACTGCCGCGTGTGCGCCGTGGGAGCGGCCATCTTGGACGCCATCTTGCCCGACCTCGTGGGGTCCGCCATCTTATGAGCAGACAGCGTGGACGCCATCTTGTCTCGATCAGGGCCCTACAGTGGCATCGGTCACAGTGGACCAGACCAGGCCGCACTCGCTATCCAAATCAATGGTGGACATCGAGGTAAACGGGTGCGGGGTTAAATGTTTAATTGACAGTGGAAGCACGGAGAGTTTTATCCACCCTGAACTGGCACAACATCTCTCCCTAAAGGTGGTCCCTACTCGGGGTACCATCTCTATGGCTGATAAAACCCAGACATCGACCATCATGGGTTACTGCACGGTACAATTGTCCGTTAACGGAACTGTATACAATAATTTTAAAGTATTAATCATGAAGAATCTATGTGCGAGCGTGATCTTGGGCCTAGATTTCCAGTGCAACCACCAAAGCATCACGCTCAAGTACGGTGGGTCCCAGCCGCCCCTCACAGTGTGCGGTCTGGCTACCCTGAAGGTAAAGCCGCCTTCGCTATTCGCGAATCTTACCCCTAACTGCCGACCAATAGCGACCAAAAGCAGGAGGTACAGCTGGGAGGACAGGCGGTTTATCGCGACCGAGGTAGACAGGCTCCTGAAAGAGCGCATTATTGAACGCAGCAACAGCCCGTGGCGCGTCCAAGTGGTAGTGGTAAGGGGTAGCGAGAAGAAACAGATGGTGATCGACTATAGCCAAACGATCAACAGGTACACCCAACTAGACGCCTACCCGCTACCCCGCATATCAGAAATGGTGAACCAAATCGCCCAATACCGGGTGTTCTCCACCATCGACCTCAAGTCAGCGTACCACCAGCTCCCTATCAGACCAGAGGACCGCCCGTATACCGCCTTCGAGGCGAACGGACGCCTCTACCAATTCCTCAGAGTCCCCTTTGGGGTGACGAATGGGGTCTCGGTCTTCCAGAGGGAGATGGACCGCATGGTCGATGACCACCACTTGCAGGCAACCTTCCCCTACCTCGACAAAGTCACCATCTGCAGTCACAACCAGCAGGATCACGACTTGAACCTCGAGAGGTTCCTGAAAACCGCACAAAAACTCAACCTCACCTACAACGAGGACAAGTGCGTTTTCAACACCACGCGCCTCTGCATACTAGGCAGCGTGGTGGAGAATGGGGAAATCGGACCAGACCCCGACCGATTGCGCCCCCTACGGGAACTGCCCCTGCCCAACACTCCCAAAGCCCTGAAAAGGTGCCTGGGGTTATTTTCTTATTATTCCCAATGGGTCCCCAACTACTCCGACAAAGCCCGCCCCCTCTTGAAAGCATCCTCTTTTCCGCTCTCTGCTGAGGCCCACGCCGCCTTCAAAAGCATTAAGCAGGATATTGAGCGGGCCACGCTACAGGCAGTGGACGAGAACATTCCATTTCAAGTGGAAAGTGATGCGTCTGACTTTGCCTTGGCGGCCACCCTCAACCAGGCGGGGCGGCCCGTAGCTTTCTTCTCGAGGACCCTCCAAGGGCCCGAGATCAGACACTCCTCCGTGGAAAAGGAGGCCCAAGCCATCGTGGAGGCAGTGCGCCACTGGCGCCACTACCTAGCCGGCAAACGCTTCACCCTACTTACCGACCAGCGGTCGGTAGCGTTTATGTTCAATAATAAACAGAGGGGGAAGATCAAAAATGATAAGATTCTTAGGTGGCAGATCGAGCTCTCCACCTTCGAGTATGACATCATTTACCGGCCAGGGGCCCTTAACGAATCCCCTGATGCCCTCTCACGAGGGATGTGTGCCAGCGCCACCGGGGATCGGCTACAGACCCTCCACAACGACCTCTGCCACCCAGGGGTCATGCGGCTGTTCCACTTCATAAAGTCCCGCAACTTACCCTACTCGATTGAGGAAGTTCGGTCTCTGACCAGGAACTGCCGTACTTGCGCTGAGTGCAAGCCTCGGTTCTACCGCCCAGATAGAGCCCACTTAATCAAAGCTACACGGCCCTTTGAGCGGCTCAGCTTAGATTTCAAGGGCCCCCTCCCGTCCGTCGACCGCAATGTTTACTTCCTGAACATTGTGGACGAATACTCCCGGTTCCCATTCGCCTTCCCCTGCCCAGACATGACCAGCGCCACGGTCATTAAATGCCTCAACAGCCTGTTCTGCCTGTTCGGTATGCCGAGCTACATCCATACGGATAGGGGGGCGTCCTTCATAAGTGAAGAGCTACGCCAGTACATGCTGTCCAGGGGGATCGCCACGAGCCGTACCACCAGCTACAACCCCCGGGGTAACGGTCAAGTGGAGCGAGAGAACGGGACAGTATGGAAAGCAGTCACTCTAGCTCTAAGGGCCAAGGGCCTCCCTATCTCCCGCTGGCAGGAAGTCCTCCCAGATGTGCTCCATTCGATACGGTCGCTATTGTGTACTGCCACTAATGCCACGCCTCATGAACGAATGTTTGTCTTTCCCCGGAAATCCACCTCAGGCGTATCCATGCCGTCATGGCTCTCCACCCCAGGTCCGGTATTCGTGCGAAGGCATGTGAGGGGCCACAAGACGGACCCTCTCGTGGAGCCAGTGCACCTACTCCACGCCAACCCCCAATACGCGTATGTCCGGCACGCCGACGGAAGGGAGGACACCGTGTCCATAAAAGACGTCGCCCCAGCCGGTAATGACAACAACCACGACAATAGCAGCAACAACGATCACAGCAACTCTTACCCACCCACTACTCTTTCATCACCCCTGGAAGAACATTGACCAACGGCACCCCCACCAACTACCCCTTCAACAACCCTGGCGGCACCCCCGGCAGAGACCCAGGAGGCCACCGGGGACACCCAGCCGACACCCGCGGCACCACAACAGCCACGTCAGTCGCAGAGGACTATCAAACCCCTGAACAGACTAAATCTATAGAAGGGGTGAATGTGATGAAATATTCCATTCATCACTGCCTGTGACTGTGGTTGGTTTCAGTTTCATTTCCCTTACCTCTGTTCCGTTTCCTCACCATTGTATTGTACTATGTGTAGGGCTCCGCCCATACCTGGCCCATTGTATTGTACTATGTGTGGGGCTCCGCCCATACCTGGCCCCTATGTAAGCTGGCCCAGCCTGCAGCACATCCAGTACGGCAGAGCTCTGGATGGAAGATACCTCTCTCCTGTGTGTTACCTTCTAAGTCAATAAAAGCCTTGTTTTGTTTCGCTAACATCGAGTCTCGGATTTATTGAGGCACATCACCTACCGATCAGATTCTGTACCAGTGGGTGCACTACGCGGTAGCCTCCATGATTTTAAATCTCACCGAGGTACATTTACCGGAGTGGTGTCCCAAAGAAACAGAGCAGCTATACCAGGCCCTATTAAAGGACATGTTCAGGAAGTTCTATGAGTTCGATTTCGCCCACGTGGACAAAACCGAACTCTACACCACACACCGAGAGTTTTTGGGTACTGCAGGGAGGCAAAGAAGGGGTGTATGGAATGATGTTTTTACTGCGTTTAATACTGGGTCCTCTGTCATCAACAGTTTAGATGACATAGAGCTGCAGACGCAGATAAACGGTTTAAAAACACAGTTAAAGAAGATATTACTGGATGAGAACAAAGTAGTGGGCTCAGAGCTGCATGAGGACCAGGCCATGACAGTCCATCTAAAAGAAATCATGGCGGAGTTGGAAAAGCACGCAAAGACGGCAAATGCTCTCATAAGGGAGGATAGAAATGCTTCTAACCAGGCTGCGCAGAATGAGGTGTGCATGCTATACGGGGCGTGGTTACTGGGTGAGTGCCGCAGTAATCTGGAGGACTTAAAACAGGGTTTAGTCCCCTCCTGGATTAGCAACAAGCACCTCGCAGCCCTCCACCTGTTTGAGAATGCATTAAGCCCGTGGCAACTCCGGCTAGCTTCCAAAGCCTACCCAGTCCCCGTGGATTGTGGGCGGTCCAACCACACAATCATGGGAGTAGTAGTTAGAATGCCGGTCATGGGTAGGACAGCCCAACCCACACTGGTATACAGGGTTGAGAACATTGGAGTCATTCAGGGGGATGCGCACATTCGTTTCACAGCGGTCCCACCTTACGTCATAAAGTGGGAGCATGCTATGACAGGTACTGACCTCTCAGGGTGCCGGAGCCGGGGAGCACACATCATCCTGTGTCCCCAGCACTTGAATGCCTATTCAAAACCGCAGTGTCGGTTCAGAGCTGCTGGCGCCAAACCTATAAATTGTACCATGGAGGCAATGGCACAAGGCCATGTTCCCCCGCAGGTTGCATATATAGGAGGTGGGACATATCGTGTCACCACCGGCGCGTCCCACTACCAGCATGGACAGCATAGCTGTCTGGTTAGCGACAGCAACTGCTGTTTTAAACCCGAGGCAGAAGTTCAAGTGGCCCAGGAGCGAATTGTCCCCATTCCTGAACCCTCCACTGTTCACCTCACTGTGAAGGAGAATATTACCAACCTGCAGAATTATGTAGCGCACTTCGGCTACGAAATTCCCCCTCTCTCTGAACACCTTACCAAAATACTCAAAGCCGTTATAGTTTCGCAGAAACATTTTTACACTCTAGAGCAGAAAACAGTAGAGATAGGGACAAAGATATTGGATATTGTGATTCCACCCTGGTGGGACATTTTCAATAACATAGAGGGCCCTTCGTGGATCAGACTGGCTTCCCACATTCTCGTGGTTTGCCAGTTAGGGATAGTGTTGTATCTAGTTTGCATTCAATGTAAGGGAAAAGGTGAGTTGTTAGAATTCCGAAACCAGAAGATCTGGAAGGAACATATGTGAAGGTGGAGGGAGATACACCCGTTTAAGCCTTTTTCCTTGTATTCTGATTAAAGATTGTTTTTTTGTGTTTGTTGTTTTTAATAAAGGTTTTTCTGTTGTTTTTTTGCGACACGTTTAATAAAGATGTATGTGTACCAAGTGGTGCAGGGGTGTTGGACCCCCCTCCATGCTTGGATGTGTGTAAAAGTCTGTAATTTACTCTCTGTATGCTTATATACACTACATTTTCGCGGAATGGGAAGTGGATGTGTCGTGGGTATATTAGATAGGTAATTACAGGGGAAGGTTGACCATGGAGGGTCAGAAAAATTTTGCTCACCTTGTAAGAATGAAACTTCAAGCAAGTTTTAGTATCACAGGGGGGAGTGGAAGATTCGCAAAATTTCCACTTTCCCCCAAAGGTTATTAATAAAAGGGACCCTGCATGGACATTTTAAGAAAAAGGGTACCCAAAAATGGCATCCGCACCTCGTGGCCAAAAGCCTGCAAGATTTTAAAAGCTTGGACTCTGTGGCACAAGCAGCTTTTGGGGAAATCGAAACCTAAAATGCAGTTTCTGTGAAGAAGGACTTTTGTATTTTGAAAAGCAGACAGCAGGACTCTGAATTATGCATTAAGCCAAATCGTAGACAGACCAAAACCAGTTAGGCCTATACTTGAGGCCATCAAGTTGTTTGCATAAATAATCAGACACAGTTTAAGGAAGCCATCGAGGCTAGACAGGCCGATTAAGATGCATTAATAACAATGCAGCTCAGACATCAGGCCAGTAGGTGCGATCACCGGCCATCTAAAAACAGATAGTTTAGATTGCTACAATTATTTAAACTAGCCCGCCAAGATTGGAACAATGAACTAACCTGATTTGGCGCGCAGATAAGGGTTTTCATAAGGAATATAACTGCAGGCCCTGGGTAGCAATCTCGCTCTGCTCTCTGCTCTTCTTGGCTCTCGCTCTGCTCTTGTGCCTCCGGCCTCTTGGGCTGCCACTCGTACTCGTGCCCTGGCCTCGCAGCAGGTTCTCTCCCCGTAGCAGATTTTCAGTAGCCAGTTACACCAAACCAACAGCAGGGGAGGGGGACGAGACCCAAGTCCATAGCCATCCAGGATGCCCAGGCCGCAGAAAGGGGCGAGACGAAGTTGAGCAGGTAGCCCAGGACTTGTATAATAGTCCGGCGAGACGAGACGAGTAGCGACGAAGAAGACGATAATAATTCGATAAGGGCAGAGCAGGGCAGCGAAAAACGTATCGATAAGAGAACCAAGCGCCTAGTTATAAGCTGGCGTTTGGGAAGACAGGCATCTCGTTGAACACTGCGAAAACGCAGGTGGCCACGCCCCGACGAATAGACTGGTGTTCTTAAGCTTGGGTAGGAAAATCTAGGCAGTTAAAACTGCCAACTGCCCTGTAGGCACAATGGTGCCGCCGACGACCGCCTGAGGGAGAAGAAGAGGAGAACCCATCGTGACGCGATGACGACGGCAGTGGAGGGGAGAAGGTGTGTCGCAGTAGCAGACCCAGAACTGCGCCCCTGAAGACTGCATGGCGACGGGGTACCTAGTAGGACCAGAGACCAGACTTCAAAACTCGCACTCGTTAACAGTTGGTTTTATTTCGGATTGGTGAGCATGAACTCTGGCCCCTCATAGCTTAATCTAGTTAGGTATAAGGGGTGGGATAAGGATAAGGGGATTGTTAAGATAATTTGTTTTCTCTCGATGTGCCATGTGTTCCCCATTCCCTGTATGAGTATAGTTATTTGTATTTGCCTGTAACTCTATACTAGTAACTTCTCATAAGATTGTGTTAATTTCTATTTTAATAAAGTCTTGGTTTTCTTACATCCAAACCACCTGTCTACTCGAATCTTTTCTGTATCGCCCGCCGCCTGTACCTAAGTCCAGTGTCTAGAACCCAGAGGCATGAGAGTGATTCGAACCGCTCACAAACAGTCAGGGGCAGAACTGACTGGGCGCACGCGCCAACCCCACCACCCCCTGCAACACATGCCCACCAAGCTTTGTGTCATCTGCAAACTTGGAGATATTACATCTAGTTCCCTCGTCTAGATCATTAATATATATTGTGAATAGCTGGGGTCCTAGGACCGATTCCTGCAGTACCCCATAAGTCACTGCCTGCCACTTGGAAAAAGACCCATTTATTCCAACTCTTTGCTTCCTGTCTGCCAACCAGTTCTCTTTCCAAGTCAGTACCTTGCCCCCAATCCCATGTGCCTTAACTTTACACGCTAATCTCTTATGCAGGACCTTATCGAAAGCCTTCTGAAAGTCCAAATACACCACATCCACTGGTTCTCCCTTATCTATTCTACCAGTTACATCCTCAAAAAATTCGTAATCCAGGTATTTTTGTCAACCATAAGGGCTTCCACTCCCTCAACGTGCAGCTGGTGTGTGACCACAAGAATGAAATTTTGCATGTTTGTGCCAAGCACCCTGGCAGTTGCCATGACTCCTTCATACTGCACCAGTCTAGTGTGCCTCTGCTCTTCAGTCCGCCGGACCAACTTAATGGATGGCTACTTGGAGACAAGGGCTATCCCCTGAAGACGTGGCTAATGGCGCCGTTGAGGAGCCCATCCAACGAAGCCAAGGAGAGCTACAACTACAGCCACATTTCCACCAGATCCATAATCAAGCCAACCATCGGCATGCTGAAGATGCGCTTCAGATGCCTGGATAGTTGAGGTGGAGCCCTGTAGTACTCAGTAGCCAGGGTCTCCAAAATCGTTGTGGTTTGCTGTGCACTTCACAACATGGCACAGCGTCATGGCTTGCAGATTCCTGAGGACCAAGTGGCTCGTCACATATCCTCCTCAGATGAGGAGGAGGAGGAGGAGAGCGAAAATGAACATCTTGCAGAGGCCCATCAACCAGCGGCAGCAGTACGCGAGAACATTGCTGCCCGGGATGCAAGGAACGCACTCATCCTGGCCAGATTTGCTTAGCCTAGCCTCGCAGCTGCTTTCCAGAGCATCGACAATGGCCAAGAACCAGCGGATTCCTAGCAGTCTGACCACCATACTGACAATTGCAATTAATCCTAAGCCCTCAATGTGGCAGTCCCATTTGCGAAATGACACATGCCACAACTGCAACAGTTGCCATCAGAATATTTATTTACAATAATCAACTGATGGCATTTAAAAAATAAACACAACATTTCACCCAAGTGACTACCCTTGTGACTATTTGTGCAGTATCTTTCTCTTACGCGTGCTCCTACGTGGTGCTTCCCCTGTGGCTTCAGCAGATGTGGAGGCCCCTTGCTCACTTTCTTGCTCCTCCTGTCTCGACACCTTCGGCGGGCATCCTCTGGGGTTGTGAACCTGTGAGGGTTCGGCAACAGTCTGCTGCTCCTGCGGCTGTGCAGGGGCTGAGACGCCGATCTCAGTTGGGTGGGGACTCTGGTGGGGCTCTGACCAAGGACTTGGCTGTGGCATGGAAGTGTGAGCACTTGGAGAGGAGCCCCCACTCCCTTGTTCTTTGCCACCAACATCCCTCTCATGGGTCACGTCCACCTCAGCGCTTGCAAGTGGCTTGAGAGCACCTTGCTGCACATCAGGGAGGCCATGGGGACCCGTATCTGCAATGACAGTCCTACTCAAAAGGACTTCCATGAAGGTCTGGTTTCTCTGTTCAATAGCTGACCATCGCTCCTCCAGAGATGTCAGTCTATTCTGAACACTCACCATGTTTTCTACACTCTGGCGACTTAGCTCCTCCGTGGCTGTAGCCATCCTCTCGTCTTCTGTAGCCATCCTTTCCACGGAGGATGCCATCCTTTCTGTGGTGCTGCATTCATGCGCCAATGACTCCGCAAAGGCTCTGCTCATGTTCGTGATGGACTCCTCCATTAGCTCCACACTCGCAGCGACCCTGGAGACAAAACCTGCCAGAGACTCCTGCACCTGTTCCTGGTGTTCCAGCACCACTGTTCTTCTGGATGGACCCAGAGGCAGAGGGTCGGCATGCAGCTGAGCCGAGCTGGGAGAGTCCTGTGCCCTCCGAGTAGGACTCTCCAATGCTGTCCCTGTCTCCACAATCTGCTGATACTCACTTGTGAGCTGTGATACACCAGGTGACAACACTACTCTATATCCCCTTACCCATTCCCTCTCTCTCTATGGTCACATTCACCTAACTATTCGACTATGCAGCCCTCACACTCCCTATCACTGTGATGCTATGAAAACAACTTACAAAACACAGGGAGGGCCCTTGGTCTTGCCAACTCACTCCATCTTTGTCTCCTTCTATGCATCTATGCTATGGATTCTCTACACTCACTCCTTCATTCTCACTCAACCTCCACTTGTCTCCTTCATTGCAGGAAAAGAGAGCTCACAATAAGAGGGAAAGGGCGAGAGAAGGAGGAGGGCCACCGTCAGAAGCCCACCTCACCCCTTGGGAGGAGGCGGGCCTGGAGATAGTGGGGGACGGACAGACGGGTGCATCAGAGAAAGCTGGTGACAGAATAGTTTTCCTCTCTCTCATTGACATTGCATGAGTCGCTGATTATGATTCTGAAGCTCTAACAGATGGACTAATGATCATCTGCATTATGCAATGTGCATGTAACCTTGGCCTCACATCTCTGACTCTTTCCTTTACTCCCCCACAGGACCATCGCAAGCAACCGTCCCCACTATCCAGGAGGAAAAGCCTGAGTCTCCAGACTCCTCAGAGGCAGCTGCAACCTCTGAGGGCACAGCTTCAGCAGAATTCAGCGCACCCAGCACCAGCGCAGACACTCACACCTCGGTGGGACCTTCGGGACATAGAGTAGTGTTGTCACCTGGTGTATCACAGCTCACAAGTGAGCATCAGCAGATTGTAGAGAGCGCAGGACTCTGCCAGCTCGGCTCAGCTGCATGTCGACCCTCTGCCTCTGAGTCCATCCATGAGATCAGCGGTGCTGGAACTCCAGGAACAGATGCAGGAGTCTCTGGCAGGTTTTGTCTCCAGGGTTGCTGCGAGTGTGGAGCAAATGGAGGAGTCCATAGCAAACATGAACAGAGCTTTTGTGGAGTCATTGGCGCATGAGCGCATCACCATGGAAAGGATGGCAACCTCCATGGAGGTGATAAGTCGCCAGAGTGCAGAAAACATGGTGAGTGCTCACTATAGAATGACATCTCTGGAGGAGTGATGGTCATCTATTGAACAGAGAAACCAACCCTTCATGTAAGTCCTTCTGAGTAGGACTGCCAGTGTAGATACGGGCCCCCATGGCCCCCTTGATGTGCAGCAAGGTGCTCTCCAGCCACTTGCAGGCGCTGAGGGGGATCTGACCCATGAGAGGGAAGTTGGTGACAGACATCAAGGAAGTGGGGGCTCCTCTACGAGCGCTGAGACTTCCATGCCACTGCAGAGCCCTCGGTCAGAGCCCCACCAGAGTCCACACCCATCTGAGATCGGCGCCTCAACCCCTGCACAGCCGCAGGAGCAGCAGAATGTTGGCGAGCCCTCACAGGTTCGCAACCCCAGAGGACGCCCGCCAAAGGTGTCGAGACAGGAGCAGCAGGAAAGTGAACAAGGGGCCTCCACATCTGCTGAAGCCACAGGGGAAGCACCACGTAGGAGCATGCGTAAGAGAAAGATACTGCACAAATAGTCACAAGGGTAGTCACTTGGGTGAAATTTGATGTTTTCTGTGAAAAAGCCATCAGATGAATAACGTAAATAAAAAATCTGATTGCTACTGCTGTAGTTGTGGCGTGTGTCATTTCGCGAATGGGACTTTCACGTTGAGGGCTTAGGATTACTTGCACTTGTCAGTATGGTGGTCAAATTGCTAGGAATCCGCTGGTCCTTGGCCATTGTCGATGCTCAGGTAAGAAGCTGCGAGGCAAAAGTGCATCATTGGCTAGGCTAAGCAAATCTGGCCAAGATGAGTGCATTCCTTGCATTCCGGGCAGCATTGTTCTCGTGTACTGCTGCCGCTGGTTGATGGGCCTCTTCAAGATGTTCATTTTCACTCTCCTCCTCCTCCTCCTCATCTGAGGAGGATATGTGACGAGCCACTTGGTCCTCAGGAATCTGCAAGCCACGACGCTGTGCCATGTTGTGAAGTGCACAGCAAACCACGATGATTCAGGAGACCCTGGCTGCTGAGTACTACAGGGCTCCACCTCATCTATCCAGGCATCTGAAGCGCATCTTCAGCAAACCAATGGTTTGCTCGATTATGGCTCTGGTGGACACGTGGCTGGAGTTGTAGCTCTCCTCAGCTTCATTGGATGGGCTCCTCAACGGCGTCATTAGCGACGTCTTCAGGGGATAGCCCTTGTCTCCAAGTAGCCATCCGTTAAGGTGGCCTGGTGGACTGAATAGCGGAGGCACACTAGACTGGCGCAGTATGAAGGAGTCATGGCAACTGCCAGGGTACTTGGCACAAACATGCAAAATTTCCTTCTTGTGGTCACGCACCAGCTGAACGTTAAGGGAGTGGAAGCCCTTGCAGTTGACAAAAATACCTGGATTGCGATGGGGTGCCTTAAGCGCCACATTTGTGCAGTCAACGATGCCCTGCACCCTTGGAAAGCCTGCCAGATTAGCTAATCCAACCGCACGCGCCATGACACTTGCTTGATCCTTGGTGAAATGGATGTGATTGTGCGCGATGGCAAAGAGGGCATCGGTTACCTGCATGATGCAAGTGTGTGTGGCTGCCTGGGAGATGCCGCTGATGCCTGCTGCTGATCCCTGGAATGAGCCTGAGGCAAAAAAGTTGAGTGCGGTGGTGACTTTGATGGCCACTGGTAAGGGTTGTCCACCTGGTCCTCTGGCCTGCAGGTCTTGTTGCAGCATTGGGCAGATGTCACCCACTACCTCTCGCGAAAGTCGGAGCCGCCTTTGGCACTGCTGCTCAGACATGTTGAGGTAGCTGACCCTGTGTCTGTAGACCCTATTTGGGGGGTATCTCATGTGCCGACAGGCTTCCATGCACTGGCCCCTTCTGGCCTGTGCAGCTTCAGGTGGGTGAGTAGCAGCTTGGCGCTCCTGTTGTTGCTGCTGACGTTGGTGCTGCTGTTGTTCATGGTTCTGCTGGTGCCGCGGCTGGTCTTCATCCTCATCTGATGTCCAGAAGGGAAGGAAATAAATGGCTCCCATGCTTCTGGTATATGCCTCAGTTGAGGAAGCGCTCAGTGAAGGTGGCGAGAGGGGTTTCCCAGGAGTTCACACTGGAGTTGGGTATCTGGCTCCAAACTTCCACAGCTGTGGTTATGCCTTCTAAAAGTTCCCCCAGACCTGAGACTACAAAGTCCTGCCACCTGCAAATGATGGCTGATCAAATCTCCTCTTTAATGTTTGAACTGCAGCTGATAGTCAGCAATCCAATAGTGCTCCCGCCAGGTTTCACCGTCGTGTTTCAGAACAGGCGTGATTCACGTGGGAAAAGAATTAAAATCACAAAGGCCTTTCAAAATGGCATTATAGAGGCAATTTAGTGCTTGTTAAGGGCCTTAACGTCCTATCCCGCCTCTTGGAGGTGGGACGGAGACGGGACCATTAGACACGAATTAATGAAAATTGCTTGGAGGCGGGATGGAGGCAGGGTTGGGCCCACACGCCAGTTTTTGCAATTTTAACCCCCCACACGCCTCCAATCCTGCCTCCACGGCCGAATGAAAATCCTGCCCAATGTTGGAGAAGAAGGAGCAATTGGCAATGACTATGAGCATTGTGCTGAGCAAGGTTAATTGGGTCGTCAGGAGTTGAGAGGGGAGGGGAGCAGGAGGTTGTTTGTATGGAAGCTATAGGCAATAGACAACATAGCAACTACAGAGGTGTATCCTACAAGTGATGAAATGTATCAGTGTAGTCTACTCGGGGCTCATAGAAGATTACAGTAAGCAAATCCTAAACTTAGAAGACATTACATGGGATTAGATATACTAATAGTCTAACACTTTCGAATGCTTTGTGTGTATCCATTATCTAGATAAGCTTGTACCAAAGTTTTTCTCTTTATATTTGGTTACATTTATGGCAGCAGAGACAATATTGCTCCTCACTTTAGGATTTAACTTTTCCAACAACTGCAGCTCTCACTCTGGTTGTTGCCGTTGGGAGAGGCATGGTTTCAAAAGAAATTATTCAGGCTTTTTTAAACCATTTATTAATCCTCCTAGAGTCTTGCATTTGCATGCATTTTTAAAAAGATTATTTTGCAATATTTGAAACAAACTTTCATTCATGTTTTTTCCCACTAAACTGACATTTATAACACTTCATTTCTTTCTTTAGCTCACTTAATATTTCTCAATTTTCTTTCACACTTACTAGGCTTTGAAGTATTATTTAATCCTTTCTTGCTGGGCAACAACACCTAATTTGCTCATCACTTTTTCACTTTTATAACTATGCAGGCGACCTGCAGTCATGAAAGCTATTCAAAACAACTGACAGCAATCTCTGGTAGTCAGTACATGAACACAAATCTTCTTTCATCTTCATGCTGCAGTTCACGTCAATAATTCAGGATCATAAAAAATAGTGTTTTTCTTGGAATTTAAATTGTAAAGTTATCTTTACAGTTAAAAATGTTTAGAAGATAAGAACATAAGAAATAGGAGCAGGAGTAGGCCATTTGGCCCTTTGAGTCTGCTCCGCCATTCAATAAGATCATGGCTGATCTTCCACCTCATCTCCACTTTCTCAGCCCTAAATGGCCGATCCCTTATTCTGAGACTGTGACCCCTGGTTCTAGATTCCCCAGCCAGGGGAAACATCCTCCCTGCATCTACCCTGTCAAGCTCTGTAAGAATTTTGTATGTTTCAGTAAGATCACCTTTCATTCTTCTAAACTCTAGAGAATATAGGCCTAGTCTACTAATTCTCTCCTCATAGAACAATCCCCCCATCTCAGAAACCAGTCTGATGAACCTTTGTTGCACTCCCTCTATGGCAAGTATATCCTTCTTTAGGTAGGGAGACCAAAACTGTACACAATACTCCAGGTGTGGTCTCACCAGGGCCCGATATAATTGCAGTAAGATATCTTTACTCTTATACTCAAATCCTCTTGTAATAAAGGCCAACATACCATTTGTTTTCCTAATTGCTTGCTGTACCTGCATGTTAGCTTTCAGTGATTCGTGTACAAGGACACCCAGGTCCCTCTGAACACCAACATCCCCCAATCTCTCACCATTTAAAAAATACTCTGCTTTTCTATTTTTCCTAGCAAAGTGGATAACTTCACATTTCTCCACATTATATTCAATTTGCCATGTTCTTGCTCACTCACTTAGCCTGTCTATATCCCCTTGAAGCCAATTGCATCCTCCTCACAACTTACAGTCCCACACAGTTTTGTATCATCAGCAAACTTGGATAGATTACATTTGGCCCCCTCATCCAAATCATTGATGTAGATTGTGAATAGTTGAGGCCCAAGCACTGATCCTTGCGGTACCACACTAGTTACAGCCTGCCAACCCGAAAATGACCTGTTTATTCCTACTCTCTGTTTTCTATCCGTTAACCAATCCTTAATCCATGCTAATATATTACCCCCAATCCCATGAGCCCTAATTTTGTTTAATAACCTTTTGTGTGGCACCTTATCGAATGCCTTCTGAAAATCCAAATGTACCACATCCATTGGTTCCCCCTGATCTATTCTGCAAGTTACAACCTCAAAAAACAGATTTGTCAAACACGATTTCCCTTTCATAAATCTGTGTTGATTCTGCCCAATGCTATTATTATTTTCTAAGTGCCCTGTTACCACGTCCTTAATAATAGATTCTAGCATTTTCCCTACTATTGATGTCAGGCTAACTGGTCTGTAGTTCCCCATTTTCTCTCTCCTTCCTTTCTTAAATAGGGGGGTTACATTTGCTACCTGCCAATCCGCAGGAACCGTTCGAGAATCAATGGAATTTTGGAAGATGACAACCAATGCATCCACTATCTCTATAGCCACCTCTTTCTAAACCCTAGGATGTAGGCCATCAGGTCCAGGGGATTTATCGGCTTTCAGTCACATTAATTTCTCCAGTGCTACTTTTTTACTAATACTAATATCTTTCAGTTCTTCATTCTTGCTAGACCCTTGGGTATCATTATTTCTGGGAAGTTTTTTGTGTCTTCTTCTGTGAAGACAGACACAAAGGGCAGGATTTTCATTGAGCCGTGGAGGCAGGATTGGAGGCGTGTGGGGGGTTAAAATCGCAACAACTTGTGTGCGGGACCCCCCCCCCCACCTGGTTCCCAACTCCGAGCAAATTTTAATTCAGTCGTATCTGATGGACCCGACTCCGTCCCGCATCCAATAGGTGGGACTGGTCATTAAGGCCCCTAACAAGCACTAAATGGCCTCTATAATCCTATTTTAAAAGGCCCTTGCGATTTTAACCCTTTTCCCACATGAAACACGCCTGGTGGGAATCATGATGGTGAAACCTGGCGGGAGCACAATTGGATTGCTGACTATCAACTGCAGGTCAACCATTAAAGAGGATATTTGATCAGCCATGATTTGCAGGTGGCAGGACTTAGTGGTCTCAAGTCCAGGGCAACTTTTAGAAGGCTTAACCACACCTGTGGAAGGTTGGAGCCTGACACCCATCTCCAGTGTGACCACCTGGGAAACCCCTCTTGCCACCTTCACTGAGCACTTCCTCAACTGAGGCATATACCGGAAGCATGGGAGCCATTTATTTCCTTCCCATCTGGGCATTAGAGGAGCTCGAGCACCAGCCGCGGCACCAGCAGAACCAGGAACAACAGCAGCACCAACAACAGCAGCAGCAGCAGGAGCGCCAGGCTGCTGCTCACCCACCTGAAGCTGCACAGGCCAGAAGGGGCCAGTGCCTGGAAGCCCGTCGGCGCAGGAGATACCCCCCAAACAGGGTCTACAGACACAGGGTCAGCTATCTCAACATGACTGAGCAGCAGTGCCAAAGGCGGCTCCGCCTTTCGCGAGAGGTAATGACTGACATCAGCGCAATGCTACAGCAAGACCTGCTGCACAGAGGACCAGGTGGACAAGCATTACCAGTGGCCGTCAAAGTCACCACTGCACTCAACTTTTTTGCCTCAGGCTCATTCCAGGGATCAGCAGCAGACATCAACGGCATCTCCCAGGCGGCCGCAAACACTTGCATCACGCAGGTAACCAATGCCCTCTTTGCCCTCGCGCACAATCACATCCATTTCACCAAGGATCGAGCAAGTGTCATGGCATGAGCAGTTGGATTAGCTAATCTGGCAGGCTTTCCAGGGGTGCAGGGCATCGTTGACTGCACACATGTGGCCCTTAAGGCACCCCATCGCAATCCAGGTATTTTTGTCAACCGCAAGGGCTTCCACTCCCTTAACGTTCAGCTGGTACGTGACCACAAGAAGGAAATTTTGCATGTTTGTGCCAAGTACTCTGGCAGTTGCCATGACTCCTTCATACTGCACCTGTCTAGTGTGCCTCCGCTATTCAGTCCCCTGAGGACGTGGCTAATGACGCTGTTGAGGAGACCATCCAATGAAGCTGAGGATAGCTACAAATCCAGCCACATTTCCACCAGAGCCATAATCGAGCAAACCATCGGTTTGCTGAAGATGCGCTTCAGATGCCTGGATAGATCAGGTGTAGCCCTGCAGTACTCAGCAGCCAGGGTCTCCAGAATCATCGTGGCTTGCTGTGCACTTCACAACATGGCACAGCGTCGTGGCTTGCAGATTCCTGAGGACCAAGTGGCTTCTCACATATCCTCCTCAGATGAGGAGGAGGAGGAGGAGGAGGAGTGTGAAAACGAACATCCTGCAGAGGCCCATCAATCAGCGGCAGCATTACGCAAGAACATTGCTGCCCGGAATGCAAGGTACGCACTCATCCTGGCCAGATTTGCTTAGCCTAGTCAATCAAATACTTTTGCCTCGCAGCTTCTTACCAGAGCATTGACAATGGCCAAGAACCAGAGGATTCCTAGCACTCTGACGACCATACTGAAAGTTGCAAGTATTCCTAAGCCCTCAATGTGGAAGTCCCAATAGCGAAATGACAGACGCCACAACTGCAACATTTGCCATCAGAATTTTTATGGACAATAACGAAGTGATGGCATTTTTACAGTAAACACAAAATTGCACCGAAGTGACTACCCTTGTGACTATTTGTGAAGAATTTTCTTCTTACGCATGCTTCTACGTGGTGCCTCCCCTGTGGCTTCAGCAGATGTGGAGGCCCCTTGCTCACTTTGCTGCTGCTCCTGTCTCGACACCTTTGGCGGGCGTCCTCTGGGGTTGTGAGCCTGTGAGGGCTCGTCAACAGTCTGCTGCTCCTGCGGCTGTGCAGGGGTTGAGATGCCTATCTCACTTGGCTGTGGACTCTGGTGGGGCTCTGACCGAGGGCTCTGCAGTGGCATGGAAGTGTGAGCGTTTGGAGAGGAGCCCCCACGTCCTTGAGGTCCACCACCAACATCCCTCTCATGGGTCAGGTCCACCTCAGCGCCTGCAAGTGGCTGGAGAGCACCTTGCTGCACATCAAGGGGGCCATGGGGACCCATATCTGCAATGGCAGTCCTACTCAGAAGGACGTCCATGAAGGTCTGGTTTCTCTGTTCAATAGATGCCCATCGCTCCTCAAGAGATGTCATTCTATTCTGAACAATGACCATGTTTTCCATACCCTGGCGACTAAGCTCCTCCATGGCTGTAGCCATCCTCTCCTCTACGGTAGCCATCCTCTCCATGGAGGTAGCCATCCTTTCCGTGGTAATTCGTTCATGTGCCTATGACTCCACAAAGGCTCTGGTCATGTTCGCTATGGACTCCTCCATTCGCTCCACATTTGCAGTGACCCTAGAGACAAAACCTGCCAGAGACTCCTGCATCTGTGCCTGGATTTCCATCACCGCTGATCTCATGGATGGACCCAGAGGCAGAGGGTCGACATGCTGCTGAGCCGAGCTGGCAGAGTCCTGCGCCCTCCGACTAGGACTCTCCACTGCTGTCCCTGTCTCCACAATCTGCTGTGAGCTGTGATACACCAGCTGACAACACTACTCTATGTCTCGAAGGTCCCACCAAGGTGTGAGTGTCTGCGCTGGTGCTGGGTGCGCAGATTTCTGGTGACGCTGCACCCTCAGACATTGCAGCTGCCTCTGAGGAGTCTGGCTGCTCAGCCTCTTCTTCCTGGCTAGGGGGGACGGATGCTTGTGATGGTCCTGTGGGGGACTAAAGGAAAGAGTCAGAGATGTGATGCCAAGGCTACATGCACATTGCTTTTTGCAGATGCTCATAAGTCCATCTGTTAGAGCTTCACAATCATTATCAGCGACTCATGCAATGTCAAAGAGAGAGATGGGAAACTTTTCTGTCACCAGCTTGCTGTGTTGCACCCGTCTGTCCGCCTCCCACATGCGCATCATCCTCCATTCCCGTTATTTCCAGTACTGCCTCCTCCCAGGGGGTCAGGTGGGCTATTGAGGCTGTCCCTCCTCCTGTCCTCTCTCGCTCTCTTTTATTGTGAGCTCTCTTTTCCTGCAATGAGGGAGACAAGTGGAGGTTGAGTGAGAATGAAGGAGTGACTGTAGAGATTGCATAGCATAGATACTTAGAAGGAGACAAAGATGGAGTGAGGTTGCAAGACCAAGGGCTCTCCCTGTGTGTTGTCAGTTGTATTCAACACATCACAGTGATAGGGAATGTGAGGGCTGCATGGTTGAATAGTTTTGTTAATGTGATCATAGGGAGAGAGGGAATGGGTAAGGCTGCATGGATGTCAGTGTCAAGTGGGATGTGGAGGAAGAGATTGCTAAAGCTGAGTGCTGGTGAGGAAAGGCAATGGGGGTCAGATTCAGGGTGATGGGAAATTCATACTCACTTTTCCAGTGCGCTGAAGGTCATGAAATCTTTTCCAGTGCGCTGAATCCAGGTTCTTCGTGTGACTCCTAAGGAGTTGACCTCCTCAGCCATCTGCAACCACACTGCCTTAATCTGCTTGGGAGGCCTCTTCCTCCCTGAGGAAGGGAAGAGCACCTCCCTGTTGACCCTAGCACCATCCACCAATGTCTGCAGGGCCACCTCGTCGAAGCGAGGAGCTGCTCTATTGCCCTCCCGCTTGTCATCTTTCCTGCCAGTCTCTCACATCAAACGGAGAAAGCTTGTCAGCCTGCAGAAGAAGCAAGGCTTGCTGTGGACCTTAAATGCAGCAGCAATGATGACGTCATCGGAGGCGACTTTCAGTCAGGAAAAACCCATTTGCCAAGGGTTCCCACATGTTGGAAATCAATTGGACAATTAAGTTAAAATTGCATCAATCTCCCACATCTATTTAGATTCGGGTGGATAACACGAAATGCAGATAACACGATACCATCCCGCACTTGAGTTAAAATCCTGCCCAAAGTATTTGTTTAGTTTCTCTGCCATTTCCTTATTCCCCATTATAATTTCTCCTGTCTCAGCCTGTAAGGGACCCACATTTACTTTTGCTAATCTTTTCCTTTTTACATACCTATAGAAGCTTTTACAATCTGTTTTTACATCTCTCGTTAGTTTACTCTCATATTCTGTTTTCCCTTTCTTTATCAATTTCTTGGTTCTCCTTTGCTGAATTCTAAAATCCTCCCAATCCTTGGGCTTACTACTCTTTTTGGCAACATTATAAGCCTCTTCCTTTGATCTAATACCATCTTTAACTTCTCTTGTTAGCCACGGTTGGACCACTTTTCCTGTGGTGTTTTTGTGCCTTAAAGGAAGGCTGTAAATTATGTATTAATTCTTTAAATGCTAGCCATTGCTCATCCACTGTCATACCTTTTAATGTAGTTTCCCAATGTATCATAGCCAACTCGCCCCTCATACCTACATAGTTTACTTTGTTTAGATTTAAGACCCTTGTTTTGGATTTAACTAAGCCACTTCAAACTCAATATAAAATTCTACATATTATGATCACTCTTCTCTAAAGGCCCCTTTGCTACAAGGTTATTAATTAACGCTTTCTCATTGCACAATACTCGATCTAAAATAGCCTGTTCCCTAGTTGGTTCCTCAACATACTGATCTAGAAAACTATCTTGCAAACATTCCATGAATTCGTCCTCCACACTATTACTGCAAATTTGGTTTGCCAAGTCTGTAGATTAAAGCCCCCCATGATTACTGTATTACCCTTGTTACATGCACCTCTAATTTTCTGATTTATACTCTGCCCTACATTACAACTATTGTTTGGGGGCCTATAAACCCCCACCAATGTTTCCTGCCCCTTGCTGTTTCTTAGCTCCACCCAAACTGATTCTACTTCTTGATTTTCAGAGCTAAGATCCTTTCTCTCTACTGTCTTTATCCCATCCTTTATTACCAGGACTACCCCTCCTCCTTTTCCATTTTGTCTATCCCTTCCAAAGGTTATGTATCCTGGAATATTTAGTTCCCAACCTTGGCCACTTTGCAACCACGTCTCCGTTATGGCTATTAGGTCAAAACTGTTAATTTGTATCTGCGCACACCGATGACGTCATCGGCAGCAGTGCAGCGCTAACGGTTAGCGCCACCACTAACGTCCCGCGGAATTTAGTGGGAGGCATGGGCAGTGCTGCGCCCAGGTGCGAGTTGGCTTGCGACCCACTTAGCGCCCTTTTAAGGCGCTAATGGGTGGTGCAACCAACCGAATTTTCCCCCATAGTGTCTAATGAGAGGGAGGAACTGAATGAAATCAGTATTTGTAGGGAAATGGTGTTAGGGAAATTGATGGGATTGAAGGCCGATAAATCCCCAGTCCCTGATAATCTACATCCTAGGGTACTTAAGGAAGTGGCCCTAGAAATAGTAGATGCGTTGCTGGTCATCTTCCAAAATTCTATAGAATCTGGAACAGTTCCCATGGACTGGAGGGTAGCTAATGTTACCCCACTATTCAAAAAAGGTGGTAGAGAGAAAACGGGGAATTATAGACCAGTAAGCCTGACATTGGTAGTGGGGAAAATGCTAGAGTCCATTATAAAAGGGGTAATAGCAGAGCACTTGGAAAACATTGACTGCATCGGACAAAGTCAACATGGATTTACAAAAGGTAAATCGTGCTTGACTAATCTATTGGAATTTTTTGAGGATGTAACTGGTAGAATAGATAAGGGAGAACCAGTGGTTGTGGTGTATTTGGACTTTCAGAAGGCTTTTGATAAGGTCCTGTATAGGAGATTAGTGTGTAAAGTTAAAGCACATGGGATTGGGGGCAAGGTACTGACTTGGATAGAGAACTGGTTGGCAGACAGGAAGCAAAGAGTTGGAATAAACAGGTCTTTTTCCGAGTGGCAGGCATTGACTAGTGGGGTACCGCAGGGATCGGTGCGAGGACCCCAGCTATTCACAATATATATTAATGATCTAGACGAGGGAACTAGATGTAATACCTCCAAGTTTGCAGACGACACAAAGCTGGGTGGGCGTGTGTGCTGTGAGGAGGATGCCGAGAAACCCCAGTATGATTTGGACAGGTTGGGTGATTGGGCAGATGCATGGCAGATGCAGTATAATGTGGATAAATGCGAGGTTATCCACTTTGGTGGCAAAAACAGGAGGGCAGATTATTATCTGAACGGCACTAGATTGGGAGAAGGGGAAGTGCAACGAGACCTGGGTGTTATTGTGCACCAGTCGCTGAAGGTAAGCATACAGGTGCAGCAGGCAGTTAAGAAGGCAAATGGTATGTTGGCCTTCGTAGCAAGAGGATTCGAGTACAGGAACAAGGATGTCTTGCTGCAGTTGTACAGGGCCTTGGTGAGACCACACCTTGAGTATTGTGTGCAGTTTTGGTCACCTTATCTGAGGAAGGATGTTCTTTCCATGGAGGGCGTGCAGCGAAGATTCACCAGACTGATACCTGGGATGGCAGGAATGACATATGAGGAGAGATTGGGTCGATTGGGCTTATACTCGCTGGAGTTTAGAAGAATGAGAGGGGATCTCATTGAAACTTATAAAATTCTAACAGGACTAGACAGACTAGATGCAGGAAGGATGTTCCTGATGGTCGGGGAGTCCAGAACCAGGGGTCACAGTCTAAGGATAAGGGGTAAGCCATTTAGGACAGAGATGAGGAGGAATTTCTTCATCCAGAGAGTGGTGAACCTATGGAATTCTCTACCACAGAAAGCAGTTGAGGCGAATTCATTAAATATATTCAAGAAGGAGTTATATATATTTCTTAAGGCTAAGGGGATCAAGGGGTATGGGGTGAAAGCAGGGACAGGGTACTGAATTTGGATGATCAGCCATAATCTCATTAAATGGCGGAACAGGCTCGAGGGGCCGAATGGCCTACTCCTGCTCCTATGTTCTATGTTTCTATATTTCTAAATATCTACCTGTAACACAAAGCACTACAAATAGTGTAGGCAAATAACAACAACTCCTTCCCTCTCCTCCGAATTCCCACTCTTTCCAAATTCCCAACCAAAGCTCCCTGTTCAAGTCCACTCCGTTTAATCTCGCTTTGTTTATTACCTTTTGGTACTCCAATTTTTTCCATGGATGTTCTTTTGAATAATATAATAAATATATATACACATTAATATCAGACAATCATATTACATAAGATTACATAGAATTTACAGCACAGAAACAGGCCTTTCGGCCCAACCAGTCCATGCCAGCGTTTATGCTCCCCTCGAGCCTCCTCCCGTCTTTCCTCATCTAACTCTATCAGCATAATCCTCTATTCCTTTTTCCCTCATAGGTTTACCTAGCCTCCCCTTAAATGCATCTATACTATTTGTTTCAACCACTCCCTGTGGTAGAGAGTTCCACATTCTCACCACTCTCTGGGTAAAGAAATGCACAGGAAACATTTTTCAGTGTAAATCTTATGCTTTTCAATTGGAACATAGGCCGGAATTTTCCTGGGTGGTAGCGGGCGCGATCGGTGGCGGGTCGGGTGGGAAAGTTGTTATTTTCCACAGCGGGTCAGGAACCCGCTGCCATCCCGGCCCCACGTGCCTTTCCCCCAGGCGCATCTGTCATCATGGAGCCGGCCCAACTGGCAGCGGCAGGCGACCTAATTGAGATGATTGACAGCTAGTTGTCAGACCCTTAACAGGCTTTTTAACTTACTTTTTAAATTTAACTGCATGGCCACAGGAACCACGCTGCTCGGGAAACACGTCTGTCAACCTGAGGCGGGAGTTCCGTGGCCATTGCTCCAGCTGATTACTTGACAGCATCAAATGTACAGTAAAAGCTCCCACCTGACAGATGCTCACTTTCCTCAGGCAGAAGCTGTTGCTCAGTCCATTTCCAGCATAAATTCTGCAGGCTGCAAGTCTTTCCAGCAAAGTCTTCATCCAGTGTCACCTCATTGGAAGAACTCTCTCACCATTGACAGAATGCTTCTGTCATCTCTACTTCACCTGCCATCTATTCCATCAACATGGGTGCCCTTTATACTGTCTCACCTTGGTCCTCAGAATCGGACCACGATCAGCCCCAACATCAGCAGCACCAATAATAACACCGGCAACTTTCTCCGCAATCAGCTGATGCTGCACAGGACACGGCATGAGCACTTGAGTACATTGCTGCCCGGGAGGCCAGGGATGGCCTCATCATGGCCAGATTTAGTTAACTTTACACTGAACACCCATATGGCTGCCACATGATGTGCCAGGTTGACACCACCCACACCAACACCATAAAGCATCCCTACAATGCCCAAGCCATTCCTTTCACACTCATCACCATTCACTGCAACTCACTAAGCCACTTCCAAAGGTGCAAACGGATCTGTCCAAGACCAGAAAGTGTTGAAAATAAAAGTTTTTATGTTTAATTAATAGAAACTTTACATAAACATTGAATAAAACACCCAAGTGACTACCCTTGTGTGTTGTTAGTTGGTATGATTGCATTAGGATGAGGGTGAGTGTGAGGGGTGGTTAGTCAGATGGGGTTGTGATAATGTAGATTGAGAGAGATGGATGAAAGCAGGTGCAAGGTAAGTTGGTGTGAGTAAGGATGTGCAGGAGTAGGGTTGGGAAGGCAGAGTGATGGGGCTGTGATGAGAGGCAAAGCAGGATGAAGTTGACTGTGGCTTTGTACTAATGTTTTCTGATCTAATGAGATCATTGAAACATTTGCAGCACTGTACCCAGGTCCTCCTGAATACATCCCTGCTGGTGACCTCCTCTGCAACCTGCAACCAGGCTGTTTTAGTCTCCTGGGGATGTCTCTTCTGCCCATCGGAAGGGAAGAGGACCTCCCTGCGTGCTCTAATTCCCTCCATAAGCATATGGAGGGAGTCAATTAGAGAACCTGGGTCTAGCCCTCTGCTTCTGTGCTGTCATTGTCAGTGTTTGCAGCACTCCAATGCTGTAGTGCATTGACAGCACTATATTGGGGTCAAGGTAGAAGCGTTCACGTCGCGGCCCTGTTTCAACCAATTCTACCACCACCACGCACAGCAAGTAGTGTATACATCGATTTCGTACCGCTAATTTGATCAAGTACCAACATCATGCCTGAAGACGGAAGTAGTCGTCGATGTCAGAAACATGGGTCTTTTTCAAGACTGGCATTGACTGTTATATCTGCTAATGTTGAAGGGTTCTCTATAGCTAAACAAAACATCCTCGCTACATTATGCAATGAGTTGGAGTGTGATGTCCTCTGCCTGCAGGAGACACATAGAGGAAGTGTGAACAACCGCCCAAAAATACCAGGAATGGTCCTGGCTATTGAAAGACCTCATCGACAATATGGCAGTGCTGTATTTGTTAGAGCTGGTTCAGTTGTAGAAGCCACTTCTAAAACAGAGGAGGACAACATCGAAATTCTAACCGTAGAGCTGAGCAAAGTAGTAGTGACCTCAGTGTACAAGCCACCTGGCACAGATTTCAGCTTCTCTAACCCTGTACCCAACCTGCACAATAAACCACAGATCATCATTGGAGACTTTAATAGCCACTGTACCCAATGGGGGTACAAGGAGACTAACAACGATGGAGAAGCAGTCGAAGAATGGATGGACGCTAACTAGCTTAGTCTCATCCACGATCCTAAATTGCCAGCCTCCTTCCACAGTGCCCGCTGGAAGTGTAGATATAATCCAGATCTTGCCATTGCCAGCAACGGCATCGCTGGCCTCTGCAAGAAGCTTGTCACAGACCCAATACCACAGACACAACACTGTCCTACTGGTATCCAGGTAAATGCAGCAGTGTTACCAACTGTCATACCATTCAAAAGGTGCTTCAACTTCAAGAAGGCCGATTGGAACGGTTTCACATGAGCACTTGACCACAAGGTTAAACGCATTAAACCACTACCTGAGCACTACAACTTCTTTGCAAAAGCTGTCCAAAAAACAGCTAGAAGGAAGATCCCCCAAGGTTGCAGAGTACACTACATCCCTGGTCTCACCAAGGAGAATGCTGAACTCTACTGGGAGTATGTCTCAATGTTTGAATCTGACCCCTTCTCAGAGGAAACAATATCTACCGGTGAGAGGGTGATGTTAAGTATCTCTCAAGAACGTCAAAACACCTGGAACACCTTGATAGAGACAACAGATCTTACAAAAAACAGCAAGAAGGCATGGTCTCTCATACGCAAACTTGGAGGTGATCCCAAGAAAGCTGCCCAACATCCAAATGTGTCTGCTAACCAAGTTGCACACCAGTTGCTCCTAAATGGAAAAATCAACAAGAAACAACCAAGAGCACAACTAGATAGGAAGAAGTACAGCGATGATCCTGGCTTCACTAGACCATTCACCATGGAAGAGCTGGAAACTGGTACATCTAATCTAAAACACGGGAAAGCAATTGGTCTTGACAACATAGCAACGGAGCAGATAAAGCATTTTGGACAGCAAGCAAAGAAGTGGCTCCTACAATTGTTCAACCACTGTCTGGCAACACACAAGCCACCTAATATCTGGCAGAAGGCACATGTAATAGCACTATTAAAGCCTGGAAAAGATTCCTCAGATCCTAAGAGTTTTCGGCCAATTTCACTGCTTTGCCACACCTATAAGCTGTTTGAATGCCTGATACTCAATAGGATAGCACCAACTGTAGATGAGAAGATCATTCCAGAGCAAGCAGGTTTCCGCCCCGGCAAATCAACAACAAGCCAACTGCTCAACCTCACACAACACATCGAAGATGGTTTTGAGCAAGGGATGGTAACAGGTGCTGTTTTTGTAGACCTGTCAGCAGCATACGATACAGTGAACCATAGACGTCTCCTCTGCAAGATTCTAGAGATGACAAAAGAGATTCACTTAACAGAGCTGTTAGGAAGCATGCTTCAGAATCGCCGGTTCTATGTTGAACTAGGTGGGAAGCACAGCAGGTGGCGTATTCAGAAGAATGGTCTTCCTCAGGGAAGCGTGCTTGCACCGCTGCTGTACAACATCTACACGAATGACCAACCTATAGATGGTGTCACACGCCGTTTTATATATGCTGATGACTTATGTGTCACTGCCCAAAGCACTGATTTTAACACCGTGGAGAAAACGCTTTCTGAGGCCTTGGAGGGACTAAAATCCTACTATGAAGAAAACCACCTTCACGCAAACCCATCAAAGACGCAAGTTTGTACATTCCACCTCAGAAACCGTGAATCCAAACGCCAGTTGAAAGTAACCTGCTGTGGAGCAACACTGACGCATTGCGAGCACCCTATCTACTTAGGAGTCACCCTTGACCGATGCCTCACCTTCAAGAACCACATCGAGAAGACAAAGGCAAAAGTGAGCGCACGAAACAACATCCTGAATAAGCTCACTAACACAAGATGGGGAGCAAGCCCGAAAACATTGCGAACCAGTGCACTTGCTCTTTGCTATTCCACTGCCGAATACGCCTGCCCTGCATGGGAAAGGTCTACTCATGCCAAGAAGATGGATGCCGTTCTGAATGCAAGCTGCCGATTTATCACAGGTTGCTTAAAACCAACAAACACCAACAGCCTATATATCCTGGCGGGTATCGCTCCCCCTGATATAAGAAGAACGGTAGCCAGCAAGAAACAGCGACTCCGTCAAACATCAGATGAGAGGCACCCTCTGCATTGTCAGACACCTACACCCAGCCGCCTAAAGTCAAGGAAGAGCTTCATGAACAGTGTTGTTTCATTACAATCAACCTCATCTGAAGCCCGCATCGCCTTGTGGAAAGACCGGCTCGCCAGTCTTGAACAACCCCCAGCGATGGAAATTTTACCTGATGAAAGCCTTCCCCCAGGAGCTAATTGCAACTGGGCAATCTGGAAGTGCCTTAATAGACTTAGGTTGCTCAAAGGTGTCACTAAGCAAATGGGGATATTCAACCAGCCCGACAACTTGTGAATGTGGAACTGAGGCACAGACTATGCAACATCTCCTGCAATGCCCATCATTAGAGGAACCCTGCACTGTTGCAGATCTTGCCGAATCCAACAACAAGGCGCAAAAATGTGTCCAGTTCTGGCTGGGCTATGTATAGACTGTCCGTGGACACGATAAGAAGAAGAAGCACTATATTAGATTAAATGTCAAATCTAATGTGGCCATGGTCCCTTTAAAGATCCCAGCTGAAAACGTGTCTTGAATGACGCCATCAGACCCGCTCCATTTAATTGGGCCGGGTAACGCGCTGGGTGGGCTTAATAGGCCCTATTAAGGGAAAGTCATTTTCAGCACCGGAATGGAGCCAACAGCGGGGTCGCGACCCTCCATGCCAACCGCCCACACCGGATCCGCCGAGGTAGGCAAAATTCCAACCATAGAGCTTTTTAAGCTGTTATATTAAGTAACTAGCAAAATCAATCACATTTTATAATTGCATATGGGTTAACGCACATGCTGCAATGTTTACAAGGCAGTAGTACAATGTGAATTGAGATGAACATTGAGGCCAACCAGGATTTTAAAAATCACAATCAGCTAATGCATTTGAAAACTGAGTGAGCAAAATAGGACATCTGATACTGACAGTATTGCTCTGAGTCAAAATCTATTAAGGAAAATAACCTTTGAGGTTACTGATGAATATGAGTGAGGTGCAATTGTCCTTCAAATATCTTCCTCTAAAACACTAATTTTCTTTGATCTATTGCACATTAGGAAACTGCAAGACATTGTTTTGTGTACTGCCATTCCCTTTTTATCCTCAACTTTGATTCCCAATTTCTGACGTATTTTTAGAACTGCAGTACTTATACCTATGTCGTGAAAAAATAGCACTATTGCTACATGTAGCAGTGGAGATGGCTAAGCTGGAGCAGAACTAAATGTAAGGGTAAATGCTGTCATGAATCATTAACTATGAGAATTTTAATTAAACACAACTGTAGTTGATCACAGGTTCAGCTGATGGAAAGTAGTTTATGCCACAGCAACTTCAGGCAAGGGCAGGTACGCGATTAAAAGCGGAAATCTAAAAGTTGCTGTCAGAGGTGCGCCGCTCCGCTGTTAAATTCTCTAAAATGGCTTTTTGCTGTCTGGCTCCCATTCAAATGCATTGAATGGCATGAAGTTGCTGCACTGGCGCGGTAGATACGAACTTAGCTTGCCACAAAGTTAAGTCAAGTCCTTTCAAGTCTAAGCACCCTTTTAATGATGTGCTAAGTGTAAGTTACTGCTGGTGAACCTCCCTGGCACTGAAAATTAACTATTGCAAGTGTGGTGTCTCATTCCTTCAGGTTTTAATTGTTGGAGGTTTTTTTTTAAATTAAAATTTTCATTTTTTTACTTTTCCTTTCTGTCTCTTTTTTCTCTCTTTTGATCCAATCTTTCCATCCCTCTTTTTATTTCTTTCTGTACCTGATTTGACGTTGAAATTCACCCACTCTAATTTATACTTCCTTCTCAGTGCTTGCGCTGGTAATTTCACAATTCTTCAATCTGATTGGTTAAGGTGATATAGCGTTGCTCTCCCTGTTCACTCAGATCCCAGATGCCCTGTTTCCCTCACTGTAAGGTTATCAGCTCACAGTTTCAGCAGTTTGCCATGCAAAGAAAAACCGAAACGAGCAAGGGCGAGTCTAACTAACGGCGGGTGCTGTTCATTGATCGGTTACAGGATTTTTTGGGCCATTATTTCCCTATTTTCATTCAAACTAACTAGATTTCCAGATAGTATTTATTTCTTACTGAGCAATAAACCTAATTTACTCATCACTATTTCCACTTTTAGTTTTGTAAGTTTCTGCAGTTTTCAGATTTCGCCTAAACCTTGCTGGGAAAATAGTTTTATAAATTAGAATGTAAAAAATAAATAAGAGCCTGGATTTTCTGCCACCCAATGTGATGAATGTTGACCTTGCACCAGCCTCATTGGAAACACTTCTCTTTGAGGGCAGGAAATTGCGTGCCACTACAGCCTGTATACTAGCGCAGTGGTTTAAATCAGAAGTTAGTGACCACACCAAATATCATACATTGTCTGCAATATCTGCTGCAGGCCACAGAGCCCTCTGATATACTGAGGCAGATATAGTAGTGCTGCTGCAGGAGTTTAGGGGCAGGAGGAAGGCCCTCTTTGGAAAGCAGAGGTAAAGGGCACTGATGAGGGCTGCTCAGGGCCAGTGGAGGGAGGTGGCCAGGGCATGCAGTGTGAACGACCCTGTGTACTGTTCTCAGCGCAGAAAGAAATGTAATTACCTTAGCAGGTTTGGTAAGGTATGAAGGATCAGCCACACCTTCTCAGGATTCACCCTACGTTTCTGTACACACAGTATTAAAATGCGTCATTTGCTTACCATCAATACATTTCCAGCCTTCACTAAAACTGTTCATAGAATCAAAGAATAGTAAAGCACAGAAGGACACCATTCGGCCCATCAAGTCTTTCGAAGAGCAACCCAGTTAGTCCCACTCCCCCGCTCTTTCTCCATATTCCTGCAATTTTTTCTCCTTCAAGTAATTGTCCAATTCCCTTTTGAAGGCTACTATTGAATCTGTATCCACCACCCTATCAGGCAGTGTATTCCAAATCCTAACCGCTCATTGTGTAAAGAAGTTTTCCCTCATGTCACCTGTGGTTCTTTTGCCAGTCACCTTAAATCTGTGCCCTCTGGTTATCGACACTTCAGCCATTGGAAACAGTTTCTCTTTAGTTACTCCATCTAAATCCTTCATGAATTTAAACACCTCTATCAAATCTCTTCTTTGCCTTCTCTGTGCTAAGGAGAATAGCCCCAGCTTCTCTAGTCTATTCCTGTAACTGTAATTTCTCATCCCTGGAACCATTCTAGTAAATCTCTTCTGTACCTTCGCCAAAGCCTTCACATTCTTCCTAAAATGTGGTGCCCAGAATTGGACACAATACTCCAGCTGGGGCTGAACTAGTGTCTTGTATAGGTTTAGCATTACTGCCTGGCTTTTGTACTATATGCCTCTATCTATAAAGCCCCAGATCCCAAATGCTTCATTAACTGCTTTGTTAACCTGTCCTACCACCTTCAAAGATTTGTGCACAAACACCCACAAGTCTCTCTCTTCTTGCACCACCTTTAAAATTGCACCATGGGCTTCAATTTTGCTAACAAGCCTAATATGTGATACTTTATCAAACGCCTTTTGCAGGTCTGTATACACAACATCAACTGCACTGCCCTCATCCACCCTCTCTATTACCTCATCAAAAAACTCAATTAAGTTAGTCAAACACGACTTGCCCTTAACAAATTCATGCTGGCTCTCCTTTGTTAGTCCATGCTTGTCTAAGTGGCTATTAATTTTCTCCCAGACTTATGGGTGCGATCTTGAATTCAAGACCTCATCAAACTACAGAGAATGTCACTGTTTGACAGCTTCACAGAGCTGTCAAATGATTGACAGATGAAACATCATCTGTTGATGTTCTCTGCAACCAGCTTTTCCTTAGTTGGCCTGCTAAGCCCACTGGGCGGGCTTAACAAGGTTAATCAAGGGAAAATAGCATGGGTTGGCCAGAAGTTGATGGAGGCGGAACTGAAACCCGACAAGTGGGAGTCCCGCCTCTAAAAGCTCCCCATTGAGAAAATCATCCCCATTGTTTCTGAAAGCTTCCCCACCACTGATGTTAAACCTGTAATCCTCCTCCCCTTTTTTGAACAAGGGTGTAACATTTGCAATCCTCCAGTCCTTTGGCACCACCCCGGTATCTAAGGAGGATTGGAAGATTGTGCCAGTAATTTCTACCCCTACTTCCCTCAGCAATGTAGGATGCATCCCATCCAGACTGGGTGACTTATCCACTTTAAGTACTGCCAGACTTTCTAGTACCTCCTCTTTATCTATTTTTATATCATCCAGTATCCCGGCAAACCACAGCTCTGGCAAAGTCCTCTTCCTTGGTAAACACCAATGCAAAGTATTCATTTAGTACCTTAGCCATGTCTTTTGCCTCCATCAATAGATCTCCATTTTGGTCCCTAATCAGCCCTATCGCTCCTCTGACAGCCCTTTTACTGTTAGCCGCCAATCTATTCTCGTATTGTCTCGTTGCCCCTCTTATTTCCTTTTTCACTTCTCCTCTGTACTTTTTATATTCAGCCTGATTCTCCCTTGTATTATCAAGCTGATATCTGTCATATGCCCTGTTTCTGCTTCCTCCTACTCTCCAACTCCTTAGTCACCCAGGGAGCTCTGGTTTTGGTTACTCTCCCTTTCCCCTTTGTGGGAATGTACCTAGACTGTACCCAAACTGTCTCCTCTTTAAAGGCCGCCCATGCTCCATTATATTTCTGCCTGCCAGTCTTTGGCTCCATTTTACCCAGGCCCTCCTCAATTCACTGAAATTTGCCCTCCTCCAGTTAAGTATTTTTATTCTAGATTTCACCTTGTCCTTCTCCATTACTAATCTAAACCTTACGATACTATGATCACTATTCCTGAGACGCTCTCTGACTGTGACATTCTCCAATGGACCCACTTCATTCCCCAGGACTAGATCCAGCAATGCCTCCTTCCTCGTTGGGCAGGAAACATACTGATCAAGAAAACTCTCCTGAACACATTCAATATTGGGATTAAATGGGTCTCCTATTATCACTACTCTATAGTTCTTGCACCTCTCAGTAATTTATTTGCAAATCAGCTCCTCTATCTCCTTCCCACTATATCCCGGCATGGACTTGATGGGCCGAATGGCCTCCTTCCATGCCATTATGACTCTATGACTTATGACTCTATATGGTGGCCTATAAAATACACTCACATTGATTATACTGTGTTGTAATGGTTTGATACAACTGAGTGGCTTGGTAGGCCATTTCAGAGGGCAGTTAAGAGTCAACCACATTGCTGTGGGTCTGGAGTCACATATAGGCCAGGCCAGGTAAGGACAGCAGATTTCCTTCCCTAAAGGACATTAACCAGATGGGTTTTTATGACAATTCTGTAGTTACATGGTTACCATTACTGATACTAGCTTTGTATTCCAGATTTATTTAATTAACTGAATTTAAATTCCCCAGCTGCCGTGGTGGGATTTGAACTCACATCTCTGGATCAGTAGTCCAAGCCTCTGGATTTTTAGTCCCATTACATAATCACTATGCTACCGTTCCCATAATATATTCACAAAAATACTCACTTAGAATGTAATTGCATACTGCATGCACCAACGCTCACATTCTATTTGCATGTTGAAATCTTGATGTTATTATTCCATGTCATGGTAACTGAAAGTAATTTGGCCCTTTCGGTTTTTGTTTTCTAGAATAAGACAGTCCATGACATTAGGAACAGATTAGCCATAG
This sequence comes from Somniosus microcephalus, assembly GCF_052327205.1. Classification (NCBI taxonomy): domain Eukaryota; kingdom Metazoa; phylum Chordata; class Chondrichthyes; order Squaliformes; family Somniosidae; genus Somniosus; species Somniosus microcephalus. Next base: position 112,767,053 of record NC_140998.1, on the reverse strand, counting down.
ATGGCAGCCCTGCCTGAACCCAGACCACGAATTCACTATGAGGAGGATGCCCGGCATATATTGGGGAGAGAGGCCACTAACAGTGCTGTAGATGGGGTGATAGGAGGTTATAGCCCAGCTGAGGGTTTGTCAGGAGATTCTCCTTCTCTTTTTCTTGTACCCTATGGTAAGCCATATCACAAAACCCTCAAGTCACTTTTTTGACTGATAGAGACATGTGATCTCCACTCCTCCGGAAACCATTCAAACCTTGCTTCTTATTTTCCTTTCTAAATGTGCCACAGTAAGAAGAACAAGTAGACAACACAGCATCTGGCAATACCAGCCCTTTGCAGGACACATTCTCATCTACATGTTGCCAGTGTACATGTGGAAGCTATCCCTCGGGGCCGAGTGCTTCTTTTAGTGTCTCAATAGCTTTGGCCACAAGCCGGACACCGCGCCAGGACATACACTATGCCAGCTCCTCTGGCGACATCCAGCCCGCTCCTCCACCAACCAGTATGTCCCTGACTCTGGTCACCTTGCCAGCCAGGGCCCTGTCCTCCGCCAGCCACCTGAGCCCGGACTCGTGGAGGTGCGGATTCCTATACAGCAGTTCCCGAAGTATAGTCGCCACTCCTGACGGCGGAGAACTCCGGCTGGAGGAGACCATGTTCCAGATGCTGATCAGTTCCTGGTAAAAGACAGGCAGCTGCTGCAATGAGGCACGGTTGCCACAGGTTTACAAATAGGTGCTACGTGTTGTAATTAAGGCCATGCAGCCGGTAGAAGAAATATATCGCCAGCGCACACCATCTGGGAGGATCCTCGATATAGAGGTATCTCTGCAGGGTCCGAAGGCAGAAAGTCGCAGCCTGGGTGCGAACGCACACCAACGCCAGACCGCCCTTCCTAAGCGGGAGACTCAGGACTGCGGCAGAGAACCAATGCATCCTTTTGTCCCAGAAGAAGTCGATGAGCTTCCTCTGTATAGTGGCGACAAACCCAGGGGGAGGGTTCAAAATGCGGATTAGCCGCAATTTCCTGTATTTAGACAGTTGGAAGACCAAAGGCATTGTCTTCTGCCCCCGCCATAAATTGTGAAGCCTCGCCACCAATTAAATTCTCCTCTGTGGCCATTGTTTCAGGTTGAATCAGACTGTTCAGAATCTCAGTGCCCTAATTGACCCCGAGCTGCGCTTCCGACCCCATATCCTCTCCATCACAAAGACTGCCTACTTCCACCTCTGTAATATCATCTACCTCAGCCATCTGAAACTCTCACCCATGTCTTTGTTGCTTCCAGACTTGACTATTCCAATGCTCTCCCAGGTCGCCTCCCATCTGTAATGATATCAGTAAATAGTGATGGTATTTGCCTGTTTGATTATGATGCCTTACCAGCATATTTGCCTGTTTGATTACTTATGCCTTACCAGCAGAGGGCATGTGAGACAAGCAGTTTAGTTTTAGTTTCATTTTAGATGGATCTCTAACATGGTGTCTCCTGTAATGCTGTTAACTGAGTTGAACATACTTTAGATAAAAAGACATTCTCTTTCATGAATGTGTCATCATTGAACCCACATACAAATCGATACATGGTGTCAGAAGTGATTGAAAGAGATGAAGAGGAAAAATCTGAAGTTAAATCAGCTCTTCACATATTAGCAAGCCAAAAGAGAACATCGTTACTTACCTTTGGAGAATAGCTAACGAAGTGAAAAAATGGAAGGATTACACCCACCGGCGAAGCTTCAGTTGACAGGTAATGTGGCTGAAAATTGGAGGAGGTTCAAACAACGTTTGGAGTTGTATTTAGCAGCAATCGGAGCTGACGAGAAAAGTGATAAAATGAAAGCGTCAGTGTTCTTACATGTCGTGGGTGATGAAGCGCTGGAGGTGTATAATAACTTCACATTCGCTGCTGATGGAGACAATATGAAGCTGGATAAAATAATGGAACAGTTTGAGGCCTACTGCATACCAAAACGTAACGTGACGTTTGAGAGGCACAGATTTTTCACATGTGTACAGAAAACGGGAGAGACTATTGATCAGTATGTGACTGAACTGAGAAACAGAAGCAAAACGTGTGAATTTGGGGGACTGACAGACTCGCTGATAAAAGACAGACTGGTGTGTGGTATTCCAGATAATGGTCTAAGGGAAAGACTGCTAAGAGAGCAAGATCTAGACCTGGGAAAAGCCATAGCACTGTGTAGGGCTACAGAGACTGTGAAGTCGCAGGCAAAAGAGCTGTTCAGTGACAGTAGCTGCAACGTGGATGCAGTGAGAATGAACGGACACAAACCGTTTAACAAAAAGAGTGCCAATGTGAAAAAAGAGGCGTGGCCAGCGAACAAAAATGAAAGGGGCAATCGAAAGTCATGTAGTCGATGCGGTACACAGCATCCACCAAAAAAGTGTCCAGCATATGGTAAAACATGCAATAGTTGCAACAAAAACAACCATTATGCCCGTTGCTGTAAGAACCAAGCACAACAAAGCAAGGTCCATGCAGTAGATGAAAGCGGGATAGAGGAGTTCTATGTGGATGTTGTGTCTGAAAACAAAAAAGAAAAAAGAGACTGGCTGTTGACACTAAAAGTGAATGACATACACATTCCATTGAAATTGGATACTGGAGCACAAGTTAATGTGATATCAGAGACTGATTTTAAGAAAATTAGACCCAGACCAAAGATACATGGAATCAAAGTGAAAGTGACAGGATACTCAGGTACTGATATACCAGTGAAAGGAAGATGCATTGTCAAAGTGACACACAAGGACAGAGAGCACACGCTAGCATTAATCGTGGTGCCAAAGGATGTGCAGGCCATACTAGGTTTAATAGCCTGTGAGAGACTGAACCTGGTAAAGAGAGTCCTCGTTGTGGAAAGCGAAGGAGAGACAGTCTATGATGAACTCATGAAAGAGTACAACGACCTATTTCAGGGTCTAGGCTGCCTTCCAGGAGAACACATGATCAGAGTAGATAAAAGTATGCCAACGGTCATACATCCATGCAGAAAAGTTCCGTTTGCTCTTCAAAAGCAACTGAAGGCAGAGTTGGACAGGATGGAAAGCCTGAACGTGATTCAGAAGATAGATGAGCCAACTGAGTGGGTGAGTTCCCTCGTCGTTGTGGACAAAAAGAATGGAAAACTCAGAATTTGCCTGGATCCAAGAGATCTAAACAGAGCAATAAAGAGAGAGCACTTCAAGCTTCCTACACGCGAGGAAATCATGTCACAGTTTGCAAATGCAAAGTATTTCAGCAAGTTAGATGCATCATCAGGATTTTGGCAGATGAAACTGGACGAGGCAAGTTCAAGACTGTGCACGTTCAACAGTCCATTTGGCAGATACAGATTCCTAAGGTTACCATTTGGCATTGCCTCAGCTCCTGAAGTGTATCACAAAACTATCCATATGACCTATGAGCACCTGGAGGGAGTTGATACATCAATGGATGACATCATAGTATGGGGAACCACGAGAACTGAGCATGACGAGAGACTGAAAAAAGTGCTGGAAGCAACAAGGAAAACAAACCTGAAGTTGAATAGAGAGAAATGCCAGCTCGGGGTGACAGAACTGACATTCGTGAGAGATATCCTTAGCAGTGATGGCATCAGACCAGATCCCAGAAAGGTGTCCGCCATTGAGAATGTGCCAAAGCCACAATGCAAAAAGGACGTGCAGAGGTTTAATGGAATGATCAACTACATGGGTAAATTCATATCCAACCTCTCAGAAAAGATGGCGCCACTGAGACGACTAACTGAAAAGAACATAGAATGGGAATGGAATCATGAGCATGAGAATTCATGGAGCGATCTAAAGAAACTGCTCACAGAGGAACCAGTTCTGAGGTTTTATGACCCAGCGAGACCCATCAAGATATCATCAGATGCATCACAGAGTGGGCTCGGTGCCATTCTTCTGCAAAAATATGACTACTGGCAACCTATTGCATATGCATCGCGCTCAATGACAGACGCGGAGACGCGATATGCTCAAATAGAAAAGGAGCTGCTCAGCATCACATACGCCTGTGAAAGATTTCACCAGTTTGTGGCAGGACAAGCAATCAGTGTAGAGACTGACCATAAGCCCTTGATTGCATTGTTCCAAAAGCCACTAAATAGCTGTCCGCTTAGAATACAAAGAATGATGATCAGGCTGCAACGCTATACACTGAATGTTGCGTACACACCGGGTAAGCTGATGTATACAGCAGACACATTGTCCAGAGCTGTAGACCCAAGTGAGCCCGCAAACACCAAAATGGATGAAAAAATGAACGCCTACGTGGACATGATCACAAGTGCACTACCCATAGCAGATGCAAAAATGGAGCTCATAAAGACTGAGACAAACAAAGATGAAACACTGAGACGACTGAGGAAAAGCATCTTGGATGGATGGCCCAACATGAAGCAAGACTGCTCACCTGACATGGCAGAGTACTGGAACTGCAGGGCGGAACTATCAGTGGTCGAAGACATCATCTACAAAGGAAGTAAAATAGTTATCCCAAAGAGTCTGAGAAAAGAGATGCTAAAAAGGATCCATGGAGGACATCTGGGAATCGAAAAGTGTAAGAAAAGAGCACGAGAGGTGATGAACCGGCCACGAATCAAACAAGATGTGACAAATGAGGTGTCAAACTGCACAATATGCCTGAAATATCGAGCAAGCAATCCGGTAGAACCACTAAAGCCACACCCAGCGCCAGACAGACCTTACCAGAAGGTAGGTGCTGACCTATTCGTATGTCAAGGGAAGGACTATCTTGTAGTCACAGACTATTACTCCCTGTATCCAGAGGTGTGTAGACTGTACACCAGCACTGCAGATGCTGTGATAACATGTATGAAAGCCATATTCTCCAGACATGGCGTGGCAAGCGAGGTCTTCACAGACAACGGACCCCAGTTTTACAATGCAAGTTTCCAACACTTTGCCAAAGAGTGGGACTTTGTCCACACAACGTCAAGTCCTCACTTTCCACAGTCCAATGGACTAGTGGAAAAATCGGTCCAGACAGTGAAAAGACTGATGTACAAGGCAAAAGACAGTGGAACTGACTTCTACCAGAGCATGCTTGTATACCGCACAACGCCGCTCAAGTGTGGTATGTCACCAGCCCAACTCCTTATGGGACGTCTGCTAAGGTCAAACCTACCCATCCCGGAGAACCTCCTGAAAACAAAAGAGGGGGAGAAAGTGAGGAAGCTCAAAGAACAACAGAAAGAAAAGCAAAAGTACTACTATGACAGAGGAACACAAAACCTACCTGAACTCCACACTGGTGACCAAGTAAGGTTCAAAGACAAAACAAACATATGGACTCAGAAGGGAACTGTCCTGAGTGAAGTTCAACCAAGATCATACACCATTCAGACAGATGAGGGTGCTGTTCTGCGAAGAAATCGTCGGGATCTTCTCATGAGACCAGCCACAGCAAGTCAAAAGACTGATACTGTTGAACAACCTGATCACACAGCAGGTCAAAAGACTGATACTGTTGAACAACCTGATCACACAGCTGAGAAATCATCATCTGAGGCAACAACTCAGATTCAAGGACAATCAATCAGAAAATCCTCAAGACACGTGAAGCCTCCTGAGAGACTCATTGAGCAAGTTTAAGGACTCTTGTTATAGAAGGAAGTAATTTTATCTTATTCTTTCTTCAAGTTCTAGTGTATTTACATATTTCATGTGAACACACAAAACAAGGTTAAGAAACCTTGATAATGATAATGATAATGTAAGTTCATTAATTGTTACAGTTAAAATGCAGAGTAATACAAAGAAAACATGTTGTTAGATAAAAGTAAAATACTTTTGTTTTAAGAAAGGGAGATGTAATGATATCAGCAAATAGTGATGGTATTTGCCTGTTTGATTATGATGCCTTACCAGCATATTTGCCTGTTTGATTACTTATGCCTTACCAGCAGAGGGCATGTGAGACAAGCAGTTTAGTTTTAGTTTCGTTTTAGATGGATCTCTAACATGGTGTCTCCTGTAATGCTGTTAACTGAGTTGAACATACTTTAGATAAAAAGACATTCTCTTTCATGAATGTGTCGTCATTGAACCCACATACAAATCAATACACCATCCTCCATGCTATGTAACCTTCAGCTCATCCAATACTCTGCTGCCTAAATCTTTTTATTCGTTCCTGGGATGTGGGCATCACTCGCAAGGCCAGCATTTATTGCCCATCCCTAGTTGCCCTTGAGAAGGTGGTGGTGGTGAGCCACCTTCTTGAACCACTGCAGTCCGTGTGGCAAAGGTACTCCCACAGTGCTGTTAGGGAGGGAGTTCCAGGATTTTGACACAGCCATGATGAAGGAACGGCAATATATTTCCAAGTCAGGATGGTGAGTAACATGGAGGGGAACTTGGAGGTGATAGTGTTCCCATGCGTCTGCTGCCCTTGTCCTTCTAGGTGGAAGAGGTCACAGGTTTGGGACGTGCTGCCAAAGAAGCCTTGGCGAGTTGCTGCAGTGCATCTTGTAGATGGTACACATTGCAGCCACAGTACGCTGGTGGTGGAGGGAATGAATGTTTAAGGTGGTGGATGGGGTGCCAATCAAGCGGGCTGCTTTGTCCTGGATGGTGTCGAGCTTCTTGAGTGTTGTTGGAACTGCACTCATCCAAGCAAGTGGAGAGTATTCCATCACACTCCTGACTTGTGCCTTGTAGATGGTGGAAAGGCTTTGCGGAGTTAAGAGGTGAAACATTCGCCACAGAATACCCAGCCTCTGACCTGCTCTTGTTGCCACAGTATTTATGTGGCTGGTCCAGTTAAGTTTCTGGTCAATAGTGACCCCCTTTGTACAAGGTATGATTCCAGCCAATGGAGAGTTTTCCCCCGGATTCCCATTGACTTCACTTTTACTAGGGCTCCTTGATGCCACACTCGGTCAAATGCTGCCTTGATGTCAAGGGCAGTCACGTTCACCTCACCTCTGGAATTCAGCTCTTTTGTCCATGTTTGGACTAAGGCTGTAATGAAGTCTGGAGCTGAGTGGTCCCGGCGGAACCCAAACTGAGCATCAGTGAGCAGGTTATTGGTGAGTAACTGACACTTGATAACACTGTCAATGACACATTCAATCACTTTGCTGATGATTGAGAGTAGACTGATGGGGCAGAAATTGGCCAGATTGGATTTGTCCTGCTTTTTATGGACAGGACATACCTGGGCAGTTTTCCACATTGTCAGGTAGATGCCAGTGTTGTAGTTGTACTGGAACAGCTTGGCTAGAGGTGCAACTAGTTCTGGAGCACAAGTCTTCAGCATGACAGCTAGGATGTTTTCGGGGTCCACAGCCTTTGCTGTATCCAGTGCGCTCAGCTGTTTCTTGATATCACGTGGAGTGAATCGAATTGGCTGAAGACTGGCTTCTGTGATGGTGGGGACCTCAGGAGGTGGCCGATATGGATCATCCACTCGGCACTTCTGGTGAAGATGGTTGCAAATGCTTCAGCTTTGCCTTTTGCACTTGCGTGCTGGGCTCTGCCATCATTGAGAATAGGGATATTGATGGAGCCTCCTGCTCCCGTTAGTTGTTTAATTGTCCACCACCATTCACGACTGGATGTGGCAGGACTTTTATCTTATCCCGCACTGCCAGCAAGCTGCCTATCAGTGCACGTTTAGCGCTGGCAGATCACGAATTATATTTAAATGAGGTCTGATCACCAATCAGGGCCTCCCGCTGACATTATCAGGTGGGTGGAGTTTACTTGCCTGCCCAATCTGTGCCCAAAATGAAAATCGACTCCAGAGTAAATGAGATAGCAATGATGGGAATAGGACATATTGGGGGAGAAATTGGGCACCTTAGCGCCGCCTGTTAGTGCTTCTGGGGGGCGCTAATGCGCGCTACCGGCTTTGGGACCAGGCGCGACGATAATACCGACGCCCACGAAATTGAAGTGGAGGTTTGCAGCGGTGGTAACCACTAACGCCACTCTCTCCTGCGGCTGGAGACCGTGACGTCACCCAGGTGTACAGCGCCCTGGCTCTGAAATTCACTCTCGTCCCCTGCCTGAGTGCCTGCCGTTAGCAACGACCAGTAGAGGAGGCGGAATGCAGTTGGATGAGCGCTGGTGGAGCGCTACATAAAAATGTCAACTTCCGGTTTTTTGCTGGCAAAAAATGCTGCCTTGTTTGTTTGACAGAAGCAAACAGGCGTTTAGAGCGATTTGAGCATTTTCAACTTGAAGGAGTATTCTGGCTGAGAAAAATTTATCACTTTCATTTGGGTTACATTTGATAGTGCAACATTTCCATAATTTAATGGTGGCCGTACTGGCACTGGACTTCGCTCTCCAGCGTCACCGTCAGAGGCAGCAGAGGCAGAGAGAAAGATTGCAAAATGTGACAGAGGGAGGAGAGCAAACAGGGCTCTCAACAGGAGGCCTTACCCTCCCAGGGTATTCCAGCAGCATTTCTCCTACAATCAACCTTACTGAGGAGCAGTGTCTTAGAAGGCTCTGCTTCACCAAGGACGTGGTCACAGAGCTCTACCATCTCCTGCAGCCAGACCTTGAGCCTCACATCAGGAGCACCACGTCTCTCTCAGTGACAGTCACCATTGCCCTCAATTTCCACACAAGCAGATCCTTCCAGTGTGCAACAGGAGACTTATCTAACATATTGCAGTTCGCCATCCATTGCTGCATCAGCGAAGTCACAGATGCTCTCTACAGGAGGAGAAGGGACTAAATTTCCTTCCCCATGACCAGAGAAAAGCAGCGCGAGTGTGCATGTGGTTTTGCAAGGATAGCAGGCTTCTCCATGGTGCAGGGCACCATTGACTGCACCCACGTCGCTTTGCAGGCACCTCATAACAATCCTGAGGTATTCCGTAACCACAAAGGCTACCACTCACACAGTGCATCCTCACCGTCAATGCCCGCTATCCTGGCAGCAGCCACAATGCCTTCATCCTGTTCCAGAACGATGTGCCAGCACTCTTCCAGCCACCACATCAAGCTAGCGGATGGCTACTGAGAGACAATGGCTATCCGCTCTCCACCTGGCTCATGACTCCCCTCCGCAACCCCAGCACTCATGCCCAACACATACAATGAAAGTCATGCTGCCACCAGAAACATCATTGAGCAGACCATTGGAGTGCTTAAGCAATGGTTCCGCTGCTTTGACTGCTCGGGAGGAGCCCTCCAGTACTCGGCTGAGCAGGTGTCCCATTTCGTCGTCGTCTGCTGTATGGTGCACAACTTGGCCATCATGAGGGCGCAGCCATTGCCACCAGGCATAGCCGCACCACCTCAGGAGGAGGAGGAGGAGAAGGAGGAGCACGAACAGCAGCGAGAGAGGATCCAGCCATTCCATCGGCCTTGTGGAAGTCCGTGACTGCCACATCAGGCTGCAGTTCCAATGAATTCAAGGCCACTTCCCGGTTCCTCATCCAGTCCCCATCAGTCCATCAATTTCTCATTCCATACCACACCCTAAAGCTGAAATGAGACACAGCACCATTTCTGCAATATTCCAATAAGAAATGCATCCAAATTCAGCAACCACATATATACAGCAACAATATTATCTAATCACCTTGTGCAAACCCTTACTTGCCCTCTTTACAGTGCCTTTTCCTACTCTAGTGCTCCTATGTAGTGTCTCCCTTGCAGGGCTGGTGGAAGGCTGCTGAGTGTCCGTGTGGGAGATTTCAGATGGCCTTGCAGGATGCCCTCGAGCAGCTCTGGGCCTGGAAGGCCCGGCTGTACACTGCGCCACCTCAGGATGGGCGGTGGCAGTCTGAGTTGGCTGGATGACAGGCAGCGGCAAGGGCAATGACGGAGTGGCAGTGGTGGGAGTAGGAATGCTGTCATCCTGAGAGAGGACAGCAGATTCCTGCTCCATTGACACACTGCCACTCCCCCAGGGCAGCACCTCAGCATCCTCACCAATCTGCTTCATCATAGATTGCTGTGCTGCTGCAATACCGTGAGATCCCCAGTGGACTGTGGTGGACCCAGCCACGATGATGGCAGTAGTCAGAGCTTTCGTGGCATCAAGCTGAGACTGTATGAGAGCAGTCTGAAACTGGATGGCATCAACCAGTGACTGCATTACAGCACTAAGACATTACATCGCTTCTGCCTGTGCTGTAATGGAAGCTGACACATCGTCCGACACATGGCATGAGGTCTGGGTCCCCATGGTCTCAGGGAGTCCACCATCCTTCACAGACTGCCAAGAATGGGCTCCATGGTGTGCGCAAAGCTCTGTGCAATGATGGAGGTGGAATCTCCACGCTCCTTACCATTGCCGACAGGTTCTCGGGCACCCTTCTTATGAACGCCTCCCCATCGAGGTCCTCATTTGAGTCCTGCACAGCAGAACTCATGGGCGAACTCGTCCTCCGGGGAGCTGACTCCCGAGCTACCCTTTCCCCCAGCCTTGCTGCAGCCCACTCGTCCCCGGTGCATCACCCAGTGCAGACCCCTCTACTAAAGTTGCCTCTAAAGATCACGTAGTCCCAGTATCTGAGGTGATGCCTGCGGGTGAGCCATGCAGTGACGCGGTGCTCTGCTCCTCCTCCTCTTCTCCTTTCTCACTCTCACTGGGAGGCTCAGGGACAGGCTGGTCATCTGGTTGCTGATTCTTTGAAAGCATAAAGGCACAAGACTAACGTTAAGGTGAGAGAAGGGTGGCAGGAAGGGAGCAAGGAATGCAGACAGTATCAGGAGCTGGAAATTGGGAAAGGCTTGTGGTGTGAGGGGGAAGTGGGATGAGCGAAGGAGAGGGGCTGACCATTTTTGCCGCCAAGAGGGTCGAAGTTGCCGACGGCCACGCCGCCCACGCCGCCCACGCCGCCCACCACCTGCTGCTGAATAAGTCGCAGCACTCGCTCCTCCAGGTCTGAAAGCTGCTGGAGCTGCGCCTCACCCTCGCCTAATCTCTGCTGCTCCCTCCTATTGTGAGCTATCTTGGCCTGCAAGAGAAACAAATGTGTGTGAGTCAAAGTCCAGCTATGTGTTTGGGGGATATGCCTGCTGTGGTTGAATAGCTGTGATTGTAGGCAAGGCGTGAGATGTGGATGTGAGTTTAAGTAAGTGCAAATGCTTGGTGGGTGAGTAGTGGGGGTGTGGTGGTTTGTGCAGTGTGTACAGACTGAGGTTCAGATGCTGATATGTAGGATCTGTTGAAGCATGACCACCCGAGTGAGGTCGCAAAATTTCTTCCAGCACTGTGTCAGGCTGCGTATGACCACACTACTGGCCAAGACCTCCTGGGCCACTTCCCTCCACATTGCCCTGAAGACCTGGGGCAATGGCCTCCTTCCAGTGTCCGGGAACAACATTGTCCTCCTTCACTCCACTCCCACGACCAATGCCTCCAATGCCTCATCCATGGAACGACAAGCTCTCTCCCTGGGAGTGGGATCAGCCATCACGATCAGGGCATTGTGTTCCTTGCAGGTCACCTTCACAGCCAGCAATGCTGATAATGAGGACCTGCACAATGATGCAACCTCCCCTTTAAGAGCTGAAGGGAGCCAGTGTGAAGGATCATTCCCGATTGCATAGCAGCTGAAAATTATTTTCGATCTGCTGGTAGCGTCCCTGTAGTGCCCTGTTTAGGTTATTAGCGCTTGATTTAGCGCTCCAGCTCTTTCCCGGAGCGCGAAAAGCCAATTTAGGGAAACCTCAGACTCATTAGTGCCTGGCGCTAATTTTTCACGATTTCAAAATTTAGCGGCCAAACGGGGCGATACCAAATTTCTCCCTCATTATGTCATTCATTACCTCCTCAGTTATGTGCCCTGGACCAAAAATGATTGAGCTGCTGTCTGATGGAAACAATGGTGGAAAATCATGTGGCTGTAATAATGGGTGAGAATACAGTCATAGAATAGAATCACTGGATGGTTACAGCACGGAAGAAGGCCATTCGGCCCGTCGAGCTCATGCCAGCTCTCTGCAAGAGCACTTCAGCTAGTCCCACTCCCCCGCCCTTTCCCCATAGCCCTGCAAATTTCTTTCCTTCTGATACTTATCCAACTCCCTTTTGAAAGCTGTGATTGAGTCTGCCTCCACCACCCTTTCAGGCAGTGCATTCCAGATCCTAATCACTCGCTGAGTAAAAAAGTTTTTTCTTACGTCGCCTTTGGTTCTTTTGCCAATCACCTTAAATCTGTCTCCTCTGGTTCTCGACCCTTCTGCCAATGGGAACAGTTTCTCCTGATCTACTCTGTCCAGACCCCTCATGATTTTGAACACCTCTATCAAATCTTCTCTTAATCTTGTCGCTCCAAGGAGAACAACCCCAGCTTCTCCAGTCTATCAACGTAACTGAAGTCCCTCATTCCTGGAATCATTCTCGTAAATCTTTTCTGCACCTTCTTTAAGGCCTTCATATCCTTCCGAAAGTGCGGTGCCCAGAATTGGACACAATACTCCAGTTGGGGCCAAACCAGTGTTTATACAGGTTCATCATAATTTCCACACTTTTGTACTCTATACCTCTATTCATGAACATAAGAACATAAGAACATAAGAAATAGGAGCAGGAGTAGGCCAATCGGCCCCTCGAGCCTGCTCCGCCATTCAATAAGATCATGGCTGATCTGACCCTAACCGCCAATCCACTATCACAGAACCATCTCCTGAATCTAACAGAATTAGACACACGAAATAGGAGCAGGATCAGGCTACACGGCCCCTGGGCCCGCTCCGCTACCCACAGGGCCATGACCGATCCGAACCTAGACTCATGTCCAAATTCCTGCCCGCTCCCCGTAACCCTTAATTCCCTTTACTTCTAGGAAACTGTCTATTTCTGTTTTAAATTTATGTAATGATGTAGCTTCTACAGCTTTTTGGGGCAGCATATTCCATGGACCTACCACCCTCTGAGTGAAGTAGTTCCTCCTCATCTCAGTTTTGAAAGAGCAGCCCCTTATTCTAAGACCTTGGCCTAGAAATTGAGTTTTGGCGCAGCCAGGGCTTTAGCGCCGGAAGTTAGTGCCGGAGCTAAGTCGCGCTGGTCGGGCCCAAAATTCAATAGTTCTGCGCCCAAACGGCTGCCGGCGCTGCTGAGAGCTGTTTGCGCCTGAAAACTGGCGCAACGCGCTGAATTTCAGCGCTATTCCGGCGCTGCGGCGCCCGCTGCGGTGCGGCAGGTTCGGGAAGTGCAGGCCTCCTTCCCTTAAGGAGGAGCTGCCTGCACCCGGCCGCGGCCCGCGAAAATCTTTTTAAAAATGAGCCCGGCACCTCGGACAAGTGCCGGGCTTGCTTCTGTTCCGGGGGGGGGGGGGAAGTCCGGGGAGGGAGCTGCGGCCAGGCGGCCGGCGGGAAAGCGGCCGGCCGCCGCGGGGCCTTTAATGCGCCGGCGCAAAGTCATGTAAGACTCTGTTGCCAGAGTCTTAGTTGCGGCTGCCACGGGCGAGGCGGCCGCAACTGAATTTCGGCGCTGGGGCCCGTCGGCATGGCAACCGGGACGCTGCGCACACCGATGACGTCATCGGTGCCGGCGCAGCGCTACCGGTCTACCGCGGCGGAAGGGCCCCAGGCAATTTCGGCGCCGGCGCCAATTGCAGCGCTAGGCCCTCTAGCGCCGCAAAATCGGCGCTAAGGGCACTGAATTTCTAGGCCCATGCCTCCTAGTTCTAGTTTCACCCATCATCGGGAACATCTTCCCCGCATCCACCCGATCCAGCCCCTTCACAATCTTATATGTTTCAATAAGATCGCCTCTCATTCTTCTGAACTCCAATGAGTAGAGTCCCAATCCACTCAACCTCTCCTCATATGTCCATCCCCTCATCCCCGGGATTAACCGAGTGAACCTTCTTTGTACTGACTCGAGAGCAAGTATGTCCTTTCTTAAGTATGGACACCAAAACTGTACGCAGTATTCCAGGTGCGGTCTCACCAATACCTTGTACAACTGATGCAATACCTCCCTATTTTTATATTCTATCCCCCTAGCAATGAAAGCCAACATTCCATTGGCCTTCTTAATCACTTGCTGCACCTGCATACTAACCTTTTGAGTTTCGTGCACCAGGACCCCCAGATCCCTTTGTACTTCAGTACTTTCCAGTTTCTTGCCATTAAGATAATAACTTGCTCTACGATTTTTCCTGCCAAAGTGCATAACCTCACACTTTCCAGTATTGTATTCCATCTGCCAAATCTCTGCCCACTTACTTAGCCTGTCGATGTCACCTTGCAGGTTTTTTATTTCCTCCTCACTCACTACTTTCCCTCCCATCTTAGTATCATCTGCAAACTTTGATATGTTACACTCGGTCCCCTCCTCCAAATCGTTAATATAGATTGTAAAGAGTTGGGGACCCAGCACTGACCCCTGCGGAACACCACTAGTTACTGATTGCCAGTCTGAGAATGAACCATTTATCCCAACTCTTTGCCTTCTGTTAGATAGCCAATCCTCTATCCATGCCAGAATATTACCCCCAATCCCGTAATTTTTTATCTTAAGCAATAATCTTTTGTGTGGCACCTTGTCAAATGCCTTTTGGAAGTCTAAATACACTACGTCCACTGGTTCCCCTTTATCCACCCTATACGTTACTTCCTCAAAGAACTCCAGCAAATTTGTCAAACATGACTTCCCCTTCATAAAACCATGCTGACTTTGTCCTATTAAATTATGATTATCCAAATGTCCTGTTACTGTCTCCTTAATAATGGACACCAAAATTTTACCTACCACAGATGTTAGGCTAACCGGTCTATAGTTTCCAGCCTTCTGTCTACTGCCCTTTTTAAATAAGGGTGTTACATTAGCAGTTTTCCAGTCTGCCGGGACCTTTGCCGAGTCCAGGGAGTTTTGGAAAATTATTACCAATGCATCCACAATCCCTACCGCCACTTCCCTCAAGACCCTAGGATGTAAGCCATCAGGTCCAAGTGATTTATCCGCCTTGAGTCCCATTATTTTACCGAGTACCACTTCCTTAGTGATTTTGATCGTGTTTAGCTCCTCCCCCCCTTTAGCCCCCTGTTTGTCCAGTGTTGGGATATTCTTAGTGTCTTCTACTGTAAAGACTGATGTAAAATATTCATTCAGTGTTTTTGCCATCTCCATATTTCCCACCATTAATTTCCCGGTCTCATCCTCTAAGGGACCAACATTTACTTTAGCCAGCCTTTTTCTTTTTATATAACTATAAAAACTCTTACTATCTGTTTTTATATTTTTTGCTAATTTACTTTCATAATCTATCTTCCCTTTCTTAATCAATCTTTTTGTTATTTTTTGCTGTCTTTTAAAGTTTTCCCAATCCTCTATCCTCCCACTAGATTTGGCTACCTTATATGCCCTTGTTTTTAGTCGAATACTATCCTTAATTTCTTTACTTAGCCACGGATGGCTGTCTTTTCTTTTACACCCTTTTCTTCTCAGTGGAATATATATTTTTTGGAAGTTGTAAAATAACTCCTTAAATGTGCACCACTGATCATGTATCGTCTTACCCTTTAATCTATTTTCCCAATCCACTCTACTCAATTCCGCTCTCATACTTTCATAGTCTCCTTTATTCAAGCTTAGCATGCTTGTTTGAGATCCAACCTTCTCACCCTCTAATTGAATATGGTATTCAACCATGTTATGGTCACTCATTCCAAGGGGATCCTTTACTAGGACAGTTTTAATTAATCCCGTCTCATTACACAGGACCAGATCTAAGGTTGCTTGCCCCCTGGTCGGTTCAGTTACATACTGCTCAAGAAACCCATCCCTAATACACTCAATGAACTCATCCTCAAGGCTGCCCTGCCCAATTTGATTTGTCCAATTAATATGATAGTTAAAATCCCCCATAATTATAGATGTTCCCTTATTACAAGCCTCAACTATTTCCTGATTGATACTCCATCCAACAGAGTTGCCACTGTTCGGAGGCCTATAGGCCTAGAAATTCATTATAGCCACTTTTGGGGCGGTAAAGTCGGGTGGCCGCTAAAGTTTGCACCTGGCGCAAATTCGAGGCCACTTCCCCGATATTCATTAGCTTCGCCCTAAGAGTTTGCTCGAGCGCTAAAACTGGCGATGCACAGCTCTCTTTAGGCGCTAAGCCGGCGGCCCGGGCGCTAACACTGGAAGGTGGGCGCAGGGCAGGTGCGGCGAGCTGCTGATTGACGGCAGACACTCTGGCTCCGGTGAGCTCTTAAAGGGGGAGGGTAGATTTGGTTTTTTGAAAGGCCGAGACTGCTGTATTTGTGTTGTTGGGGAGGGCTTCTCTCCATCAGTGTGTTATGTGGTACCGGCACACCAACACCAACTCCTCCTCCTCCTCCTCCTCCTCCTCCTTCTCCTCCTCCTCCTCCTCCTCCTTCATCATCATCATCATCATCTTTGTCTCTCACAAAGTGTTGCAAAACGGCTGCCTTTTCTACTGCAGGAGTGCCCTTTAATTTGCGCTCCCCGCGGCCCACCTCGGCTGTGTACCGTTCCACTTCACAGTCGTTAGGGCCGCCCAGCGCACAATGGGGCGGCGCGAGTGAAGTTCCGGTTCCGGGCGCACAAAGGGCGTTGCACGATGAAATTACGTCATGATCTGCGCGCGCAGCAGGGCGCGCGCTAAGACTTTGTGCCGGCGCTAAATGTCTACTGAAGTTGGGGCGAGGCGCAGATCGCGCTGCGCCCGGGCGCTAAGCGCCTGGCGCTCGAGATCTACTCCTCCTAAGGCATTAACGGCTGGCGCACCCAACTGAATTTCTAGGCCATAGACTACACCCACTAATGTTTTTTTCCCCTTATTATTCCTTACCTCCACCCAAACTGTTTCATTATCCTGATCTTTTGACCCAATATCATTTCTCTGTATTACAGTGATTCCTTCCTTTATTAACATAGCCACCCCACCTCCCCTTCCTTCCTGCCTGTCCTTCTTGATCGCTAAATAACCTGGTATGTTTAATTCCCAGGCATTGTCACCCTGCAGCCATGTTTCTGTAATGGCCACAAGATCATACCCATATGTAGTTATTTGTGCCATTAACTCGTCTATTTTGTTACTAATGCTACGTGCATTCAGATAGAGAACTTTCAAAGATGTTTTGTGACACTTAGTTCCTGCTTTTGCCCTTTTTATTACTTTACCTTTTACTCCATACCTTCTGCCCCTTCCTGACACGCTCTGGTTTTTAATTTCCCCACTGCTACCTAAGTCTATGACCTTCTCTGTTGTCATTTTTATTATTTGCTCTCTAGTAACCTCCCCCCCACTAGTTAGGACTAGGATCCCGTAAGCCTTTTTAACTGCTTTCTCAACCTGCCCTGCCACCTTCAACGATTTGTGCACATATACCCCCAGGTCTCTCTGTTCATGCGCCCCCTTCATAATTGTACCTTTTTGTTTATATGTCCTCTCATTCTTTCTACCAAAATGTATCACTTCACACTTTTCTGCGTTAAATTTCATCTGCCACGTGTCCGCCCATTTCACTAGCCTGTCTATGTCTTCCTGAAGTCTATCACTCTCCTCCTCACTGTTCACTATATTTCCAAGTTTTGTGTCATCTGCAAATTTTGAAATTATACTCTGTACACCCACGTCCAAGGCATTAATGGCCCAGAAATTCCAGAACGGGGCTTGCAGCGCGTGCAAGCCCCGTATTTGCACTTACCCCGCGCTCGTGCCGATCAGCTTCTGGGACGCCTGAACTTGCAGAAATAGAAAGCACATTCCCGGGCAGCGTATGACGTCACGCCGCCCAGGAGTGCAGCCAGCGCGAAGCCAGGAGCGTGCAGTGTAAGTGAGACACGCCCCTTGAGGTCTCAGTTTCACTGGACACGCCCCCAATGTTTCTGTCAAGCTGCTAAGGATTTTTACATGCAAAGCAGCAGTTTAAATAGGTTTTTGGAAGTTTTTTGAAGATTTTGGTAACTTTTATAAACTTTTTAAAATGTTTACATTATTTTGAGTAATCTGAAGTAGTTTTAAAGAGAATTAAAGCAATTTAAAGACTTTTAAAAGCCCTAAAAGAATTTTTTTAATTCCATTTATTTATTTAGCAATGTCGTCGTCATACGTGTCTTCACACTGTTCCCTTTGGGGAACTGTATGAAGTGGTGGAAGGATTTATGGCCATGATTAACGCTCATTCCGTGACCGTAACCATCTTTGAACCAGCCATTAGGGCGGTTAGTCCTATGGCGGGAGGGTTTTACGGGCTCCCACAAGCTATACAAGGAGGGGGGGCCACCCACACCCACGGACGCAAATATCCCACTGGATGTCAACCCAGAATTTAGAGCCGGAGCTCCGACTCCACTTGCCGGGACTGTCTGGAGCGGTGTTCGAAACACTACCCTGATCTGGCCCAGCGGCGGGGATCCTACCGCTATGACAAAGGCCCAATCCAATTAGCAACGTGAAATGGCAGCATAGGGCTCCAGTCACGGGGAGGGAAAAGGCGCAGGAAACGTGTGGGTGTCACCTTTTGTGCGGAGTGGGCCTTTTGCGTGGCAGTAAGCATCCCCGCCGCTGGGCCAGAAGGAGTAGGGTTTTGAACCCCACTCCAGACAGTCCCGGCAAGTGGAGTCGGAGCTCCAACTTTAAATTCTGGGTGGACATCCAGCGGGATACTTGCGTCCGTGGGTGTTGGTGGCCCCCCCCCCTCAGATGGGTTGTGGGAGCCCGTAAAACCCTCCCGCCATAGGACTAACCACCCTAATGGCTGGTTCAAAGATGGTTACGGTCACGGAATGAGCGTTAATCACGGCCATAAATCCTTCCACCACTTCATACAGTTCCCCAAAGGGAACAGTGTGAGGATACGTCCGATGATGACCTCTTGCGCAATGCACCTCCTTGGACCCTCAGTCGCAGATGCGAGGGGGCAAGTCGTGCAATTGTTAAATTTTTTATTTTATTGACATGTAAAATGTTGGCCCAGTAATTCCCTTCCAAATGCGCTAGTACGGTCGGGGTACTTACGCATCTGGCCGGATGAAATGCCGGTTTTCAGCATGCACAGTGCATGTGGGGAAAACCGGCATTTCCTGTCCTCTGAACGAAGGGGTTCAGAGGCAGAACGCGTTCGACTGCACAGGCAGCGCGTGCGCAGTATAATTCGCCGCTTTCATTAATGCTTTCAGTGAGGTCCAGTCATTACAACTTACACATGAAAAAAGCATGGGTACAGTTGCTCCAGAGGCTGCGGAGGAAGATATTTGTTATCGTGGAGCTTCTGAAAGTATGTATGTCTGTATATATTCCTTTGCGTGTTATGTATATATTCCTTTACTTATGTGTATGAATGTATTATTTAATTATGACTTTCAGAGAAAGTAACTTATTGGAAAATGATAATTAAAAATATACATTCATACACATTAGTAAAGGAATATAAAACATACATACATATACGTAAAGGAATATATGTGGACATACATACATAACTCATTCTCACATTCCATTCACACAGCCACAATTGCTCCTTCTACATACCGTTCTGAAAACCCGTTTAAAAAAAAAAAATTAAAGTTTAAAACTTACTTAAAATTTCTTAAAATAACTTCCCTCCCTTTCCCAAACCTAAATATTGCATTTCATAAGCTCCTCCATAAAATATATCTCCTTCCCCAGCCAATGGACAACTTTACACTTGCTTTTTTCAAGTGTAAGTTCTAGGGACTTACCCTCACTGAATCCATCAGTGAAATCTACAAAGTTCACTGCGCAAGCGCTGCCTGTGCAGTCGCACGCGCTGTGAATAGACCTCGGGTCTGGAAATGCCGGCGTTCCCCGCATGCGCTGTTCCTGCTGAACGCCGGCATTTCCAACGGCCAGATGCGTGAGTAACCCGACCGTACTCACGCTTCTGGCCTGGAATTTCTGGCCCAATAAATATCAACAAAAGCAGTGCTCCTAGAACTGACCCCTGGGGAACACCACTGTATACCTTCCTCCAGTCTGAAAAACAACCGTTCACCACTACTCTTGTTTCCTGTCACTTAGCTATTTCTGCATCTATGCTGCCACTGTCCCTTTTATTCCATGGGCTTCAACTTTCCTGGCAAGCCTATTACATGGCACTTTGTCGAACGCCTTTTGGAAGTCCATGTACATTACGTCAACCGCATTACCCTCATCAACCCTCTCTATTACCTCATCAAAGAACTCAATAAAGTTAGTTAAACACGATTTGCCTTTAACAAATCTGTGCTGGCTTTCTTTAATTAATCCACACCTATCCAAGTGACTGTTAATTTTGTCCCTGATTACTGTTTCTAAAAGCTTCCCCACTACCGAGGTCAAACTGACTGGCCTGTAGTTGCTGGGTTTATCTTTACACCCTTTTTTGAACTGTGTGATGGATACTTAAACCATTGCCTCCTCCCACCTGCCTGATTACCAATATGACAGGCAATATGACACAAAGTCCAGGCTATGCTTTTTAATCAGCTACCTTGTGATCAATCTCCACAGCAGAAAATAGAAAACATCCTGCAGGAAAAGAAATAAATAAGATAAAGAGTTACAAGAAGCTTGAGGTAACTAACAAACACATTTGAAGTTCTTTTTACAGATGCCATAATCTCTGAGGCATGATGAAAGGTCATCGACCTGAAACGTTAACTCTGTTTCTCTCTCCACAGATGGTGTCTGACCGGCTGATTGTTTCCAGCATTTTCTGTTTTTATTTCAGATGTCCAGCATCCGCAGTATTTTGCTTGTGTTTTACCTTTGTGCTGTTTGAAATATGACAACCTGGTGGACAGGAACAGAACTGAAGCTTGTACTTGAGCATTCTTGTCCCGAGCTGCATTTCTGCTCTAGTAGCATTCCAGAGGAAATTAGTAGTCATTCATGTAAATCATGGGATGACATGTTCACCCAGGACATAAAATGAAAGGCAAATGCTAACTGAAAACAGATTTTCTCCTTTTCAGAAACAGGATTGGTTATCTGAGCTGATCTGGAGTCAATATGGTAGATACCACATGCCGAGTAATTAATAGTCACACAAAAAATATGCTGAAATATAAATTTATAACATTTATGATTAATGAATGTAAATCATGAATTACATTGTCGCCCAGTAGCCAACCTGTAACCTGCGGCCTGGTTGGAACAAAGGTGGCACAGAGGACTGACGCAGGATGAAAGAATCATAACTGCTGCCAGGAAACCAGGTACAGACCTGCATGATGCGCTGCCAGTGGTTGCAAACAAGCTGGGCGTTGAGAGAGTGGAGTCCCTTTCTATTCTGAAAAATACCAGGCTGGTGATTATCAACATGCACCG
Source organism: Somniosus microcephalus (assembly GCF_052327205.1). Classification (NCBI taxonomy): domain Eukaryota; kingdom Metazoa; phylum Chordata; class Chondrichthyes; order Squaliformes; family Somniosidae; genus Somniosus; species Somniosus microcephalus. Next base: position 112,745,775 of record NC_140998.1, on the reverse strand, counting down.
CAATGTGGGTGCAGTCTGTGGCACCTTGCACCCTGGGGGAGCCTGCAATGCGAGCAAAGCCAAGTGCTTTCTCATCCTGCTTTGCTCTGTCCATGGCGAACGAGATGTATCTGTTCCTCTTGGCATAGAGAGATCTCGGTGACCTCCCTGATACGGTGGTGGATTGCAAATTGTGAGATGTCACTGATGTCACCTGCTGCAGCCTGGAAGGAGCCTGTTGCATAAAAGGTAAGGGCCATGCTGACCTTGACAGTCGCAGGCGGTGCTGACCATGTCCTAGTATGAGGCTCGAGTTGTGGCTGCAGCAGATGACATAGCTCAGTGACAACCTCATGTGTGAATCGAAGGCCCCCGAGACATTGCTCCCTCAATGCCTGCTGTGGGTGTGGCCTCCTGCGCAGTGCCCTCCTCCTCCTTCTTCTGCCAGCTGCTCCTGCTCTCTCCTGTCTTCCTTGTTGCTCCCGTTCATCCTCCAGCCCCAAAGGCAGCTCTACCAGACCACCCACGACTGCAGTACAACTGTTTAGCAGCCAACAGTGCAGCAGCAGTAAAAACCATCTTCTCAGAAATCACAATTAAAATTTTCACAATCAGAAAACAGGCCAAAAGATGCCCTGAATTTAACCAGAAGTTAACCAGCAGCCTCCAATGGCAAGCCAGCAACTAAGCTGTATATAGTTAATGAGCCCTTTAAATAGTGCCATGAAAGGCCCCTTGCAGCCTGCTAATGCCACCATTTGCTGACCAAGTTTATGATGTGGCGAGTCAGGCACTAGGGCAACCCAATATTATAGGAGGGTCCAAAAACAAGTGTAGGACCCTCATTTAAATATTTTAATCAGTAATTTAAATAGTTCTGGCTGGTGCCGTGGATGCTGATGGAGCAGCCCGATCCATTCCACATGTTGTTTACCCTGTGTGAAGAAGAACTACCCAACACCAGATTAAATTTGCCTCTTACTGGTTTGAACTTGTGCCACAGTGATTCTTCAATCAATACTTTTTTAATTATAAATCAAAAATATAATGAAAGGATTTTTAAAAGAAGTTTACAAATGGGAATCAATAACTGCAGTCCTTTGAGCAACTAAATTTATCTAAAAATAATTTTGTGATTATAGTTATCGAACATTACCTCTTCAGCCAAGAGTTGAAATCTTACATTGCTAGCTTGATCATTTTCTGTTTCCAAATGATATAGTTGACTTGGTTCCATGTTTCACCTTTCCTGATGCATTTCTTTGTCTCCTTTAAGAGTTACTAAAATGTTTAGTGTTATTTTGCGCCCTGAGAAATTGAAAGAACTATGTTCAAAAAAAGGGGAGAGAGATAAACCAGGTTACTGTAGACCAGTCAGCCTAACGTCGGTAGTGGGAAAACTTCTAGAGATCAAGGGGGCGATTTTGCCAATGGGGGCGCGTGGAGGCGGGACTGCTGCTTGTCGGGTCGTTGTCCCGCCTTCATCGACTTGTGACCAACCCACGCTATTTTCCCTTGATTGACCATGTTAAGCCCAGCGGGCTTAGCAGGCCAATTAAGGGGAAGTTGGTTATAGAGAACGTCAGTGTATGACGTTTCATCTGTCAAAAAATTTTGACAGATGAATTGTCATCGTTTGACAACTCTGTGAAGTTGTCAAATGCTGACATTCTATGTTGTTTGATGAGTCCTCATATTCAAGACTCATCAAACCTCTTTCTTTTGCAGAAATCAGATGGTTGTTGCGTCAGAAAATGCAGCAGCCATCTGTCATCTCTGCCGGTGAGATGCGAGACTCTCCACTTCCCCAACTGTTGAAGCCTGCAGGAAGAAACAAAGGTAAGTAAATATTTTCTATCACTTTCCACTCACCTCACATACTTTCCTCTCCATACTTGCACCCATCACTTACCTTCACAGTGCACCCCTCCGACGCCCGCAGACTCACTGCTCACCTCGGTGACCCTGGCAGGGTTTCCCGACGTCGGGAAGCCCGCGCATCCATTGGAAAAATGGGGATAACCCTCTTAACTGCCTGTAAACTACCTGTTAAAATAGAAACATAGAAACATAGAAGATAGGAGCAGGAGTAGGCCATTTGGCCCCTCGAGCCTGCTCCGCCATTCAATGAGATCATGGCTGATCATCCAAATTCAGTACCCTTGTGCTGTCTCTCCCTCTAACTTAACCTTACTGTATGTACATAACCTACTTAAATATGTATAACTTACCTGTTAGGGCCGTTGCCCCTTTAACTCACCGTTTAGGGCCATTGCCCCTTTAAGACGCGCCTTAGCGTGCTGACGTCACGTCACGTACAACGTAGCGTGCTGACGTCACGGCACGTACGACGTGACGTGCGTGAGGCGGCTGCTGGCCCGACTCGGCCTTCCAGAAAGGCTGCCGGCACAGCCCGGCCTAGCGCCTTTGGCCGCATCTACCAGCCGCCGGGAGCGACGCGATCTTCCGCTCCCGCGGCAAGCATCGGCTCAGCCTGGCCTCCAGCTCCCGCTCCCGACTTCGGCCTCCACGGCCAGAAACGCGACCACGCGCATCACGTGACGCCCCAAGCGCGGACAACGCTACCGAGCGTGATGAGGTCATCACGCTCCCCACAGGACTGCTACGTAGTCCTCATGGAGTCCTCACTGGGACACAGACCTACACCACGGTGCTCCTACAGCAGCACAGGCTCCGAGCAGTTGTATTGTCCCCATGCTTGAGTCTTGGAAATTGTTTGTCTGTAAGTATTTTAGAATGCTATGGATGATTAATGTGCACTGTATGTTGTAGAAAATGTTTAGTTGTAACTTTTCTCTGTCTAGCTGATTAACTAGTAGCTGTATTTTGATGCACTATGTACAGGGCTAATTTAAAGAGAATGCCTCCCAGTTTACTAAATGTACTGTGTTGCTCAGGCGTACCTAAATTTGTGTATACATATCAGTTATGCGCTTGTATACTAATGTGTGCTTCCATTTCTGTGTTGTATTTCAGTTTTACAATTAGAATCGTTCAGTAAAGCGTTACAAGAAAAGTCAAGCCTTGTGATTTTATTGGAAGATATCGAGTTGTTCGCTATCTGTCTAGCTCTGCATAGAAACGCGTTGCGAGGGCAGAACAGTAAAAAGACAGCAGCACAGCGGGCTCAAGCACAGGAAGATACCACTCAGCTACCATGAGTCTACGCTCAGGAAAACAATATACTCTAGAGGAAGTCGACCAGCCAATCGAGAAGAATGAGCCTCTCCCAGCAAACGAGGCCAAGTCACAGTCCTCTAAAGCAGCCTCTAGAACATCTCGGCGGTCCAGCAGACCGTCGTCACCGACAGCTCTTCCAGCAAACGACGCCAAGTCACAGTTCTCTAAAGTATCCTCTAGAACATCTCGGCGGTCCAGCAGACCGTCGTCACCGACAGCTCTCCCAGCAAACGACGCCAAGTCACAGTTCTCTAAAGTATCCTCCAGGTCATCTCGGCGGTCCAGCAGACCGTCGTCATCGACAGCTTCTACAGCCGCCAAAGCACGTGCCAAGGCAAAGGCCACCCAAGCGCAATTGTCCTTCGCTGAAAAAGAAGCTGACCTCATGAAGCAGAGAGCCGACCTCGACGCTAGTGTGATGAAGCAGAGAGCTGACCTCGAAGCTAGTGCGATGAAGCAGAGAGCTGACCTCGAAGCTAGTGCAACGAAGCAGAGAGCTGACCTCGAAGCTAGTACGATGAAGCAGAAAGCCGACCTTGTAAAGCAGAGAGCTGATATCGCTGCCATTCTCCACATTCTCCAAAGCCAGAGAGCTGCCGCTGCCGCTAAAGCCGAAGCCGCAGCTTATGAAGAAGATGAGGAGAGCGAACGCGGGGAGCCCAGCCAGGAAACATATGACCTGGAACAGCCCCTCAGACCAGTGCAACGTACAAATGAGTATGTCCAACAACACTCCAAAGTGTTCCCAAAGGAAACATTCAGGTATCTCGACGTAGAACTAGCTACTCACCCCAGCAACAAACGGCCCGTTTTCGGAGACACTGAGCTCAAAAGAGAAGAAACGAGTAAGACTCACCTGCAGAGACCTCCACAACACTCGGCCAATCCAGCTAAGCAGTCCTCGCCCGAGCCGCAAGGCGCACAAGACTTCGCCAGGTACCTTACTCGCCGAGAATTGTTAAGTTCAGGCCTCCTAGAATTCGATGACCGTCCTGAAAATTATTGGTCATGGAGAGCATCCTTCCTGAGTACCACCAAGGACTTGAATCTGTCAGCCAGAGAAGAACTAGACTTGATGACAAAGTGGCTCGGAGCCGAGTCGTCAAGGCAGGCGAAGAGAATTCGCTCAGCGCACGTCCTCAATCCCACAGCAGGCCTCCACCTGGTTTGGCAACGTCTCAACGACTGTTATGGGACACCAGAAGTCATCGAACACGCACTGCTCAAGAAGCTTGAGGACTTCCCGAAGCTAACCAACAAGGATAATGTCGAGCTCAGAGAACTGGGCGACATTCTCCTCGAACTGGAGTGTGCCAAGGGAGAAGGTTACCTGACCGGCCTCTCGTATTTGGATACGGCTCGCGGGGTAAACCCAATAGTGGAAAAGCTCCCCCACAATCTTCAAGAGAAATGGATAGCTAAGGGATCCAAGTACAAGGAGGAAAATGGAGTGGCATTTCCCCCCTTCTCTCTCTTCTCCAGGTTTGTCCAACAACAGGCAAGGGTGAGGAATGATCCAAGTTTCGCTTTCTCCACCTCCAGCAGTTACGCTCCTTCGAGAACAGAGAAACCCACAAAGGACAGCAACAAAGCCTCTGTGAGTGTGCACAAAACAGAGGTTCCAGCCGAACCCTCAGTCAACCAATCCAGTTCTGCTGGGAATGAAGTGGATGACCCAGATCGTCAGTGTCCTATACACAAGAAGCCCCACCCACTCAAAAAGTGTCGAAGCTTTAGAGACAAGCCCATTGATGAGCGCACGTCATACCTGAAAGAGAACCGCATCTGCTTCAGGTGTTGTGGGTCGACTACGCACATGGCAAAAGACTGCAAGGCGACAATCAAGTGCCTTGAGTGCAACAGCGAAAAACACATAGCAGCCCTGCATCCAGGTCCTCCTCCGTCAACCACCAAGAGCGCCGCGGTTGACAAAGAGGATAGCGGGGAGCAAAGCGAAAGCACATCTTCAGTCACCTCCAAGTGTACAGAGGTTTGCGGAAATGCAAGCAGCCCACGCTCATGCTCCAAAATCTGCTTGGTTAAAGCATATCCTGCAGGGAGAAAGGAGAAGGCAATCAAAATGTATGCAGTGCTCGATGAGCAAAGCAACAAGTCCCTAGCGAAGACGGAATTCTTCAATCTCTTCGACGTCAAGGCCAGCACCGCTCCGTACACGCTAAAAACCTGTGCAGGGACAACAGATACTACGGGTAGGAGAGTCGGGAACTTCATGATCGAGTCCATGGATGGGAAACTACAGCTTCCCCTCCCCACCTTGATTGAGTGCGACATGATGCCAGAGGACAGGACGGAAATCCCCTCCCCAGAGGTCGCACGCCATCAGCCCCACCTACAGCCAATTGCCAATAAGATTCCAGCTGTGGACCCGGACGCTCCAATCCTCCTACTCTTGGGAAGAGACATCTTAAGGGTGCACAAGGTACGTGAGCACATCAACGGGCCCCACGATGCTCCCTATGCGCAGCGGCTTGACTTGGGATGGGTCCTCGTGGGTGGAGTTTGCCTGGGAACAGTCCACAAACCAGCGGATGTCAGCGTCTATAAAGCAAACGTGTCGTGCAACGGTCGCACATCCTGTCTCAGCCCATGCCCAAACAGGATCCAGGCAAAGGAGGACTACGACGACATGACGCAGCATCATAGGTCAACCTCCTCTGCCTGTGAGGAAGAGGCAGGCCCCACTGTGAGCACAGATGGCCTAGGATGCTCAGTGCTTGAAAGGTCCAAGGACGATAGACACAGCTGGGCGGCACCCCTGCCGTTTCGCCCTCCTGGACGCCGTCTTCCGAGTAGCGGGGAGCAGGCTGCGGGGCGCCTCTGCTCGCTCAGGAGAACCCTGGTGCCGGGGTCCACCGACCCAGACACGCCTGCAGTCCCCACCCCAGCGATGCTCCTGACTCAAAAGATGAGTGCTATTTCAGCTCCCTCTGGAAACTTCGACATGGCCGAGCTGCACGGGAAGCAGTGGAAGCAAGTACAGTGTCATGCAGACACTTCTTGAAAGAGATGGGGAGGAGAGTATTCGCCCACCCTACAGAGCCGTAGGAAATGGACAGAAGACAAGCCGAATGTCAAAGTGAGAGATGTCGTCTTGCTGAAAGACAGCCAAGCACACAAACGAACGGTCAGTGGGACTAGCCGTCAAAACTCTGCCGAGCAGGGACAAGAGGGTCCGCAAGGTGGAGGTGAAGACCGTCAAGGAAGAGACTGTCAAGGTGTTTCCGAGGCCAGTCTCAGAGATCGTAGTCCTCCTTTCCGAAGAAATCTAGAGAACGGACTCTGAGCGTGTGGCAGCCAAAGGACGTTTTCTCCAGGTTATTTTGTATCTGTAGTGGTACAAATGGAATTGTACCAAGCGGGGAGTGTGCTGTCTCTCCCTCTAACTTAACCTTACTGTATGTACATAACCTACTTAAATATGTATAACTTACCTGTTAGGGCCGTTGCCCCTTTAACTCACCGTTTAGGGCCATTGCCCCTTTAAGACGCGCCTTAGCGTGCTGACGTCACGTCACGTACAACGTAGTGTGCTGACGTCACGGCACGTACGACGTGACGTGCGTGAGGCGGCTGCTGGCCCGACTCGGCCTTCCAGAAAGGCTGCCGGCACAGCCCGGCCTAGCGCCTTTGGCCGCATCTACCAGCCGCCGGGAGCGACGCGATCTTCCGCTCCCGCGGCAAGCATCGGCTCAGCCTGGCCTCCAGCTCCCGCTCCCGACTTCGGCCTCCACGGCCAGAAACGCGACCACGCGCATCACGTGACGCCCCAAGCGCGGACAACGCTACCGAGCGTGATGAGGTCATCACGCTCCCCACAGGACTGCTACGTAGTCCTCGTGGAGTCCTCACTGGGACACAGACCTACACCACGGTGCTCCTACAGCAGCACAGGCTCCGAGCAGTTGTATTGTCCCCATGCTTGAGTCTTGGAAATTGTTTGTCTGTAAGTATTTTAGAATGCTATGGATGATTAATGTGCACTGTATGTTGTAGAAAATGTTTAGTTGTAACTTTTCTCTGTCTAGCTGATTAACTAGTAGCTGTATTTTGATGCACTATGTACAGGGCTAATTTAAAGAGAATGCCTCCCAGTTTACTAAATGTACTGTGTTGCTCAGGCGTACCTAAATTTGTGTATACATATCAGTTATGCGCTTGTATACTAATGTGTGCTTCCATTTCTGTGTTGTATTTCAGTTTTACAATTAGAATCGTTCAGTAAAGCGTTACAAGAAAAGTCAAGCCTTGTGATTTTATTGGAAGATATCGAGTTGTTCGCTATCTGTCTAGCTCCGCATAGAAACGCGTTGCGAGGGCAGAACAACCCTGTCCCTGCATTCTCCCCATATCCCTTGATCCCTTTAGCCTTAAGAAATGTATCTAACTCCTTCTTGAATATATTTAATGAATTGGCCTCTACTGTCTTCTGTGGTAGAGAATTCCATAGGTTCACCACTCTCTGGGTGAAGAAATTCCTCCTCATCTCTGTTCTAAATGGCTTACCCCTTATCCTTAGACTCTGACTCCTGGTTCTGGACTCCCCAGCCATCGGGAACATCCTTCCTGCATCTCGTCTGTCTAGTCCTGTTAGAATTTTATAAGTTTCAATGAGATCCCCTCACATTCCTCTAAACTCCAACGAGTATAAGCCCAATCGACCCAATCTCTCCTCATACGTCATTCCTGCCATCCCAGGTATCAACCTGGTGAATCTTCGCTGCACGCCCTCCATGGCAAGAACAACCTTCCTCGGATAAGGCGACCAAAACTGCACACAATACTCAAGATGTGGTCTCACCAAGGCCCTGTACAACTGCAGCAAGACATCCTTGTTCCTGTACTCAAACCCTCTAGCTACAAAGGCCAACATACCATTTGCCTTCTTAACCGCCTGCTGCACCTGCATGCTTACCTTCAGCAACTGGTGCACAAGGACACCCAGGTCTCGTTGCACTTCCCCTTCTCCCAATCTATTGCCATTCATATAATAATCTACCCGCCTGTTTTTGACACCAAAGTGGATAACCTCGCATTTATCCACGTTATATTGCATCTGCCATGCTTCTGCCCAATCACCCAACCTGTCCAAATCATACTGGAGTTTCTCGGCATCCTCCTCACAGCACACACACCCACCCAGCTTTGTGTCATCTGCAAACTTGGAGATATTACATCTAGTTCCCTCGTCTAGATCATTAATATATATTGTGAATAGCTGGGGTCCTAGGACCGCTCCCTGCGGTACCCCACTAGTCACTGCCTGCCACTCGGAAAAAGACCCATTTATTCCAACTCTTTGCTTTCTGTCTGCCAACCAGTTCTCTATCCAAGTCAATACCTTGCCCCCAATCCCATGTGCCTTAACTTTACACACTAATCGCTAATGCGGTTCCTTATCGAAAGCAGTTAAGTGGCTGTAATCCCCTTCCTGCCTCCAGGAGACGGGACCCGGCGCGGGTCGGCTACCCGCCTCCTGGCAACATGGCACGGAGACGGGTTGGGGGTGGGATGGATATCTGCCTCCAGATTCTGCCATTTTCCCGGCAGTCCTGCCTCCATACCCACCTCCCCAGGGCTGGCAAGATCGTGCCCCATAATCCAGGACAAAATTATTTGATACTTGGAAAAACATGGGTTAATAAATGACAGCCAACATATATGTTAAACTGGGCAAATCGGTTAATGGGTAAAACAACAGATGATCAGTGGGAGATGTTCAAAAAATAATTTAACGTGATACAGAACTAGTTTATACCCCTAAGGGGCAAGAGCTCTACTTGACAAAAAAGACAGTCATGGATGACTAAAGAGGTAAGGAACAACATAAAAATAAAAGAAAAAGCATAGAAAAATACAAAAAATAGCACAAATCTGGGGAATGGGAAAGATACAAAAAACAGCAAAGGGTTACAAAACAGATAGCAAGAGCAAGAAAAAGGGAGTATGAAAAGAATCTTGGAAGGAATATCAAAATCAACACAACATTTTTTTGCAACTATATTAGGAAAAAGAAGGTAGTCAGGAGCAATGTTGACCCCTGAAAACTGACAACGATGATATTGTCAATGATAATAAGGAAATGGCGGATATGTTGAATAATTACATTGCGTCAGTATTTACAGTAGAGGAAGAGGATAGCATGCCGGAAATCCCAAGGAAACTAATATTGAATCAGGAGCAGGGACTCAATAAAATTAACGTAAGTAAAATAACAGTAATGAAGAAATAATGGCACTAAAGAGTGACAAATCCCCAGGTCCAGATGGTTTCCATCCCAGGGTTTTAATGGAAGTAGGTGAGCACATTGCAGATGCTCTAATTATAATCTTCCAAAGTTCTCTCGATTCAGGAACCATTCCTTCAGATTGGAAAATTGTGCATGTCACTCTGTTAGTTAAGAATGGTGAGTGAGGGAAACCAGGGAATTATAGACCAGTTAGCCTATCATCTGTTGTTGGGAATAACAACAGAAAATGCTGGAAAAACTCAGCAGGCCAGGCAACATCCGTGGAGAGAGAAATAGAGTCAACGTTTCAGGTTGAAACCCTTCGTCAGGACTGAGAGAAAACACAGGAAATGAAACAGATTAAAAGGCCAGTTTGAGGGCTGGGAAATGGAGATGAAAGAACAAAAGAGAAGTGAAGAGACATTAAGAGGTATTCAAGATGAGACGAGATGGTGATAGGACTAGTAAAGAGACAAAAGACGGCTGTAAAGTGCCTAACCTTCCGGACTCAATATCGAGTTCAACAATTTCAGATCATAACCTCGGCCCCCATTACATTTTTATATATTTTTTATCCACACCTTTGTTTTGTGCCCTTCCCCCTTTTTTTCTCTCCCACATGGCAACTGTCTCTCATTCTGCCAGTGCATTTCACACTTCACACTGCATCCATTTAATAAACATCTAGAGCCGTCTTTTGTCTCTTTACTAGTCCTATCACCATCTCGTCTCATCTTGAATACCTCTTAATGTCTCTTCACTTCTCTTTTGTTCTTTCATCCCCATTTCCCAGCTCTCATTTCCTGTGTTTTCTCTCAGTCCTGATGAAGGGTTTTGCCCTGAAAGGCTGACTCAATTTCCAGCATTTTCTGTTGTTATTTCAGATTTCCAGCATCTGCAGTATTTTGCTATCATACATCTGTTGTTGGGAAATTGCTAGAGTCTATAATTAAGGATAGGGGGTCCATGAAATTTTTTAGCTGATCAGAGAGAGCCAGCATGGATTTGTGAAAGGTAGGTCATGCCTGACAAGCTTGATTGAATTTTTTGAAGAGTTGACTAAAGTAATGGACTGGGCAATGTCTATGGATGTTATTTATGTGGACTTCCAGAAGGCACTTGATAAAGTCCCTCATAAGAGACTGTCAATTAAGGTTGAAGTCCATGGAATTGAAGGCAAATTATTGACCTGGTTAGGGTATTGGCTGAGCGGCAGGAGACAGAGAGTAGGGATAATGGGCAGTTATTCTAATTGGCAGGATGTGACTAGTGGTGTCCCGCAGGGATCTGTGTTGGGGCCTCAACTATTCACTGTATTTATTAATGACTTAGATGATGGGATAGCAAGCCACATATCCAAATTTGCCAATGGCACAAAGATAGGTGACATTGTAGGCAGTGTAGATAAAAGCATAACATTACAAAGAGATATTTATAGATTAAGTGACTGGGCAAAACTGTGGCAAATGGATTTCAATGTAGGCAAATATGAGGTCATCCACTTTGAACCTAAAAAGGACAGAACAGGGTACTTTCTAAATGGTGAAAAGCTAAAACAATGGAGGTCCAAAGAGACTTGGGGGTCCAGGTACATGGATCATTAAAATGTCATGAACAGGTACAGAAAATAATCAAAAAGGCTAATGGAATGCTGGTCTTTATATCTAGAGAACTAGAATACAAGGGGTTAGAAGTTATGCTGCAGCTATACAAAGCCCTGGTTAGACCACACCTGGAGTACTGTGAGCAGTTCTGGGCACCACACCTTAGGCAGGATATACTGGTCTTGGAAGGAGTGCAGCGTAGGTTTACCAGAATGATACCTCGTTAAATTACGGGGAGAGATTACACAAACTAGGGTTGTGTTTCCTGGAATTTAGAAGGTTGAGGGGTGATTTGATCGAAGTTTTCAAGATATTAAGGAGAACAGATAGAGTAGATAGAGACAAACTATTTCTGCTGGTTGGGAGTCCAGGACTAGGCTGCTCAGCCAATTTCCTAACCAGGTCAATAATTTGTCTTCAATTCCATGGACCTTAGTGTCAGCTGTGGCTCAGTGGGTAGCACTCTCTCGGTGGGAGGGGCTAGGAGTGAACCAGGTATTACTGGTTGCCTGATTGCAGCAGGGAGTTGGAGTGAGTTGGTAAAAAGTTGGTGCTGGGTTTTGGGGTTTTTGTTTAGAGGTTTTAGGGCTTTTTTTGGCCCACAAAAAACAGCCAGATGGCTGCTGAGGTGTCCGGAGCGCCGGGCCCCTCAGAGGACAGTGTTCCCAAGAGGAATTTAATTAGGGAAGGAACTGTGGTTGGAAGGGAAAGAAAAAGGCCCAAAGATTTGGGCCGGGACCCCAGGAGGTTTGGAAAAGAAAACATGGTGGTGGTTCAGTGCGAGGATAAGGAGATATGAGCTTGGGATATTATCCAAGCGGTACATGAGGACTGTGGTGAGGGAAGCTGCTTTGCCTGCCGACCAAAGCTGAATGTTGGGTTCGAGGTGACGGTCAGTGGCCGAGAGGAGGTGGAAAGACTTTTACTCTCTGAAAGTTGGCAATAAGTTCTTGGAGGTATCTCTGCTATATTTGGAAGAGGTGGTGGTCTCATTCTTAAACTTGCCAGTTTATATTGAGGACGAAGTGCTAATCAAAAAGTTGGAGTCGTGAGACATTAAAATTTGCACAGCAATAAAGAGGAGGTACTATCCAGGAACACGGGTAGCAGATGGAACCCATTACATAAAGGTGCGGTTCCCAGAGGGGGTGAGGTCATTACCGTACAGCATGAAATTCAAGACACTGGAAGGAGTGCAGTACTTTCGAGTGCTGCATGATAACCAAGTGAAGGTTTGCTATTATTGTCTTGGACACAAACATCTTTAAGAAACTGTCCAGACTTGTACTGTTATAATTGCGGCGAGTCTGGACACATCGCTCGGAGCTGCAAGGCGGCGAGCTGTGGGGTGTGTCACAAAGGCCCCACCCGCTGTGAGTGTGAGGCAGAAGGAAGCTCTATGAGTGATGAGGAGATGGGAGAAGGAGCAGGAGATGTGAGTGGAATGGCTGGAGGAGCAGAGCAGTCAGAGGACACAGCTGGTAAATTGAAGGAGAAAAGAGCACAGGAAGAGGCAGAAAATTGCGGAGCAGAGAACAGGATGGAGATGGCAGAAAACACACCAAGTACTGTGGAAAAGAACAAAGACAGCAGTGGGCAGCAAGGGTCGAGTGCAGACTTGAGCATTAATACGGTTCAGCGCTCCCTAAAGAATCTGGTGTCCACGGGGGGAGAGGACGCGGGAGCGGGGTACGTGGTAAATGTAAGTACTCCAAAGAAAGACAGGGAGTCGGGCATCTCAGTGAGCAGGAGGGGGCAAGACAAGGAGAGGGTGCAAGAGGCAGGAGCCTTAAAGGGGCAGCAGGATGGGATCGGCAAGACAAAGACGGCAGAAGGGAACAATATAGGTGCGCCATTGTCCCATAGAGAGAAGGAACAGGGAGCAAGGGTCAGAGGTGGAGATGTGGTTGAAGGGAGCGGCACTGTTGGAGAAACCGCGATAGCAGGAAGACTCTCTATGGGAGATGATGTATCTGACGGGGAGCAGGATTATGTATCTGATGGGGAGCAGGCACAGTGGGTTGCAGAAGAGCTTGAGAGTGAGGAATTAGAGGGGGACAGAGACATGTAAGTCGGGGGTGGAGTGGCATCATGTGGAAAGGGAAAGGTTAGTGAGGGGCAGAAGGAGGGAGAAAGGGCAGCTCCTGGGCCCAAACTTAATGCAAGGAAGAGGCTGAAACAGCAGGGAAGGTTCAAACAGGAGGTGAAAAAGAGTCGGAGGCTGCAGGAAAAAGCAACAGCTGGCTGAAAAGTTGGGAAGGAGCATGTGAGGAGGGAAGGGCCAGAGATTAAATGATGGGGAGATTATCAGGCATACTTCCCTTCTTTGGAGCCATGATTACATTGGTCTCGATTAATGTGAACGGACTGAGGGGTGAGAAGAAATTGCAGCAGTTGTTGCAGGGTTTTAAAGGTACGGACTTGTTGTGTCTGCAAGAAATCTTTTGGGATGAGGATATCCTAGAAAGAGTTCAGAAGGTTTGGAAGGGAGAGGTGTTTGCAAGTTGTGCAAACAATAACCGTAGAGGGGTGGCTGTTTTGGTGAGTCTGTCCATAAAAGAATACGTTGCCTTGGTGGACAAGGACACTGAGGGGAGATTTTTACAGCTAAGGGTAAAAATGGAGGGATTTAATTGCGATCTCTTTAATATCTATGCACCGAACGACCATTGCAAGCGTCGCGAGTTTTTTCGGGGGTTATTCACTGAAGCGACAGAGGTGTAAAATCCTTTTATAGTGGGGGATTTTAATGTATTTTTATCTCGGATGGACATTTCAGCCCAGATGACCTTTAAGGATGATAACTCCAGAGGGATGATTGTAAAAATGATGGCAACTTTAAATTTGAGAGACTTATGGAGGGACTGGAACCCCATAAAAAAGGATCAGGTTTGGTGGGTGATGCTTTAAAACAGAGCCGAATAGATTTTGTGTTAATGCGGGAAGGGTTAAGTTCTGAGGTGATGGAGATTTATTATAAGAAAGTACTTCTTAGTGATCACTCGGCTTTGGTTCTTAGAATTAGGAACAGCAGAGTTAAGATCGGTTCAGGGGTGTGGATTTTAAACAATCAATACCTGAAAGAAATTGCTTATAAAGAAGGGATTATAAATATAATAAAGAATGCTCGGAAGGAACCTTTGTTCTTGAAAGAAAGAAGAGTTTGGTGGGACAATTTCAAATATGAGGTAAAAGTTTTTTGGTACATTATGGGAAAAAGAGGGCGGCAGCTAACCGGCGTCGAGAAGAGAATATAAACAAAAGGTTTACGGATGTCTGTAAAGCAGTTGACGGAGGGGATAAGGGAGCAGAGACTAAGTTCCAGGTGCTAAAGGAAGAGTGGGAATTATTGCAAGCTGAAAAATGCAAGGGGGCCATTCACCGTGCAAAGGCTAGAGATGCATTGGAGGGTGAAAGATGCACTAGATATTTTCTAGAGCAAGAGAAGCTGCGACAGAGATTATCGTTAATTGAAGAGTTGAAGGTTGGGGAGAAGATCATTCATGAAAGTGGGGAGATTTTAGAGGCGGCTAGCAGCTTTTATCAAGAGTTATATACAAAAGAAGACATTTCCAATTTGGCGATGGAGAAGGTTACTGCTTTTATTGAAGAGGGTTTAAAGGAGGATGAGAGAACCATGTGTGACAAAGAAATAGGATTAGCGGAAATAAAAGTAGCAATAAGTGGAATGAAGGGGGGGGGAAAAGCCCAGGGTCTGATGGACTAAGTGCAGAATTTTATAAAGAATTTTTTGAGATTTTAAGTCCATTGCTCTTAGACGTTTTTAAGGAAATTAAAATTGAAGGAAGCCTGGCCCCATCTATGAGGAGAGGTATCATAAGCTTAGCTTATATAAAAATAAAGGGGATAGACGGGATCTGAAGAATTGGAGGCCCATCACATTATTAAATGTGGATTATAAGATCTTGGCAAGGGTTATGGCAAATCGTTTGAAGGAGGTGTTACTGCGGATAGTTTGGCCCTCTCAGTCCTATGGCGTCATAGGCCGGGACATCGCAGACTCTGTGGTCTCAATCCGAGATGCGATAGAGCTCATGGAAGAGAGTGGGCGGGAGGCTTATGTATTAAAGATAGATCAAGAGAAAGCCTTTGATAGGGTCTCTCATGAGTTTTTATTGAAGGTTTTGGAAGCATTTGGTTTCAAGGAAAATTTCATTCAGTGGATAAGGATTTTTTATTCAAACATATTTAGCTGTGTTAAATGTAATGGTTTTTTATCCAAGTATTTTCAGATACAGAGATCAGTGAGACAGTGTTGTCCCCTGTCCCCATTGTTGTACACATTGGTAGCAGAACCATTAGGTTACATGATGCGAAAGAAACAAGGTGTAGTTGGGATTGTGGTCCCCAGTTCTGGGCTGGTGTCGGTGATACACCAATATGCAGATGACACAACCTTATCATTGAGAAATGGGGAGTCAGTGAGGAAAGCTATGGATGTAGTGGAGGAATATTGTAGAGCTTCAGGAGCCAGAGTGAATTATAGTAAGTCCCAATGCCTGGTTGCAGGGAGGGATAGGGGGAAGGGTTGGAGGAATGTCACTTTAAGGTGGTGGATGTTTTGGAAGTTCTGGGGGTGCATATGGGGTGCAAGAAAGACAGGGATGAAGTGGATCGATTAAATTGGGAACCGAAGGTTATGAAATATAAAAAGATTTTGTGAAGATGGGAAAGAAGGTGGTTAAAAGTGCAAGGAAGAGCGACAGTGTTGTCTGCTCTCCTGCTATCTAAGCTATGGTACTTATTGATGGTGGAGGATATTCCTGAGTGGGTGGATAAGTCCATCTGAGAGGCTTGTGTGAGGTTTTTATGGGAAGGAAAACCAGCCTTGGTGGCTCACAATACCATCATTGGACTGAGAAATCAGGGAGGATTCAATTTCCCAGATATCGATTTGAAGAAGAAATCCTTTAGAATCAAATGGATGAAGAGATTTCTTCAGAAGTCAAATACAAGTTTTTGAAGAGTTGTTTTGAGCATTTTTTAAAACGAAGTGGGATTGGAGGGCAGGGGATATTGTATATGGAATACAATAATATGTTTTTGAAATCGATCAAACTTCTCCCTAGGTTTTATAATGGGGTTGTAGAGACTTGGGCCCAATTTTTAAAAAGTGTGCAGTTTATGCCCAAGGGGTCTGAGGAAGTTTTAGAACAGCCCTTATTTTTGAACAGGTGGGTCAACATCGAAGGAGAGGTTTTATTTAATCAAGCTTTTATAAAAGCTGGGATTATATCTGTGAAAGATGTATTATATGAGGTAATTCCAGGTTGGCTGCCGGAAGCGCTAGTGAGGGACATGGTGTGGGAGGAGGATCAGGAGGTAGAGGAAAAAGCAATAGGAATCATGTATGAGAAGATTGTGAGGGCAATGCCACAGGATTGGATGGGAGAAATAAATGCGGAAATCTCCAAAGGGAGTAAAATGCGTCCTGCTTTTCCAAGCTTTGTACTGGAGAAAGGGGGAGGGTTGGTCCAATTTGACAACTGTAATACTCGAGATTTCGATGAGGCATTTAGAGAATGGAGATTCAAGACACCTGCTGGTCAGGAGCTTTGGCAGAGTATATACCCACAGCTGGACTTCAACAGGATTTGGAAGGGAGTGTGGGCGAATTTTAAATGTCCAGAATGGACTGAACTGGATTTCAAATTGGCTCATACCTGGGTTTTTACCATGACGGTCTTGTGCAAGATTGGACGAGTGGAGGCGGCAACTTGCCCAGTGTGTGGGACATGGGATGAGACTGTCCCATTTATTGGTGTTATGTCCGCAGTTAAATGACTTTAGGTACTATGTTCGACAGTTGTGTGAAGCTTTTTTGCTGGGTGGGGACCGAAGAGCGAGAATGGGAATTCCGTGGGACTCAATTTTGAGATGGGGATTGCAGGAGAATCTGCCCGAGTCTGGCAGAGCGGCAATTAATTTAATGTTCAGTTTGGCTAGATTCGTGATGTGCAAAGGGGAGGAGAATCAATCTAAAAGAGTATTTTAAATATAAGCTAAAAGATCATTATAAGGCTCTGTGGATGTTTTATTCAGAAAGGAATTTAAGGACAGTACTTTACAATCAATTTTTAAAGTACAATCGCTTAATATATGTTACAGGAGACAAATTAAACTTCAGGTTTTGATGTTAAAATGTGGTGGCAGAATGGCTGTGCAGAGCGGCGGAATTGATTTGTATCATACAATGAAATGATCACGATGTTGTAAATGTTCTTAATGTTCAATAAAGTAATAATTAAAAAAAAAGTGGGTAGCAGTCTTGCCTCAGAGTCAGAAGGTTGTGGGTTCAAGTCCCACTCCAGGGACTTGACGTGTAAAAATCTAGGCTGAGACTCCAGTGGAGTGCTGCACTGTCGGACGTGCTGTCTTTTGGATGAGACATTAAACCAAGGCCCTGTCTGGTCTCTCAGATGGATGTAAAAGATCCCATGGCAATATCTTGAAGAAGAGCAGGGGATTTGTGTCCGGGCCAATATTTATTCCTCAATCAACATAACAAAAACAGATTATTTGGTCATTATCACATTGCTGTTTGTGGGAGCTTGCTGTGCGCAAATTGGCTGCTGCGTTTCCTACATACAACAGTGACTACACTTCAAAAGTACTCATTGGCTGTAAAGCAGTTTGGGACATCCTGAGGTAATGAAATACGCTATATAAATGCAATTCTTTCTTTCTGTAGTTAACTGTCTTTTATGAGGGACTTTATCAAATGCCTCTGGAAGTCCATATAAATAACATCCATAGACATTCCCCTGTCCATTACTTTAGTCACCTCTTCAAAAAATTCAATCAGGTTTGTCAGGCGTGACCTACCTTTTACAAATCCATGCTGGCTCTCTCTGATCAGCAAGAGTCTAAAAATAAGAGCCAAACCTTTCAGGATTGAAATTAGGAAACACTTCAAAGAAATTAGGAAACAATGGGGGAAAAATTGAGTTGCGCCCCCTTTGGGGCGCTAACTTTGCTACTTTTAGCACCCCATAAAAATTAGTGCTCACGCGACTGAAATTCATTGGTAGCGCCCCAAGAGGGAACTGGGGCGCTACTAGAAGTGCCCCGCCTCCCTCTTGGGGCGCTGTGAGGGAATATCGCGTGTTACGTATTACATGCTTTCCTCCCCTTATTAAAAGGGAGGGGCCTTGCGCAGCGCGACCCAGGACCCAGCTGGGCCACCAGGGATCGGAGTGCCAGCAAAAGAGCCCGGCACTCAAGAGAAGGGTCGGGCTCGCGGAGCGCAGCCAGCACTCCGCGGGGGGGGGGGAGGGCTGCAGAGGAGGCCGGGGATGGCAACGGGTGCAGGTGCTGGCAGGCGGCCAGCAAAAAAATGGCCGCCTGGCACCTCGCCTTTAATTAGCGTCGCCCTGGCCGCAGGCCCCTTCACCCTGTCAGGGGGCTCTACCGAAGACCGTGGCTGGGGAGCGAGCGGGGCGCTGTGCATGGCGATGACGTCATCGCCAGTGGCGCAGCGCCACGGGGCGCTAACAGTTACCGCCGCCACTAACCTCCCACTGAATTTCACGGGAGGCGTTGGCAGCACCGCGCCCGGCGCTAGTTGCTTTGCGCCCTGTTAGCGCCCTCTTAGGGCGCTAACGGAAGGCGCAAAGCAACCAAATTTTTCCCCCAGTTGATGTTCTGTGTATAGACTTTCAGAAGGCATTTGATAAAATGCCAAAGGGTGGTAGAAGTTTGGAACTCTCTTCCGCAAATGGCAATTGATGTTAGATCAGTTGTTAATTTTAATTCTGAGATTGATAGATTTTTTTACCAAAAGTATTAAGGGATAGGTGGCAAAGGAGTTAGATCGCAGATCAGCCATGATCTCATTGAATGGCGGAACAGGCTCGAGGAGCTAAATGGCCTACTCCTGTCCCTAGGTTCCTATGTTCCTATGTTAAAGGCAAATCGTGCCTGACTGATGTGATTGAGTTCTTCCATGCAATAACAGAGAGGGTTGATGAAGATAGTGCAGTTGATGTTCTTTGTATAGACTGTCAGAAGGCTTTTGATAAAATGCCACATAATAGACTTGTTAGCAAGATTGAAGCCCATGGGAATACAAGGGTAGTGGCAGCATGAATACGAAATTGGCTAAGAGGCAGAAATTAATGAGGAGTGGTGAATGGTTGTTTTTAGACTAGAGTGAAGTATACAGTGGTGTACTTAGAGGTCAGTATTAGTCCCACTGCTATTTTTGATATATATCATTGACCTGAACTTGGGTATAGAGGGTATAATTTCAAAGTTTGCAGATGACACAACGCTTGGAAATGTAGTAAACAGTGAGGAGGATAGTAGAAGACTTCAGGAGGACATAGAGAGACTGGTGACTCATGCAGATGAAAGTTAATACAGAGAAGTAATGTGGGAAGTGATGCATTTTGGAAGGAAAAATGAGGAGAGGCAACATAAATTAAATGATACAATATTAAAGTGGGTGTAGCAACAGAGAGACCTGGGGGTTCACATACACAAACCTTTGAAGATGGCAGGACAAGTTGAGAAGGCTGTTAAAAAATACGGGATCCTTGGATTTATAAATAGGGGCACGGTGTACAAAAGCAAGGAAGTTATGGTAAACCTTTATAAATCACTGGTTAGGCCTCAGCTGGAGTATTGTGTTCAATTCAGGGCACCACACTTTAGGAAGGATGTCAAGGCCTTGGAGAAGGTGCAGAGGAGATTTACTAGAATGGTACCAGGGATGAGGGATTTATTTTTATTCATTCATGCGATGTGGGCATTGCTGGCAAGACCAGCATTTATTACCCATCCTTAATTGCCCTTGAGAAGGTGGTGGTGAGCCACCTTATTGAACCGCTGCAGTCTGTGTGGTGAAGGTACTCCCACAGTGCTGTTAGGGAGGGAGTTCCAGGATTTTGACCCAGCGACGATGAAGGAACGGCGATATACTTCCATGTCAGGATGGTGTGTAACCTGGAGAGGAACTTAGAGGTGGTGGTGTTTCCATGCACCTGCTGCCTTTTTCCTTCTAGGTGGATAGAGGTCGCGGGTTTGGGAGGTGCTGCTGATGAACCTTTGGAGAGTTGCTGCAGTGCATCTTGTAGATGGTACACACTGCAGCCATGGTATGCCAGTGGTGGAGGGAGTGAATGTTTAAGGTGGTGGATGGGGTGCCAATCAACTGGCTGCTTTGTCCTGGATGGTGCGGAACTCATTAAGTGTTGTTGGAGCTGCACTTATCAGGAGTATTCCACCACACTCCTGACTTGTGCCTTGTAGATGGTGGAAAGGCTTTGGGAAGTCAGAAGGTGAGACACTCGCCGCAGAATACCCAGCCTCTGACCTGCTCTTGTTGCCACAGTATTTATGTGGCTCGTCCAGGTAAGTTTCTGGTCAGGGGTGTAGGGGGGTGGCGGGGTTCGCATGTGCGCCAAGTCAGTTATGCCCCTGACTGTTTGTGAGCGGTTCGAATCGCTCCCACGCCCCTGGGTTCTAGACACCGGACTTAGGTACAGGCGGCGATAAAGAAAAGACTCGAGTAGAGAGGTGGTTTGGATGTAAGAAAACCAAGATTTTATTGAAATAGAAATTAACACAAACTTACGAGAAATTACTGGTATAAAATTACAGGCAAATACAAATAACTATACTTATACAGGGAATGGGGAACACACGGCACATCGAGGGAAAACAAACTATCTTAACAATCCCCTTATCCTTATCCCACCCCTTATACTTAACTAGATTAAGCTATGAGGGGCCAGAATTCATGCCCACCAATCCGAAATAAAGTCAACTGTTAACGAGTGCGAGTTTTGAAGTCTGGTCTCTGGTCCTTCTAGGTACCCCGTCGCCACGTGGTCTTCGGGGGCGCGGTGCTGGATCTGCTACTGCGACACACTTTCTCCCCTCCGCTGCTGTTGTCTCGTCGCAATGGGTTCTCCTCTTCTTCTCCCTCGGGCGATCGTCGGTGGCACCGTTGTGCCTACAGGGCAGTTGGCAGTTTTAACTGCCTAGATTTTCCTACCCAAGCTTAAGAACGCCAGTCTATTCATCGTGGCATGGCCATCTGCGTTTTTGCAGTGTTCAACGAGGAATGTTCGTCTTCCCAAGCGCCAGCTTATAACTAGGCGCTTGGTTTTCTTATTGATACGTTTTTCGCTGCCCTGCTCTGCCCTTATCGAGTTGTTATCGTCTTCTTCGTCTCTACTCGTCTCGTCTCGCCGGGCTGCTATACAAGTCCTAGGCTACCTGCTCAACTTCGTCTCACCCCTTTCTGCAGCCTGGGCATCCTGGATGGCTATGGATTTGGGTCTCGTTCCCCTTCCTTGCAGTTGGTATGGTGTAACTGGCTACTGAAAATCTGCTACGGGGAGAGAACTCGCCACGAGGCCAGGGCACGAGTACGAGCGGCAGCCCAAGAGGCCGGAGGCACGAGAGCAGAGCGAGAGCCAAGAAGAGCAGAGAGCAGAGAGCAGAGCGAGATTGCTACCCGGGGCCTGCAGTTATACTCCTTATGATAGCCCCTATCTGCGCGCCAAATCAGGTTAGTTCATTGTCCCAATCTTGGCGGGCTAGTTTAAATAATTGTAGCAATCTAAACTATCTGTTTTTAGATGGCCAGTGATCGCACCTACTGGCCTGATGTCTGAGCTGTATTGTTATTAATGCATTTTAATTGGCCTGCCCAGCCTCGATGGCTTCCTTAAGCTGTTCCCGATTATTTATGCAAACAACTTGATGGCCTCAAGTGTAGGCCTAACTGGTTTTGGTCTGTCTACGGTTTGGCTTAATGCATAAGTCAGAGTCCTGCTGTCTGCTTTTCAAAATACAAAAGTCCTTCTTCAGAGAAACTGCATTTTAGGTTTCGATTTCCCCAAAAGCTGCTTGTGCCACAGAGTCCAAGATTTTAAAACCTAGCAGGCTTTTGGCCACGAGGTGTGGACGCCATCTTTGGGTACCCTTTTTCTTAAAATGTCCATGCAGTGGCCTAGAAATTCGGTTGTGGGTTCGCCAGGGCTTTCGCGCTGGAAATTTAGCGCCGACGCTAAGTCCCCCTGCGCACGCCAAAAATTCAGTAGCGCCGTGCCCAAACGGCTGCCGGCGCTACTAGAGGGTGTCAGCGCCTCGAAATGGGCGCTGACTGCCGCATTGCGGCGCAATTCCGGCGCTGCGGCACCCGATGCGGTGCGGCAGGCTGGGGAAGTGCAGGCCTCCTCCTTCAGTTAAGGAGGAGCTGCCTGCACCCGCCCGCTGGCCGTTCAAATGTTCAGAAAAATGAGCCCGGCACCTCGGACAAGTGCCGGGCTTGCAGGCCAGACGCATCTGTTCCGCGGGGGGAGGGTGGAGGAGTCCGGGGAGGGAGGTGCGGGCAGGCGGCCGGCGGGAAAGCGGCCGGCCGCCGCGCGACCTTAATGCGCCGGCGCTAACTCCTGCAAGACTCGGTTGCCAAAGTCTTAGTTGCGGCTGCCACGGGCGAGGCGGCCACAACTCAATTTCGGCGCTGGGGCCCGTCACCACGGCAACCGGGACGCTGCGCACACCGATGACATCATCGGTGCCGGCGCAGCGCAACCGGTGTAACGCCGACGGAAGGGCCCCACTGAATTTGCCAACTGGCCATAACTCCGGTGCTAGGCCCTCCAGCGCCCCAAATGGGGCGCTAAGCCTACTGAATTTCTAGGCCAGTGTCCCTTGTATCAATAATAACCATGGGGAAATGTGGAAATTTTGCGAATATTACACTCGCCCCTGTGATATTAAAACTTGCTTGACGTATCATACTTACAAGGTGAGCAAAATTTTTCTGACCCTCCATAGTCAACCTTCCCCTGTAATTACCTATCTAATATACCCATGACACATGCACTTCCCATTCCACAAAAATGTAGTGTATATAAGCATACAGAGAGTAAATTACAGACTTTTACACATAGCCAAGCATGGAGGGGTCCAACACCCCTGCACCACTTGGTACACATACATCTTTATTAAGCGCATCGCAAAAAAAAAACAACAGAGAAACCTTTATTAAAAAAACAACAAACACAAAAAAACCAACAATCTTTAATCAGAATGCAAGGAAAAAGACTTAAACAGGCGTATCTCCCTCCACCTTTACATAATGATCCTTCCAGATCTTCTGGTTTCGGGACTCTAACAACTGACCTTTTCCCTTACACTGAATGCGAACTAGATACAACACTACCCCTAACTGGCAAACCACGAGAATGTTGGAAGCCAGTCTGATCCACGAAGGGACCTCTATGTTATTGAAAATGTCCCACCAGGGTGGAATCACAACATCCAATATCTTAGTCCCTATCTCTACTGTTTTCTGCTCTAGAGTGTAAAAATGTTTCTGCGAAACTATAACGGCTTTGAGTATTTTGGTAAGGTGTTCAGGGAGAGGGGGAATTTCGTAGCCAAAGTGCGCTATGTACTTTTGCAAATTCATAAAATTCACTTTCACAGTTGTAGGGGGTTTTAGTTTGGGGTTTTGTGTCTGGCCAGTCAGACGTATCTGAGCTGCTCCAGCCCCATGCGGTTCGAATCGCTTCCCCTTTGGTTCTGACCACCGGACTTATTTACAAGTAGCGATATAGACAAACGAGACCAGTGGTTTGGTGCAAAGAAAACCAATGTTTATTAAAATAGAGAAACAATTACTATACAGAGAAAAATCACTATGGATGCAACATAATTACACTTAACGGGGGAGGAGAAACGGACACATCGAGGGAAAATGACTAAAATGACACTTTAGCAATTCCCCTTAACTCCCACCCTTTACACCTATCTAGGTTGTCTTGTGATGGGCCAGAAAATTGATGCTCACCAGTCTAGGATATTGAAACGACTGCTCCGTGCCCTGTTGCCTGTCGATGTTTTTAGGTTTTCACCACCCCAGAGCAGAGATACTCCAGTAATTCAAACGTAACTGCGGGTGTCCTACTTCCCTGGACGGGCTCTTCGTCAACGATCCTCTCGCTGGGTTGATGATACGGCAGGGCACTGGGGGCGAGGCGAGAGAGGGAGAGAGTGGACCACCGTGCTGGAAGCTCCAGTGTCCACCGAATATCTCCCCTGTACCGTCTTCACCCCCACCTTAACATAGGGCCCGCTCCCCTCAGCATTTTCGCGGGGACACAGGTCGACAGGCTGTGCTGGTTCTAGTCATTGCTGGGAGTGGGATGGGGCAGATGGGGTCAAAGCACTGGTGGTGGCTGCTATTCTCCCCTGGCTGGTCAGGAGGAGAGATCGTATCGACTCCAAGAGTGGCTCGATCGCAGCGGGAGGGATACCTGGCTTTGCCTTTTGGGCTGGGGCTGTGGAGTTCTTTACTTTATTGTCTTTCCATGGATTTTTACAATCCTTGCGCCAGTGGCCATCCTTCCTGCACCCATAACAGTTTAACTTAGTCTGGGAGGAACGGTTCCGCTCATGGTGCCACTCTTTCTTATTCTGACCCCCAGATTTAACCTCATGGACTTTTCCCTTGGGTTGGGGCGTCTCGATACCCCTCATATTTTTAAATGCTATCGTGAGCTGGCAGATCACCGTTTCCTCGGTGGTCTGGGGGCTACTGGGGTCAAACCAGGCCGCAGCCTGGGCTCGGATTTGGGGCAGGCAGTTTGTCATTAGACAACGGAGCCAGTGGGTCAATTGGACTTGGTTCAGTAATGTCCGCGCTGGCATTCCCGGGCATGCGCTCCGGCAGACTGGCCACAGCCTGTCTGCGAATGCCTGCGGGGACTCCCCTGGGAGCTGTACCGTTTTTTCCACCCGGGCGAACGGACTACCGTCATTGAGTCCCATGTCCTCCAATATCTCGTTCCTCAAATCCTCATCATCTTTCTGCCCCTTCTTACATTCATCAGATAGGATCTGGAGGAGATCACTCCCCAGAGAGAATAGCAGCATCTTAGCTTGCTCTGCGTCATCGCAGTCATTGACGCACGCTGCCTGTTCTATCTCCTTGAAGTGCAGAGAGGGGTCTCCCTTTTCGGTGAGCTTGGGGATGTGACTAACCATGGCCCTGAGCTGTTGGGTGCCATGCGGCACCACAAACTGATTTTGGATGGCCCCGGGTCCTCGTCATCAACGGGTAGGCCGTACCTCCGTTGTCGGAGGGGGTACACCGGTCCTGGTCCCGGCCTATCTAGCAGGGCCTGCTGTGCTTCCCCTTCCACCTCATCCTCTACCTCCCCTTGCTGCCAGGACCCCTGAAAACTCGGAGCTATGGGTGGCGGCCGTGGGACCTCTGATTCCCCAGCCAACTTTGTTGTGGGTGCTGCCTGTGGGATGGTTCTGTTTGGGTTGCCGGTAAAGTCCGACTGGCCCGCCTTCAGGCTGATGAGGGATACCATGCCCTTCACCCTCGATAAGGCCATGCCCAAACTTTCTATCTCCTCCCTACAGGGCCCGTGATCTGCCTCCTCGAACCCCCGGTCGCAGTTTAGCTTGTATGCTGCCTTTACCTCCCTTACTTTCTCCTCCTGCTCTTTTAATTATTGGGTGAGGTCGCAAATCGTGTCCTGCAGCTTTAGCTCGCTGCCCCTCACCTCTCTGACCTGGTATTCCAAGTGCTCCATCTTGCACCTAGCACTGGCTTTACTTTCAGCGGTCTGGTATTCCAGGCGCTCTACCCTTGCCTGATGTTCCCGTTGCACCTCGACGGCCCGGGCCTCCAGGCGCCCTACCTTTGCCTGGTGTTCCCATTGCACTTCGACGGCACGGGCCTCCAGGCACTCTACCTTTGCCTGGTGTTCCTTGGCCGTCTGCGCTCTTTCTTGGCTTAACGCCTGAAGCGCCACAAGCACCTTCTCTTCCGCTAAAACCTTACCCTGCATTTCTAGGGCCAATTTCTTGAGCTTGGCAGCCTGCGCTGCTACAACACTGTCCAGCACTAGGACTTGTTTCTTATAACACATTAACCAGACTGCCTTTTCAATTGCCCTCTTACGCTGTTTACTCGCCATCCACTGGGCGGCGGCGTCTATGGGATGCTCAGCCTTTAACATAGCGCCCACCCATTTCTTGGCAATATTGACCTTTCTACACACATAAGTGGACAACCTCTCTTCCATTGCAGTTTCTCCCTCCGCACCACTCTCTGTTATATCACATACTGTCGCCGATGTCCTTGCCACGGTCGCCATCTCTGTAGGGGGTTTTGGTTTGGGGTTTTGTGTCTGGCCAGTCAGACGTATCTGAGCTGCTCCAGCCCTGTGCGGTTCGAATCGCTTCCCCTTTGGTTCTGACCACCGGACTTATTTACAAGTAGCGATAGAGACAAACGAGACCAGTGGTTTGGTGCAAAGAAAACCAATGTTTATTAAAATAGAGAAACAATGGCCCAGAAATTGGTGTCGGGGGCTTCCCGCGGGTGCAAGCCCCCGACCTACACTTACATAGCGCGCCGACAGTTGAAGCCTGGGCTTGCTTGCATTTCCTCTCTGTGGCCAGGTTCAGCTCCCGGCGTGCCGTGCTTGCGTGATCCAGCGGCGTAGTTAGTTCGATGAGCCGGCTGGGATCACGTGAGCACTGGGCAACCAATCGGAGGTTGCAAAAGTTCATTCATGAGTTTGATAGTAAGAACTGGCAAACTCTTGAAAACTCCGGGCACCCAAAACAGTGCTTAAACTTGAAATAAAATTTAAAAAAACATCGCACTACTTAAATGAACTATAATTAACTTTAAAAAACTATTTTAAACAATAATTTTAAATTTTGAAAAAATAATTTTATAAAAAATCGGGGCTAAAAATACACTTACCTTACTGTAAAGCCTTTACAAATAATAAACCTGTGGAAAAAATGTTCTAATTTTAATTAATAGACCACTTACCTTTTAAAATGAAGTCCTTACGTCATAGAGTCATAGAGTCATAGAGTCATAGAGTTTTACAGCACAGAAAGAGGCCCTTCGGCCCATCGTGTCTGCGCCGCCCATCCATCCCTGTCCAGTCTAATCCCATTTTCCAGCATTTGGTCCATAGCCTTGTATGCAATGGCATTTCAAGTGCTCATCCAAATGCTTCTTGAATGTTGTGAGGGTTCCTGCCTCCACCACCCTTTCAGGCATTGAGTTCCACATTCCAACCACCCTCTGGGTGAAAAAGTTCCTCCTCAAATCCCCTCTAAATCTCCTGCCCCTTACCCTGAATCTATGCCCCCTTGTTATTGACCCCCCCACTAAGGGGAAAAGTTCCTCTTTATCTACCCTATCTATGCCCCTCATTATTTTGTACACCTCAATCAGGTCCCCCCTCAGCCTTCTCTGCTCCAAGGAAAACAACTCCAGCCTGTCCAGCCTCTCTCCATAGCTGAGGCGCTCCATCCCAGGTAACATCCTGGTGAATCTTCTCTGCACCCTCTGCAAAGCAATCACATCCTTCCTATAGTGAGGCGACCAGAACTGCACACAGTACTCCAGCTGTGGCCTCACCAGCGTTTTGTACAGCTCCATCATAACCTTCCTGCTCTTATATTCTATGCCTCGGCTAATGAAGGCAAGTATCCCATATGCCTTTTTAACCACCTTATCTACCTGCTCCGCTGCCTTCAGGGATCTATGTACATGTACACCAAGGTCCCTCTGACCCTCTGTACTTCCTAGGGTCCTACCACTCATTGTGTATTCCCTTGCCTTATTTGTCCGTCCAAAATGCATCACCTCGCACTTTTCAGGGTTAAATTCCATTTGCCACTTTTCCGCCCATCTGACCAACCCGTTTATATCGTCCTGTAGCCGGAGGCTTTCCTCCTCGCAATTTACCACCCCACCAATTTTCGTGTCATCTGCGAACTTACTGATCATACCTTTTACATTCTCATCCAAATCATTTATGTAGATCACAAACAATAAGGGACCCAGCACCGATCCCTGAGGTACCCCACTGGACACAGGCTTCCAGTCACAAAAGCAACCTTCGACCATCACCCTCTGCCTCCTGCCACTCAGCCAGTTTAGGATCCAACGCGCCAAGGCACCCTGGATCCCATGGGCTCTTACCTTCTTGACCAGTCTCCTATGCGGGACTTTGTCAAAAGCTTTACTGAAGTCCATGTAAACCACATCCACAGCATTTCCCTCATCCACCCCACTAGTCACCCCCTCGAAAAATTTGATCAGATTTGTTAGACATGATTTACCCTTGACAAAGCCATGCTGACTATCCCCGATTAATCCTTGCCTCACCAAGTGGAGATTAATTTTGTCCCTCAGAATTTTTTCCAATAATTTCCCCACCACAGATGTTAGACTCACTGGCCTGTAATTCCCTGGTTTATCCCTGCTACCCTTCTTGAATAATGGTACTACGTTAGCTGTTCTCCAGTCCTCTGGTACATCCCCTGTGGCCAGAGAGGTTCTGAAAATTAGTGTCAGAGCCCCTGCAATCTCCTCCCTTGCCTCCCACAGCAGCCTGGGATACATCTCGTCCGGGCCTGGGGATTTATCCACTTTTTGGCCCGCTAAAACCGCTAGCACCTCCTCCCTCTCGATGCTAATATGTTCAAGTATGTCACAGTCCCCTTGCCCGATTTCTATGTCTGCATCGTCTTTCTCCATAGTGAACACAGATGCAAAAAATTCATTTAAAACCCCGCCTACATCCTCTGGCTCTACACACAGATTGCCACTTTGGTCCCTAATGGGCCCTACCCTTTCCCTGGTTATCCTCTTGCCCTTAATATACTTATAAAACATCTTAGGATTTTCCTTTATTTTGCTCGCCAGTGTTATTTCATGGCCCCTCCTCGCCCTCCTAATTTCTTTTTTAAGTATGCCCCTGCACTTTTTATACTCCTCTAGGGCTTCTTCTGTCTTTAGTCTTTTGTAACTGCCAAAAGCCCCCCTTTTATTTCTAATGCATTTTTGTATATCCCTTGTCATCCAAGGTTCCCTTTGCTTGTTGGTCCCACCCTTGACCTTTACAGGAACATGTTGGCGTTGTACTCTCTCAATTTCCCTTCTGAAAGTCTCCCACTGTTTTGATGTGGATTTTCCTATAAGCAGCTGCTCCCAGTGCACTTTGGCCAGATCCTGCCTTATCATATTAAAATCGGCCTTCCCCCAATTTAGAACCCTTATTTCCGGGCCGTCTTTGTCTTTTTCCATGACCACCTTAAATCTCACCGAATTATGGTCACTGTCGCCAAAATGCTCTCCTACTGACACTTCCACCACTTGCCCGGCTACATTCCCCAGAATTAGGTCCAGTACCGCCCCCTCTCTTGTAGGACTTTCTACATGTTGGCTCAAAAAGCTCTCCTGGATGCACTTTAAGAATTCTGCACCCTCTAAGCCTTTCACACTCTGACTGTCCCAATTTATATTGGGGAAGTTGAAATCCCCCACTATTATTACCCTATTATTTTTGCACTTCTCTGAGATTTGCCTACATATCTGTTCCTCTATCTCCCCCTGACTGTTTGGGGGCCTATAGTACACTCCCAGCAAAGTGCTTGCCCCCTTTTTGTTTTTAAGTTCTACCCATATGGCCTCATTAGAGGAACCCGCTAATATATCATCCCTCCTTACAGCAGTAATTGACTCCTTAATTAATATTGCAACACCCCCTCCCCTTTTACACCCCCCTCTGTCTCGCCTGAAGATTCTATACCCCAGAATATTGAGCTGCCAGTCCTGACCCTCCCTCAACCATGTCTCCATGATAGCAACAATATCGTACTCCCATGTGTTCAACAACAACTTCAGTTCATCCACCTTATTTGCAAGACTCCTTGCATTAAAATAAATGCCTTCCAGCCCTGCCATATTCTCTTTTGCCTTCACATATTTGCTCTGCCTTCCCAGCTGACTTGTTTTTCCCTCTGTATTTGGCCGTAAATCACCCCCTACTATAGCTCCACTCTGTACCCCAACCCCCTGCCAAGTTAGTTTAAACCCTCCCCAGCAGTGCTAGCAAACCTCCCCGCAAGGATATTGGTTCCCCCCTGGTTCAGGTGTAAACCGTCCGACTTGTACAAGTCCCACCTTTCCCAGAAGCAGACCCAGTGATCCAGGAAACTAAAGCCCTCCCCCCTGCACCATCCCTTTAGCCACGCATTCATCTGTTCTATCTTCCTATTCCTATACTTACTAGCACGTGGCACCGGGAGTAATCCAGAAATTACAACCTTTGAGGTCCTGCTCCTTAATCCTTCACCTAGCTCCCTAAATTCTTGCTGCAGGACCTCATCCCTCTTTTTACCTATGTCGTTGGTACCAATGTGGACCACGACCACTGGCTGTTCTCCCTCCCCCTCCAGAATGCCCTGCAGCCGCTCAGTGACATCCTTGACCCTGGCACCAGGGAGGCAACAAACCATCCTGGATTCACGTCTACGGCCACAGAAATGCCTATCTGTTCCCCTTACTATAGAATCCCCTACCACTATTGCTCTCCCACTCTTTTTCCCCCCTTCCTGGGCAGCAGGAGCACCCCCAGTGCCAGGAAGTTGGCCGCTGCTGCCTTCCCCTGGTGAGTCATCCCCCTCAACAGTATCCAAAGCGGTATACTTGTTTGAAAGGGGGATGTCCGCAGGGGTTCCCTGCACTACCTGCCTGCCTTTGTTGCTCCGCCTGATGGTCACCCCCTGTGATGCCCTACCCTGAGGCGTGCACAACTCGCTAAACGTGTTATCCACGAGCCTTTCAGCATCGCGCATGCTCCAAAATTCATCCACCCGCAGCTCGAGCGCCGCAATGCGGTCTACAAGTAGCTGCAGCTGGATGCATTTCCCGCACACATGGTCATCAGGGACACTGGCAGCGTCCCTGACTTCCCACACGTCTGCTTTTTTCATTCGTAAAAAGTTGAGGCCTTCACGCCCAGGCAAACCTGTAAAAAAGACGGAAGTTCAATGCGCACGCGCAGACTCCTGCGCGCACGCATTTGACCTCTGAACCCCTTGGTTCAGAGGTTCGGAAATGCCGGTTTCCCATGCATGCGTAATGCATGCAAGAAACCGGCACTTCCATTGGGTCCACGCGTGGGTACTCCGTCCGTACTCACGCGTTGGGACCCGAATTACTGGGCCAATTACTATACTGAGAAAAATCACTATGGATGCAACACAATTACACTTAACGGGGGAGGAGAAACGGACACATCGAGCGAAAATGACTAAAATGACACTTTAGCAATTCCCCTTAACTCCCACCCTTTACATTTATCTAGGTTGTCTTGTGATGGGCCAGAAAATTGATGCTCACCAGTCTAGGATGTTGAAACACCTGCTCCGTGCCCTGTTGCCTGTCGATGTTTTTAGGTTTTCACCGCCCCAGAGCAGAGATACCCCAGTAATTCAAACGTAACTGTGGGTGTCCTACTTCCCTGGACGGGCTCTTTGTCGATGATCCTCTCGCTGGGTTGATGATACGGCAGGGCACTGGAGGTGAGGCAAGAGAGAGAGAGAGAGAGAGATGGCCTCCCGAGGGATTAGTTATACCCTTCCCGGTAGCCCTTATCTCCTGCCATATCAGCTCATTTCTTTTGTCTGACCTGGACGTGTTGAAGCTCATACAAAGGGTACCGATCTGGGCCCATCGACCTGAATGGCTGGTTAATCGGTTTTAAACATCTCATCAGTGTTCCCCTTTGTCCAACTGGTTTCGTGATGGGGCCGTTCCAGTTTGAATGCCCCGTTGATCATTTGCAAACTGTGTTGATGTTCTCTAACGAAGGTCTGAATGCAGCTATTACATATTGAATAGGCCTTGCCTGCTCTTGATTGTCTGTGCAAACAACCTTGATGGGTTTTAATAGAGGCCCGAATGCCACTGGGTTTGCTTCTCATGTATAAATGCAGAAGGCCTGTCTGCATTCGAATTTTCTGGAAAGTTCCTTCTCACAGTCATCGGAATCCAAGTTTGTGAGTCCAAACTGAAACTTACAGGCCTTGGCCATGAGGCTGACCGCAGCCATCTTGTTGAGCCCTGGATTTTAAACTCAGTCCAACCAGGGTTTCTTTAATAAACCAAAAGTAAACCTTCGGGGGGGGGTGGAAAACATGAAATTTGCAAATCCTTTCACAGTGAGGTGAACAGTGGAGGGTTCAGGAATGGAAACAATTCACTCCTGGGCCACTTGAACTTCTGCCTCGGGTTTAAAACAGAAACTGCTGTCACTAACCGGACACCAGATATGCTGTCCATGTTGGTAGTGGGACGCGCCGGTGGTGACACAATATGTCCCACCTCCTATATATGCAACCTGCGGGGGAACATGGCCTTGTGCCATTGCCTCCATGGTACAATTTATAGGTTTCGCGCCAGCAGCTCTGAACCCACACTGCGGTTTTGAATAGGCATTCAAGTGCTGGGGACACAGGATTATGTGTGCTCCCCGGCTCCGGCACCCTGAGAGGTCAGTACCTGTCATAGCGTGCTCCCACCTTATGACTTAAGGTGGGACCGCTGTGAAACGAATGTGTGCACCCCTTTGAATGACTCCAATGTTCTCCACCCTGTATACCAGTGTGGGTCAGGCTGTCCTACCCATGACCGGCATCCTAACTACTACTCCCATGATTGTGTGGTTGGACCGCCCACAATCCATGGGGACTGGGTAGGCCTCGGAAGCTAGCCGGAGTTGGCACGGGCTTAATGCATTCTCAAACGGGTGGAGGGCTGCGAGGTGCTTGTTGCTAAGCCAGGAGGGGACTAAACCCTGTTTTAAATCCTCCAGATTACTGCGGCCTTCGCCCAGCAAACACGCCCCGTATAGCATGCACACCTCGTTCTGCGCAGCCTAGTCAGAAGCATTTCTGTCCTCCCTTATGAGAGCATTTACCATCTTTGCGTGTTTTTCCAACTCGGCTATGATCTCTTTTAAATGGACCGTCATGGCCTGGTCCTCATGCAACTCTGAGCCCACTACCTTGTTCTCATCCAGTAATATTTTCCTTAACTGTGTTTTTAAACCGTTTATCTGGGTCTGCAGCTCTATGTCATCTAAACTGTTGATGACAGAGGACCCAGTATTAAACGCAGTAAAAACATAATTCCATACTCCCCTTCTTTGCCTCCCTGCATTACCCAACAACTCTCGGTGTGTGGTGTACAGTTCGGTTTTGTCCACATGGGCGAAATCAAACTCATAAAACTTCTTGAACATGTCCTTTAATAGGGCCTGGTATAGCTGCTCTGTTTCTTTGGGACACCACACCAGCAAATGTACCTCAGTGAGATTTAAAATCACGGAGGCTACTGCGTAGTGTACCCCCTGGTACAGCATCTGATCGGTGGGGTCTAGTACCAACCCATTCTCTGGTCCCTTGGTGGTGGTGGGGCAACCTTCCCTGTGTAACCTCGCCGCCTGCGCCGTGGGCGGGCCACAAGCTCAGTGGCATTGACTGGGATCGGGGTGTATGGGACCGCACACACCTTCAGGCTGGTATCCCACTTCATCCCCTCCCCGGTGTCTTGCCACTGCCGGTGGAAAACGATGGATATGCCTGTGGGACAGACCTCCTCTGACCCCCACATACAGATATAAATCCCTTGGTCCGGTTCCCACCACTTGTCCCAACACACACTTAATCCTCCCTGAGTCCCTGTAATCGCCTGGTGGGTGTTGTTCCCCAACCGTTCCCACTCGACTTCGGGGTTCCTCATATTTTTGCACAGCTTTCTGAGCCACCACCACCTATCCAGAGGAATGTGTCCTTTACACGTTAAACATATACACTTTCCAACGGTGACGCTGACCCTCATGGTAACGACCCGTACCCTGGGGCACAGGAGGGAGGTCTCCCCGTACGTGAATCCGGTTTGGCTGGAGTACTGAGACGAATTGGACTCCAGCCATCCTGGCCACCTTCCGTCGTGAACGTAGACGGCAGTCTCCTCTGCATCCCGTTCACCGCTTCCGTCGGTCGCTATAGGCGCCCTGTCTCCCGAGCACCCGTAGATGTGGGAATCCTGTACGTCACCTCGCCTCCCGATGCCCATCCCAATCAGGGCGAATAGGATCACGATCCCCTCCATCCTGAAAGTCTATCTGCAAAAAGATACAAAAACATGTAGCCAGGTCCCCAAGAGATTCTCTGGCTTGGTGAAGCATGGTCGGGTCCCGCGACCTCGACCCAAAATACACACTCTTAGCAGATTACTTACTTAAAACTACCCATCACCTTACTTAACTTAAACTAAAACATCCAAACTTAAGCTAAATACTTAAACTTAATAATAACCAAAACTTTAACTACCTAAATTATATACATCCGCCGCCCGTCTCCGGGTGGCCAGGCTAATTCCTGGTTGGACTGCGGCTCACCGCCACCCCCGGTGTGACCGCATCGTCCTGTGCTGTTGGTCCCTCGCAGTCCGTGGCTGCTGGCTGAAGACCTCTGCCCTTGGACCTCTCCCTGACTCGAGGGGCGGCCCTTGGTAACTGGAGGGCTGGTGAACATGGCTTTTTCAGCTGAGGCGTCCGTGGGGACCTTCTAGCGACTTTGGCGGGTGGGGCTTTCTTGGCCGGTGGGCCGTTAACCCGAACCGCTGCTCCCCCAGGCTTGACCTCTCCCAAACCTGGGCTAGGGGCAGGTAACTCTTCGCAGCCTGCTGCTGTGAGCTGAGAGTCTCCGCCTCCAGGTCCCATGGCTGGGTCCGGGGCGGGGTTTTCGACCTCAGGTCCCTCCCTCTCTACACCTGGGCTCGGGGCGGGGTTTTCGCCCTCAGGTCCCTCCCCCTCGTCTGGATCCCAGAAGAGTGGGGGAGTGTCCCTATCGATGGGCGGGATGGCTCCTCCCTTCAAGCAAGCCAAAGCACCTGCCTGTGCAGTCTGTGAACTCGCTCCTACTGCAGGCTGAGGATCTTTATCCTCAGACCTTACCCCAACTGGCTGTTTTCCCCTTTCAGGTGTAAACAGCTTACACTGGTTGATATGGAACCATTTTGTACGCCGGGGCAACTTCACGGTGTATACCATGGGGCTGGCTTTATCTACAATGCTGTAGGGCCCCATATACAATGGCTCCAAACTTCCTACTCGGGCATAGTTTCTCACCATGACCTGATCTTCTACCTCCCACTCGTGGTGCTTTCTCGGTTCGAGCAGCAATCGGTTACTCTGATGCTGCCTTCCCATGTTCCCAGCTACCCGCTCATGGACCTGTTTCAGGTGCTCAAAGAGGTTTCGGGCAAAACTGTCCCGGTTGACCTCCCTGAGCTGACCCTCCGTGAGCACCGGGGCTAGTACATGGGTGGGGCTCCGCATAACCCTGCCGGTCATTAGCTCGTACGGGGAGTACCCCGTGCTTTTAGACTGGCTGGCCCAGATCCCCATCAAAACCATAGGTAGGACTTCAGCCCATTTACGGGACGAGTCCACCGTCTCCTTCCTTAACCTTTCTTTCAGGGTCCGATTCATACGTTCCACAATCCCTGATGACTGCGGGTTGTGGGCCACGTGCCATTTCCCCTCGATGCCTAACAGCATAAGGGTGTTCTGCATCACCTGTCCGGTGAAGTGACTCCCTTGGTCGGACTCCACATACTGTGGTAGTTCCCACCACGAGAACACTTCTCGGACCAGGATCCTGGCAGTACCCAGAGCTGTGGCTGTTCTGCAGGGAAAGGCCTCTACCCATTTGGTAAACACGTCCACCAGGACAACGCAGTACTTATAGCCTCCCTGGGCCATGGGCGGGGGCCCGATGTAGTCGACTTGTATCGACTGCCATCGTCTCTCTACCGTCCTGACGTGTCCCATAGGTACCTTGCTTTTGTGGGGGTCGGGGTTATTCGCAGTGCACACAAGACAGCCTACACAGAACTCGCGGACATCGTTCCTGAGTCCCGGCCACCATCCCGCCTGTTCCACTCGTTGCCAGGTGGTCTCAGGCCCGGGGTGTCCCGCTCCTGGACCCTCATGGGCCAGTTGAAGGAATTCCCTCCGGTGCTGCTGTGGCACAACCCACTGTTCCCCCGGAACAGCATACCCTCTTTAATGGAGAGGGTCGCTGTGCCGTACAGACCCTCTACTCCCTTTCCCTCAACTACAGTGCTGAGGACTGCTTTGAGGACGGGGTCTTGGGCTTGGACCGTCTTAAGGTCCGGGGCTAATGCGACCCCTACACTCCCTTGGGTCCCGTCCCTACCTCTGACCGCCGCCATGGGTCTGGACCCAAATGGGTCCCAGAAAGTGCCAGTGCGGGCACCCTCCTTGGCGAGCAAGTCAGCCTGCTGGTTGCCTTGGCCGCGGGGTTCTGTGGAGGAATGGGCCTTCACCTTGTGAATGAAAACCTCCCCTTCCTCCCCCACTGCTGCCAGGATCTTTTCCAGCAGGGGCTTTACTGTGAGGGGTCTCCCGTCAGCGGAGGTGTATCCGCGGCGGGACCAGATGGCCAGGTACTCCGTACACGAATTGCACGTGAACATGCTGTCCGAGCAAATCGTGTAGGGGGTGGGGAAGATTTTGGTGTGTGTAACAACGTACACCACCGTGGACAGTTCAGCTTGCTGGGCGCTCATGGTGCTAGGGAGCTTAATCGCCAGGGCAATGTTTGCCGCTGGGTCGTAAACTCCACACCCCGTGAGACGCTCGCCAGCCGATACCGTGCTGGAACCGCCTACATAGATCTCGCGGCCTGTGGGATGTATCCCGGCCCGTAAACCTATGTTTACTTCCCAAACCCCTTCAATGGAACACAGGTGGGCTGTTCCAGGATATACCAGGTTGGCTGCGAGCCTTGGCTCGCAGAGACCCTTCCCCTTCAGATCCATCTGTGAGAGGAGCAAGGTCCAGCGGGCAATGCGGGCACTGCTCACTGTTCCATCCTTGATCCTCCTGTCCAGAAACATCTGGGTGGGTATGTGATGGGTGAGGAGGGTGATGGGAGAGGTGACTGTGAAGATCAGTGATCTTTTCACAGCCCAATGTGTAGCCAAAAGGTGCCGCTCACAGTTGGAATAGCTCCTTTCCACATCAGTGAGTATCCTGGAGGAGTAGACCACCGGCCTCAGCCGGCCGTGCCACTCTTGGAGCAGCACAGCACTCAGGCTGCCCCTGCTGGCTGCTACCTCCAGGAAAAACTCTTTCCCCCCATCTATAGCCCCTAGAGCTGGCGCGGTCTGCAAATCTTTCTTGAGCCTGACAAATGCTGCCTGGCATCCCTCATCCCAAAGCCACTCCACTCCCTTGTGTAGGAATCGGAGCAGAGGGGCTGCTGTGGCTGCATAGTCCTCAATAAAGACTCTACAGTACCCGGTTAGCCCTAGAAACGACCTCACACCCATTACTGTGTTAGGGACCGGTAGTTCTTGTACTGCCTCCCTCCTAGCCTTATCTATGGCCCTTTCTCCAGCGCGCACGGTCAGGCCGAGGAATTTCACCACCTGCTGGCCGATCTGCGCCTTCTTGGGGTTTACCTTGAAACCCTTCTGCCCTAACAGCTCCAGCAGTTCGGCCAATAGCGGGCCATGCTTCTCTCTCGAACCCGTGAACAGGAGCAGCTCATCCACATTTTGGACCAGTTGGCTGGGCTGGCTAAAATCCTTCAAACTGTTTGCCATGCACTGATGGAAAATGCTGGGGCTGTTGTGGAAGCCCTGCGGCAAACAGTTCCACGTGTACTGTTGCCCTTTAAACGTAAAGGCAAACTTGTACTGATCCTCCCTCCTTACAGGGATGGACCAAAACCCATTGGAAATATCCAGCACCGTGAAAGTGGTCGCGGATGCTGGAATACTCCCTATGAGGTCGGCAACTGCTGCTACTGTGGGTGCACAGGCTGGGATGTTACTATTGAGCACTCGGTAGTCCACCGTGGCCCTCCAGGAATTGTCCGGCTTTCTGACCGGCCATAATGAAGAATTCACGTGGGTAGCTATCTGTTGTGTATGTCCCTTTAAGGGAAGAACTGGTCTCAGACTGCAGTACCGGCAGTGACCACCCCTGTATAAAAGGCCCTAGCAGGCTTCTGTAGTTTCAGTTTCCAGGTTGTCTCCATTCAGTAAAGACTTGTTAAACCAACTCCTGCATTCCGTGTCTCCATTAACACACGGATCTAATACTGGCGACGAGGAAGAAACGAACTTACCTGCAACTCGGCAGCACCTCAGACGACGTTATTGAAGGTCGAAGCCAGAAGAAAGAAAAAAAATAATCCAAAGAAACTCGAGAAACGGGCGTCGACCGTGAGAAACGGGCGTCGACCGTGGGCAACTGCCCTCCAAATCATCAGATTGAAAACTTGCAGGAGAGACTGTCAAGAGCCAGGCTTGGTTCTCCAGTCTGTGGTTTCCCAGCTAATCGGGCTGGTAGCAGGTAGTGCACTGATCCTTCCTGAGCTGCGGCGGGCTGGAGCTCGATCGGGTGGCTCTGCAACGGGGCCGGGCAGCGAGTCGGGAAGCAAAGAGAGAGAGGGTGGAGCACACAGGGCGCGTCCGGTGCTTCGCAGCCGGGCAGCGATCGGACCTAAGAAGAGGGAGGGAAGTGTCCCAGAGGGTCCGCTCCACGACGGGAATGGTTCTTCAATTAACGGAGCAAATATTGAAGCGCGATCGAAAAATAAAAATACCGCGGAGAACAGTGTTGGCAGCAGCGGCAGCGGCGGGAAAGCGCGGGAGGCGCCATCTTAACCCGGCGGGGAAGAAGGAAAAGTGCGGGAGGCGCCATTTTGATCCATTGGGGACGAAGGCAAAGCGCGGGAGGCGCCATCTTAGATTTCCAAGATGCCAAAGACTGGCGATATCACTGCCTTCGATAATGCAATAGAAGACTGGACCACGTATGTGGAAAGAGTCGAGGTATATTGCGAGGCAAACGAAATAGCCGATGAGAAAAAGGCATCGGTATTGCTAAATTTAATGGGCGCAGGAACGTACGGCCTATTGCGGGACATGATTACTCCAGCCAAACCAAAGACGAAGGGTTTTAACGAAATTGTTGCTATCCTACAGGAACACCTAAATCCTACACCGCTGTTGATAGCAGAAAGATTTAAATTCCACAGGAGAACTCAGCATAAAGATGAGAGCAATGCTGAGTACCTTACGGAACTACACAAGCTATCAAAGCACTGCCAGTTCGGAGCAGGACTGGCAGATACCTTACTGGACAAATTTGTCTGTGGACTCCTGAGTGAAGGAACCCAGAAGAGGTTACTCTCAGAAAAAGAGCTGACGCTAGATAAGGCTTTCAGCGTGGCAGTATCGTACGAAGCAGCAGCAAGGGGAGCTGTGGAAATACAACAAAAGCCACAGGAATACGGCACCCACGAAATGACACGGGGATTTGCAAAATGTTATCGCTGCGGCAGAACAAACCATGACCAGAAGGACTGCTGGTCCAAGGACAAAATATGCAGGCAATGCGGAAAGATGGGACACATTGCACGAGTTTGCAGGTCTGGGAAGAAGACCAACGACAACAAAAAGGCTACTAAGGAACCATACAGGAAAGTACAAAAGATGACCGACAGTAGTTCCGAAGACCAGATGAGCGATAGTGAATCCGGGAACAAGAGACTAAGCTGTCTCAAACTTCACAACGTAATCGCAAAAGAGGATCACCGAACCATTTGGGTCACCCTCACGATAGCAGGGTCCCAAGTCAAAATGGAATTGGATACAGGATCAGCTCTAACCGTCATGAATCGAAGAGACTATGAGCGGCTATTCTCACACATACCCTTGAGAGAGACATCCATTGTCTTGAGGACGTATACGGGGCAAAAAGTATACCCCAGAGGAAAAATAAGGGTGCCTGTCGAATACAACGGCAAGAAAATACGGAAATTGTATCTCTACATTCTGCAAGATGGTGGACCACCGTTATTGGGATGTGAATGGATCAGAAAGATAAGTTTAGACTGGCACTCCATTCAGGCACTGACGGTGGCTGGTAAAAAGGATGGCGACGCCACTCCTGGACGATTGTCTACAATCTTAGCTGACGCCAAAGAGGTATTTCAACAAGAACTGGGCACTCTTAAAGGCGCAACCGCCTCAATAAAAATAGAGGAGAATGCAATTCCCAAGTTTTTCAAAGCAAGACCGGTACCATATGCAATTCGCCCAGCCGTCGAGGCAGAGCTGGTGAATCTGGAGAATGCAGGCGTGTTATCTAAGGTAGACTGTAGCGAGTGGGCGACACCCATCGTTCCTGTCATGAAGAAAACGTTAAACAATAAGTCTGAGGAGCCAAGGAAGGTTCGCATCTGTGGGGACTTCAAGGTGACGGTGAACCCAGTCCTTCACACAGTACAATATCCTCTTCCAAGGATAGAAGATATCTTCGCCTCACTATCTGGAGGGAAGCATTTTACAAAAATTGACCTAGCACAAGCATATTTGCAGATGGAGGTTGAAGAATCCTCTAGGAAGTACCTCACGATAAACACTCACAAAGGTCTTTACCAGTATAATCGACTGGTATTCGGAGTAGCATCAGCTCTGGCGATATGGCAAAGAGCGATGGAACAAGTCCTGCAAGGGATTCCGGGGACTCAGTGTTACTTGGACGACATCCTAGTGACAGGTGAAGATGACAGTGAACACCTTGCCAACCTAGAGCAGGTGCTCACTAGACTACGTGAAAATGGGCTATGAGCCAATCGCCCCAAGTGCCAGTTTTTTAAGAAACAGATATCGTATTGTGGCCACGTGATTGATGAAGAGGGGTTGCATAAGTCCCCTGATAAAATTGAAGCGGTAGTTAAGGCTCCAGCGCCTGAAAATGTGTATCAACTGAGGTTATTCCTCGGATCAGTGAATTACTACCATAAGTTTTTGCCGAATTTGTCCACAATTCTGCATCCACTGAACGCCCTACTACGAACGGGAGTAGCATGGAAATGGAGCGATGAATGTAAGCGGGCCTTTCAGAAGAGTAAGGACCTAATCACTTCAAGAGAAGTATTGGCTCACTACAACCCATCACTACCGATAAGACT
Source organism: Somniosus microcephalus (assembly GCF_052327205.1). NCBI lineage: Eukaryota > Metazoa > Chordata > Chondrichthyes > Squaliformes > Somniosidae > Somniosus > Somniosus microcephalus. The sequence continues at coordinate 112,704,840 of NC_140998.1, read as the reverse complement.
GGCATGTGATGCGTCTCCCTACGGCATTGGGGCGGTACTGTCACATAAATTCCTTGATGGTTCAGAGAGGCCGATAGCTTTTGCGTCACGCTCGTTAACTTCAGCCAAGCGTAACTACGCCCAGATTGACAGAGAGGCCCTCAGCCTGGTGTGGGGGGTGAAGAAGTTCAATCACTGCCTGCACGGTCAGAAATTTACTCTACTAACTGATCATCAACCTCTCGTCTCCCTTTTCAACCCTCAGAAGGGCGTACCGATAATGACGGCACAACGGCTACAGAGGTGGTCCTTTTTCCTAGGGGCACACCAATATGACATCGAGTACAAAGGAACTAAACAGCATGGGAATGCTGATGGATTGTCGCGCCTACCGTTGCCGATGGTGGAAGAAGAACTGGCAGTGGATCCAGTGGAGTTATTCCACTCGACTATAGTCGAATGTCTCCCTGTGATGAATGCAAACATAGAAAAGGAAACACGAAATGACCCGACACTCTCCTGGGTCTATGATTTAACGGTGAAGGGATGGCCAGCACATGGTGAACCATTGCTGCCAGCATTCTCGCCGAGAAGAGAACAGCTGTCAGTGTGCAGAGGAACCTTGATGTGTGGATCCAGAGTAGTAATTCCACCCAAATTGAAGGATAAAGTGCTCAATGAGCTTCATGAGGGTCATCTGGGAGGGGTAAAAATGAAGAGCTTAGCCAGAGCGTTTGTGTGGTGGCCGGGAATCGATATAGAAATCAAAGAGATGACCAAGAGCTGTACAGGATGCCAGAAGGTCCAAAACGCCCCACCACAAGCCCCTCTACATCCATGGGAGTGGCTCTCATCTCCATGGCAAAGGGTGCACATTGATTTTGCTAGTCCCTTTATGGACTCGATGTTTTTATTGCGGTGGATGCACATTCAAAGTGGCCAGAGGTAATAAAAATGTCCTCAACCACCACAGAAAAAACTATCACGGTCTTACGAACCATATTCGCCAGGAATGGGCTGCCTGAACAGATTTGCTCTGACAATGGACCACAGTTTGTGTCTGAAGAGTTCCGGAGGTTCTTAAAGAAGAATGGTGTTAAGCATTACACATCCGCCCCATATCATCCAGCCACTAATGGATTGGCCGAGAGGTTTGTTCAAACATTCAACAAGGCTATCAAGGCAATGTGTAATGAAGATATACCCCTACAACACAAGGTGGATAACTTCTTGTTTGCCATGCGGCTACCAACCAAACTCCAGCCATGATGTTCTTTAATCGAAGACTACGATGCCGCTTGGATTTGGTTAAGCCAAACATCAGAAGAGATGTGGAGAACAGGCAGTTTCAGAATATGAATGAAAGGCCGACCAGGAGTTTTAAAATAGGTCAACCAGTTTTGGCCCGGGACTACCGCACAGAGAAATGGCAGCCAGGAACGATCTGTACACGGCAAGGGCCTCTAATGTATACCGTGGACATTGGAGAGAGCATTGTACGACGCCATGCTGACCAGATTCTAGAGTCACTGGAAAACGTCAACTCCACACCATGATCTGATACACCTGCATCGACCGCCGAATCGGTGATATTGGAAGCAGACGAACCAAACAACGACATTGATCCCGACTCAACCTTGCCAGAAGAACCTGATATCCCAAAGAGGCGTTATCCAGACAGAATCAGGGAGCCGCCTCAAAGACTGAACTTATAATTGCTTAACTTCAACCAATGTATCTAGCAACAGTAATTGTAATTGTAATTAGTTATTATTCAGTTGTTAAATGAATGTTATGTACTGTTTATCTAAAAGGGGAGGAATTGTTGTGTATGTCCCTTTAAGGGAATAACTGGTCTCAGACTGCAGTACCGGCAGTGACCACCCCTGTATAAAAGGCCCTAGCAGGCTTCTGTAGTTTCAGTTTCCAGGTTGTCTCCATTCAGTAAAGATATGTTAAACCAACTCCTGCATTCCGTGTCTCCATTAACACACAGATCTAATACTATCGGTCTCAGAACTCCCTGCTGCACTAACGAGGACATGGCTGCTTCCATGTCTGGCTCTGCTTCCCTGGGGAAGTTATACTGTTTCTGTGGTCGGGCCAGGGGTTCCCCGTCTACGCTGACCTCAAACCTTGTGACCCTCCCGCAGTCGTGTTTGTGAGTGGCAAATGTGGCCAGGTGGGCCTGCACAAATGCTTGGGACTCCTGTGGGGTGTTGCTGACCATGAGCCTGTGGTTATAATCCTCCTTGGGCTTCATGGTGCAGAGGGTCCCCTTCCCTTCCTTTTCCGGGATTACTACTACCTCTCCGTTCTTTACTTTCCCTGCCCCCCATAAGCAATGATTCCTCAAATCCACTAGGATCCCATGGCCTACAATAAAGTCAGCCCCCAGGAACCCTCTTCCACCCTCCTCTTCCCATTTCATCAGAACACAGGTCCACTTGGAGCGGAGCGGCCCTAACCGAATGGCGAGCAGGATGGAAAATGAGCCAGCCTGTTCTTTACCCGTGAACCCCGATAGACTGTATGGGACCCCGTTAGAGACAGGCGATGTGGTGGGGTTAGCTGAGTAGACCACAGTGCATGATGCCCCCGTGTCTAACAGATAGGTCCCCGTCACCTTTTCTACCTCCATCTCCAAAATGGGTCTTTTCCACTCATCATACCGGAGAGAACACAGGTAAACAGGCTGCGCTGGCTCTAGTCAGGGCTGTGGGTTGGATGGGGTGGATTGGGTGAGAGCACCGGTGGCGGCTGTTACTCTCCCCTGGCCAGTCAATAAGGACCTCATGTTTTCCAAAAGTGACTCGAACTCTGCGGAAGGGACCCCTGCCCCGTCTTTTGGGCTGGGGCTGTGGAATGCTTTCCCTTGTTATCTTCCCAAGGGTTTTTGCACTCCTTCCGCCAGTGACCATCCTTCCCACACTCGTAACAATTGGTCTTTGTGTTGGGGGGGTTACTCCCTTCCTGGTGCCACTCTTTCCTACCTGGTCCGGGTTTTACCTCATGCACCTTTCCCTTGGGTGGGTGTGCATCGGCTCCCCTACCATTTTTATAGGCCAGAGTGAGCTGCCTAATTACTGTAAGTTCAGTGGTCTGGGGATTTTTGGGGTCGAACCAGTCTTCTGCCTTGGCCCGGACCTGTGGCAAGCTGGTCGCCACCAGGCAACGGAGCCAATGGGCCAGGAGATCCCCGTTCAGGAACACTTGGTCCGGCGTCCCCGGACAGGCCCTCCGGTACACCGGCCACAGCTGGTCCGCAAAAGCCTGCGGGGTTTCCCCTGGGAGCTGGATCGTCTTCTCCACACGGGAGAAAGGACTTCCCTCATTCATCCCCATGGCCTCTAGAACCGCATCTCTAAGCTCCTCGTACCCGCTCTGCCCCCTTTTACACTCGTCAGAGAGGGATTGGAGGAGACTACTCTCCAGGGAGAATAGCAGCATCTTGGCCTTCTCAGCGTCATCGCAGTCGTTGACGCTGGCTGCCTGCTCTACTTCCCGGAAGTGGATCGAGGGGTCTCCCTTTTCGGAGAGACTCGGGATATGGTCGACCATAGCCCTAAGCTGTTGGGTGTTAAAGGGTAATACGAACTGGTTTTGGAGGGGTCCCTCATTGTCGCCATTGGCGGGTGGGCCGAACCTCCGATGCCATGTTGGGCACATCGGTCCCGGCTCCGACCTCTCTGGCGGTTGTTGCTCCACCTCCGCCTCCACCTCTGGCTCCACCCCCCCCTTGCTGCCAAACCTCGCTGGAACTTGGCGCTACGGGCGGTGGTCGTGAGATCTCCTCTCTCTCAACCGGGTCGTCCCTAGGCACTACCGGTGACGTTGGAACTGTCCTCCCCTCGTTCCCCATAAAATCTGCCTGACCTGCCTTTGGGCTTATGAGGCATACCATGCCTTTTGCCTTCCGGAGGGCCCGGCTCAGATTTTCTATCCTCTCTTTACAGGGGCCGTGGTCTGCCTCCTCAAAACCCTGCTCGCTCGCTAGCTTGTATGCTGCCTTTACCTCCTGTACTTTCTCTTACTGTTCCCTAATCTGCCTTGCCAAGCAGGCATTCTTCTCCCGCAACCTTAACTCATTTCCCTTGGCCTCGGTGACTTGGCACCATAGGTATTCCAACTGGGCCTTGTGTTCTCCCATTAAATGCACTCTCTCCTGATTCAGGGCCTGCAAAGCTACTAATAACTTCTCTCCTGCCAGAGCCTTATCCTGGATCTCCAGTGCTGACTCCTTCAGCTCGACTGCCTGTGCTGCAACGAGCCTGTCCAAAAGCTGGACCTGCTTTTTAAAACACATCAGCCACACTGCCTTCTCTAAGGACTTCTTGTGTTCCTTCCCCTCTGTCCACTTAGCTGCTGCATCTACCGGACGCCCAGCCTTATCAGAGTAGTGATCTACTTCTTAGTGATAGTCACCTTGCTAAACACATAATCAGAAATCCTTTCCTCCATCATGGTTTGCTCATCCGAACCATTGTCTACTGTATCGCAACCCTGTTGCCGGTGTCCTGCCGCGGTCGCCATTTCTGTAGGGGGTGGCGTGCGCCCAGTCAGTTATGCCCCTGACTGTTTGTGAGCGGTTCGAATCACTCCCACACCCCTGGGTTCTAAGCACTGGACTTAGGTACAGGCGGCGATACAGAAAAGTCTCAAGTAGACAGGTGGTTTGGTGTAAGAAAACCAGGATTTTACTGAAATAGAAATTAACACAAACTTACGAGAAATTACTAGTATAAAATTACAGGCAAATACAAATAACTATACTTATACAGGGAATGGGGAACAGACGGCACATCGAGGGAAAACCAACTATCTTAACATACCCCTTATCCTTATCCCACCCCTTATACTTAACTAGATTAAGCTATGAGGGGCCAGAATTCATGCTCACCAATCCGAAATAAAGTCAACTGTTAACGAGTGTGAGTTTTGAAGTCTGGTCTCTGGTTCTTCTAGGTACCCCGCTGCCACGTGGTCTTCGGGGGCACAGTGCTGAATCTACTACTGCGACACACCTTCTCCCCTCCGCAGCTGTCATCGTCTCGTCGTGATGGGTTCTTCTCTTCTTCTCCCTCGGGCGGTCGGCGGCGGCACCGTTGTGCCTACAGGGCAGTTGGCAGTTTTAACTGCCTAGATTTTCCTACCCAAGCTTAAAAATGCCAGTCTATTCGTCGTTGCGTGGCCACCTGTGTTTTCGCAGTGTTCAACGAGGAATGTTCATCTTCCCAAGCGCCAGCTTATAACTAGGCGCTTGGTTTTCTTATTGATACGTTTTTCGCTGCCCTGCTCTGCCCTTATCGAGTTGTTATCGTCTTCTTCGTCTCTACTCTTCTCATCTCACCGGACTACTATACAAGTCCTGGGCTACCTGCTCAACTTCGTCTCGCCCCTTTCTGCGGCCTGGGCGTCCTGGATGGCTATGGACTTGGATCTCGTTCCCCTTCCTTGCAGTTGGTATGGTGTAACTGGCTACTGAAAATCTGCTATGGGGAGAGAACCTGCCACGAAGCCAGGGCACGAGTACGAGCGGCAGCCCAAGAGGCCGGATGCACGAGAGCAGAGTGAGAGCCAAGAAGAGCAGAGAGCAGAGAGCAGAGCGAGATTGCTACCCGGGGCCTGCATTTATAATCCTTATGATAGCCAAATCAGGTTAGTTCATTGTCCCAATCTTGGCGGGCTAGTTTAAATAATTGTAGCAATCTAAACTATCTGTTTTTAGATGGCCGGTGATCGCACCTACTGGCCTGATGCCTGAGCTGTATTGTTATTAATGCATTTTAATCGGCCTGCCCAGCCTCAATGGCTTCCTTAAGCTGTTTCCGATTATTTATGCAAACAACTTGATGGCCTCAAGTATAGGCCTAACTGGTTTTGGTCTGTCTATGATTTGGTTTAATGCATAATTCAGAGTCCTGCTGTCTGCTTTTCAAAATACAAAAGTCCTTCTTCACAGAAACTGCATTTTAGGTTTCGATTTCCCCAAAAGCTGCTTGTGCCACAGCGTCCATCTTTTAAAATCTTGCAGGCTTTTGGCCACGAGGTGCGGACGCCATCTTTGGGTACCCTTTTTCTTAAAATGTCCATGCAGGGTCCCTTTTATCATTAATAACCTAGGGGAAATGTGGAAATTTTGCGAATCTTACAGGGATGACCCCCAGGATGTTGATGATGGGGGATTCGGTGATGGTAATGCCGTTGAATGTCAAGGGGCGGTGGTTAGACTCTCGCTTATTGGAGATGGTCATTGCCTGACACTTATTTGTGGCATGAATGTTACTTGCCAGTTATCAGCCCAAGCTGGAATGTCGTCCAGGTCTTGCTGCAAGCAAGCATGGACTGCTTTATTATCCGAGGTGTTGCGAATGGCACTGAACATTGTGCAGTCATCAGCGAACACCCCCACTTCTGACCTTATGATGGAGGGAAGGTCATTGATGAAGCAGCTGAAGATGGTTGGGCCTAGGACACTGACCTGAGGAACTCCTGCAGTGATGTCCTGCGGCTGCGATGGGGGCTGTGATGATTGACCTCCAACAAGCACAACCGTCATCCTTTGTGCTAGGCATGACTCCAGCCAGTGGAGAGTTTTCGCCCTGATTCCTATTGGCTTCAGTTTTACTTGGGCTCCTTGATGCCACACTCGGTCAAATGCTGCCTTGATGTCAAGGGCAGTCACTCTCACCTCACCTTGGAATTCAGCTCTTTTGTCCATGTTTGGACCAAGGCTGTAATGAGTTCTGGAGGTGAGTGTATCCTCCGGACTCAAAGGAAAACAGTAAACAATGCATGCAGGGCAGAACTAGGCCAATATCCATTAATAATCACTATCCAAAAAAGAGCCACCAAATTTTGGAATCACCTACAAATGAGCAATCCCCAATGCTATCACTACGACGCCCTGAAATGCCAAGAGCTGACCATAAAGAAGAATACCCTCAGTCAACTAGTCCTGGGACTCAGTGAAGTAACTACTAACAATACTAACAATAACCAGCCCCAGGACAGTGACAGGGTAACACAAAGAATTCGACCCAACACAATCGTCGCTAAGCAAAAGGAAAAATATCTGACATATTGGGCAGAAACAACAAAAACCCAAAGCAAACTCAATTGCTACTTGGCCCTAAACAGACAATACAACATAGCTGATTACCTGACCATGGTAAAGGATAACAAACTGAGAAGAACCTTGACAAGGTACAGACTTAGCGAACATAGCCTAGTGATCGAAAAAGGCAGACACAGGCAGACCAGGCTGCCAAGAGAGGACAGGATATGCTCTCACTGCAGTCAGGGAGTGGTGGAGACAGAGATGCACTTCCTCACAGCCTGTGGAAAATATCAGGGCATCAGGGAGAATTTCTACCAAAAATTCACACAAATATGCCCTGATTTCAGAAATCTGAATGACAACCAAAAACTCCCATTCCTACTGGGAGAGGAGAGAAGCTGTATAACACTGGCGGCACACTATGTTACAGCTTGCCATGAACAGAGGGACAACCAGTAAACTAAGAAAAGAATATATATAAACAATGCGAATGTATATTTATACACTCAGGGATATACCTGTTTATACACTGTATGAATAGAACTGCGTTTATGTGCTAAACCATAAATGTATTTTGATGCTTTGGCAACATAAGATGTAACTTATCATGCCAATAAAGCGATTTGAATTGAATTGAATTGAATTGAGTGGTCCTGGCGGAACCCAAACTGAGCATCGGTGAGCAGCTTATTGGTGAGTAAGTGCCGCTTGATAGACTGTTGATGACACCTTCCATCACTTTGTTGATGATTGAGAGTAGACTGAGGGGCAGTAATTGGATGGATTGGATTTGTACTGCTTTTTGTGGACAGGACATACCTGGGCAGTTTTCCACATTGTCAGATAGATGCCAGTGTTGTAGCTGTACTGAAACAGCTTGGCTTGAGGTGCAGCTAGTTCTGGAGCACAAGTCTTCAGCACGACAGCCGGGATATTATCGGGGCCCATAGCCTTTGCTGTATCCAGTGCGCTCAGCCGTTTCTTGATATCACATGGAGTAAATCGAATTGGCTGAAGACTGGCTTCTGTGATGGTGGGGACCTCAGGAGCAGGCATATATGGATCATCCACTCGGCACTTCTGGCTGAAGATGATTGCAAATGCTTCAGCCTTGTCGTCTGCACTCATGTTTTGGGCTCTGCCATCATTGAGGAAGGGGATATTTATGGAGCCTCCTCCTTCCGTTGGTTGTTTAATGGTCCACCACCATTCACGACTGGATGTGACAGGTCTGCAGAGCTTTGATCTGATCCATTGATTGTGGGATCACTTAGCCCTGTCTATAATATGCTGCTTCCACTGTTTAGCATGCATGTAGTCCTGTGTTGCAGCTTCCCCAGGTTGGCAGCTCATTTTTATGTACGCCTGGTGCTGCTCCTGGCATGCTCTTCTGCACTCCTTATTGAACCAGGGTTGGTCCCCTGGCTTGATGGTAATGGTAGAGTGAGGGATATGCCGGGCCATGAGGTTACAGATTGTGGTGGAATACAATTCTGCTGCTGCTGATGGCCCACAGCGCCTCATGCATACCCAGTTTTGAGCTGCTAGATCTGTTCTGAATCTATCCCATTTAGCACGGTGGTAGTGCCACGCAACACGATGGAGGGTGTCCTCAGTGTGAAGACGGGACCTCGTCTCCAGAATGACTGTGCAGTGGTCACTGCTAATAATGCTGGTATGGACAGATACATCTGCGACAGGTAGATTGGTGAGGACCAGGTCACATAGGTTTTTCCCTCATGTTGGTTCTCTCAGCACCTGCCACAGGTCCAGTCAGGCAGCTATGTCCTTCAAGATTCGGCCATCTGTGTCAGTAGTGGTGCTACGGAGCCACTCTTGGTGATGGACATTGAAGCCCCCCACCCAGAGTACATTCTGTGCCCTTGCTACTTTGAGTGCTTCTTCCAAGTGGTGTTCAACATGGAGGAATACTGATTCATCAGCTGAAGGAGGGCAGTAGGTGGTAATCAGCAGGAGGTTTCCTTGCCCATGCTTGACCTGAAGCTACAAACTTCATGGGATCCGGAGTCAATGTTGAGGACTCCCAGGGCCACTCCCTCCTGACTGTATACCACTGTGCCGCCACCTCTGGTGGATCTGTCCTGCCACTGGGACAGGACATATCCAGGGATGGTGAGGGAGGAGTCTGGGACATTGGCTGAAAATTATGTAGAGAGATTGGAGAAGCTGGGATTTGTCTCCTTAGAGCAGAGAAGGTTATGGGGAAATTTGATAGAGGTGTTCAGAATTTTGAAGGTTTTTGATAGAGTAGATGGAGAGAAACTGTTTCCACTGGCAGGAGGGTCGGTAACCAGAGGACACAGATTAGAGATGATTGGCAAAAAATCCAGGGGGGAAATTAGAACTTTTTTTACGCAGCAAGTTGTTATGATCTACAAAGTTATGAACAACACTTGAAAGGTGGTAGAAGCAGATTCAATAGTAACTTTCATAAAGGAATTGGATATATACTTGAAAAGGAGAAATTTGCAGCGCTATGGGGAAACAGCAGGAGAGTGGGACTAATTGGATAGCCCTTTCAAAGAGCCAGTACAGGCACAATGGGTCGTATTGGGCTCAGTCTGTGTTGCATGATTCTATGATTCTGGGAACGTTTCACTTAGGCTTTGAGATTTTGCTGTTTTGTTTTGTGCTGCAACATTAGCAACACAGCCCTTAAATATACAGGACACATGTTCAGCTTAAGTCAAAAAACTCAATGGGCCGGATTTTGCTGTCAGCAGTGAACAAACGTGCCAGCCATTCATTACACTTACACTTGCCCCCAGACTTTCTATGGGCTTTTGCACTGGAACTTGCTGTGATTGGAAACCCATTTCTGTGCAGCACCCTCTACAGGAGATCTGGGACCTGTGTGAACAGGGCAAGCAACTGTCTATCTCCTTAATAATCTCTCAGATTGAAGAATCCTTACTGAGGCATGCAGAGTCTGAACCAGGAAATGTTAATTATAATAGTTAATTCAATGCCAAATCATTTACAGAAAATGAAATAAAGTGAGGGAAAGAAATATGGGATTTAGAGAAAGAGATAAAATAGACAGAATGAAAAATAACAAAATATTTTTATTTATATTTTTTAATTTTTAAACCTCCAACAATAATTAAAATCTGAAGGAATGAGACTCCACACTTGTAGAAGTTAATTTTAGTGCCAGAGAGTTTGTTCTGCAGTAATTAAGATTCATCACGCCGTTGGAAATTTAATACATTGGAATGGACAGGCCCTAACTTTTTCTGACACCTTTAGTGGGTACCTATCATGTAAGTACAGCAACTTCACGCCTTTCCTTGTGTCTCGATATAGTGAAGCTTCCGGAGGAGCAGGACAACACGGACAGCAACTTCCTGATTTCCGTCTTTAACTGCGCATGTGCGGTCACCGGAAGTTGCTGTCCAATTTGCACTTTAATAATGGTGAGTGCTGTGATTTTTACCACAAAATCCAGGCCAATGTTCCACTTAGTGCTTTGCTGACAGCTGGGCCAAGAGCAGCACCACTCTTTCCTCGAAACCAAGGATTCGGCATGAACAGAAAGCTGGGACCTGAAGCTGGGAAACTGTAGAGAGAAAAGGACAGGAAGCTAGTGAGTCATACTCATCATGTAATATTTTAATTTCCTGTGCTCTTAAATGTCAAGGACAGCACCATAAAAAACCAAAAACAATAATCAATGTATTGTGTTTTTGTGATATGTGTGCTTGACATATTTTTCCATATGCCAAATCTACATCTTGTTATGCCCAGGAAAATGTGTAGCAATTTTTGAGAGTCAGGCCCCTGGTGTGTACACTTCTATTTTACAAGCAGATCCAGTTAAAGTCTAATGATTAGGAATAATATGCCTTGCATATCCATGACAACCTTTATTGTTAATACATAGCTTGTCTGCCCAAGCAGTGCAGTGCGCACATTAATTTTGCATCAGCTTTTCTACAATATCTGCATAAAAATCATCACTTTGCTGCAGATAATATTGACGTTCCCTTTTTGTTTCCTCTGTGTTTGGCACGATTAGAAAATTGTGTTATTCCAAACTCACTAGAGAATACCAAGCATTGCACCACCATTTGTGTTTTGACAAAGAAGCTAAGCAAAATCAATCAGATACAGGTGTTCAAGCTAAGCATAAAACAAATGTTAACCCAACCAGATCTGTAATCTCCAAAATTGAATGCATATATAGTTTAGTTATAGTGAGACCAGAAGAAATTTGTCATATGTTTGTAGGCTGCTTATACACAGAAAAACATGCTTCATACTAAAAAAAATAATTTAAGTAACCGTTAATTCTCACTAATAAATGGTCATAGTTTCATTTGACACATAATGAATTCTTGCCAATAACAACAGTAGCTTTTTTTCACTCATATAAAGCTAGCGTATCTGGTCATTCTATTAAATATTTGGTAAAAGCTTCAGTAATTTTCCATTTTGTTTTTACTTCTATTTTTAGCTAACTTGACCTGTACATTTTTGTAACTGTATCTATCATAAATTGACTTATTTAGCTAAGGCTCCATTTAGCCTACCATCATCTTTCTACATTTCTCCTTTCTTCTTTCATTCAGTAGGGAAGATTATACTTAAAATGTTAGACTAGCTGAAAAATATGAATATTTAATTGCTTATAATTTAATTGGTTATATACTTTATGCAGAATTAGAAATGTAAGCTTATTTTTTTCATTTTTATCTGAGGCAAGTGGACTGCCTACTCAGTTCATTTCCTGCGTGTTAGAATTATATATTCCAGCAGCACCTCACAGAATGGCTGCTAAGTGCTCCAATCATCTTAATATTCAGCTTCTTAATAGCTGTCACCATCTACTTTAATAAGGTCCATTAAATTGCAGAACCACTCAACGTGTTTTAGTGAGGGAGAGCTGAAAACAGAAAGAAATGGTGATCACCAAAAATTGAATAAATTATAATTAGAATGAGGATCACGTGGTCCATTAGTTTCTCTGAGCCTTGTCACTAGCGGAAACTGACTCCTCTGTACAGTACTGGGAATGGCAGACTGAAATACTGCTGCTGATTGATAGTTGATATTGAAAAAACCTTACGAGATGATTTTATACCAGCCCACCTGGCTCAAACCGGGCAGCCGGTCAGTTAAAATGGCTGCAGTGACTTGCCCCCACCGATCCCGCTGCCTCTCCCATGGGTTACAATTTTAACCTTCTCTTTTGAACAGGCAAGAGGGACACCCGCCAGAAGGCAGCGAGGTCCTTCTTTAAATATGTTGATCAGGTTCCGATGATGTCTTTGAGACCCATACTGCAATTTTAACCCGAGATCTGCACGGTGAAGCCATCGTAGCTCCACAACATGTCAACCTGGAAGAAACAGGAGCCAGGAGGGGCCTAGAAAGCTGAATGCATTTTTTTTTGTTTCCTTGTGGGTCAGGAGAAGCAGGACTACTCCTCTTGGACCCACAAGGAAGTCTTGGGCCTCCATTGCCCCGGGCTTCCCTCCTCCTCCTGCCTCGACTACAATGTCCTCCTGACCCCTCTCCCAACCACTTACCTGAGTGCCGGGGATCGTTCCTTCAGGACCCCAGCAGTGGTTTCCTGTCGCCCAAATTCCAGCTTCCTCCCACCAAAAAGCTAGCGCTTCCTATTGGGTTCGCATGGGAGACTGACAGGGCCTACGCAGATAAGGATTGGGCGTTAAAACCCAGCCCTGCCCTCAGCTGCATGACTCCTGCCATCGGGTTAAATTCGGGGCTTTAGCTTTCACATTAAACAAGGTACAAGTACAATTGTTTTAACTTTTATTGCAATATCATTTAATTAGTCAACAATAAAGGCAAAAGCATATCTTTACAGTGGTTTTAGTTAGCACATTAATGCCTATGATAGCACAATGAGATTATTACTAGATTATGGATTTTGTTTTATAAATTATATTGGTTAAAATTACTTTACCCTCATGAGCTTATGCTAAACAGAACAATTATTTATGATTACATAAGCTGGAGCACAATAAACTGTCTTGCATAACAAATGATGCTTGTTTAGGGAAATATTTTTTAATGTTTCCCATCATTCAGAACAGTAGATCAAAAATGTTATACCCACAAGGATTGCTATGTTTTTCTTCTTTTCATCCCCTCCCTTCCCAACAAATTTCCTCTTGTACTCTCGACATTCTCCCAAGTGAGTGGGTGGGATGGTCTGTTAATGTCTATGGGTGCTGACCCTGCTATTCTTGATTCAGTCACTGAGAGGTGCTGTAATAGTACAGCTTGTTCCCTTCCTTTAGCATCATGCTCTACCACTTATTGCTGAGATTGGCAATTGGGCCAGATCCACAACTCACTGTCTTGTGGGAAACCAAGTGTGAATGTCAATAGAAGTTGAGAATTTGGGTTGCCTTGTGTGATACAAAAGGACACAAATGTTTTGCACTATTAGGCTAGCTGTCAAATTTTAACTTGACCAAATACAACACATTCTATAAAAAGAATCTCCCACACTGACAAGTGACTTACTTTGAGACAATATATGCCAGCCGTGCCTCAGTTGGTAGCCACTCCAGGGACTTGAGCACATAATCGAGGCTGACACTCCAGTGTGGCAGTGAGGGAGTGCTGCACTGTCAGAGGTGCCGTCTTTCGAATGAGATGTTAAACCGAGGCCCCGTCTGCTCTCTCAGGTGAAAGTAAAAGATACTTTTATGAAGAAGAGCAGGGGAGTTCACCCCCGCCCCCCCTGGTGTCCTGGCCAATATTTATCCCTCAACCAACATCACTATAAACAGATTAGCTGGTCCTTATCCCATTACAACAGTGACTACATTTCAAAAGTACTTCATTGGCTGTAAAGCACTTTTGGACATACTGAAGTCATGAAAGGTGCTATATAAATGCAAGTTCTTTCTTAATATGTGGATGATATGATAACTAGAAAAACAGCCACGTGCACAGTAAGCAACCAATTGTGTGCAGGAACAGGTAAAATACAACATACTGTGTAAACAGAACATCAATCTGAAGTACTTGTGTTTGAATGAAAATTCATCTCAATGTGCTAAATATCCTTTATTTTCCTTTAGGTGATTATTTATGCCCGTGCAAGAAAGGAAAGTTTGTCCCAAGGAGTTTAAAAACCAGCTGCAATCAGAATTATATCCTCAGCCTTACGTCCCCATAAATGTTGTGAGTATTTGTCGGTTGTCTCCAAAGCTTGAGGGAGGAGCCAAGCCACATTCAAACGTGAGAGTCAAAATTTTGCTGGGGTTCTATTGGTCTCCCACCATAACACCACATTGTCTCCACTGTTTCCATCAGTTCGAACCTCCGTCCACCTCTTACAAGGCAAATGACAGCAAGGGGGTGGAGCCCAGTGGCCGGGACTCCCTACACCAGGAGTTCCTACTCCTTTGACTCATGGAAACCCAGTGTATCAGTAGAGCATGGCGTGTCCAGTGGGGTGAGGTGCACTGGCCTCCACTTGAGCAGATGTGGGGCCCCACCAGTAGGGTGCAGGCCACTGCCCTGGCTAGGAACCCAGAAGGCAGTTCCCTCATTTTATTTTAAAAGGAAGATCAACCCCCTAAAACAGAAGACCGAGGAGACCATGACCAAGGTTGGAGGTGGGGGCTCCAGCAACCGTTCCAAAAACAGACAGGCACTGGAGTTTTTGCCTGCCATGGGCAGGTAATGCTGGAGATGTGCTGAAGTGGCACGTAGGCCCGTGGTAATAAAGTGCCGTCCCACTGATCCTGCAAACACCGATGGAGTCAGCACTGGAGGGCAACGGTGGGCGCGTTCCTGGTACAATCACCGGGATTGCGACCTGTGGATTTTCAGCCTCATGCTGTGCAATTTGCTCAGTTACTTACAGGACTGACAGTTACTTTTAAATATAACTGACAAATATTCAAATCCAGAAGGCCTGGCAACGGCTTTTGGGGGTATTTATGAGCTGAAGCTGCTCAATGCATTGAGTTCTGTTGAGTCAAGTTGGTTGGAATCATCAAAAAGATAGCTCCTGAACTTAGCTCCTGCAGTTGGAAACACCACAGGAAGAAAAAAATACTGTGTAAAGAAAAGCTAGTTAGTATAATATCTACTGTAAATATATATATTCATTTGCTTTAAAACATTCATTTGCTGATTAAAGGTTGAAAAAACATCTGAGATGTGATGTTCTAGCATTTTTCAAAGACATGAGGGATCCTGTGGAGGTATAACTTAAATAATTTACAGAAAGGCTATCCTGCTATCCAGGGCTTGCTAACCAAAACTTGCCTAGATATTAGAGCCACTGAAGATAATCATAAGACTTAAGGTGGCAGGGCCGGTTGAGAAAGCAGTTATAAAAGCATACAAAATCCTGGGCTTCATAAATAGAGGTATAGAGTACAAATGCAAGGAAGTTATGATGAACCTGTATAAAAAGCACTGGTTCGGCCTCAACTGGAGTAATGGCCCAGAAATTCGGGTCAGGGGCTTCCTGCGGGTGTAAGCCCCCGAACTGCACTTACCTTGCGCGCCGGCAGTTGAACTGTAGGGCCCTGTGGAATTCCGCTCCAGGGCCTGGTCCAGCTGCCGGCGTGCTGTGCTTGCATGTCCCAGGGGCATAGTTAGTGCGATGCATCCCCTGGGATCACGTGAGCCATGGGCAGCCAATCGGAGGAGGGAAAAGCCCATTCATAAGATTGACAGGAAGACCTGTCAAAACTTATAAATACTACTGTAGGAATTAATAGCGGGGTTGGTGTAATGTATGTAATGTATATATACCTTAAGGGAGAGAACTACTTTTTACAGCTCCTGTATACTGTAGTACTGGCAGTGACCACACCTGTATATAAACCCTGAGTAGTGATCTGTATAGTTAGTTCTAGAGTAACCCTCATTCAGTAAACACCTGTTGAATTGTTCCCTGCAGCCTGTTGTCTGATTATTGAAGGACACAACATTAAGATACACGGACATAACATTGGCGACGAGGTAGATTCGAACCTACCTGCAACTCTGCATCACCTCCCAGGGATTCGCTCCTGGAGAACAGTGGAAGAAGGTCGAGTCCAGAAGCACGGGCGTCGACCATGGGCAACCACCCAGTCATCCAGCGGAGATTTGAGCATCGCAGGGGAGGCTGTCGAGAGCCAGGCTTGGCTTTCCAGTCACGGTGGTCCAGCGAAACGGGCTGGCAACAGGTACTGCGCAGACCCTTCCCGGACAGCGGCGGGCTAGAGCCCGACCGAGCGGCACAGCAAAAGGCCGAGCAGCGTCGACGGGGGAGAGAGAGAGGGCAGAGCGCACAGCCGGTGTTCAGGACTGAGCGGCGTCAACGGGGGAGAGAGACGAGAGAGAGCACAGCGCAGCCGGTGTTCAAGGGCCGAGCAGCGTCAACGGGGAGAGAGGCGCGCAGGAAAACGCGAGGCGCTGCCATTGCCATGAGGACCGCAGAGAGCGGCATTGGTAGCAGTGCAGGAACAGCACACGAAACCCACAGGGCGTCGCCATTTGCCACGAGGGCCGCCGAGAACGGCGTTGGCAGCAACGTGGGAGACGCCATTTTAAGCCGCAGCGGGGAAGAAAAGAAAGTGCGGGAGATGCCATTTTAAGCCAGTCTAACCACACCCAAAAATGCTGAAGAGTGGCAGTATCACAGCATTCGACAATGAAGTCGAAGATTGGATGACATATGTCGAACGCATAGAAGTATACTGAAAGGTGAATGAAGTGCCAGATGACAAGAAAGTGCTGGTATTGTTGAATTCGATGGGTGCAAAAATGTATGGCTTACTACGAAACCGAGTAACCCCAGAGAAGCCAGTAGAAAAGGATTTTGAAAACATAGTGTCAATCCTACAGGACCACTTAAACCCCACACCGCTGCTGATAGCAGAAAGATTTAAGTTTCACAAAAGGAACCAGCATAAAGATGAAAGTAATGCTGAGTATTTAACGGAACTGCACAAGCTATCGAAACACTGCCAGTTTGGAACGGGACTAGCAGATACTTTAAGGGACAAGTTTGAGTGTGGGCTTCAAAGTGAAGGAACCCAGAAACGGCTTCTATCAGAAAAGGATCTTACGCTGGACAAGGCTTTCAGCATTGCAGTATCACACGAAGCAGCAGCACGGGGCGCTGCAGAGATACAACGGAGACCGCAAGAATATGGCACAAATGAAATGTCATACGGAACAGTGAAGTGCTATCGCTGCGGCAGAACAACACACGACCATAATGATTGCTGGTTCAAGGACAAAGTGTGCAGACAGTGTAGAAAAGTAGGACACATAGCAAGAGTCTGCAGGTCGGGAAAGAAAACCAGCAGCAAGAAATCTCCACAGGAGAAGTACAAGAAGGTACATAAGGTGACGGAGAGTAGTTCAGATGAACAGAAAAGTGATACAGACTCCGGAAGCAAGGAGCTGGGTTGTCTGAAACTACATAATGTGATCAGAATGGAGGATCACCAAACTATCTGGGTCACGCTCAAGATAGCAGGAGTCCAAGTGAAAATGGAATTGGACACAGGATCAGCCCTAACAGTCATAAACCGAAGGGACTACAAGCAGCTATTCTCACATATACCATTGAGAGATACAAAGATTGTCTTGAAGACGTACATGGGGCAAAAAGTCTACCCCAAAGGAAAAATAAGGGTGAACGTTATATATAACGGCAAGGAAACACCAAAAATGGACCTATATGTATTGCCAGATGGAGGACCACCACTACTAGGACGTGAATGGATCTGGAAGATACAGCTAGATTGGCATTCCATACAAGCACTGACTGTAGATGCCAAAAAGGATGACGACGTCACACCTGGACGACTGTCAAAAATGCTAACACAAGAAGTGTTCCAGCAGGGACTCGGAACACTAAAAGACATAACAGCGATGATCAAAATAGAGGAAAATGCAAGCCGAAAGTTTTTAAGGCCAGACCGGTACCTTATGCGATCCGCCCAGCCGTCGAAGCAGAGCTGGAAGGTTTGGAACGTTCAGGAGTACTGTCCAAAGTGGACTGGAGCGAGTGGGCTACACCCATCGTTCCTGTAATGAAGAGGTCGTTGAGTAATATGCCTGGGGAACCAAAGAAGGTTCGCATCTGTGGGGACTTTAAGGTGACAGTGAACCCAGTCCTTCACACAGTACAATATCCACTTCCGCGGATTGAAGATATTTTCGCCTCGCTATCTGGAGGGAAACGCTTCACTAAGATTGATCTGGCCCAGGCGTACCTGCAAATGGAGGTAGAAGAAGCCTCGAAACAGTACCTCACGATCAACACTCATAAAGGTCTCTACCAATACAATCGGCTGGTGTTCGGGGTAGCATCAGCTCCGGCTATTTGGCAAAGGACAATGGAACAAGTCCTGCAAGGGATTCCAGGGACCCAGTGTTATTTGGACGACATCCTGGTCACGGGCAAAAATGACAGTGATCACCTCGCCAACCTGAAGCAGGTGCTCACTGGATTGAAGGAATATGGGCTCCGAGCTAATCGCCACAAATGCGAGTTTTTCCAGAAGCAGATCTCGTATTGTGGCCACGTTATTGATAAAGAGGGGTTACATAAGTCCCCTGAAAAGATTGAGGCAGTAGTCAAGGCTCCAGCACCGGAAAATGTGTCACAACTGAGGTCGTTCCTCGGGCTGGTGAACTACTACCAAAAGTTCTTGCCGAATTTGTCTACCATACTACACCCACTGAACACCCTACTGCAAATGGGGGTACCATGGAAGTGGAGTGACGAATGTAAACGAGCTTTCCAGAAGAGCAAAGCATTGATCACATCAAAAGAGGTGTTGGCTCATTTCAACCCAGCACTACCAATTCGGTTGGCGTGTGATGCATCACCCTATGGCATTGGAGCGGTACTGTCGCACAAATTCCCGGACGGCTCGGAGAGGCCAGTAGCCTTTGCGTCTCGGTCACTAACCTCAGCCGAGCGTAACTACGCCCAGATTGACAGGGAGGCCCTCAGCCTAGTGTGGGGAGTGAAAAAGTTCAATCACTATTTGCACGGGCAGAAGTTCACCTTGCTGACTGACCACCAACCACTTGTCTCCATCTTTAATCCAAAGAAGGGCGTTCCGGTGATGACTGCACAACGGCTACAAAGATGGTCCCTTTTTCTAGGGGTGCACCAATATGAAAGCGAGTATAAGGGCACGAAACAGCATGGAAACGCTGATGGGCTATCACGCCTGCCACTGCCTACTGCGGAGGAAGCACCAGCAGTGGATCCTGTCGAAATATTTCATTCGACTATAATTGAACGCTTGCCAGTAACTAATGCTGGTATAGAGAAGGAGACCCGAAATGACCCGACACTGTCTCGGGTATATGATTTGACGGTGAAGTGATGGCCAGCACATGGCGACTCACTGTTGCCAGCATTCTCATCCAGAAGAGAACAGCTGTCAGTATGCCAGGGGGCCTTGATGTGTGGATCCCGAGTGGTAATTCCACCCAAGTTAAGGGAGAGAGTGCTCAATGAGCTTCACGAAGGTCATCTGGGAGTGGTGAAAATGAAAAGCCTTGCTAGGGCTTATGTGTGGTGGCCAGGGATCGATCAGCAAATCGAGGACCTGACAAAGAGCTGATCAGGATGCCAGAATGTCCAAAATGCACCACCACATGCCCCTCTACACCCATGGGAGTGGCCCTCATCTCCATGGCAATGGGTGCATATTGATTTTGCTGGTCCATTCATGGACTCAATGTTTTTAATAGCCGTGGATGCGCACTCGAAATGGCCTGAGGTGATCAAAATGTCCTCCACCACCACGGAAAAAACTATTGCAGTCCTACGGACCATTTTTGCCAGGAACGGCTTGCCAGAGAAGATTTGCTCTGATAACAGACCACAGTTTGTGTCCAAAGAGTTTCGAAGATTTATGAAAAGGAATGGGGTAAGGCATTACACATCCGCCCCGTATCATCCAGCCACAAATGGATTGGCTGAGAGGTTCGCACAAACCTTTAAAAAAGCAGTAAAGGCCATGTGCGATGACGACATTCCACTGCAGCATAAGGTGGACAATTTCCTGTTAGCCTACAGAAATGTGACATGCAGCCACCAACCAGGCCCCGGCCATGATGTTCTTTAACCGAAGGTTGAGATCTTGTCTGGATTTGCTCAGACCAAATGTACGAAGAGATGTTGAGAGTAAGCAATTCCAGCACATCAATGAGAAGCCGACAAGGAACTTCAATGTAGGGCAACCAGTCTTGGCCCGCGACTACCAAACAGAGAAATGGCAACCAGGAACGATATGCACACGGCAGGGGCCACTAATGTAAACAGTGGATGTTGGGGAGAACATTGTGAGACGCCATGCTGACCAGATCCTAGAGTCACAGGAACGAGTCAACCCCATGTCTCGGCCATATGTACCTGGTGAGGAACCCGACATACAGGTCGCATCTACCTCAGAAACAATAGCATTGGAAGCTGATGAATCAACTGACGACAGGGTGCTAGAATCGCCTCCGCACCAAGAGCGAGACACTCGGGAAAGGCGTTATCCAGAAAGAATCAGGAAGCCTCCCCAGAGACTGAATATATGAATGGACTATTTTCATATAACATTGTATATTAAAAATGTTAATTGTTAAATGAATATTATGGTACTGTTAATCTAAAAGGGGAGGAATTGTAATGTATATATACCTTAAGGGAGCGAACTACTTTTTACGGCTCCTGTATACTGTAGTACCGGAAGTGACCACACCTGTGTATAAACCCTGAGTAGTGATCTGTACAGTTAGTTCTAGAGTAACCCTCATTCAGTAAACACCTGTTGAATCATTCCCTGCAGTCTGTTGTCTGATTATTGAAGGACACAGCATTAAGATACACGGACATAACAGTTGGGGTTATTTGTCTCTGGCCAGTCAGAAGCCTCTGAGCTGCTCCAGGGACCCCCTTGCGGTTTCAAAGTGCTCCCCTATTCCTGAGTTCTGACCGCCGGACTTATTCGGTAGCGATGTAGACAGAAAACAACATGACTCGTGGTTTGGGTGCAAAACAGACCAGTATTTATTGAAAACAAAAGAAAGAAACAACTAAAATAATTGATATAGCTCTTCTGCCTGGTACAGCACTTTTGCTTAACGCAGTATCCTCAGTGTCCACTAGAGCGCTCCCTGCTCAGTGCAACACTCCTTTATTTTAATACACGCAGTACACTCAGTGTCCACTAGAGTGCTCCCCGCTCAGTGCAACACTCCTTTATTTTAAATCCAGCACTTTAAAAATAGAATACTTTAATATTGAAACACAGCGTTCACCACAGCACTTATCTGCTTGGTGCAACACTCCCTTTTAATACAGTTACTTTAAAAATAGCTACACAGCGTTCACCACAGCACTTCTCTGCTAGGTGCAACACCCCTTTTAATACAGTTTTAAATACAGTACTTTAAAACAGCTACACAGTGTTCACCACAGCACTTCAGCTTGATGCAACATCCCTTTTAATACAGTTTTAAATACAGTACTTTAAAACAACTACTCCTTTTTAATACAGTTTTAAATACAGAACTCAGTGTCCAACTGAAGCACTTCCTCTGCTCAGTGCAACACTGTCTTACTTAAATAGGGGAGGAGAGACGGACACAATGAGGGAAAATCGACTAAAATCACAGTTCTAACAAAATTCCCTTTAATTCCCACCCCTATACCTATCCTAAGTTGCCTTGTGAAAGGCCAGAAAAATATATGCTCACCACTAGAAATGCCTCCTCCGTGCCCTGTGAACTTAGATCTTCACTGCCCCGAAGTAAAAACACCCCAGTGTTTTAAAAGTAAACTGCTGGTGTTTCACTTCTTCAGGCAGGCTCCCACGCTGTAGAGGGACACGGAGGCGAGGCCAGAGAGAGAGAGAGCTTCTGGGAAGCTATCTTTTATACCCCCATTTGGGGCCCGCCCAGATCCGGATGTTTCTGGGCTAAAACAAAAGGGATCCAACTGCCCCATTGTCCAGTAATGTGTTTGGATGAATCACCCATTCATTTGAAACTGTTCCTTTTCTCAGTTTAAATGTCTTTTCAAATTGTCTGTGCTGAGCTTTGAATGTATTTTCCATTCATGATGGGTTTTGAATGGAGCTGTCCTGGTTTGAAAAAAACATGTCTTTCTGTGTTTACTATGTAAACAGCTTGGGAGGCTAGTGTAAACAAAAGCCATTGTTAGCCATTGTTCTTGTGGTCAGGCTGAAACCGCAGTCAAGTGGTTAATCCTTTGTGCAAACATCTTGTAGCAGTTTCTGTAAACATATCGATTAGCTGCTGCAGGGGGGTGGGGACTCCCCTTTGATTGGCAGCTCCATTGAACCTTTCTTCCACAGACACAGAAAGCTGTTTTCCAAGTCCTTTTGTCTTCGGCCATGTGGTCTGACGGCCATTTTGATCCCTAGAATTTTAAAGGCATATCACCCAGGGATTCTTTAATCAAAAAATTTAATCTTCGGAGCTGTAAATTATTGCGAAATCTTCCACTACGGGCCCCAAAATAGCAGTAAACCTTCAAATAAATGTTTTAAAAATCACACTTTTTAAATAAACTATAAATTACATTAAATAACTATTTTAAACAATAATTTAAATTTTTGAAAAAAATAATTTAAGAACATAAGAAATAGGAGCAGGAGTAGGCCAATTGGCCCCTTGAGCCTGCTCCGCCATTCAATCAGATCATGGCTGATCTGATCCTAACCTCAAATCTACTTTCACTCTCCATCCCACCCGAACCCATGTGATCTCCCGGGAGAGGCGAAAAACCAGATAAAAAATCCAATGGCCAATTTGGGAGAAAAAATCTGGGAAATTCCTCTCCGACCCATCTAAGCGATCGAAACTCGTCCAGGAGATCACTCTGTCCCTGTATTTCCTGCAGTACTTACCTTCTGTAAGAGGTGATCTCCACCCCAGCCAGGAACAGGCCCAATTTACTCTTGAAGGACTTCTAGCTGGCAGCCTGTTCCCGAGGTCTCCACTAATCCCTGTGAATAGAACCATCTCCTGAAATCTAACACAGAATTAGAACACAAGAAGTAGGAGCAGGACAAGGCTACATGGCCCCTGGGCCCGCTCCGCCACCCACAGGGCCAAGACCGATCCAAACCTAGCCTCATGTCCGATTTCCTACCCACTCCCCGTAACCCCTAATTACCCTTACTTCTAGGAAACTGTCTATTTCTGTTTTAAATTTATTTAATGATGTAGCTTCCACAGCTCTCTGGGGCAACAAATTCCACAGACCTACCACCCTCTGAGTGAAGAAGTTTCTCCTCATCTCAGTTTTGAAAGAGCAGCCCCTTATTCTAAGATTATGCCCCCTAGTTCTAGTTTCACCCATCATTGGAAACATCCTCACCGCATTCACCCGATCAAGCCCCTTCACAATCTTATATGTTTCAATAAGATCGCCTCTCATTCTTCTGAACTCCAATGAGCAGATTCCCAATCTACTCAACCTCTCCTCCTATATCAACCCCCTCATCACCGGGATTAACCGAGTGAACCTTCTTTTTATTTTATATTCTAACGGGGCTAAAAATAAACTTACCTTGTTTTAAAGTATTTAAAAATAATAAACCTGTGGAAAAAATGTTTTAATTTTAATTAATTGACCACTTACCTTGCAAAAAGCAGGCCTTACGCATGCAGAAAATGGCACTTCCATTCGGCCTACAGGTGAGTACCCCGTGTGTACTCACCCGTGGAGACCCGAATTTCTGGGCCATTGTGTTCAATTCTGGGCACTGCACTTCAGGAAGGACGTGAAGGCCTTAGAGAGGGTGCAGAAAAGATTTACGAGAATGATTCCCGGGATGAGGGACTTCAGTTCCGTGGATAGACTGGAGAAGCTGGGGTTGTTCTCCTTAGAGCAGAGACGATTGAGAGGAGATTTGATGAAGGTGTTCAAAATCATGAGGGGTCTAGACAGAGTAGATAGAGAGAAACTGTTCCCATTGGCAGAAGGGTCAAGAACCAGAGGACACAGATTTGCAGATTGGCAGAAGAACCAAAAGCGACATGAGGAAAAACTTTTTTATGCAGCGAGTGGTTAGGATCTGGAATGCACTGCCTGAAAGGGTGGTGGAGGCAGATTCAATTGTGGCTTTTAATAGGGAATTGGACAAGTACCTGAAGGGAAAAAAATTTGCAGGCCTCTGGGGAAAGGGCGAGGGAGTGGGACTAGCTGAAGTGCTCTTGCCGAGAGCCAGCTTGGGCTCGATGGGCCGAATGGCCTTCTTCCATGCTGTAACCATTCTATGATTTATGACTGTAAGAAGCTAAAGCCCATTTATGAGAATAATCTTAAATACAGAATCTGAAGTACCAAGAGGCAAAAAAGACCCAATAACATAACAGCCTTGCTCCTATGCCACTCTTCCAACCATGAATTCCACTGCCTAATCATCTTGCGCTTGTTTGGCTTAATGTATGGCACAGGTAGGAATCCTGAGAATAGTAGCATCGGGCCTTGCTTTCTAGCTCCTCATATTCCTCAGTCCTACCAACATGGTTAGTGCCCACATGTACTACTACCGGCTGTTCACCCAACCCTCCCACAGATCTGTACATAAATTCCTTGATATCCTCCAGAGACTAATTCTAAATCAATTCCTCACATATGAGATATGAGATGGCGATGGCTAGTTTCACCCCCAATGCCTCTTATTTGGTTTACCTGCCTCCTCACTACTCCTTCTATTCTTTTCCTATTACCTTCTCCCAGCCCTCTCTGTCATAACCTTCCTGTCCAGGCTCCTCTATTCCATGGAACATCTGGCCTAAATCTCTCCCCCCAGGCTATAACCTGCATAATGCATCAAGGTGCTTGTCAGGTTCAACGGTCCATTGCTCAAGTATAGCAACTCTCGGCTATTGATGTGCTTACAACAACAACAACTTGCATTTATATGGCACCTTTAACATAGTAAAACATCCCAAGGTGTTTCACAGGAATGTAATCAGACAAAAATTGACATTGAGCCAAAGAAGGAGACCTTAGGACAGGAGAACAAAGCTTGGTTAAAGGGGTAAGTTTTAAGGAGTATAAAGGAAGAGAGAGAAGTGGAGAGGTGGAGAGGTTTAGGGAAGGACTTCCAGAGCTCAGGGCCTAAACAGCTGAAGGCACGGCTACCAATGGTGGGGCGAAGGAAGTCGGGGATGCACAGAGAATGGCTTAGTCCAGACAAAGTCTATTCTCCACAGCATTGGAGAAGTATGGCAGACTGTCAGTAGCGTACAAAATTGTGGCTGAAACCCCACCAACAGAGTTGTTAGTCCTTAAGCTAATCCTCTATGCAAGCAGTACAGTTGAACATCACCATTCTATGTCAATCTAAACATATCACTTCTGGACTCAACATAGAGTTCAACAATTTCAGATCACAACCTCGGCCCCTATCATATATATATTTTTTATCCACACTCTTTGTCTTTTTTTCTTCTCCCCCACATGGCAGCTGTCTTTCATTCTGCCAGCACAATTTACACTTCATCTAGAGCCATCCTTTGTTTCTTAACCTGTCCCATTACCATCTCCTTTTGCCTTGAATATCTCTTAATGTCTTTTAACCTCTCCTGCCTTCTATCCTATCACAGACCTTCCCTTTTGTTCTTTCATCCCCGCCCCCATTTCCCAGCCCCTACACTTGCTTAAAAATCTGTTCCATTTCCTGCTTTTTTCCAGTTCTGGCAAAAGGTCATCGACCTGAAACGTTAACTCTGTTTCTCTCTTCACAGAAGCTGCCTGGCCTGCTGAGTATCTCCAGCATTTTCTGTTTTTATTTCAGATTTCCAGCATCCACAGTATTTTCTTTTTGTAAACATACCACTATCAAGGCTTCACGCACTATTTCCTCCACCTGTTAAATGCTTTCTCAGGGCACTTTTATATTGCATGAGGCCTGTGCTAATGCCATCAGATTCCCCACCCAGAGGATTCATGCAGTTACTTGCTAAGAGTTGCAGCCAGTTTTTGCATAATCTACAGCTTGGAGATCCCAGCCATAGAACAATTTAAAAGCACCTCTGGCGCATTGCTTGAAATCATTTCCATTGGATGAAAAGTTCAAATGTGCAGACAATCATCATTCACTGAACCAGTTGTTGGATCACTCATTTGGCCATGAAAGATCAGTGACTGCCTGTTGGTACCAAATGCAAAACTTTTCCAAACGTACACTGCCAAATTTATGAGATTGCTCTCCTTATTTCAATCATCGCTAAATAATACCCTTCTGCTGTGCCAGCCAAAGAAAGAAAGATATTTATAGAGCACCCTTCATGACCTCAGGATGTCCCAAAGCGTTTTACAGCCAATGAAGTACTTTTGAAGTGTAGTCACTGTTGTAATCTAATAAACAAACAACAACAAAAAACTAATAAGCACATCGGCTGGAAACCAGTTCACTATCTGCACCTCACTTGCTGTTAGTATCACATTAGCAGATTTGTGTTTTTCTTGCTTATCCTCATTAAAACATTTTTTTGCGTTCAGCTTAATTGCTGATTTGAAATAGTTTGCTGCACCATAGTCATTATTTTTGGGATATTATCTAGTAATTATCTAAGATTTTAAAATATTCTTTGTGGCTCAAATTAACAGTCTGTAATATCATACACCATTGAAACCATGACTTTCACAGTTCCAGCAAACATATTTCTTTCGGCCCTACATGCAGTCGCATTAAGAACAGGCAAACGAAGGACTGAGGTAGCAAGCAGAATATAATTAAGGTTTTAGCTGTGCATTCAGCGAACCATCTTCCCAGTAAGCTTTGCTCATATTGCAGTGACTTACCCTAAGGAGTGCCTGGAATATAAATGTGGATCTGTTATTAGTTTCAACCAGCTGCAAATATCTGAGGCACTTAATTAAGTGGTTTAGTAATGTACAAATGCTCAGTTCTGCTCCTCACACCTAACACAATGAAGTACTTATATTCTATGTGCAATCAGAAAAGTAATAATTCATGGGATAATTATTATTTATACCTTCTTTCATTTTTTTTGCAGCAGCAGACACATCAATTCTTCTCACGGATTTTGACACTGAATCCCGGATAAAAATGAATCATATCACATTAGGATTTAATACTGAGTTGTAAAATTCTTTGTGTGGATGTGAAATTGCACTAAATGTGAACTAATGAATAACATTGCATAAAAAGATGAATTTTCAATTTTGGATTTTAACAGTAAGGTCAAAAACTATTACTAGCAAAGTGCCATTTGTGCCATTTGACGACATAGATTCTGCAAAATATTTAGCTGAAATTAATGTCTAAATTAATTTGAAATTTCTGTTTTAAGAAAAAATGAACGCTTAGTGTCTGCAGTTTATTTCTTATTCCATTTATTTGAGGAAAAAAACACATGTTTGATTATAAAATTTATGTCGGGAATATTTAATTTAATGTTTTGCATGGTAAAATACAACAAACTGTTCATATCATGGTAGATAGTTGTTTTATATAAGAGGTTATAGCCAAACTTTCAACTCAGGTTGCATAATCCAAAATATATTGGACAAAACTCAAACCAATTTTGAAAACGTTCTGTGTGTCACACTGTCTGTTATAATTTCACAGAGTTATACAGTCTAATCAGCATTGTTGTGGATAGGAATGCTAATTTTCGGATGGCACCCTGACATCACTAAATAGAAAGCAAGGTGTTCTTTTAAATTCAATTATTTAATCTCTCTGTAGTGCTGCTATTTGCTATGATAAAGAATCTATAAGAACAAATAGCATTCAACTTAGGAAAAGTGTTGGAAGTTCTTTTCATTGACAAGAGAATTTGTACAATAAATAGTTAAGCCAAAGTATTCTCCAGCTAACTGCAGAGTCCGAAATGCCTCGGGTAGATGATTGGAGAAATGGTTGAGTAAGCCAAGATGGTGCTGACATAAAACTGATGCCAAAGCAACGTGAGAGTATTTCTTTGTATTTATTGTACAGAAAAGCCCAACAACAAACTTTAGTGCAATTCAGAATTGGTTCAAGAGCAATCTCCTTAATTAGGCGCTATTCTTGGTGGATCTTTATGAAGGCAAAATTTCTAATTAACTCCATAATTCATGTCTTCTTTAACAAAGTTATACCTTTCAGTTCCAAAATCCATCACCTAAGCTGTGTAATTTACCTATTATGTAATTCAATCAATCACTATTTTATTCAGCTATAATTGCCAGCAGCTATGCCAGGATAATTTACAAAATTTGTATGACAAGTATCTGAGGTACATAGCCTTAGCACTGTGTTTTTAATTATTTGCCCTTGTAAAAAGTTAGTAGCTTACAAGTTCTTCTACGGATTTGGACGATGGCCAGCACCCAGATAATCAATATTTATCAGTTTATAACTGGAAAAAAACCAAGATGGAAATCTATTGTGACAAAATTAGAATGCTTATAACTGTGTTTTACCAATTATTTAATACTAAACTGGGTTTAAAAGATCTGGATGCCATGAATCATGTCTATATATAATAGCATAAACAGGAAACCTCACACATAACCACCTCATCATAGACCATCTGCTGTTTTTGAATTAATCATTTCAATAAATAAATAAAAAGGGAAGGTTGGGGTGATGCATTGAGATAGAACACGATCCTTTCACCTCAGTTTGACCCAGCACAGAATAGGATAAAAGTCCCTCCTATCTGATGACTATAAGTAACCAAAATGACATGAATTTAAGAACTCTCAACCGAGTGGGTGTAAGTTCATCACACAAGACGCCCATAAATTCCCGGTAAATTAGCAGTCTTACACTTAGAGAGCACATGACTAGCTTGTGTGGAAAATGGAAATGTCACCCTGTTGCAGTATGGGGCACTGTATAGCATTGTTGGACTAAGTAAGAGGAGCTTGGTCTCCATGTTGTTTGTGTTGTACCTCACTTGTGAGTGCCTGACACTGCCAGTGGGTGCTAACATTGGGTAGTATTCCATTCCCGAGCATTGACATCTCTCACCTTGAAGAGCACAAAAGAAAAATGGAATTAGAAAGGATTGCAATCATAAATGGGAAAGCAAAGAATATAATGAATCCTGAAATACTCAAAGACATGAAACCATATCAGAGCTTGGAGCATTTGTGTTTCATTACCCTAGAAGTCATATTTTCCATGAGTAATGTCACTTTGCTGACTGCATTTCATGACCAGCTTTTGTCATTTTCAATGTCAACTGTTGTTCACAAAAAGCACAGCATGACTTACATTTAGTTTATCTTTACTGACAGTGTACAATACAGATTCCTGTTCTCTGAGTTGCTTGTGCTGTATCTTGAATGGATAGTTCCACTTAAAGATGGAAATGTCTTTTCTGAGAGACTTGTATTGAAGATATTTATTTTTAATGTTGCCTCTCTATCTGCTCCCCAAGACTATGCACCATTCTCCATCAGTGTCCAAATGATCTGCTCCCACACCTCTGATAATGATCCATTTGAATTGACTGTGAACAGCTCCACAAGAGTGGCCAGAATGACACACACACTGATTTTCCCTCTCTTCTTGTGACTAAAGTTATATTCTCAACTCTGTGCCTCTTTACAACAGAGATGAGTTAGGAAGACACCATTCAAGAGCATAAACTTGGGCCCTATCACTGGTCACACCTTGGAGCCATCAATCTGTTTATTAGTCACCAGCTATTGCAACCTTAATTACAGGAAACATAGGAACATAGGAATAGGAGTAGGCCAATTAGCCCCTCAAGTCTGTTCTGCCATTCAATGAGATCATGGCTGGTTACCACTTCAAAAAATTCAATCAGGTTTGTCAGGCATGACCTACCTTTCACAAATCCATGCTGGCTCTCTATTATCAGCTGAAAATTTTCAAGTTGTTCAGTCACCCTATCCTTAATTATGGACTCTAGTAATTTCACGACAACAGATGTTAGGCTAACTGGTCTATAATTTCCTGATTTCCCTCTCTCGCCATTCTTAAATAGCGGAGTGACGTGCACAATTTTCCAATGTGAAGGAACAGTTCCTGAATTGAGAGAACTTTGGAAGAAATATAGTTAGGTAATCTACAATGTGCTCACCTACTTCCTTTAAAACCCTGGGATGGAAACCATCTGGTCCTGGGGATTTGTCACTCTTTAGTGCCATTATTTCTTCATTACTGTTACTTTGCTTACATTAATTTGGTTGAGTCCCTGTCCCTGATTCAGTATTAGTTTCCTTGGGAGTTCCGGCACACTATCCTCTTCCTCTACAATAAATACTAATGCAAAGTCATTATTCAACATGTCCGCCATTTCCTTATTATCATTGATAGTATCACTGTTATCAGTTTTCAAGAGGCCAGCATTGCTCCTGACCACCCTTTTTTTCCTAATATAATTGTAAAAAAAATTTGTGTTGATTTTGATATCGCTTGTCAGTTTCTTTTCATACTCCCTTTTTGTAGCTCTTACTATCGGTTTTGTCACCCTTTGCTGTTTTTTGTATCTTTCCCATTCGCCAGGATCTGTGCTATTTTTTGCATTTTTGTCTGCTTTTTCTTTTAGTTTTATGTTGTCTCTTACCTCTTTAGTCGTCCATGGCTGTTTTATTGGCAAGTGGAGCTCTTACCCCTTAGGGCTAATTGCATACAGAAATTGCATACATTGATATTGCAAAATAGTGAACATTCCATAATGCAGTGCTATTACTGTACAATGAGAATGTCATTAAGTAGTAATAATAAACCATATAAAGTTTCATCAAATCTTCAAGCACAATTATAATTCCTTTCTATATATACGCACACTTAATCACAGTTCTGCCAGTTTATCATCATGTTGTATAAAGTAATACAAAACACTAATGCATGTCCCAGAGCTGGCTCAAGAAACCCAAGAGACTATATGAACAATATTTAGGTAAGCAAATGAGTAAATAGATAATTAGGGGTAGAGCAATGGGTTACAGTGAAAGTTATTCATTTGGTCCTCGGGCTCATCCTCATAAGTATGTTGAGCTGTGTGCACCAAACGGGCACCTGCAACTCGCCAGTCAGAGCCTGACCAATTTTGATTGATTTGGACACTGGTCAAGGCCCATAGGTGAGTTCAGGGTGGGGACGGGGAAGCTGATTGGGAGTGGGGCAAGTGCAGGCCGGAAACGATCAGCCTTCTTCTGCAGCTTCCAGTGGTCACTTTAAGGAGTGCTGGTTAGGCCACTGTAGAGTCTGAAAATGTAGTCAGAGCATACGCAGTGCAAGCTCTGATTACTTTAAAGGAATTTCACAAATGAGTCTGAAAATGGGCGTATGAAATGAGCCTTCCCTCATTTCAGGGGCCGCCCTTAAAAATGCTCTGCCGAATTTAGCAGTGGCCCAGGCACACATGCAAGTTGAGCATGGGCCTTCCCACTGCTCAATTTGTCATGTTTTACACCCATAAAACAGGTGCTGTGATGCTGAATTTAAGCCCCAGTGATTCTAAGAAGGGAATACTGCTGATTTTCAGCACTGACATCCTTAGTGCAATAGAAATATATCTACAAGACTTACAGTGTGTGACTTTAGTGAAACACTACAAGGAATAAAATATAAACTAAGTTTTGAATAAAGGATCTGATGTGCTCTGAGAAGAACTTGATTTCTGAGACAGGACCATCAGATGTGTAAGTATAATTCTGTTGTTTACCATTATAGGCTAAAAATTCGGGGGCTTTACGTCACCCGTTACTGGTAAAAAATAGTGAAAAGAGGGCGACCAGCGCTCTTTCACCAGCTGGTGGCAGATCTTGTGGTGTCCTCCATTTTCCAAAGCCCAGCACCGCTGCTGGTAAGATCCATCGCCCTGCCAATTAAAATGAGGGAGAGGTGGCATCAGTCGGCATGCGACGCTGACTTAATGTCACCACGGCAAACTTGGACCTTTGCGCTGAGTTCAGCGCTGGGCCCTAAGCTCGCCATGTAAACCTAGCATGCAGCAGACTCACAGAGGTGCTGTCAGCACCTCTTAAAGGGACACACACATTCAGGTAAATGTGCATTTAAGCTTTTGGATTTTTTTTATTGAAATGGTGGCTTGTTGCAATAGATGTTGAAAGTTTTTTAAGTGGGTGGGGAGTGCTACTGGATGCTTGCAAGATCTCAGATGGTAAAGGAAAGCCTCTGAGAAGACAGAAAATGCGACAAATACTCAGCAGGTCAGGCAATATCCGTGGAGGGAGAAACAGAGTTTACGTCTCAGGTCAAGATGCTGCCTGACCTGCTGAGTATTTCCATCATTTTCTGCTGTCATTTCAGATTTACAGCATCCACTCTCAGAGGGAAGAGGAAGAAACAGAAGAGGAAGAAGCCAAAGAGGAAGAAACAGAAGAAGAGGAAGCAAAAGAGGAGGAAGCAGAAGGAAGGATGCAACCCAGGCAGTCCCTTTCTGGCTGGGATATCCGGGATGGAATGACCTGCCTGCGGTACCAGTGACTACAACCCCAATTCCCCTTTCAACGTTTGTCCTACACCTTACCTTCCCTCTGGTCCTGACCATCACAGCGTCCTCTTGGCCACAATGCTGAAATAAAAGCCACCACAAAGCAAACTTTCCAATCCATCTATCCAACCAATATGACATCAAGAAATCAACTCATCACCCTTATGAATTCCCTTAGTGACTGATTTGTGTGTGCCTTTGCCTATCCTATTGATCTCATGCAGTGCTACCCCAGTGATTGCAGCATGGCTGGTGGAAGGCTGCTGACTTGCAGTGGGGGACACTGCAAATGTCCTTGCAGGTTGACCTTGAGGAGCTGGTGGTTGGGAGTGTGAAATCAAGTGATGGTGTTTCTTCTCCTTCTTCTTCTTCTTCTTCACTCTCCTCTCCCTCTTCTTGGCCAACCACTGGCTGGGCAGGCTACATTTCTTGGGTGTGTGAAATGAGGAAGGCACAAGGGTGGAGTTGTGGTGAGGGGAGGGCGGGAAAACATGAGGTGCATGACAGAAGGAGGATAACGCATGAGGATACCAGCATCTTGTATCCTTTCTGCCCTGCCACCGGCCAAGGGCTCAGCCATGCCCCTGCAAGAATGGTCAGCACCTTCTCCTCCAAGGGGGTGAGGTGAGGCTAGGAATGGGAGATGTGCCTTGTGATTGTTACAGGTTGTTGGTAGGTGAGTGATGGTGGGCCGGGGTGGGGGGCGGGGGGGTCATGCATTGAGAAGTGTGAGAGGTTAGTGATTCAGTTGGTAGGAGACGGCTTTTGAAGATGCATTCACTGACCTTGACCTGTGGTCTGAGGTCATGAAGCTTCTTTGAGCACTGGAGCCAGGTGGTGGGGGCGACACTGCTGGCAGTGATGGCCTCGATGATGTGGTCCCGCATAGTTCTTTCTAGAGGGCCTCCTGGCCCCCTGTGGGTAGAGGACCTCTCTTGCATTGTTGACCTCCTGCACGAAGCTGGAGTGCTGCATGTGAGACCCTGGGTGTCCATTCCCTGGCTTGCTGAGCCATTTGTGTTGGTGCTGAAGCACTTTTCTCATTTTTTGAGGTTCAGAAGGGAATTCAGCTTTAAATTTGGGACTTCTTTTTAATGCTAATTTTTTTAATAAGGCAGTACGGGCTGAAAACTGCATTTTTGCACTTGATTTTTATTTTTAATGCTAGAACGGGCTAGAAACTCGGATTTAACCAGCTGTGCTGGTTTCACTGTGGCCGGCCGGGTTTCCCAGGCTTCAGGAAACCCGGCAGCTGAAGCGAGGTGAGGACAGCCTTAGGGAGCCCTCCTTGTGGGCTAGGAGGAGCAGTAGTGCTTCCCCCTGGCCCCCAAGCTTCCCCACCATCAGAACCCCCCCTCCCCCGGCATACAAACCCAACGCCCCACCTGGGATCGGACTCCCCCCGGGGTCAGCAATCAGACCCCCTCCTGGTGTCGGAGATTGGACACCCCCTCCCCCACCCCGGGTCGGTGATTGAGCATCTCTCCAGGTGTCAGGGATTGGACACCTCCCCCGGGTTCGGGGATCGGATACCCCCCGGGTTCGGGGATTAGACCTACCTGTTCCTGCGGCCTTCTCCGGAGTGTTCCCCGCCTGACTGGAAGCCATTCCTGTCAATCAGGTTGACTTCCAGGCGGGGAACCTGTCAATGATGAAAGAAGCACACTGTGGAGGTAAATCTCAACAGCGTGCGGGGAGAGCCAGACTTCCTGGATTTTCGCGCACTACCGAACCCCAATGTTCCCAACATTTTGGTAAGTAAAAATTGCCCCCCATTGACAAACGCAGTTGGCTACACTGATTCTGTAAAACTTCATGGATTCATAGGGCTTGATTTTGCCAGGCCCGAGGAGGCGGGATTGGAGGCGTGTGAGTTGTTAAAATCACCAAAAATGGCGGGCTGGCCCGATCCCGCCACCAACCCGCCTCCGAGCAATTTTCCCAAATGTGTGTTTTCTGACCCGCTTTCCATCCCGCCTCCAAGAGGCTGGATAGGCCCTTAAGGCCCTTAACAACCACTTAAATGCCTCTATAATCCCATTTTGAGAGGCCTTTCCGATTTTAAAACATTTCCCCCATCCTGCACGCCTCCTCTGGAACACGCCAGGTAATCCTGGTGGCTTCACAAGTGAATTGCTTACGAACAGCTGCAGCTCCACCATTACAAAGGAGTTTTCACCAATGATCATTTGCAGGTGGCAGAACTTTGTTGTTTCAGGTCTTGGGGAACTTTTAGCAGGCATAACCATAGCTGTGGAAGTTTGGAGCCTGACACCCATATCCAGTGTGACCTCCTGGGAAACCACTCTCACCACCTTGACTGTGCGCTTCCTCAACTGAGGTATATACCAGAAACATGGCGACCATTTAATTCCTTTCCTCCTGGACATCAGATTTGGATGAAGACCAGCCGCAGCAGCAGCAGAACCATGAGCAACAGCAGTACCAACAGCAGGAGCATCAACAGGAGCGCCAAGCTGCTAGTCACCCACCTGAAGATGCACAGGCCAGAAGGCGCCAGAGCGCGACCATATTGCTGCCCGGGATGCAAGGGACGCACTCATGTTGGTCTCATTTGCTTAGCCTGTACAATCAAACACTTTTGCCTCGCAACTTCTTACCAGAGCATCAACAATGAACAAGAACCTGCGGATTCCTATCATTCTGACCACCATAACAACAATTGCAAGCCACCCTAAGCCCTCAATGTGGAAGTCTCATTTGCGAAATGACACAGTCCACAACTTTAACAGTTTAGCATCAGAATTTTTTTTATCACAACAAGCAACTGGTGGCATTTCAAAAATAAACACTACATAACACCCAAGTGACTACCCTTGTGACTACTTGTGCATTATCTTATTTTATGCGTGCTCCTACGTGGTGCTTCCCCTGTGGCTTCAGCAGATATGGAGGCCCCTTGCTCACTTTCTTGCTGCTCCTGTCTCGACACCTTTGGCGGCCGTCCTCTGGGGTTGCGAACCTGTGAGGGCTCGGCAACAGTCTGCTGCTCCTGCGGCTGTGCAGGGGATGAGACGCCCATCTCAGTTGGGTGAGGACTCTTGTTCTGGACTTATTACATGCAGATAGCACCCTCTAGTGGTAGTTATTGTATAGCAGTGTGTTATTTGACCTTCTTCCTGTCTGCCCCGGAAGTAGTATTCCAGGGAGTGTTTTGCTGAGTTGTGAACAAAGCCCACATGAAGCAGCCATTCTCAATCCTCCTCCATCCTTCCTTATACGCTAGGCAAGATGCAATGTCTGTGAGTATCGTTGTTTAGTAACATGATAACAACCTTGTCAGTGTAGTATTTTGACAATACTTTGCCCATAAGAAGTTTATTAGCTGTTAGCTACCGAGGTTTAGCTTCAGTGCTATTTACTTATACAGTTAGACTATTCTGTTTCCATAAACATTTTTGTATCTTATGTAACATCTAATGTATAGTACTCAGCTCTGTGTACAAAACATATTTTGTCTTTGTTTACAGTTTCACAATTTTATTCAAGTAAAGCTTCAAAATTGCACCCTGTGTCTCGACGAGTTATTTGAATGAGTGTTTAGCTGCCTGGATAACTGGATAGGAGTACATCTAGCGAGAACAGTACAGTAAAAGGACAGCAATACGGCTAGCCGTGAAGAGAGGAGATCCTCCACGTGGAGCAGCAAGGACTCAAGAGTTAAGTGGCCATCATCTAGGCGCAGAGTAAGCCATTACGACACAGCCAGCTTAAGCCTTTACCTTGTACACCACACTTACCTCACATCATCATGGCAGGAGGTAATACTGAAAACGCTACTCAGCAAGTAGAAGACCTCAAACAGTTAGATGAAACTGAAGAATGTGACAATCTGTCTATAAGCTCTCGTTACTACAGATCATCAGCCGGTTTCTAGGTCATCAGCCAGTTCACGGTCATCAGCTGGTTCTAGGGTTAGTATGGCCATCGCCAGAGCACGGGCCAATGCAGAAGCAGCGTATGACAAGAAAGAAATGGAAATAAAAGTTGAACGGGCCTGTCTCCAAGCCACATTAGACGCTCTGCAGGAAGAAAAAGAGAGATGTTGCATGAGCTGAGGCACAAATATTGGAGGCACTTTTAATGGAAGCTGATCTTGAGTCAGCTAGCAAAGTTCCAATTCCCATTCCGCGTCAGAGTCGACTACAGCGCACCACAGACTATGTGAGCGACCAAGCTGACGCACAGTTTACGAGAGAGAGAGATGAAGACCCACACATCTCTACAGACTCAAGCACACCATATAACATGCCCCACGTCACCAAACAAGTTCAAAATGGACTGCGTGCCCCAAGTCACAGGATCCTCCCCCGCAAAACAGAGGACACCGTGCAGAGGAATGGAGCGCTGAAGAGAGAAAGTCAGCAGCAAACCCCCTCTCGTTTCCTTGAGACCCCCAGCAGAGCCCCTACTCGAGGCAACCATGGCATAGGCCCCACCACCTACGACCTTGCCAAATACCTTGCACGCAGCCAGCTGGTGACTACAGGGTTAACCACGTTTGATGATAAACCAGAGAACTATTGGGCCTGGAAGTCCTCCTTCCATGGTGCCATATCGGGCTTAGACCTGTCGGCAGGAGAAGAGCTCAACCTCCTTATCAAATGGCTCGGCCCAGAGTCCGCCGGACAGGCACGCAGGATAAAAGCAGTCAATGTGAGACATCCACCAGCTGGGTTGATGATGGCTTGGGCAAGGCTGGAAGAAAGCTACGGCTCGCCTGAAGCCATTGAAAGGGCTCTCTTTGCCAGGTTGGAGAACTTTCCGAAGTTGACAAATAAGGAACCCCAGAAGCTCCGCGAACTTGGAGATCTGCTGTTGGAACTCGAAGCTGCAAAGCAGGATGGCTACCTACCTGGCCTATCATACTTAGACACTTCCAGAAGGGTAGGTCCCATCGTTGAGAAGCTTCCATTCAATCTGCAGGAGAAGTGGACATCATTCGGGTCAAGGTTCAAGCTAGAGCACAACATTACCTTCCCTCCATTCTCTGTGCTTGCCAACTTCATCCGTAGAGAAGTCAAAGCCAGGACAGACCCCAGCTTCAACTTCTTCTCCTCTCACACAGCACTTGCCAGAAGAGACAAGTTTGATAGACATGGAAAGACACCAATATCTGTCCACAAAATGCAAGTGTCTTCAACCGAGAACACAAGGGATCAGAAGAAATCTGAGGATATGAGCAAACAATGCCCCATCCACAACAAGCCCCATCCATTAAAGAAATGCAGAGGCTTCAGAGAGAAGTCCCCGGAATACCGCAAACAGTACCTCAAAGTGAACTCTATATGTTTCAAGTGCTGCTCCTCCACGAACCATCTCGCCAAGAACTGCAAGGTAGATGCAAAATGCACAGAATGTGAAAGTGATCGGCACATTTCAGCACTCCACCCAGGCCCAGCTCCTTGGAAGTCAGGGTCGCCTCCTCCCGCCTCAGAGCACGGCGGGGAGAGAGAGGGAGCTGCTGGTCCGGAGATTACATCCAAGTGCACCGAGGTGTGTGGAGAAGGAGTGAGCGCAAGAGCATGCTCCAAGATATGCCTCGTTAATGTGTACCCTGCAGGACGTCGCCAGGAATCTGAAAAGATGTATGCCATACTAGACGAACAAAGCAATCGTTCTCTAGCAAGATCCGAGTTCTTCGACATCTTCAAGGCCAAAGGAAGTCCGTCGCTTTACACGCTGAAGACGTGTGCTGGACTTTCAGAGACAGCCAGCAGGAGGGCCTCTGGTTATGTTGTTGAGTCAGCCAACGGGAAGATTAGTCTCCCCTTCCTACACTGATCGAATGTAATCAAGTCCCCGACAACCGTTCTGAAATTCCCACTCTGAATGCAGCTCATCACCACTGTCATCTGAGACGCATTGCAGACGAGATCCCACCTCTTGATCCAGATGCAGACATACTCCTGTTGTTGGGCAGGGACATCCTGAGGGTACATAAGATAAGGAAACAGATCAACGGTCCACATAACGCCCCTTTCGCCCAAAGGCTAGATCTCGGCTGGGTCGTTGTTGGAGACGTATGCCTCAGGGGTGCTCACAAGCCATCTCAGGTGAGCACACTCAAGACTTTCATCTTGGAGAATGGTCGTCCAAGCTACCTTACCCCATGCAGTAGTCAGATCCGAGTGACAGAGAAGTTCAGTCATACGGCCCAGCCTCAGAACTCCCCCAGCGCTGATCTCCACAAACAGCACACAGATGATGCTCACTGGAGAGAACCCGAGTCGGTCAGTCTTCTGTCGCACCGCCAATGACCACAAACTTGCTCCATCGATCGAC
Source organism: Somniosus microcephalus (assembly GCF_052327205.1). Lineage (NCBI taxonomy): Eukaryota > Metazoa > Chordata > Chondrichthyes > Squaliformes > Somniosidae > Somniosus > Somniosus microcephalus. The sequence continues at coordinate 112,666,028 of NC_140998.1, read as the reverse complement.
GACATGAGATTCCTCCAGATTATGGACAATGAGGTCTCTCGTGACAGCTCTAACAGCTGGGTTGCACCCTTACCCTTCCAGAACCCCAGACGACGGCTGCCGAACAACAGGGAGTATGCCTATAATCATCTTAACTCACTCCGTCGCACACTAGAGAAGAAGCCAAAGATGAAAGCACACTTCCTAGAGTTTGTCAAGAAAATGCTTGTCAATGATCATGCAGAGCTAGCTCCTCCACTCCAGGAAGGCCAAGAGTGTTGGTACCTCCCCTCCTCCGGAGTCTATCACCCCAAAAAGCCGGAACAGATCCGCGTGGTGTTTGACTCCAGTGCACCATATCAGGGAGTCTCTCTTAATGATGTACTCCTCACAGGGCCTGATCTCAACAACAGCCTCTTGGGGGTATTCATGAGATTCAGGGAAGAGCCCGTCGCCATCACTGCCAATATCCAGCACATGTTTCACTGCTTTGTGGTGAGAGAAGACCACAGAGACTTCCTCCGCTTCCTGTGGTATCACAACAACAACCCCAGCAGAGACATTGTGGACTACAGAATGCGTGTCCATGTCTTCGGCAATAGCCCGTCCCCTGCTGTCGCCATATACGGACTAAGGAGGGCTGCCAAGGAAGAAGACGACGACTTTGGCAGTGATGTGAGAGGGTTCATCGAACGAGAGTTCTACGTCGATGACGCACTGAAGTCATTCCCGACCGAAGCAGAGGCCATCAGTACCCTCGGACGAGCTCAGGAACTACTTGCACTATCCAACCTCAGGCTACACAAGATAGCCTCTAACAGACCAGCAGTGATGGAGGCATTCTCCCCTGAAGATCGTGCTAAGGATGTCAAGGATCTAGACCTCTTCACTGATGACCTCCCCCTACAGCGTAGCCTAGGAGTGTCTTGGAACATAGCAACAGACACGTTCACGTTCCAAGCCTTAGATGACAAGAAACCGTTCACACGTAGAGGAGTGCTCTCTACAGTCAACAGCCTATACGACCCTCTCGGCTTCTTAGCCCCTGTCACTATAAAAGGCAGGCTGCTCCTCAAGGAACTCTCCACACGCGCTGAAGAGTGGGATTCACCCCTCCCTGAAGAGATGGAAGCAGAGTGGAACAGATGGAGAGACTCACTTCAAGACTTACAGGAGATCCAAATACTTCGCTCCTATACGTCCTTCTCTCCCTCAGATGTCCAATTCAAGGAGCTTTGTGTCTTTGCAGACGCATCTGCTAAGGCCATTGCAGGTGTGGCTTATCTGAAGGTCACCACTCAAGATGGACAAAGCAAAGTCGGCTTTGTCTTTGGAAAGGCCAAGTTGGCACCCCAGCCAGACCTCACCATACCCAGATTGGAACTGTGCGCAGCAGTATTAGCAGTCGAGATTACAGAGTTCATAGTGGAGGAGATGGATCTGAAGTTCGACAGCATCAAGTATTATTCAGACAGCAAAATGGTGCTAGGATACATCCATAACCAAACTAGATGGTTCTACGTCTACGTGAACAACAGGGTCCAATGTATCCGACAGTCCACATCCCCCGACCAGTGGAGGTACGTCCCCACAGACCTGAACCCAGCTGACCATGGGTCTAGATCTGTAACAGCATCCCTTCTCAGCAGCACGACATGGCTGTCAGGACCTGCTTTTCTTCAGGATCCGTCCCTACACTCTTCTGAACTCAATGAGTCATTTGACCTCCTCAACCCTGTTTCTGACTCCGAGATACGCCCACAAGTCACAGCGAACGTTATTCAAATCTCTAAGGACCTGATGAGCACCAAATGCTTCGAGCGTTTCTCCAAATGGAATACTCTCATAAAGACAGTAGCATGCCTAACCCACATAGCTCATACCTTCTCCCAGCCTACACAAGAGAGTAGCTGCCATGGGTAGCACATCTGTCGTAAGAGTCCCTCTGAAGAGGATCTCAAGAGCACCAAAATCCTTGCGATGAAGTGCGTCCAACACGAGTGTTACTCAGAAGAGTTGAAGTGCATAGCAGCAGAACACAGCCTACCCCCTCACAGCAGTCTACGGGAGCTGCATCCTATCATCGACACCGATGGACTTCTCAGAGTTGGGGGACGCATATCGCAGTCGTCAAAGAAGGAACAGCAAAGGTCTTCTCTCGGCCTGTCTCTGAGGTGGTCCTTCTTTTGTCGCCAGAGGACTCCACTGACAAGTAGAGTTAGGATTATGTGGGGTCGTTAACGACCCCAGACGGGGAGTGTTCTGGACTTATTACATGCAGATAGCACCCTCTAGTGGTAGTTATTGTATAGCAGTGTGTTATTTGACCTTCTTCCTGTCTGCCCCGGAAGTAGTATTCCAGGGAGTGTTTTGCTGAGTTGTGAACAAAGCCCACATGAAGCAGCCATTCTCAATCCTCCTCCATCTTTCCTTATATGCTAGGCAAGATGCAATGTCTGTGAGTATCCTTGTTTAGTAACATGATAACAACCTTGTCGGTGTAGTATTTTGACAATACTTTGTCCATAAGAAGTTTATTAACTGTTAGCTACCGAGGTTTAGCTCCAGTGCTATTTACTTATACAGTTAGCCTATTCTGTTTTCATAAATATGTTTGTATCTTATGTAACATCTATTGTATATTACTCAGCTCTGTGTACAAAACATACTTTGTCTTTGTTTACAGTTTCACAATTTTATTCAAGTAAAGCTTCAAAACCGCACCCTGTTTCTCGAGGAGTTGTTTGAATGAGTGGTTAGCTGGCTGGATAACTGGATGGGAGTACATCTAGCAAGACCAGTACAACTCTAGTGGGGCTCTGGCCAAGGGCTTTGCAGTGGCATGGTTGTGTGAGCACTTGGAGAGGAGCCCCCACTTCCTTCTTGTCTGCCACCAGCATCCCTCTCATGGGTCAGCCCCACTTCAGATCTAGCAGGTGGCTTGACAGCACCTTGCTGCACTTCAGGGGGGCCACGAGGACCCGTTTCTGCACTGGAAGTCCTACTCCAGAGGACTTCCATGAAGGTCTGGTTTCTATGCTCAATAGCTGACCATCGCTCCTCAAGAGATGTCAGTCTATTCTGAGCAATGACCATGTTTTCTACCCTCTGGCGACTTAGCTCCTCCATGGCCATAGCCATCCTCTCCTCTACTGCAGCCATCCTATCCACGGAGGTTGCCATCCTTTCCGTGGTGATGCATTCATGCGCCAATGCCTCCACAAAGGCTCTGCTCATGTTCGCGATGGACTCCTCCATTCGCTCGACACTCGCAGCAACCCTGGAGACAAAACCTGCCAGAGACTCCTGCACCTGTTTCTGGGGTTCCAGCACTGCTCTCCTTCTGGATGAACCCGGAGGCACAGGGTCGACATGCAGCTGAGCCGAGCTGGCAGAGTCCTGCGCCCTCTGACAAGGACTCTCCATTGCTGTCCCTGTCTCCACCATCTGCTGATGCTCACTTGTGAGCTGTGATACACCAGGTGCCAACAGTACTCTATCTCGCGAAGGTCCCACCGAGGTGTGAGTGTCTGCACTGTTGCTGGGTGCTCTGAATTCTGCTGACGCTGTGCCCTCAGAGGTTGCAGCTTCCTCTGAGGAGTCTGGAAGCTCAGGCTCTTCCTCCTGCACAGTGGGGACTGATGCTTTTGATGGTCCTGTGCAGGAGTAAAGGAAAGAGTTAGAGATGTGAGGTCAAGGTTACATGAACATTGAATAGTGCAGATGATCATAAGTCAATCTGTTAGAGCATCAGATTCATTATCAGCGACTCATGCAATGTCAATGAGAGAGATGCCAAACTATTCAGTCACCAGCTTGCTGCGATGTGCCCATCTGTCCATCCCCCACTTGGGAATCCTCCTCGATCCAGGCGATTTCCAGGGCCGCCTCTTCCCAGGCGGTGAGCTGGGCTACAGAGGGTGGCCCTCCTCCTGTCATGGCTCTTTCCCTCTTATTGTGGGCTCTCTTTTCCTGCAATGAGGGACACAAGTGGAGTTTGAGTGAGAATGAAGGAGTGAGTGTAGAGAATCCATAGCATCGATGCTTAGAAGGATACAAAGGACCTTCCCTGTGTGTTGAAAGTTGTTGTTGTCATGGCATCACAGTGATAGGGAGCGTGAGGGCTGCATGGTCGAATAGTTAAGTGAATGTGACCTTAGAGAGAGAGCGAATGGGTAAGGGTGCAGGCATGTAAGTGTCAAGTGGGATGTGGAGGAAGAGGTTGGCAAAGCAGAGTGCTGGTGAGGAGAGGCGATGGGGATCAGATTGAGGGTGATGGGAAAGTCAAACTCACTTTTCCTGTGCGGAGAAGGTCATGAAACCTCTTCCTGCACTGCAGCCAGGTTCTGCAACTCAGCGAAATGGAGCTGACCTCCTGGGACATTTATAGCCACACAGCTTTTGTCTGCTGGGGTGGCTTTTTTCTCCCTGAGGAAGGGAACAGCACCTCCTTATTGCAGCTGGCTCCGTGCACCAGAGCTTGGAGGGAGGGCTCATCAAATTGAGGAGCATACTTTTGCCTGATCGTGGACATTGTCGGGAAATCAACTCCCCCTTCATACAATTTGCAGAGCCTTTGCACTCTCCAGAAGAAGCAAGGCTGCTTGCAGGTCTTAAATCCAGCAGCATTGATGACGTCATTGGCGGCGACTTTCTGTATGAAAAGACTAATTGGGCCAAGAGTTCCCACACACAGGAAATCAGTTGCCCAATTAGGGGAAAATCCCACTTTTTCACCACTTCAATTAGGAGTCGGGGTCCTGACACGATTTCCACCTGACACGCCCCAGCCCGCCCACACTGACAAAATCCAGCCAATAGATTCACAAATAGATTCAGTGCAACAAATTAAGCCCTTGTAGAATGTACAGTCCTAACCATGTCCTATGAAGTTGAAAATGTCTTATTATATTATTTCAACAGGCTTAGATATAGTAGGAGTTAAAAAAAGTACTGGCATATAGGTCTTCTGACATGATATATAGAAAGTAGGTTAACAGCATAGAAGTGCAACTGATCTCAATTCTATCTAAGGAAAACACAATGTGGCACACTGGAACAACCAAATAATGTTAAATAATTACTAACCCATTTTTATTTTGTGTAATAGATCTGCAAAGCCTTGTTAATTGCTATTTCAAAACAAAAATTCTTCACAATGAACTGCTCTCCTCCAAATCATTGATCAATAGTGTTTGGGGCAGATCACTGAAGAGAATGAAATAGTTTCAAATATATTTTTGCAGGACATTAGAAACTATGATTTATAAAGATATGGACAATACAATTTAAAGAAATATTTACATTTATAGAGAGTCTTATCACATCGTCAAAACCTCTCATAGTGCTTCGCCTGATGAATCACCTTTTTGCATTGCAGTTACTGTTGGTCTGTGCAAATGCCTGCAAAAGCAAAGAGATGTTCTTCAGTAGTGCTTAGAACATAAGAACGTAAGAAATAGGAGCAGGTGTAGGCCATTTGACCTCTCAAGCCTGCTCCATCATTCAATAAGATCATGACAAATTCGACCTCAACTCCACCTCCCTGCCAGATCCCCATATCCCTTGATTCCCTTAATATCCAAAAATCTATCGATCTCTGTCTTGAATATAATCAACAACTAAGCCTCCACAGCCCTCTGGGGTAGATAATTCCAAAGATTCACCACCCTCTGAGTGAAGAAATTCCTCCTCATCTCTGTCCTCCAATGGCCGACCCCTTATTCTGAGACTGTGACCCCTGGTTCTCGACTTCCCAGTCAGGGGAATCATCCTCTCTGCATCTACCCTGTCAAGCCCTGTAAGAATTTGGTATGTTTCAATGAGATCACCTCCCATTCTTCTAAAATCTAGAGAATATAGGCCTAGTCTACTCAATCTCTCCTCATAGGACAATCCCCCCATCCCAGGAACCAGTCTGATGAACCTTCGTTGCACTCCCTCTATGGCAAGTATATCCTTCCTTAGGTAAGGAGATCAAAACTGTACACAATACTCCAGGTGTGGTCTCACCAGAGCCCTATATAATTGCAGTAAGATGTCTTTACTCTTATACTCAAGTCCTCTTGTAATAAAAGCCAACATGCCATTTGCTTTCTTAATTGCTTGCTGTTCCTGCATGTCAACTTTCAGTGATTTGTGTACAAGGACACCCAGGTCCCTCTGAACGCTAACATTTCCCAATCTCTCATACTCTGCTTTTCTATTTTTCCTACCAAACTTCACATAACTTCACATTTCTCCACATTATATTCCATTTGCCATGTTCTTGCCCATTCACTTAGCCTGTCTATATCCCCTTGAAGCCTCCTTGCATCCTCCTCACAACTTACATTCTCACCCAGCTTTGTATCATCAGCAAACTTGGATATATTACTTTTGGTCCCCTCATCCAAATCATTGATATAGATTGTGAATAGCTGAGGCCCAAGCACTGATCCTTGCGGTACCCCACGAGTTACAGCCTGCCAACCCGAAAATGACCCACTTATTCCCACTCTCTCTTTTCCGTTTGTTAACCAATCCTCAATCCATGCTAATATATTAACCCCAATCCCATGAGCCCTAATTTTGTTTAATAACCTCTTGTGTAGCACCTTATCGAATGCCTTCTGAAAATCCAAATACACCACATCCACTGGTTCCCCCTTATCTATACTGCTAGTTACAACCTCAAAAATCTCTAACAGATTTGTCAAACACGATTTCCCTTTCATAAATCCGTGTTGACTCTGCCCAATCCTATTATTATTTTCTAAGTGCCCTGTTACCACGTCCTTAATAATAGATTCTAGCATTTTTCCTACTACTGATGTCAGGCTAACTAGTCTGTAGTTCCCCGTTTTCACTCTCCCTCCTTTCTTAAATAGTGGGGTTACATTTGCTTATCTTCCAATCCGCGGGAACCATTCTAGAATCTATGGAATTTTGGAAGATGACAACCAATGCATCCTCTATCTCTATAGCCACCTCTTTCAAAACCCTAGGATGTAGGCCAGCAGGTCCAGGGGATTTATTGGCTTTCAGTCCCATTAATTTGTCCAGTACTATTTTTTTTACTAATACTAATTTCTTTCAGTTCCTCATTCTCGCTAGACCCTTGGTTCTCCACTATTTCTGGGAGGATTTTTGCGACTTCTTCCATGAAGACAGACACAAAGACCGGAGTGTGGGATTGGAGGCAGGACCGCTGTCAAAATCACAAAGATTGACAGCGGGCAGAAAACCCGCTGTCATCCCGCCTCCAATCAATCTTCCCAAGTGTCGGGTCCCCGATTTGCACATGGACCCGACACCTAGCGGCGGGAAGAGGATTATAGCCACTTACCTGGCTGTTAACAGGTATTTGATACTTGTTAACAGGCTCTTTTTCCATTTTGCCGCTTCTGCCTCGAGTTCCCCGACGTCCAGACACCACGCCAGGTAAGTGTGATGTGTTTTGAGTCTACTGTAATGTTTCTGTATTGATGACAGCTGCAGAAGTGGTGTGAAGGATCCAATGGTGCACTGATGAGTTTCAGAGGTAAAAAAATGTTGGGAAAATCATTTTTAATGTATTTACACTTTTCTGTAGGTAACAGGTTTTGAATTGGCTGTCTAGTCCCACCTCACTGGGAGAACCTCTCTCACCAGTGACAGATCACTTCTGTAACCTCACCTGCAGCGGTCATCTGTTCTAGCCTAAGGAGGGAGTCTTTGGAGAGCCTGGGTGCAAGATCTCACCTGTGAACAGTCATTGTCAATGTTTGCAGCTCTTCAATGCTGTCAAACACTGAGAAATGAGCTGTCAAAGAAAAATTGTGCATGGTCTCTTTAAGAAAACCAGCAGATGACGCGTCATCAAATGACGTCATCTGACCAGCTTCCGCTTACTTGGCCGGCAAGCTCGCAGGGCAGAGTTAACAAGGCCAATCAACGTAAAATCACGTCCATTGGCTGGATGCAGTTGGGGGGCGGGACTGGAACCCGGATACCAGCTGACTCGCTCCCAAGCCACACCCATTGGCAAAATTGCATCCAGTGTATTTGTTTAATTTCTCTGCCATTTCCTTATTCCCTATGATAATTTCTCCTGTCTCAGCCTATAAAGGGCCCACATTTACTTTAGCTAATCTTTTCCTTTTTACATACCTATAGAAGCTTTTACAGTCTGTTTTTATGTCTCTCGCTAGTTTACTCTCATATTCTATTTTCCCTTTCTTTATCAATTTCTTGGTCCTCCTTTGCTGAATTCTAAAATCCTCCCAATCCTCAGGCATACTACTCTTTCGGCAACATTATAAGCCTCTTCCTTTTAACTCCTCTTGTTAGCCATGGTTGGACCACTTTTCCTGTGGGATTTTTGTGCCTTAAAAGGAATGTACTTACTTTTTGAAGTGACAAATAATGCATTAAAATGACCTTAGCCCCTTGGATTAATTATGTATTACTGTAGCACTACTTTTGGATTTATTCAGTGCATTGATTTGGATGAGAAAAGGTCTAGGATGGGAGAGCTGGCTGATGAATGGCAAGAAGGAGGGAGGTCTAGGTCTTCCTAACCCCGATTGTTACCACATAGCCTAGCATGCAATTCCCATGCAGAAGCTAACATAGGAGATAGCAAATAGCACAATCTTTGCTTCCAGCTGGGAAAGTACAGGAATCCCGAGATCAGTAACAGTGACCTGTATCAGCCATTAACAGCCTCACTGTAGAATAATCCAGCTCTCATGTTAAGGGTCGGAAAGAGAAAAGTATGATCTAGGTAATAAACATGCACAGTGCCTCCTGAATGTTATTTTGTAGCTGATTTGCAAAATTTTTATGATATGCTTCACAGGGATCTCTTTCAACATGTGCAGTTGTGCTGTGTGGTGAATACATTATGGGAAAGGAGATCCCAAGGTCCCCAACCTTAGAATTGAACTCAGCCAGTATACAATATATAACTTGTCAAATGTAGAAATATCTGAATTTGAAGAATAACACAGAGCTGCAAAGGCTGTAATGAGCAAAAGAAAGGGCATTAAATTCAGAACATAGGTGGAACTCCATGTAAAACATTGGACCGGATCCTGCTGGAACAATAATGCCGTGTTAATGATGCACGATGTTATTAATGTGCAAATTAACCAGCAAAATCCGCTGTTTGCTTTGCACAAATGGCATCGTGCGCTTAGCCTCCCCGTTATTTTTAAGAACTTGCTGGATTTGCACATTAATTGACCATTAAACCATGCCACAGAATGTTAGGACTGGAACTTAACACCGTAAATAACAACGTGATAATAGTTAATACAATGCCAATCAACCTCTCCGGCCCAGAAAGGGAACAATTTAAACTGTTCAATCTCAATCCTGTACATAGTAAATTGATGATAGAGATTTTAAATATGCCAAATTTTAAATTTTTCATTTTTTTCCTAAATTTTCCTTGCTATTTTCTCCTTCTCTTAAACCAATCTTTCTTTCCCTCTCTTTATTTATCTTTCTATGTCTGATTTCACTCTAATTCACCCACTTCAATTTACCCTCCTCTGCTGTTCCTGTTTCTTTCTCAATGCTTAAATCTCATTGTTTAAGGAGGGAAACTGATCACCCCACCATTCACCATTCTCTAAGATCCCAGATGCCCTCTTGCCGCACCGTTATCAGCTCGCACTTCCAGAAAGTTACGGCGCAAAATAACTTTGAACCTCGAAGGATGCAGGATAAAGTCTAACTGACGCCATACACCGTGAGATGCCCGACTCCAGCAAGATCTGGCCCACTGTGTACAAATCACTGTAGCAGGTTGAAACTAACTTAACTGCACAGCACACTTCAACTTCCATATGGGTCACCACTATGGGTCAGACACCAAATATTGATTCAGATTGGTACCTGGGAGTTCCAGTGGATGGTAACTTTAACCTGGACACAACGTGAATGAGAAAAGGGTGCTTTGGTCATTCTTTTCTTTTTTTAAAAGGCACCAAAGTCCCAATGCAGGTTAAGGTTGTGGTGTACAAGAAGTGTGCCCAAATCGTTCTCCTTCATGGTTCAGAATTTTGGCCCATGTGTGATGTTCAGCACCAAGCTGCAAAGTGGGTTTGTGAATAAAGCGTAAACAACTGAAAGTCTGACCTGCATGGTCCTGTCCTTCAGCATCCTGGAAGGGAAAGTCAGCTTCACATTAGCATACCTCTGTGCAAAAGCCTCTCACCTGAGAACCTGTATTAGGCGGCCTGGTACATAGCATTGGATTTAGACATGCAAAACATTAAAGTGTCCGGCATACTGCAAGCTCTCCTCTGCCAGTCCTCCCACCATGCTGAAGACCAGGGCGGTGATTTTCCATGAGAGTTCTCCTGCAGGTCTGCCGTAACTTTCACGGAAGAGCCAAGGAATACCAGATAAAACAACGTAAAACAACGTTTGCACTGTTTCTCTGCCAAAGTTATGGCAGACGAGCAGGAGAACCCCAATGAAAATTCACCCCCCACCACAGATGTATAGCTGATAATGGATGCCAGTCCATCTTGAAATGTGGGTGATACACATAGACATTTGCTGATGTTGTAATGAATGCTTACATAGACATTAGAGGTTTTCCCTCAGGTATCGAGCACTGGTGACCTATCTGGGAATAATCACAGAAAATGGTATTTGTAGGCCCAGATGACCTGCTGGTTGCCTTTATGGAACGAGTAGTAAAGGAGAATCCACACTACAGAGATGATGTTAAGGAAATACAAAAGATAAGGCTGAAGCATTTGCAACCTTCTTCAGCAAGAAGTGCCGAGTGGATGAACCGTCTCGGCCTCCTCCTGAGCTCCCCACCATCACAGAAGCCAGCCTTTAGCAAATTCGATTCACTCCACGTGATATCAAGAAACAGATGAGCACACTGGATACAGCAAAGGCTATGGGCCCCGACAACATCCCGGCTGTAGTGCTGAGGACTTGTGCTCCAGAACTAGCTGCACCTCTAGCCAAGCTGTTCCAGTACAGCTACAACACCACAACACATCTATCCAACAATGTGGAAAACTGCCCAGGTATGTCCTGTCCACAAAAAGCAGGACAAATCCAATCCGGCTAATTACTGCCCCATCAGTCTACTCTCAATCACCAGCAAAATGATGGAAGGTGTTATCAACAGTGCTATCAAGCAGCACTTATTCACCAGTAACCTGCTCACCGATGCTTAGTTTGGGATCTGCCAGGACTACTTGGCTCCAGACCTCATTACAGCCTTGGCCCAACATGGAAAAAAGAGTTGATTTCCATAGGTGAGGTGAGAGTGAGTGCCCTTGACATTAAGGCAGCATTTGACCGAGTGTGGCATCAATGAGCCCTAGTAAAATTGAAGTCAATGGGAATCAGCAGGAAAACTCTCCACTGACTGGAGTCATACCTAGCACAAAGGAAGATTGTTGTGGTTGTTGGTGGCCAATCATCTCAGCCCTAGGACATCGCTGCAGGAGTTCCTCAGGGCAATGTCCTAGGCCCAACCATCTTCAGCTGCTTCATCAATGACCTTCTCTCCATCATAAGGTCAGAAGTGGGGATGTTCACTGAGGATTGCACAGTGTTCAGTTCCACTCACAACTCAGAAAATGGTTGAAAAGTGGCAAGTAACATTCGTGCCACACAAGTGCCAGGCAATGACCATCTCCAACAAGAGAAAGACTAACCACCTCCCCTTGACATTCAATAGCATTACCATTGTCGAATCCCCCACCATCAACATCCTGGGGGGTCACCATTGACCAGAAACTTTACTAGACCAACCACATAAATAACCTGGCTACAAAAGCAGGTCAGAGGCTGGGTATTCTGCAGCAAGTGTCTCACCTCCTGACTCTCCAAAACCTTTCCACCATCTACAAGGCACAAGCCAGGAGTGTGATGGAATACTCTGCACTTGCCTGGATGAGTGCAGCTCCAACAACACTCAAGAAGCTCGACACCATCCAGGACAAAGCAGCCTGTCTGATTGGCATCACATCCACCATCTTAAACACTCACTCCCTCCACCACCAGTGCACTGTGTCTGCAGTTGTTAAGTCCGTGAATGATTGAGACACGGACTAGCAGGAGAGAAACAAACAAGTCTTTACTGGTGAAAGGCATAAACGAAACTAACCAACAGAGGCTCTCTAGCGCCTTTTATACAGGGGTGGTCACTGCCGGTATTGCAGTCTGAGACCAGTTATTCTCTTAAAGGTACATACACAACAATTCCTCCCCTTTTAGATAAACAGTACATAACATTCATTTAACACTAATGATAACGAATTACAATCACAATTACTGTTGCTAGATACATTGGTTAAGTTTAAGCAATTATAAGTTCAGTCTTGGAGGAGGCTTCCTGATTCTGTCTAGATAACGCCTCTTTGGAGTATCAGGTTCTTCTGGCAATGTTGAGTCGGAATTAATGTCGTTGTTCGGTTCATCTGCTTCCAATATTACTGGTTCTGCGGTAGCTGCAATTGGAACGTCAATTTCATTACCAGGTGTATCAGATCATGGTGTGGAGTTGACGTTTTCCAGTGACTCTAGAATCTGGTCAGCATGGCGTCTTACAATGCTCTCCGCAACGTCCACGGTATACATGAGAGGTCCTTGTCGTGTACAAATCGTTCCTGGCTGCCATTTCTCAGTGCGGTAGTCCCGGGCCAAAACTGGTTGACCTATCTTAAAACTCCTGGTCGGCCTTTCATTCATATTCTGAAACTGCCTGTTCTCCACATCTCTTCGGACGTTTGGCTTAACCAAATCCAAGCGGCATCGTAGTCTTCGATTGAAGAACATCATGGCTGGAGTTTGGTTGGTAACCGCATGTGTCGCATTCCGGTAGGCAAACAAGAAGTTGTCCACCTTGTGTTGTAGGGGTATATCTTCATTACACATTGCCTTGATAGCCTTCTTGAATGTTTGAACAAACCTCTCGGCCAATCCATTAGTGGCTGGATGATATGGGGCAGATGTGTAATGCTTAACACCATTGTTCTTTAAGAACCTCCGGAACTCTTCAGACACAAACTGTGGTCCATTGTCAGAGCAAATCTGTTCAGGCAGCCCATTCCTGGTGAATATGGTTCGTAAGACTGCGATAGTTTTTTCCGTGGCGGTTGAGGACATTTTTATTACCTCTGGTCACTTTGAATGTGCATCCACCGCAATTAAAAACAGCAAGTCCATGAAGGGACCAGCAAAATCAATGTGCACCCTTTGCCATGGAGATGAGGGCCACTCCCATGGATGCAGAGGAGCTTGTGGTGGGGCGTTTTGGACCTTCTGGCATCCTGCACAGCTCTGGGTCATCTCTTCGATTTCTCTATCGACTCCCGGCCACCACACAAACGCTCTGGCTAAGCTCTTCATTTTTACCCCACCCAGATGACCCTCATGAAGCTCATTGAGCACTCTATCCGTCAACTTAGGTGGAATTACTACTCTGGATCCACACATCAAGGTTCCTCTGCACACTGACAGCTGTTCTCTTCTGGACGAAAATGCTGGCAACAGTGGTTCGCCATGTGCTGGCCATCCCTTCACCGTTAAATCATAGACCCGTGATAGTGTCGGGTCATTCCGTGTTTCCTTTTCTATGTTTGCATTCGTCACAGGGAGACATTCGACTATGGTCGAGTGGAATAACTCCATTGGATCCACTGCAAGGTCTTCTTCTTCCACCGTCGGCAACGGTAGACGTGACAATCCATCAGCATTTCCATGCTGTTTAGTTCCCCTGTACTCGATGTCATATTGGTGTGCCCCTAGGAAAAGGGACCATCTCTGCAGCCGTTGTGCTGTCATTATCGGTACGCCCTTCTGAGGGTTGAAAATGGAGACAAGAGGTTGATGATCGGTTAGTAGAGTAAATTTCTGACCGTGCAGATAGTGATTGAACTTCTTCACCCCCCACACTAGGCTGAGGGCCTCTCTGTCAATCTGGGCGTAGTTACGCTCAGCAGAAGTTAACGAGCGTGACGCAAAAGCTATCGGCCTCTCCAAACCATCAAGGAATTTATGTGACAGTACCGCCCCAATGCCGTAGGGAGACGCATCACACGCCAGCCTGATTGGCAGTGCTGGGTTGTAGTGAGCCAATACTTCCTTCGAAGTGATTAAGTCCTTCCTCTTCTGAAAAGCACGTTTACAATCAATCATCGCTCCATTTCCATGCTACCCCTGTTCGTAGCAGGGCGTTCAGTGGATGCAGAATTGTCGACAAATTCGGCAAAAACTTATGATAGTAATTCACCAACCCGAGGAATGGCCTCAGTTGCGACACATTTTCAGGCGCTGGGGCCTTAACAACTGCTTCAATTTTGTCAGGGGACTTATATAACCCCTCTTCATCAATCACGTGGCCACAATACGATATCTGTTTCTTAAAAAATTCGCACTTGGGGCGGTTGGCTCGCAGCCCATGTTCCCGTAGTCTAGTGAGCACCTGTTCTAGGTTGTTAAGGTGTTCACTGTCATCTTCACCTGTTACAAGGATGTCGTCCAAGTGACACTGAGTCCCCGGAATCCCTTGCAGGACTTGTTCCATCGCTCTTTGCCATATCGCCGGAGCCGATGCTACTCCGAATACCAATCGATGATGTTGGTAAAGACCTTTGTGAGTGTTTATCGTGAGATGCTTCCTAGAGGATTCTTCAACCTCCATCTGCAAATATGCTTGTGCTAGGTCAATTTTTGTAAAACGCTTCCCTCCAGACAGCGAGGCGAAGATGTCTTCTATCCTTGGAAGAGGATATTGTACTGTGTGAAGGACAGGGTTCACCGTCACCTTGAAATCCCCACAGATGCGAATCTTCCTTGGCTCTCCGGACTTATTGCTTAACGTTTTTTTCATGACAGGAACGATGGGTGTCGCCCACTCGCTCCAGTCGACCTTAGACAACAGGCCCGCCTTCTCCAGATTCTCCAGCTCTGCCTCGACGGCTGGACGAATTGCATATGGTACCGGTCTCGCTTTGAAAAACTTGGGAACTGCATTCTCTTCTATTTTTAATGAGGCGGTTACGCCTTTAAGCGTGCCCAGTTCTTGTTGAAATACCTCTTTGGCGTTAGCTAAGATTGTTGACAATCGTCCAGGAGTGACGTCTTCATCTTTTTTACCGTCCACCGTCATTGCATGAATGGAATGCCAATCTAAGTTTATCTTCCTGATCCATTCCCGTCCCAATAACGGTGGTCCACCATTTGGCAGTATGTAGAGATACAATTTCCGTATTTTCTTGCCATTGTATTCGACAGGCACCCTTATTTTTCCTCTGGGGTATACTTTTTGCCCCGTATACATCGTCAAGACGATGGGTGTCTCTCTCAAGGGTATGTGTGAAAATAGCCGCTCATAGTCTCGCCGATTCATGACGGTTAGCGCTGATCCTGTATCCAATTCCATTTTAACTTGGGACCCTGCTATCATGAGGGTGACCCAAATGGTTCGGTGATCCTCTTTTGCGATTACATTGTGAAGTTTGAGACAGCTTAATCTCCTGTTCTCGGATTCACTATCGCTCATCTGGTCTTCGGAACTACTGCCCATCATCTTTTGTACTTTCTTGTACGGTTCCTTAGTAGCCTTTTTGTTGTCGCTGTTCTTCTTCCCAGACCTACAAACTCGTGCAATGTGTCCAATCTTCCTGCATTGTCTGCATATTTTGTCTTTGGACCAGCAGCCCTTCTGGTCATGGTTTGTTCTGCCGCAGCGATAACATTTTGCAAATCCCCGTGTCATTTCATGGGTGCTGTATTCCTGTGGCTTTTGTTGAATTTCTGCAGCTCCCCTGGCTGCTGCTTCATACAATACTGCCACGCTGAAAGCCTTACCTAGCGTCAGCTCTTTTTCTGCGAGTAACTTCTTCTGTGTTCCTTCACTCAGGAGTCCACAGACAAATTTGTCCCGTAGGGTATCTGCCAGTCCTGCTCCGAACTGGCAGTGCTTTGATCGCTTGCGTAGTTCCGTAAGATACTCAGCATTGCTCTCATCTTTGTGCTGAGTTCCCCTGTGGAATTTAAATCTTTCTGCTATCAACAGCGGTGCAGGGTTTAAGTGCTCCTGTAGAACAGCAACAATTTCGTTAAAACTCTTCGCCTTCGGTTTGGCTGGAGTAATCCGATCCCGCAATAGGCCATACGTTCTAGCACCCATTACGTTTAGCAATATTGATGCCTTTTTCCCCTCCGCTATTTCATTTGCCTCGAAATATACCTCGACTCTTTCCACATACGTGGTCCAGTCCTCTAATGTATTATCAAAAGCAGTGATACAGCCAGTCTTCGGCATCTTGCAAATCTAAAATGGTGTCTCCCGCGCTTTGCCTTCTTCCCTGCTGTTGTTAGCGCTGCTTTCCATGGTTTCCTGCGCATTAAATATTAATTTGTTTTCTTTTATTATCTTCCCGTCGTGGAGTGGACCCTTTTGGACACTTCCCTCCCTCTTCTGAGGTCCGAACGCTGCCCAACTTTGAAACACCGGCCGCGCCCTGTGTGCTCCACCCTCTCTCTCTCTCCTTGCTTCCCGACTCGCTGCCTGGCCCCGTTGCAGCCCAGGAAGGATCAGAGCACTACCTGCCACCAGCCCGATTAGCTGGGAAACCACGGACCGAGGAACCCAGCCTGGCTCTGGACAGTCTCTCCTGCAAGTTTTGAACTCGATGATTGACGGTCGACGCCCGTTTCTCGAGTTTCAATGGCCGATTTTTTTTTTCCTCTTTCTTCTGGCTCCGACCTTCAACATCGTCGTCGGAGCTGCTGCTGAGTTGCAGGTAAGTTCGTTTCTAACTCGTTGCCAGTGTTAAGCCCGTGAATGATTGAGACACGGACTAGCAGGAGAGAAACAAACAAGTCTTTACTGGTGAAAGGCATAAACGAAACTAACCAACAGAGGCTCTCTAGCGCCTTTTATACAGGGGTGGTCACTGCCGGTATTGCAGTCTGAGACCAGTTATTCTCTTAAAGGTACATACACAACAGCAGTGTGTACCATCTACAAGTTGCACTGCAGCAACACGCCAAGGCTTCTTCAGCTGCACCTCCCAAACTCACAAGCTCTACCACCTGGAAGGACAAGGGCAGCAGATGCATGGAACACCACCACCTCCAAGTTCCCCTCTAAGTCACACACCATCCTGACTTGGAAGTATATCACTGTTCCTTCATCATCGCTGGATCAAAATCCTGGAACTCCCTACCTAACAGCACTGTGGGAGTACCTTCGCCACACAGAGTGCAGCGGTTTAAGAAGGTGGCTCACCACCACCTTCTAAAGGGCAATTAGGAATGGGCAATAAATGGGCCTTGCCAGCGACACCCACATCCCATGAATGAATTTTTAAAAAGTGACGTACAACTGTCTGATATGAGGAAATACTAATATGAAGAATGATTTGAACAGTTGCGGCTGTTTTCATTAGATTAGAAGAGATTATGGGATGATTTGATAGACATGTTTAAAATTATGAAGGGATAGGGCAGAATAGATAGAAACAAGCTATATCTGGTGATTGAACGGTCTAGAATAAAGGGACACAGATATAAGATTACATGTAAGAGATTTAGGACAGAGAGCAGAAGAAACTTTTTTTACACAGAGGTTTGGGAGGCTACGAAATGCACTACCTGTGACTAAACATTGAGGAATATGTTAAATAGGTGTTTGAAGAATAGGGGGATAAAAGAATATGAGAGCAGGGCAGGCACATGAGATTAGTGTTGTGTATGTACCTTTAAGAGAATAACTGGTCTCAGACTGCAGTACCGGCAGTGACCACCCCTGTATAAAAGGCGCTAGTAAGCCTCTAGTTTCAGTTTCCCGATTGACTCCTTTCAGTAAAGACTTGTTTTGTTCAACTCCTGCTGTCCGTGTCTCAATCATACACGGACATAAGAATTAGAATGACTGTTCATGTAGAGGATAAACACCAACATGGACTGGTTGGGCCAAATGGCCTGTGTCCGTGTTGTAATTTTGAAGTAGTTCTATATAATAGATTAACTGGTCGTAATCTTGATAACCTAGATTAAATACAATATATTAAGACACTGCCCAGATGCCAAGCTGCCAACAATCGAGGAATAGCTCTCAGTAGTACTAGATACAGCAGCTGGGGAGCAGATGTTTCTTTAGTTGATAGACAGAGTGAAAAGATATGATAGAATATGGGCATGTCTGAGGAATTATAAAGAGGAGAACAATTTCAGCTTTGCAGGAGGGGTGGGGGGTGGGGAAGGAAAGAAAGTCATTTGTAGTCCTGTAGATCCACAATATTATAGGAACAAGCTGACAGTATGGGGCCCTGTGGCCAAACTATGGCCTGTACAAAGCACAATGATAGCTATAGATATTCTAACTATACTTCATGATGTTGACTTTGTTTACCTTTTCATCTGGCTGCTTACAACTTATTTCTCTATACATACAAAAATATACTTTTACTTTACTTGGCAATATTTACCTTAAATCTGAATGTAAGTGACTAAAAATAAATTTTAAAAAGGGATATGGGGATCGGGCAGGAAAATGGAGTTGAGGTTGAAGATCAGCCATGATCTTATTGAATGGCAGAGCAGGCTCAAGTGGCCGAATGGCCTACTCCTGCTCCTGTGGCTTATATTCTTACCTTACAATAAACTGGGTATGTGGTGTATTTAAAAGAAAGAAAGACTTGTATTTACATAGCGCCTTTCACGACATCTCAAAGTGCTTTACAGACAATAAAGTACCTTTGAAGCGTGATGTATGAAATGCAGCTACAATTTTCACGCAGTGAACTCCCACAAATAGCAATGTGACAACGACTAGATAATTAGATTTTTTTTTAACTGATATTGGTTGAGGGATACTTATATGCCAAGATACAGGGGAAAACATCCTTGCTCTTATTTGAAATAAAGCTCTGGGACCTTTTATGCCCACCTGAGCAGTCAGTCGTTGGTTTAATGTCTCATTCGAAAGACGGCACCTCTAAACAGTGGATCACTCCCTCAGTACTGCACTGGAGTGTCAACTTAGATTTTTGTGTTCAAGTTTCTGGAGTGGGACTTGAACCCACAACCTTCTGACTCAGAAGTGAGAGTGCTACCCACTGAGCCACAGCTGACACCTTGAGCTGGATTTTACCAGCCCTGAGGAGGCGGGATTGGAGGTGGGACTGCTGGGAAAATCAAAAGAGAATGGGAGCAGGTCCCAAACCCGCTTCCAACCCACCTCCAAGCAATCTTCCCGGGAGTCGGGTCCCAGATTTGCGCAGGGACCCAACTCCTAGCAGCAGGAAGAGGATTATAGCCACTTAACTGCCTGTTAACAGGTAGTTAACAGGCGGTTAAGAGGCTTTTCCCCATTTTCTGACTTCTGCTGCAGGCTTCCCGATGTCGGGGAACACTGCTAGGGTAAGTGAGGCATGCTGTGGGTCTGTCATTATGTTGGTGTATAGATGACAGCTGCAGGAGTGGTGTGAAGGATGCAATGTGATACTGGTGAGTATCAGAGGTAAGGAAATGTTGGGAAAGTCATTTTTAATGTGTTTAGATTTTTCTGTAGGTGATGAGCTTTGAAGTGTTTGTGTGGCCTCACCTCATTGGGAGAAGTGACAGATCGCTTCTGTACCCTCACCTGCAGCTGCCATCTGTTTTATCCTAAGGAGAGAGCCATTGGAGAGCCTGGGTGCAAGGGCTCACCTTTGTACAGTGATTGTCAGTGTTTGCAGCACCTCAATGCTGTCAAACACTGTCAAATCATCTGTCAAAAATAAATGTTTCATGTCCCTTTAAGAAAACCATCTGACACCGGCTTTCCCTTAATTGGCCAGCAAGCCCACAGGGCGGGCTTAACAAGGCCAATCAGTGGAAAATAGCGTCTGTGCATTGGACATCGCTGGGGGCGGGACTAGAATCCTGAAGGCAGCAGTCCCGCCCCCAACTCGTCTGAGTAAAATCCAGCCCTTTAAGTCCATGTAAGTGTTCTTACAGATGGCTGACAATTAGAATTGTGAATCAAAACAGTAAAATCAAGCAAGACGACTGCATCGCTGAACATGAGTCATGCATTAATACACCAGAGTGGTATATCATATACTAGTCTCATACAGAGTGCCACTTAGATAGAATGTAAATGCAGTAAAATAATAAATTGAAAGTGTTGTTATGGTATTTCTAACTGAACAGAAAATACAGATTTAATGCTAACCACATAAAATGGGTTAGAAAAATTTGAACTTATTAACAACAAGGTAACAACAACAATATCAAAACTACCATAAATGCACCATCTCTGCTGAACCATGTGTGCTGTTTATCTATCAGACATCAGGCTGGAAAAAAAAATCATGTCATATCATCTGGCATAATGTAAAGTGTCATCATGACTTTCCTTTTTTCTTTCTGAAATGCTTTCCCACTTTTTATACCTAGTGCCAATATCAAGCACTCTCAGGTCAGAGATAGTGTGCCTTAACCTCAATTTCAAAAGTGTGCTTCCTACCATACAAGTCAGACAGATCAATTTCTATCCTTATGCACTCTCTGATTTAAACTGCCAATTTAGTGTCGGTTTAGTGCCAAATTGCAAAAAGCAGTTTCGTGCTGTCGATTTGTATCCACTAGAAACTGGGTTAAGGCCCTCAATTTATTTTACAGGAGAGAACCTGTAGAGTGAGACAGGAATTTCATCTCATTTGTCTTGACAAAATGCTCCTAAGGTGAACTTGCTGCATTGTGCAATTACCCTACCACCAATATCCTTCTTAAAAGGTAGCTATACTAAATTTTCATGGTAGGCATCAGTGGTGAGGAACCTTACATGTCACCAATGAATATTGGAAAATCCTGGGCACACTGCATAGGATTAAAAAAAAAAAATTCTCAGGGTATGAGCATTGCTAGCAAGAGCAGCATTTATTTCCCATCCCTAGTTGCTCTTGAAAAGCTGGTGGTGAGCTGCCTTCTTGAACCGCTGCAGTTCATGTGGTGAAGGTACTCCCACAGTGCTGTTAGGGAGGGAGTTCCAGGATTTTAACCCAGCGACGATGAAGGAACGGCGATATCTTTCCAAGTCAGGATGGTGTGTGACTCAGAGGAGAACTTACAGGAGATGGCGTTCCTGTGCACCTGCTGCCCTTGTCCTCCTAGGTGGTGGAGGTTGCAGGTTTGGGAGGTGCTGTCGAAGAAGCTTTGGTGAGTTGCTGCAGTGCATCCTGTAGATAGTAAACACTGCAGCTATGGTGCACTGGTGGTGAAGGAAGTGCCCTTGAAATCAATGGACAGAAAATGGTGATTTGTGCTGACAGTGTCAGGGTTGGGGAGCCACGGGGCCGTATAAATACAAGGCCGTGCTCTCCAGGCAAAGGTAGGATCTGGACCCAAGTGCAGAAACCAGACAAGAGACACATATACAGTACTTTGTTTAAACTTTACTAGATTTACACATAACCAGATTAACACAAGGGACACAGCAATATACATAAGAACTAGAGACAAGAGAACTAGAGACAAGTTACAAGACGGCTAGTCAAGATAGGAACTCAGGACAGCTTCCATGAGGAAGCCCACTTGTCTATACTGAGCTTGCGACAAGCTACCACAAGGGGCAACCGGCTTGCCGAGGCACAACTCCAGACAAGCTACCCCAAGGGTAATCGGCTTACCAATGCAAGGCTCAAGACAAGATCCCAACGGCTCCCACATAGCAACACGCTAGTCCAAACAGCACCTTACCAAGACAAGCAGCTCAACAGAACAAGACTTAAATACATCTTAAATCCAGAAACAAGAACACAGACTTAGATACATAGCTCGAGAGAACTAGAACACAGATTTAGATACATAACTCGAGAGAACTATGGCACAGACTTAGATACATAACTCGAGAGAACTATGGCACAGACTTAGATACATAACTCGAGAGAACTAGAACACAGACTTAGATACATAGCTCAAGAGAACTAGAACACAGACTTAGATACATAGCTCAAGAGAACTATGGCAGCCAGCTTGTGAAGGCAAGCTGCCATAGAGGAAAGGCTAGTCACACAGAGAACCTAGTCAAGACAAGGAACATTGTCAAGACTAACGCCCTGGTTCACCCTAGTGAGGACTAAACACTGAGTGAAACAACAACAGAACTTATATACCAAGAAAACCAGGTGCCACCCATAAACAGCTAACAGGCTGATTAAAAACTAACACAGGGTTAGGAACAATTAACACCAGAGAACGAGAAACAATTAACAAAGGAACAGTGAAGGTGCCATCTAGCGAGTTCGGGTGGCTGGCGGAGCGCAGGGCTGTGCCTGGCAGGGTGACTAGAGTCGGGGACCTACTCGATGGCGGGGGAGCGGGCTGGATGGCGCCAGAGGAGCTGGCGCGACGCATGTCGTGGGACGACGTCCGGCTCGCGGTCAGCGCCATCGGGGCGGTGAAAGCGATGTTGCCCCCCGACGCCACGAGGTGTGTCGAGGCGGCTCGGGCGCGTGGGGAGATCCCGTCCGAGCTTACTCCCGTTCGGACGGAATTCCTTATCGGCGCCTCGCCCCGAAACTCCCCTCGGGGATCGGTGCCTCACAACTTGAGCCGTCTCGAGGAAATACCCTCCGTGCTTTTTCATTCTGCGCGGAGGGGTTTCCTGTACGGGCTGCTCTTGCACACCTTCCACTTTGCCATCTTCGCCTGCCGTCCGGACACGCCGTGGCGTGCCGTTTTACCTCCGGACGGAGGCGGAGGTCCCCAATGGGGGGCTCTCTATGCGGGAGTCCTCCCCTGTTCTATCGGGGATCTGGCCTGGAGGGTGTTGCACAGAGCAGTTCCGTGCAATAGATTTTTAAGTAGGTTTACGGACTCCCAGACCGCCTGTTTGTTTTGCGGTCTGGAGGAGTCCGTCTTTCACATTTACACGGGGTGTGAGAGGTTGCAGCCCCTCTTCCATTTTTTGAAGGGGCTGCTCCTCAAATTTTGGTTGCACTTCAGTCCCACGCTCCTGATCTACGGTCACCCCGTGCGGAGGGGAGCGGGCAGGTCGGAGGACCTCCTCGTGGGCCTGCTCCTGGGCCTGGCCAAGAAAGCCATTAATTGGTCCAGGCAGCGGGCGGTCGAGGGGGTCGTCCGGCCGGATTGCCTCCCTCTCTTCCGCGGCCACGTTCGCGGCCGGGTGGCCCTGGAGATGGAGCACGCGGTGTCCGCCGGCGAGCTCGAGCTCTTTCGTGACCGGTGGGCGCCGCGGGGACTGGAGTGCATAATTGGTTTAAACAACCAGACTTTAATTTAAGGGGTTAAGTTTTGTTTCGGGGTTTATTGGATTGGGTGTATTTGTTTAATGTTTTTGTTTTATTGGTTTAACACAAGAGGAGAAACAATTAACAAAGGAACAGTGAAGGTGCCATCTAGCGAGTTCGGGTGGCTGGCGGAGCGCAGGGCTGTGCCTGGCAGGGTGACTAGAGTCGGGGACCTACTCGATGGCGGGGGAGCGGGCTGGATGGCGCCAGAGGAGCTGGCGCGACGCATGTCGTGGGACGACGTCCGGCTCGCGGTCAGCGCCATCGGGGCGGTGAAAGCGATGTTGCCCCCCGACGCCACGAGGTGTGTCGAGGCGGCTCGGGCGCGTGGGGAGATCCCGTCCGAGCTTACTCCCGTTCGGACGGAATTCCTTATCGGCGCCTCGCCCCGAAACTCCCCTCGGGGATCGGTGCCTCACAACTTGAGCCGTCTCGAGGAAATACCCTCCGTGCTTTTTCATTCTGCGCGGAGGGGTTTCCTGTACGGGCTGCTCTTGCACACCTTCCACTTTGCCATCTTCGCCTGCCGTCCGGACACGCCGTGGCGTGCCGTTTTACCTCCGGACGGAGACGGAGGTCCCCAATGGGGGTCTCTCTATGCGGGAGTCCTCCCTTGTTCTATCGGGGACTTGGCCTGGAGGGTGTTGCACAGGGCAGTTCCGTGCAATAGATTTTTAAATAGGTTCACGGACTCCCAGACCGCCTGTTTGTTTTGCGGTCTGGAGGAGTCCGTGTTCCACGTATATATGGGGTGTGAGAGGTTGCAGCCCCTCTTCCATTTTTTGAAGGGGCTGCTCCTCAAATTTTGGTTGCACTTCAGTCCCACGCTCCTGATCTACGGTCACCCCGTGCGGAGGGGAGCGGGCAGGTTGGAGGACCTCCTCGTGGGCCTGCTCCTGGGCCTGGCCAAGAAAGCCATTAATCGGTCCAGGCAGCGGGCGGTCGAGGGGGTCGTCCGGCCTGATTGCCTCCCGCCCTTCCGCGGCCATGTTCGCGCCCGGGTGGCCCTGGAGATGGAGCACGCGGTCTCCGCCGGCACGCTCGAGCAATTTCGTGACCGGTGGGCGCCGCGGGGACTGGAGTGCATAATAGGTCCAAATGACCAAATTTTAATTTAATTTCTGATTTGTGTTTTTTAAAAGTTACTGGTTTTTTAGTTATATTTGTTTTTTGATTTGATTGATTTAACACAAGAGGAGAGAACGAGAAACAATTAACAAAGGAACAGTGAAGGTGCCATCTAGCGAGTTCGGGTGGCTGGCGGAGCGCAGGGCTGTGCCTGGCAGGGTGACTAGAGTCGGGGACCTACTCGATGGCGGGGGAGCGGGCTGGATGGCGCCAGAGGAGCTGGCGCGACGCATGTCGTGGGACGACGTCCGGCTCGCGGTCAGCGCCATCGGGGCGGTGAAAGCGATGTTGCCCCCCGACGCCACGAGGTGTGTCGAGGCGGCTCGGGCGCGTGGGGAGATCCCGTCCGAGCTTACTCCCGTTCGGACGGAATTCCTTATCGGCGCCTCGCCCCGAAACTCCCCTCGGGGATCGGTGCCTCACAACTTGAGCCGTCTCGAGGAAATACCCTCCGTGCTTTTTCATTCTGCGCGGAGGGGTTTCCTGTACGGGCTGCTCTTGCACACCTTCCACTTTGCCATCTTCGCCTGCCGTCCGGACACGCCGTGGCGTGCCGTTTTACCTCCGGACGGAGACGGAGGTCCCCAATGGGGGTCTCTCTATGCGGGAGTCCTCCCTTGTTCTATCGGGGACTTGGCTTGGAGGGTGTTGCACAGGGCAGTTCCGTGCAATAGATTTTTTAAATAGGTTCACGGACTCCCAGACCGCCTGTTTGTTTTGCGGTCTGGAGGAGTCCGTGTTCCACGTATACATGGGGTGTGAGAGGTTGCAGCCCCTCTTCCATTTTTTGAAGGGGCTGCTCCTCAAATTTTGGTTGCACTTCAGTCCCACGCTCCTGATCTACGGTCACCCCGTGCGGAGGGGAGCGGGCAGGTTGGAGGACCTCCTCGTGGGCCTGCTCCTGGGCCTGGCCAAGAAAGCCATTAATCGGTCCAGGCAGCGGGCGGTCGAGGGGGTCGTCCGGCCTGATTGCCTCCCGCCCTTCCGCGGCCATGTTCGCGCCCGGGTGGCCCTGGAGATGGAGCACGCGGTCTCCGCCGGCACGCTCGAGCAATTTCGTGACCGGTGGGCGCCGCGGGGACTGGAGTGCATAATTAGTTCAAATAATCAAATTTTAATTTGAGGGGTTAAGGTTTATTTAAGGGGTTATTGGTTTTTAGTTACAATTTATTTGTTAATTTGGTTTCACACAAGAGGAGAGAACGAGAAACAATTAACAAAGGAACAGTGAAGGTGCCATCTAGCGAGTTCGGGTGGCTGGCGGAGCGCAGGGCTGTGCCTGGCAGGGTGACTAGAGTCGGGGACCTACTCGATGGCGGGGGAGCGGGCTGGATGGCGCCAGAGGAGCTGGCGCGACGCATGTCGTGGGACGACGTCCGGCTCGCGGTCAGCGCCATCGGGGCGGTGAAAGCAATGTTGCCCCCCGACGCCACGAGGTGTGTCGAGGCGGCTCGGGCGCGTGGGGAGATCCCGTCCGAGCTTACTCCCGTTCGGACGGAATTCCTTATCGGCGCCTCGCCCCGAAACTCCCCTCGGGGATCGGTGCCTCACAACTTGAGCCGTCTCGAGGAAATACCCTCCGTGCTTTTTCATTCTGCGCGGAGGGGTTTCCTGTACGGGCTGCTCTTGCACACCTTCCACTTTGCCATCTTCGCCTGCCGTCTGGACACGCCGTGGCGTGCCGTTTTACCTCCGGACGGAGACGGAGGTCCCCAATGGGGGTCTCTCTATGCGGGAGTCCTCCCTTGTTCTATTGGGGACTTGGCCTGGAGGGTGTTGCACAGGGCAGTTCCGTGCAATAGATTTTTAAATAGGTTCACGGACTCCCAGACCGCCTGTTTGTTTTGCGGTCTGGAGGAGTCCGTGTTCCACGTATATATGGGGTGTGAGAGGTTGCAGCCCCTCTTCCATTTTTTGAAGGGGCTGCTCCTCAAATTTTGGTTGCACTTCAGTCCCACGCTCCTGATCTACGGTCACCCCGTGCGGAGGGGAGCGGGCAGGTTGGAGGACCTCCTCGTGGGCCTGCTCCTGGGCCTGGCCAAGAAAGCCATTAATCGGTCCAGGCAGCGGGCGGTCGAGGGGGTCGTCCGGCCAGATTGCCTCCCGCCCTTCCGTGGCCATGTTCGCGCCCGGGTGGCCCTGGAGATGGAGCACGCGGTCTCCGCCGGCACGCTCGAGCAATTTCGTGACCGGTGGGCGCCGCGGGGACTGGAGTGCATAATAGGTCCAAATGACCAAATTTTAATTTAATTTCTGATTTCTGATTTGAGTTCTTAAAAGTTACTGGATTTTTAGTTATATTTGTTTTTTTTTTTGATTTAACACAAGAGGAGAGAACGAGAAACAATTAACAAAGGAACAGTGAAGGTGCCATCTAGCGAGTTCGGGTGGCTGGCGGAGCGCAGGGCTGTGCCTGGCAGGGTGACTAGAGTCGGGGACCTACTCGATGGCGGGGGAGCGGGCTGGATGGCGCCAGAGGAGCTGGCGCGACGCATGTCGTGGGACGACGTCCGGCTCGCGGTCAGCGCCATCGGGGCGGTGAAAGCGATGTTGCCCCCCGACGCCACGAGGTGTGTCGAGGCGGCTCGGGCGCGTGGGGAGATCCCGTCCGAGCTTACTCCCGTTCGGACGGAATTCCTTATCGGCGCCTCGCCCCGAAACTCCCCTCGGGGATCGGTGCCTCACAACTTGAGCCGTCTCGAGGAAATACCCTCCGTGCTTTTTCATTCTGCGCGGAGGGGTTTCCTGTACGGGCTGCTCTTGCACACCTTCCACTTTGCCATCTTCGCCAGCCGTCCGGACACGCCGTGGCGTGCCGTTTTACCTCCGGACGGAGACGGAGGTCCCCAATGGGGGTCTCTCTATGCGGGAGTCCTCCCTTGTTCTATTGGGGACTTGGCCTGGAGGGTGTTGCACAGGGCAGTTCCGTGCAATAGATTTTTAAATAGGTTCACGGACTCCCAGACCGCCTGTTTGTTTTGCGGTCTGGAGGAGTCCGTGTTCCACGTATATATGGGGTGTGAGAGGTTGCAGCCCCTCTTCCATTTTTTGAAGGGGCTGCTCCTCAAATTTTGGTTGCACTTCAGTCCCACGCTCCTGATCTACGGTCACCCCGTGCGGAGGGGAGCGGGCAGGTTGGAGGACCTCCTCGTGGGCCTGCTCCTGGGCCTGGCCAAGAAAGCCATTAATTGGTCCAGGCAGCGGGCGGTCGAGGGGGTCGTCCGGCCAGATTGCCTCCCGCCCTTCCGCGGCCATGTTCGCGCCCGGGTGGCCCTGGAGATGGAGCACGCGGTCTCCGCCGGCACGCTCGAGCAATTTCGTGACCGGTGGGCGCCGCGGGGACTGGAGTGCATAATAGGTCCAAATGACCAAATTTTAATTTAATTTCTGATTTGAGTTTTTAAAAGTTACTGGTTTTTTAGTTATATTTGTTTTTTGATTTGATTTAACACAAGAGGAGAGAACGAGAAACAATTAACAAAGGAACAGTGAAGGTGCCATCTAGCGAGTTCGGGTGGCTGGCGGAGCGCAGGGCTGTGCCTGGCAGGGTGACTAGAGTCGGGGACCTACTCGATGGCGGGGGAGCGGGCTGGATGGCGCCAGAGGAGCTGGCGCGACGCATGTCGTGGGACGACGTCCGGCTCGCGGTCAGCGCCATCGGGGCGGTGAAAGCGATGTTGCCCCCCGACGCCACGAGGTGTGTCGAGGCGGCTCGGGCGCGTGGGGAGATCCCGTCCGAGCTTACTCCCGTTCGGACGGAATTCCTTATCGGCGCCTTGCCCCGAAACTCCCCTCGGGGATCGGTGCCTCACAACTTGAGCCGTCTCGAGGAAATACCCTCCGTGCTTTTTCATTCTGCGCGGAGGGGTTTCCTGTACGGGCTGCTCTTGCACACCTTCCACTTTGCCATCTTCGCCAGCCGTCCGGACACGCCGTGGCGTGCCGTTTTACCTCCGGACGGAGACGGAGGTCCCCAATGGGGGTCTCTCTATGCGGGAGTCCTCCCTTGTTCTATTGGGGACTTGGCCTGGAGGGTGTTGCACAGGGCAGTTCCGTGCAATAGATTTTTAAATAGGATCACGGACTCCCAGACCGCCTGTTTGTTTTGCGGTCTGGAGGAGTCCGTGTTCCACGTATATATGGGGTGTGAGAGGTTGCAGCCCCTCTTCCATTTTTTGAAGGGGCTGCTCCTCAAATTTTGGTTGCACTTCAGTCCCACGCTCCTGATCTACGGTCACCCCGTGCGGAGGGGAGCGGGCAGGTTGGAGGACCTCCTCGTGGGCCTGCTCCTGGGCCTGGCCAAGAAAGCCATTAATTGGTCCAGGCAGCGGGCGGTCGAGGGGGTCGTCCGGCCAGATTGCCTCCCGCCCTTCCGCGGCCATGTTCGCGCCCGGGTGGCCCTGGAGATGGAGCACGCGGTCTCCGCCGGCACGCTCGAGCAATTTCGTGACCGGTGGACGCCGCGGGGACTGGAGTGCATAATAGGTCCAAATGACCAAATTTTAATTTAATTTCTGATTTGAGTTTTTAAAAGTTACTGGTTTTTTAGTTATATTTGTTTTTTGATTTGATTTAACACAAGAGGAGAGAACGAGAAACAATTAACAAAGGAACAGTGAAGGTGCCATCTAGCGAGTTCGGGTGGCTGGCGGAGCGCAGGGCTGTGCCTGGCAGGGTGACTAGAGTCGGGGACCTACTCGATGGCGGGGGAGCGGGCTGGATGGCGCCAGAGGAGCTGGCGCGACGCATGTCGTGGGACGACGTCCGGCTCGCGGTCAGCGCCATCGGGGCGGTGAAAGCGATGTTGCCCCCCGACGCCACGAGGTGTGTCGAGGCGGCTCGGGCGCGTGGGGAGATCCCGTCCGAGCTTACTCCCGTTCGGACGGAATTCCTTATCGGCGCCTCGCCCCGAAACTCCCCTCGGGGATCGGTGCCTCACAACTTGAGCCGTCTCGAGGAAATACCCTCCGTGCTTTTTCATTCTGCGCGGAGGGGTTTCCTGTACGGGCTGCTCTTGCACACCTTCCACTTTGCCATCTTCGCCTGCCGTCCGGACACGCCGTGGCGTGCCGTTTTACCTCCGGACGGAGACGGAGGTCCCCAATGGGGGTCTCTCTATGCGGGAGTCCTCCCTTGTTCTATTGGGGACTTGGCCTGGAGGGTGTTGCACAGGGCAGTTCCGTGCAATAGATTTTTAAATAGGTTCACGGACTCCCAGACCGCCTGTTTGTTTTGCGGTCTGGAGGAGTCCGTGTTCCACGTATATATGGGGTGTGAGAGGTTGCAGCCCCTCTTCCATTTTTTGAAGGGGCTGCTCCTCAAATTTTGGTTGCACTTCAGTCCCACGCTCCTGATCTACGGTCACCCCGTGCGGAGGGGAGCGGGCAGGTTGGAGGACCTCCTCGTGGGCCTGCTCCTGGGCCTGGCCAAGAAAGCCATTAATTGGTCCAGGCAGCGGGCGGTCGAGGGGGTCGTCCGGCCAGATTGCCTCCCGCCCTTCCGCGGCCATGTTCGCGCCCGGGTGGCCCTGGAGATGGAGCACGCGGTCTCCGCCGGCACGCTCGAGCAATTTCGTGACCGGTGGGCGCCGCGGGGACTGGAGTGCATAATAGGTCCAAATGACCAAATTTTAATTTAATTTCTGATTTGAGTTTTTAAAAGTTACTGGTTTTTTAGTTATATTTGTTTTTTGATTTGATTTAACACAAGAGGAGAGAACGAGAAACAATTAACAAAGGAACAGTGAAGGTGCCATCTAGCGAGTTCGGGTGGCTGGCGGAGCGCAGGGCTGTGCCTGGCAGGGTGACTAGAGTCGGGGACCTATTCGATGGCGGGGGAGCGGGCTGGATGGCGCCAGAGGAGCTGGCGCGACGCATGTCGTGGGACGACGTCCGGCTCGCGGTCAGCGCCATCGGGGCGGTGAAAGCGATGTTGCCCCCCGACGCCA
Source organism: Somniosus microcephalus (assembly GCF_052327205.1). Lineage (NCBI taxonomy): Eukaryota > Metazoa > Chordata > Chondrichthyes > Squaliformes > Somniosidae > Somniosus > Somniosus microcephalus. Next base: position 112,635,719 of record NC_140998.1, on the reverse strand, counting down.
CGAGGTGTGTCGAGGCGGCTCGGGCGCGTGGGGAGATCCCGTCCGAGCTTACTCCCGTTCGGACGGAATTCCTTATCGGCGCCTTGCCCCGAAACTCCCCTCGGGGATCGGTGCCTCACAACTTGAGCCGTCTCGAGGAAATACCCTCCGTGCTTTTTCATTCTGCGCGGAGGGGTTTCCTGTACGGGCTGCTCTTGCACACCTTCCACTTTGCCATCTTCGCCTGCCGTCCGGACACGCCGTGGCGTGCCGTTTTACCTCCGGACGGAGACGGAGGTCCCCAATGGGGGTCTCTCTATGCGGGAGTCCTCCCTTGTTCTATTGGGGACTTGGCCTGGAGGGTGTTGCACAGGGCAGTTCCGTGCAATAGATTTTTAAATAGGTTCACGGACTCCCAGACCGCCTGTTTGTTTTGCGGTCTGGAGGAGTCCGTGTTCCACGTATATATGGGGTGTGAGAGGTTGCAGCCCCTCTTCCATTTTTTGAAGGGGCTGCTCCTCAAATTTTGGTTGCACTTCAGTCCCACGCTCCTGATCTACGGTCACCCCGTGCGGAGGGGAGCGGGCAGGTCGGAGGACCTCCTCGTGGGCCTGCTCCTGGGCCTGGCCAAGAAAGCCATTAATTGGTCCAGGCAGCGGGCGGTCGAGGGGGTCGTCCGGCCAGATTGCCTCCCGTCCTTCCGCGGCCATGTTCGCGCCCGGGTGGCCCTGGAGATGGAGCACGCGGTCTCCGCCGGCACGCTCGAGCAATTTCGTGACCGGTGGGCGCCGCGGGGACTGGAGTGCATAATAGGTCCAAATGACCAAATTTTAATTTAATTTCTGATTTGAGTTTTTAAAAGTTACTGGTTTTTTAGTTATATTTGTTTTTTGATTTGATTTAACACAAGAGGAGAGAACGAGAAACAATTAACAAAGGAACAGTGAAGGTGCCATCTAGCGAGTTCGGGTGGCTGGCGGAGCGCAGGGCTGTGCCTGGCAGGGTGACTAGAGTCGGGGACCTACTCGATGGCGGGGGAGCGGGCTGGATGGCGCCAGAGGAGCTGGTGCGACGCATGTCGTGGGACGACGTCCGGCTCGCGGTCAGCGCCATCGGGGCGGTGAAAGCGATGTTGCCCCCCGACGCCACGAGGTGTGTCGAGGCGGCTCGGGCGCGTGGGGAGATCCCGTCCGAGCTTACTCCCGTTCGGACGGAATTCCTTATCGGCGCCTTGCCCCGAAACTCCCCTCGGGGATCGGTGCCTCACAACTTGAGCCGTCTCGAGGAAATACCCTCCGTGCTTTTTCATTCTGCGCGGAGGGGTTTCCTGTACGGGCTGCTCTTGCACACCTTCCACTTTGCCATCTTCGCCTGCCGTCCGGACACGCCGTGGCGTGCCGTTTTACCTCCGGACGGAGACGGAGGTCCCCAATGGGGGTCTCTCTATGCGGGAGTCCTCCCTTGTTCTATTGGGGACTTGGCCTGGAGGGTGTTGCACAGGGCAGTTCCGTGCAATAGATTTTTAAATAGGTTCACGGACTCCCAGACCGCCTGTTTGTTTTGCGGTCTGGAGGAGTCCGTGTTCCACGTATATATGGGGTGTGAGAGGTTGCAGCCCCTCTTCCATTTTTTGAAGGGGCTGCTCCTCAAATTTTGGTTGCACTTCAGTCCCACGCTCCTGATCTACGGTCACCCCGTGCGGAGGGGAGCGGGCAGGTCGGAGGACCTCCTCGTGGGCCTGCTCCTGGGCCTGGCCAAGAAAGCCATTAATTGGTCCAGGCAGCGGGCGGTCGAGGGGGTCGTCCGGCCAGATTGCCTCCCGTCCTTCCGCGGCCATGTTCGCGCCCGGGTGGCCCTAGAGATGGAGCACGCGGTGTCCGCCGGCACGCTCGAGCTTTTGCGTGACCGGTGGGCGCCGCGGGGACTGGAGTGCATAATTAGTTCAAATAATCAAATTTTAATTTGAGGGGTTAAGGGTTATTTAAGGGGTTATTGTTTTTTTTAGTTACAATTTATTTGTTAATTTGGTTTCACTCAAAGAAAGAAGGTGCCATCTAGCGAGTTCGGGTGGCTGGCGGAGCGCAGGGCTGTGCCTGGCAGGGTGACTAGAGTCGGGGACCTACTCGATGGCGGGGGAGCGGGCTGGATGGCGCCAGAGGAGCTGGCGCGACGCATGTCGTGGGACAACGTCCGGCTCGTGGTCAGCGCCATCGGGGCGGTGAAAGCGATGTTGCCCCCCGACGCCACGAGGTGTGTCGAGGCGGCTCGGGCGCGTGGGGAGATCCCGTCCGAGCTTACTCCCGTTCGGACGGAATTCCTTATCGGCGCCTTGCCCCGAAACTCCCCTCGGGGATCGGTGCCTCACAACTTGAGCCGTCTCGAGGAAATACCCTCCGTGCTTTTTCATTCTGCGCGGAGGGGTTTCCTGTACGGGCTGCTCTTGCACACCTTCCACTTTGCCATCTTCGCCTGCCGTCCGGACACGCCGTGGCGTGCCGTTTTACCTCCGGACGGAGACGGAGGTCCCCAATGGGGGTCTCTCTATGCGGGAGTCCTCCCTTGTTCTATTGGGGACTTGGCCTGGAGGGTGTTGCACAGGGCAGTTCCGTGCAATAGATTTTTAAATAGGTTCACGGACTCCCAGACCGCCTGTTTGTTTTGCGGTCTGGAGGAGTCCGTGTTCCACGTATATATGGGGTGTGAGAGGTTGCAGCCCCTCTTCCATTTTTTGAAGGGGCTGCTCCTCAAATTTTGGTTGCACTTCAGTCCCACGCTCCTGATCTACGGTCACCCCGTGCGGAGGGGAGCGGGCAGGTTGGAGGACCTCCTCGTGGGCCTGCTCCTGGGCCTGGCCAAGAAAGCCATTAATCGGTCCAGGCAGCGGGCGGTCGAGGGGGTCGTCCGGCCTGATTGCCTCCCGCCCTTCCGCGGCCATGTTCGCGCCCGGGTGGCCCTGGAGATGGAGCACGCGGTCTCCGCCGGCACGCTCGAGCAATTTCGTGACCGGTGGGCGCCGCGGGGACTGGAGTGCATAATAGGTCCAAATGACCAAATTTTAATTTAATTTCTGATTTCTGATTTGAGTTCTTAAAAGTTACTGGATTTTTAGTTATATTTGTTTTTTTTTGATTTAACACAAGAGGAGAGAACGAGAAACAATTAACAAAGGAACAGTGAAGGTGCCATCTAGCGAGTTCGGGTGGCTGGCGGAGCGCAGGGCTGTGCCTGGCAGGGTGACTAGAGTCGGGGACCTACTCGATGGCGGGGGAGCGGGCTGGATGGCGCCAGAGGAGCTGGCGCGACGCATGTCGTGGGACGACGTCCGGCTCGCGGTCAGCGCCATCGGGGCGGTGAAAGCGATGTTGCCCCCCGACGCCACGAGGTGTGTCGAGGCGGCTCGGGCGCGTGGGGAGATCCCGTCCGAGCTTACTCCCGTTCGGACGGAATTCCTTATCGGCGCCTCGCCCCGAAACTCCCCTCGGGGATCGGTGCCTCACAACTTGAGCCGTCTCGAGGAAATACCCTCCGTGCTTTTTCATTCTGCGCGGAGGGGTTTCCTGTACGGGCTGCTCTTGCACACCTTCCACTTTGCCATCTTCGCCTGCCGTCCGGACACGCCGTGGCGTGCCGTTTTACCTCCGGACGGAGACGCATGTCCCCAATGGGGGTCTCTCTATGCGGGAGTCCTCCCTTGTTCTATTGGGGACTTGGCCTGGAGGGTGTTGCACAGGGCAGTTCCGTGCAATAGATTTTTAAATAGGTTCACGGACTCCCAGACCGCCTGTTTGTTTTGCGGTCTGGAGGAGTCCGTGTTCCACGTATATATGGGGTGTGAGAGGTTGCAGCCCCTCTTCCATTTTTTGAAGGGGCTGCTCCTCAAATTTTGGTTGCACTTCAGTCCCACGCTCCTGATCTACGGTCACCCCGTGCGGAGGGGAGCGGGCAGGTCGGAGGACCTCCTCGTGGGGCTGCTCCTGGGCCTGGCCAAGAAAGCCATTAATTGGTCCAGGCAGCGGGCGGTCGAGGGGGTCGTCCGGCCAGATTGCCTCCCGCCCTTCCGCGGCCATGTTCGCGCCCGGGTGGCCCTGGAGATGGAGCACGCGGTCTCCGCCGGCATGCTCGAGCAATTTCGTGACCGGTGGGCGCCGCGGGGACTGGAGTGCATAATAGGTCCAAATGACCAAATTTTAATTTAATTTCTGATTTGAGTTTTTAAAAGTTACTGGTTTTTTAGTTATATTTGTTTTTTGATTTGATTTAACACAAGAGGAGAGAACGAGAAACAATTAACAAAGGAACAGTGAAGGTGCCATCTAGCGAGTTCGGGTGGCTGGCGGAGCGCAGGGCTGTGCCTGGCAGGGTGACTAGAGTCGGGGACCTACTCGATGGCGGGGGAGCGGGCTGGATGGCGCCAGAGGAGCTGGCGCGACGCATGTCGTGGGACGACGTCCGGCTCGCGGTCAGCGCCATCGGGGCGGTGAAAGCGATGTTGCCCCCCGACGCCACGAGGTGTGTCGAGGCGGCTCGGGCGCGTGGGGAGATCCCGTCCGAGCTTACTCCCGTTCGGACGGAATTCCTTATCGGCGCCTTGCCCCGAAACTCCCCTCGGGGATCGGTGCCTCACAACTTGAGCCGTCTCGAGGAAATACCCTCCGTGCTTTTTCATTCTGCGCGGAGGGGTTTCCTGTACGGGCTGCTCTTGCACACCTTCCACTTTGCCATCTTCGCCTGCCGTCCGGACACGCCGTGGCGTGCCGTTTTACCTCCGGACGGAGACGGAGGTCCCCAATGGGGGTCTCTCTATGCGGGAGTCCTCCCTTGTTCTATTGGGGACTTGGCCTGGAGGGTGTTGCACAGGGCAGTTCCGTGCAATAGATTTTTAAATAGGTTCACGGACTCCCAGACCGCCTGTTTGTTTTGCGGTCTGGAGGAGTCCGTGTTCCACGTATATATGGGGTGTGAGAGGTTGCAGCCCCTCTTCCATTTTTTGAAGGGGCTGCTCCTCAAATTTTGGTTGCACTTCAGTCCCACGCTCCTGATCTACGGTCACCCCGTGCGGAGGGGAGCGGGCAGGTCGGAGGACCTCCTCGTGGGCCTGCTCCTGGGCCTGGCCAAGAAAGCCATTAATTGGTCCAGGCAGCGGGCGGTCGAGGGGGTCGTCCGACCGGATTGCCTCCCCCTCTTCCGTGGCCTTGTTCGCGCCCGGGTGGCCCTAGAGATGGAGCACGCGGTGTCCGCCGGCACGCTCGAGCTTTTGCGTGACCGGTGGGCGCCGCGGGGACTGGAGTGCATAATTAGTTCAAATAATCAAATTTTAATTTGAGGGGTTAAGGGTTATTTAAGGGGTTATTGTTTTTTTTAGTTACAATTTATTTGTTAATTTGGTTTCACTCAAAGAAAGAAGGTGCCATCTAGCGAGTTCGGGTGGCTGGCGGAGCGCAGGGCTGTGCCTGGCAGGGTGACTAGAGTCGGGGACCTACTCGATGGCGGGGGAGCGGGCTGGATGGCGCCAGAGGAGCTGGCGCGACGCATGTCGTGGGACAACGTCCGGCTCGTGGTCAGCGCCATCGGGGCGGTGAAAGCGATGTTGCCCCCCGACGCCACGAGGTGTGTCGAGGCGGCTCGGGCGCATGGGGAGATCCCGTCCGAGCTTACTCCCGTTCGGACGGAATTCCTTATCGGCGCCTTGCCCCGAAACTCCCCTCGGGGATCGGTGCCTCACAACTTGAGCCGTCTCGAGGAAATACCCTCCGTGCTTTTTCATTCTGCGCGGAGGGGTTTCCTGTACGGGCTGCTCTTGCACACCTTCCACTTTGCCATCTTCGCCTGCCGTCCGGACACGCCGTGGCGTGCCGTTTTACCTCCGGACGGAGACGGAGGTCCCCAATGGGGGTCTCTCTATGCGGGAGTCCTCCCTTGTTCTATTGGGGACTTGGCCTGGAGGGTGTTGCACAGGGCAGTTCCGTGCAATAGATTTTTAAATAGGTTCACGGACTCCCAGACCGCCTGTTTGTTTTGCGGTCTGGAGGAGTCCGTGTTCCACGTATATATGGGGTGTGAGAGGTTGCAGCCCCTCTTCCATTTTTTGAAGGGGCTGCTCCTCAAATTTTGGTTGCACTTCAGTCCCACGCTCCTGATCTACGGTCACCCCGTGCGGAGGGGAGCGGGCAGGTTGGAGGACCTCCTCGTGGGCCTGCTCCTGGGCCTGGCCAAGAAAGCCATTAATCGGTCCAGGCAGCGGGCGGTCGAGGGGGTCGTCCGGCCTGATTGCCTCCCGCCCTTCCGCGGCCATGTTCGCGCCCGGGTTGCCCTGGAGAGGGAGCACGCGGTCTCCGCCGGCACGCTCGAGCAATTTCGTGACCGGTGGGCGCCGCGGGGACTGGAGTGCATAATAGGTCCAAATGACCAAATTTTAATTTAATTTCTGATTTCTGATTTGAGTTCTTAAAAGTTACTGGATTTTTAGTTATATTTGTTTTTTTTTGATTTAACACAAGAGGAGAGAACGAGAAACAATTAACAAAGGAACAGTGAAGGTGCCATCTAGCGAGTTCGGGTGGCTGGCGGAGCGCAGGGCTGTGCCTGGCAGGGTGACTAGAGTCGGGGACCTACTCGATGGCGGGGGAGCGGGCTGGATGGCGCCAGAGGAGCTGGCGCGACGCATGTCGTGGGACGACGTCCGGCTCGCGGTCAGCGCCATCGGGGCGGTGAAAGCGATGTTGCCCCCCGACGCCACGAGGTGTGTCGAGGCGGCTCGGGCGCGTGGGGAGATCCCGTCCGAGCTTACTCCCGTTCGGACGGAATTCCTTATCGGCGCCTCGCCCCGAAACTCCCCTCGGGGATCGGTGCCTCACAACTTGAGCCGTCTCGAGGAAATACCCTCCGTGCTTTTTCATTCTGCGCGGAGGGGTTTCCTGTACGGGCTGCTCTTGCACACCTTCCACTTTGCCATCTTCGCCTGCCGTCCGGACACGCCGTGGCGTGCCGTTTTACCTCCGGACGGAGACGGAGGTCCCCAATGGGGGTCTCTCTATGCGGGAGTCCTCCCTTGTTCTATTGGGGACTTGGCCTGGAGGGTGTTGCACAGGGCAGTTCCGTGCAATAGATTTTTAAATAGGTTCACGGACTCCCAGACCGCCTGTTTGTTTTGCGGTCTGGAGGAGTCCGTGTTCCACGTATATATGGGGTGTGAGAGGTTGCAGCCCCTCTTCCATTTTTTGAAGGGGCTGCTCCTCAAATTTTGGTTGCACTTCAGTCCCACGCTCCTGATCTACGGTCACCCCGTGCGGAGGGGAGCGGGCAGGTTGGAGGACCTCCTCGTGGGGCTGCTCCTGGGCCTGGCCAAGAAAGCCATTAATTGGTCCAGGCAGCGGGCGGTCGAGGGGGTCGTCCGGCCAGATTGCCTCCCGCCCTTCCGCGGCCATGTTCGCGCCCGGGTGGCCCTGGAGATGGAGCACGCGGTCTCCGCCGGCACGCTCGAGCAATTTCGTGACCGGTGGGCGCCGCGGGGACTGGAGTGCATAATAGGTCCAAATGACCAAATTTTAATTTAATTTCTGATTTGAGTTTTTAAAAGTTACTGGTTTTTTAGTTATATTTGTTTTTTGATTTGATTTAACACAAGAGGAGAGAACGAGAAACAATTAACAAAGGAACAGTGAAGGTGCCATCTAGCGAGTTCGGGTGGCTGGCGGAGCGCAGGGCTGTGCCTGGCAGGGTGACTAGAGTCGGGGACCTACTCGATGGCGGGGGAGCGGGCTGGATGGCGCCAGAGGAGCTGGCGCGACGCATGTCGTGGGACGACGTCCGGCTCGCGGTCAGCGCCATCGGGGCGGTGAAAGCGATGTTGCCCCCCGACGCCACGAGGTGTGTCGAGGCGGCTCGGGTGCGTGGGGAGATCCCGTCCGAGCTTACTCCCGTTCGGACGGAATTCCTTATCGGCGCCTTGCCCCGAAACTCCCCTCGGGGATCGGTGCCTCACAACTTGAGCCGTCTCGAGGAAATACCCTCCGTGCTTTTTCATTCTGCGCGGAGGGGTTTCCTGTACGGGCTGCTCTTGCACACCTTCCACTTTGCCATCTTCGCCTGCCGTCCGGACACGCCGTGGCGTGCCGTTTTACCTCCGGACGGAGACGGAGGTCCCCAATGGGGGTCTCTCTATGCGGGAGTCCTCCCTTGTTCTATTGGGGACTTGGCCTGGAGGGTGTTGCACAGGGCAGTTCCGTGCAATAGATTTTTAAATAGGTTCACGGACTCCCAGACCGCCTGTTTGTTTTGCGGTCTGGAGGAGTCCGTGTTCCACGTATATATGGGGTGTGAGAGGTTGCAGCCCCTCTTCCATTTTTTGAAGGGGCTGCTCCTCAAATTTTGGTTGCACTTCAGTCCCACGCTCCTGATCTACGGTCACCCCGTGCGGAGGGGAGCGGGCAGGTTGGAGGACCTCCTCGTGGGCCTGCTCCTGGGCCTGGCCAAGAAAGCCATTAATTGGTCCAGGCAGCGGGCGGTCGAGGGGGTCGTCCGACCGGATTGCCTCCCCCTCTTCCGTGGCCTTGTTCGCGCCCGGGTGGCCCTAGAGATGGAGCACGTGGTGTCCGCCGGCACGCTCGAGCTTTTGCGTGACCGGTGGGCGCCGCGGGGACTGGAGTGCATAATTAGTTCAAATAATCAAATTTTAATTTGAGGGGTTAAGGGTTATTTAAGGGGTTATTGTTTTTTTTAGTTACAATTTATTTGTTAATTTGGTTTCACTCAAAGAAAGAAGGTGCCATCTAGCGAGTTCGGGTGGCTGGCGGAGCGCAGGGCTGTGCCTGGCAGGGTGACTAGAGTCGGGGACCTACTCGATGGCGGGGGAGCGGGCTGGATGGCGCCAGAGGAGCTGGCGCGACGCATGTCGTGGGACAACGTCCGGCTCGTGGTCAGCGCCATCGGGGCGGTGAAAGCGATGTTGCCCCCCGACGCCACGAGGTGTGTCGAGGCGGCTCGGGCGCGTGGGGAGATCCCGTCCGAGCTTACTCCCGTTCGGACGGAATTCCTTATCGGCGCCTTGCCCCGAAACTCCCCTCGGGGATCGGTGCCTCACAACTTGAGCCGTCTCGAGGAAATACCCTCCGTGCTTTTTCATTCTGCGCGGAGGGGTTTCCTGTACGGGCTGCTCTTGCACACCTTCCACTTTGCCATCTTCGCCTGCCGTCCGGACACGCCGTGGCGTGCCGTTTTACCTCCGGACGGAGACGGAGGTCCCCAATGGGGGTCTCTCTATGCGGGAGTCCTCCCTTGTTCTATTGGGGACTTGGCCTGGAGGGTGTTGCACAGGGCAGTTCCGTGCAATAGATTTTTAAATAGGTTCACGGACTCCCAGACCGCCTGTTTGTTTTGCGGTCTGGAGGAGTCCGTGTTCCACGTATATATGGGGTGTGAGAGGTTGCAGCCCCTCTTCCATTTTTTGAAGGGGCTGCTCCTCAAATTTTGGTTGCACTTCAGTCCCACGCTCCTGATCTACGGTCACCCCGTGCAGAGGGGAGCGGGCAGGTTGGAGGACCTCCTCGTGGGCCTGCTCCTGGGCCTGGCCAAGAAAGCCATTAATCGGTCCAGGCAGCGGGCGGTCGAGGGGGTCGTCCGGCCTGATTGCCTCCCGCCCTTCCGCGGCCATGTTCGCGCCCGGGTGGCCCTGGAGATGGAGCACGCGGTCTCCGCCGGCACGCTCGAGCAATTTCGTGACCGGTGGGCGCCGCGGGGACTGGAGTGCATAATAGGTCCAAATGACCAAATTTTAATTTAATTTCTGATTTCTGATTTGAGTTCTTAAAAGTTACTGGATTTTTAGTTATATTTGTTTTTTTTTTTTGATTTAACACAAGAGGAGAGAACGAGAAACAATTAACAAAGGAACAGTGAAGGTGCCATCTAGCGAGTTCGGGTGGCTGGCGGAGCGCAGGGCTGTGCCTGGCAGGGTGACTAGAGTCGGGGACCTACTCGATGGCGGGGGAGCGGGCTGGATGGCGCCAGAGGAGCTGGCGCGACGCATGTCGTGGGACGACGTCCGGCTCGCGGTCAGCGCCATCGGGGCGGTGAAAGTGATGTTGCCCCCCGACGCCACGAGGTGTGTCGAGGCGGCTCGGGCGCGTGGGGAGATCCCGTCCGAGCTTACTCCCGTTCGGACGGAATTCCTTATCGGCGCCTCGCCCCGAAACTCCCCTCGGGGATCGGTGCCTCACAACTTGAGCCGTCTCGAGGAAATACCCTCCGTGCTTTTTCATTCTGCGCGGAGGGGTTTCCTGTACGGGCTGCTCTTGCACACCTTCCACTTTGCCATCTTCGCCTGCCGTCCGGACACGCCGTGGCGTGCCGTTTTACCTCCGGACGGAGACGGAGGTCCCCAATGGGGGTCTCTCTATGCGGGAGTCCTCCCTTGTTCTATTGGGGACTTGGCCTGGAGGGTGTTGCACAGGGCAGTTCCGTGCAATAGATTTTTAAATAGGTTCACGGACTCCCAGACCGCCTGTTTGTTTTGCGGTCTGGAGGAGTCCGTGTTCCACGTATATATGGGGTGTGAGAGGTTGCAGCCCCTCTTCCATTTTTTGAAGGGGCTGCTCCTCAAATTTTGGTTGCACTTCAGTCCCACGCTCCTGATCTACGGTCACCCCGTGCGGAGGGGAGCGGGCAGGTTGGAGGACCTCCTCGTGGGCCTGCTCCTGGGCCTGGCCAAGAAAGCCATTAATTGGTCCAGGCAGCGGGCGGTCGAGGGGGTCGTCCGGCCAGATTGCCTCCCGCCCTTCCGCGGCCATGTTCGCGCCCGGGTGGCCCTGGAGATGGAGCACGCGGTCTCCGCCGGCACGCTCGAGCAATTTCGTGACCGGTGGGCGCCGCGGGGACTGGAGTGCATAATAGGTCCAAATGACCAAATTTTAATTTAATTTCTGATTTGAGTTTTTAAAAGTTACTGGTTTTTTAGTTATATTTGTTTTTTGATTTGATTTAACACAAGAGGAGAGAACGAGAAACAATTAACAAAGGAACAGTGAAGGTGCCATCTAGCGAGTTCGGGTGGCTGGCGGAGCGCAGGGCTGTGCCTGGCAGGGTGACTAGAGTCGGGGACCTACTCGATGGCGGGGGAGCGGGCTGGATGGCGCCAGAGGAGCTGGCGCGACGCATGTCGTGGGACGACGTCCGGCTCGCGGTCAGCGCCATCGGGGCGGTGAAAGCGATGTTGCCCCCCGACGCCACGAGGTGTGTCGAGGCGGCTCGGGCGCGTGGGGAGATCCCGTCCGAGCTTACTCCCGTTCGGACGGAATTCCTTATCGGCGCCTTGCCCCGAAACTCCCCTCGGGGATCGGTGCCTCACAACTTGAGCCGTCTCGAGGAAATACCCTCCGTGCTTTTTCATTCTGCGCGGAGGGGTTTCCTGTACGGGCTGCTCTTGCACACCTTCCACTTTGCCATCTTCGCCTGCCGTCCGGACACGCCGTGGCGTGCCGTTTTACCTCCGGACGGAGACGGAGGTCCCCAATGGGGGTCTCTCTATGCGGGAGTCCTCCCTTGTTCTATTGGGGACTTGGCCTGGAGGGTGTTGCACAGGGCAGTTCCGTGCAATAGATTTTTAAATAGGTTCACGGACTCCCAGACCGCCTGTTTGTTTTGCGGTCTGGAGGAGTCCGTGTTCCACGTATATATGGGGTGTGAGAGGTTGCAGCCCCTCTTCCATTTTTTGAAGGGGCTGCTCCTCAAATTTTGGTTGCACTTCAGTCCCACGCTCCTGATCTACGGTCACCCCGTGCGGAGGGGAGCGGGCAGGTTGGAGGACCTCCTCGTGGGCCTGCTCCTGGGCCTGGCCAAGAAAGCCATTAATTGGTCCAGGCAGCGGGCGGTCGAGGGGGTCGTCCGGCCAGATTGCCTCCCGCCCTTCCGCGGCCATGTTCGCGCCCGGGTGGCCCTGGAGATGGAGCACGCGGTCTCCGCCGGCACGCTCGAGCAATTTCGTGACCGGTGGGCGCCGCGGGGACTGGAGTGCATAATAGGTCCAAATGACCAAATTTTAATTTAATTTCTGATTTGAGTTTTTAAAAGTTACTGGTTATTTAGTTATATTTGTTTTTTGATTTGATTTAACACAAGAGGAGAGAACGAGAAACAATTAACAAAGGAACAGTGAAGGTGCCATCTAGCGAGTTCGGGTGGCTGGCGGAGCGCAGGGCTGTGCCTGGCAGGGTGACTAGAGTCGGGGACCTACTCGATGGCGGGGGAGCGGGCTGGATGGCGCCAGAGGAGCTGGCGCGACGCATGTCGTGGGACGACGTCCGGCTCGCGGTCAGCGCCATCGGGGCGGTGAAAGCGATGTTGCCCCCCGACGCCACGAGGTGTGTCGAGGCGGCTCGGGCGCGTGGGGAGATCCCGTCCGAGCTTACTCCCGTTCGGACGGAATTCCTTATCGGCGCCTTGCCCCGAAACTCCCCTCGGGGATCGGTGCCTCACAACTTGAGCCGTCTCGAGGAAATACCCTCCGTGCTTTTCCATTCTGCGCGGAGGGGTTTCCTGTACGGGCTGCTCTTGCACACCTTCCACTTTGCCATCTTCGCCTGCCGTCCGGACACGCCGTGGCGTGCCGTTTTACCTCCGGACGGAGACGGAGGTCCCCAATGGGGGTCTCTCTATGCGGGAGTCCTCCCTTGTTCTATTGGGGACTTGGCCTGGAGGGTGTTGCACAGGGCAGTTCCGTGCAATAGATTTTTAAATAGGTTCACGGACTCCCAGACCGCCTGTTTGTTTTGCGGTCTGGAGGAGTCCGTGTTCCACGTATATATGGGGTGTGAGAGGTTGCAGCCCCTCTTCCATTTTTTGAAGGGGCTGCTCCTCAAATTTTGGTTGCACTTCAGTCCCACGCTCCTGATCTACGGTCACCCCGTGCGGAGGGGAGCGGGCAGGTCGGAGGACCTCCTCGTGGGCCTGCTCCTGGGCCTGGCCAAGAAAGCCATTAATTGGTCCAGGCAGCGGGCGGTCGAGGGGGTCGTCCGGCCAGATTGCCTCCCGCCCTTCCGCGGCCATGTTCGCGCCCGGGTGGCCCTGGAGATGGAGCACGCGGTCTCCGCCGGCACGCTCGAGCAATTTCGTGACCGGTGGGCGCCGCGGGGACTGGAGTGCATAATAGGTCCAAATGACCAAATTTTAATTTAATTTCTGATTTGAGTTTTTAAAAGTTACTGGTTATTTAGTTATATTTGTTTTTTGATTTGATTTAACACAAGAGGAGAGAACGAGAAACAATTAACAAAGGAACAGTGAAGGTGCCATCTAGCGAGTTCGGGTGGCTGGCGGAGCGCAGGGCTGTGCCTGGCAGGGTGACTAGAGTCGGGGACCTACTCGATGGCGGGGGAGCGGGCTGGATGGCGCCAGAGGAGCTGGCGCGACGCATGTCGTGGGACGACGTCCGGCTCGCGGTCAGCGCCATCGGGGCGGTGAAAGCGATGTTGCCCCCCGACGCCACGAGGTGTGTCGAGGCGGCTCGGGCGCGTGGGGAGATCCCGTCCGAGCTTACTCCCGTTCGGACGGAATTCCTTATCGGCGCCTTGCCCCGAAACTCCCCTCGGGGATCGGTGCCTCACAACTTGAGCCGTCTCGAGGAAATACCCTCCGTGCTTTTTCATTCTGCGCGGAGGGGTTTCCTGTACGGGCTGCTCTTGCACACCTTCCACTTTGCCATCTTCGCCTGCCGTCCGGACACGCCGTGGCGTGCCGTTTTACCTCCGGACGGAGACGGAGGTCCCCAATGGGGGTCTCTCTATGCGGGAGTCCTCCCTTGTTCTATTGGGGACTTGGCCTGGAGGGTGTTGCACAGGGCAGTTCCGTGCAATAGATTTTTAAATAGGTTCACGGACTCCCAGACCGCCTGTTTGTTTTGCGGTCTGGAGGAGTCCGTGTTCCACGTATATATGGGGTGTGAGAGGTTGCAGCCCCTCTTCCATTTTTTGAAGGGGCTGCTCCTCAAATTTTGGTTGCACTTCAGTCCCACGCTCCTGATCTACGGTCACCCCGTGCGGAGGGGAGCGGGCAGGTCGGAGGACCTCCTCGTGGGCCTGCTCCTGGGCCTGGCCAAGAAAGCCATTAATTGGTCCAGGCAGCGGGCGGTCGAGGGGGTCGTCCGGCCTGATTGCCTCCCGCCCTTCCGCGGCCATGTTCGCGCCCGGGTGGCCCTGGAGATGGAGCACGCGGTCTCCGCCGGCACGCTCGAGCAATTTCGTGACCGGTGGGCGCCGCGGGGACTGGAGTGCATAATAGGTCCAAATGACCAAATTTTAATTTAATTTCTGATTTGAGTTTTTTAAAAGTTACTGGTTTTTTAGTTATATTTGTTTTTTGATTTGATTTAACACAAGAGGAGAGAACGAGAAACAATTAACAAAGGAACAGTGAAGGTGCCATCTAGCGAGTTCGGGTGGCTGGCGGAGCGCAGGGCTGTGCCTGGCAGGGTGACTAGAGTCGGGGACCTACTCGATGGCGGGGGAGCGGGCTGGATGGCGCCAGAGGAGCTGGCGCGACGCATGTCGTGGGACAACGTCCGGCTCGCGGTCAGCGCCATCGGGGCGGTGAAAGCGATGTTGCCCCCCGACGCCACGAGGTGTGTCGAGGCGGCTCGGGCGCGTGGGGAGATCTCGTCCGAGCTTACTCCCGTTCGGACGGAATTCCTTATCGGCGCCTTGCCCCGAAACTCCCCTCGGGGATCGGTGCCTCACAACTTGAGCCGTCTCGAGGAAATACCCTCCGTGCTTTTTCATTCTGCGCGGAGGGGTTTCCTGTACGGGCTGCTCTTGCACACCTTCCACTTTGCCATCTTCGCCTGCCGTCCGGACACGCCGTGGCGTGCCGTTTTACCTCCGGACGGAGACGGAGGTCCCCAATGGGGGTCTCTCTATGCGGGAGTCCTCCCTTGTTCTATTGGGGACTTGGCCTGGAGGGTGTTGCACAGGGCAGTTCCGTGCAATAGATTTTTAAATAGGTTCACGGACTCCCAGACCGCCTGTTTGTTTTGCGGTCTGGAGGAGTCCGTGTTCCACGTATATATGGGGTGTGAGAGGTTGCAGCCCCTCTTCCATTTTTTGAAGGGGCTGCTCCTCAAATTTTGGTTGCACTTCAGTCCCACGCTCCTGATCTACGGTCACCCTGTGCAGAGGGGAGCGGGCAGGTTGGAGGACCTCCTCGTGGGCCTGCTCCTGGGCCTGGCCAAGAAAGCCATTAATTGGTCCAGGCAGCGGGCGGTCGAGGGGGTCGTCCGACCGGATTGCCTCCCCCTCTTCCGTGGCCTTGTTCGCGCCCGGGTGGCCCTAGAGATGGAGCACGCGGTGTCCGCCGGCACGCTCGAGCTTTTGCGTGACCGGTGGGCGCCGCGGGGACTGGAGTGCATAATTAGTTCAAATAATCAAATTTTAATTTGAGGGGTTAAGGGTTATTTAAGGGGTTATTGGTTTTTTTAGTTACAATTTATTTGTTAATTTGGTTTCACTCAAAGAAAGAAGGTGCCATCTAGCGAGTTCGGGTGGCTGGCGGAGCGCAGGGCTGTGCCTGGCAGGGTGACTAGAGTCGGGGACCTACTCGATGGCGGGGGAGCGGGCTGGATGGCGCCAGAGGAGCTGGCGCGACGCATGTCGTGGGACAACGTCCGGCTCGCGGTCAGTGCCATCGGGGCGGTGAAAGCGATGTTGCCCCCCGACGCCACGAGGTGTGTCGAGGCGGCTCGGGCGCGTGGGGAGATCCCGTCCGAGCTTACTCCCGTTCGGACGGAATTCCTTATCGGCGCCTTGCCCCGAAACTCCCCTCGGGGATCGGTGCCTCACAACTTGAGCCGTCTCGAGGAAATACCCTCCGTGCTTTTTCATTCTGCGCGGAGGGGTTTCCTGTACGGGCTGCTCTTGCACACCTTCCACTTTGCCATCTTCGCCTGCCGTCCGGACACGCCGTGGCGTGCCGTTTTACCTCCGGACGGAGACGGAGGTCCCCAATGGGGGTCTCTCTATGCGGGAGTCCTCCCTTGTTCTATTGGGGACTTGGCCTGGAGGGTGTTGCACAGGGCAGTTCCGTGCAATAGATTTTTAAATAGGTTCACGGACTCCCAGACCGCCTGTTTGTTTTGCGGTCTGGAGGAGTCCGTGTTCCACGTATATATGGGGTGTGAGAGGTTGCAGCCCCTCTTCCATTTTTTGAAGGGGCTGCTCCTCAAATTTTGGTTGCACTTCAGTCCCACGCTCCTGATCTACGGTCACCCCGTGCGGAGGGGAGCGGGCAGGTTGGAGGACCTCCTCGTGGGCCTGCTCCTGGGCCTGGCCAAGAAAGCCATTAATTGGTCCAGGCAGCGGGCGGTCGAGGGGGTCGTCCGACCGGATTGCCTCCCCCTCTTCCGTGGCCTTGTTCGCGCCCGGGTGGCCCTAGAGATGGAGCACGCGGTGTCCGCCGGCACGCTCGAGCTTTTGCGTGACCGGTGGGCGCCGCGGGGACTGGAGTGCATAATTAGTTCAAATAATCAAATTTTAATTTGAGGGGTTAAGGTTTATTTAAGGGGTTATTGTATTTTAGTTACAATTTATTTGTTAATTTGGTTTCACACAAAGAAAGAAGGTGCCATCTAGCGAGTTCGGGTGGCTGGCGGAGCGCAGGGCTGTGCCTGGCAGGGTGACTAGAGTCGGGGACCTACTCGATGGCGGGGGAGCGGGCTGGATGGCGCCAGAGGAGCTGGCGCGACGCATGTCGTGGGACAACGTCCGGCTCGCGGTCAGCGCCATCGGGGCGGTGAAAGCGATGTTGCCCCCCGACGCCACGAGGTGTGTCGAGGCGGCTCGGGCGCGTGCGGAGATCCCGTCCGAGCTTACTCCCGTTCGGACGGAATTCCTTATCGGCGCCTTGCCCCGAAACTCCCCTCGGGGATCGGTGCCTCACAACTTGAGCCGTCTCGAGGAAATACCCTCCGTGCTTTTTCATTCTGCGCGGAGGGGTTTCCTGTACGGGCTGCTCTTGCACACCTTCCACTTTGCCATCTTCGCCTGCCGTCCGGACACGCCGTGGCGTGCCGTTTTACCTCCGGACGGAGACGGAGGTCCCCAATGGGGGTCTCTCTATGCGGGAGTCCTCCCTTGTTCTATTGGGGACTTGGCCTGGAGGGTGTTGCACAGGGCAGTTCCGTGCAATAGATTTTTAAATAGGTTCACGGACTCCCAGACCGCCTGTTTGTTTTGCGGTCTGGAGGAGTCCGTGTTCCACGTATATATGGGGTGTGAGAGGTTGCAGCCCCTCTTCCATTTTTTGAAGGGGCTGCTCCTCAAATTTTGGTTGCACTTCAGTCCCACGCTCCTGATCTACGGTCACCCCGTGCGGAGGGGAGCGGGCAGGTTGGAGGACCTCCTCGTGGGCCTGCTCCTGGGCCTGGCCAAGAAAGCCATTAATTGGTCCAGGCAGCGGGCGGTCGAGGGGGTCGTCCGACCGGATTGCCTCCCCCTCTTCCGTGGCCTTGTTCGCGCCCGGGTGGCCCTAGAGATGGAGCACGCGGTGTCCGCCGGCACGCTCGAGCTTTTGCGTGACCGGTGGGCGCCGCGGGGACTGGAGTGCATAATTAGTTCAAATAATCAAATTTTAATTTGAGGGGTTAAGGTTTATTTAAGGGGTTATTGTATTTTAGTTACAATTTATTTGTTAATTTGGTTTCACACAAAGAAAGAAGGTGCCATCTAGCGAGTTCGGGTGGCTGGCGGAGCGCAGGGCTGTGCCTGGCAGGGTGACTAGAGTCGGGGACCTACTCGATGGCGGGGGAGCGGGCTGGATGGCGCCAGAGGAGCTGGCACGACGCATGTCGTGGGACAACGTCCGGCTCGCGGTCAGTGCCATCGGGGCGGTGAAAGCGATGTTGCCCCCCGACGCCACGAGGTGTGTCGAGGCGGCTCGGGCGCGTGGGGAGATCCCGTCCGAGCTTACTCCCGTTCGGACGGAATTCCTTATCGGCGCCTTGCCCCGAAACTCCCCTCGGGGATCGGTGCCTCACAACTTGAGCCGTCTCGAGGAAATACCCTCCGTGCTTTTTCATTCTGCGCGGAGGGGTTTCCTGTACGGGCTGCTCTTGCACACCTTCCACTTTGCCATCTTCGCCTGCCGTCCGGACACGCCGTGGCGTGCCGTTTTACCTCCGGACGGAGACGGAGGTCTCCAATGGGGGTCTCTCGATGCGGGAGTCCTCCCTTGTTCTATTGGGGACTTGGCCTGGAGGGTGTTGCACAGGGCAGTTCCGTGCAATAGATTTTTAAATAGGTTCACGGACTCCCAGACCGCCTGTTTGTTTTGCGGTCTGGAGGAGTCCGTGTTCCACGTATATATGGGGTGTGAGAGTTTGCAGCCCCTCTTCCATTTTTTGAAGGGGCTGCTCCTCAAATTTTGGTTGCACTTCAGTCCCACGCTCCTGATCTACGGTCACCCCGTGCGGAGGGGAGCGGGCAGGTCGGAGGACCTCCTCGTGGGCCTGCTCCTGGGCCTGGCCAAGAAAGCCATTAATTGGTCCAGGCAGCGGGCGGCCGAGGGGGTCGTCCGGCCGGATTGCCTACCTCTCTTCCGCGGCCATGTTCGCGGCCGGGTGGCCCTGGAGATGGAGCACGCGGTGTCCGCCGGCGAGCTCGAGCTCTTTCGTGACCGGTGGGCGCCGCGGGGACTGGAGTGCATAATTAGTTCAAATAATCAAATTTTAATTTGAGGGGTTAAGGGTTATTTAAGTGGTTATTGGTTTTTTAGTTACAATTTATTTGTTAATTTGGTTTCACATAAATAAAGAAGGTGCCATCTAGCGAGTTTGGGTGGCTGGCGGAGCGCAGGGCTGTGCCTGGCAGGGTGACTAGAGTCGGGGACCTACTCGATGGCGGGGGAGCGGGCTGGATGGCGCCAGAGGAGCTGGCGCGACGCATGTCGTGGGACAACGTCCGGCTCGCGGTCAGTGCCATCGGGGCGGTGAAAGCGATGTTGCCCCCCGACGCCACGAGGTGTGTCGAGGCGGCTCGGGCGCGTGGGGAGATCCCGTCCGAGCTTACTCCCGTTCGGACGGAATTCCTTATCGGCGCCTTGCCCCGAAACTCCCCTCGGGGATCGGTGCCTCACAACTTGAGCCGTCTCGAGGAAATACCCTCCGTGCTTTTTCATTCTGCGCGGAGGGGTTTCCTGTACGGGCTGCTCTTGCACACCTTCCACTTTGCCATCTTCGCCTGCCGTCCGGACACGCCGTGGCGTGCCGTTTTACCTCCGGACGGAGACGGAGGTCCCCAATGGGGGTCTCTCTATGCGGGAGTCCTCCCTTGTTCTATTGGGGACTTGGCCTGGAGGGTGTTGCACAGGGCAGTTCCGTGCAATAGATTTTTAAATAGGTTCACGGACTCCCAGACCGCCTGTTTGTTTTGCGGTCTGGAGGATTCCGTGTTCCACGTATATATGGGGTGTGAGAGGTTGCAGCCCCTCTTCCATTTTTTGAAGGGGCTGCTCCTCAAATTTTGGTTGCACTTCAGTCCCACGCTCCTGATCTACGGTCACCCCGTGCGGAGGGGAGCGGGCAGGTTGGAGGACCTCCTCGTGGGCCTGCTCCTGGGCCTGGCCAAGAAAGCCATTAATTGGTCCAGGCAGCGGGCGGTCGAGGGGGTCGTCCGACCGGATTGCCTCCCCCTCTTCCGTGGCCTTGTTCGCGCCCGGGTGGCCCTAGAGATGGAGCACGCGGTGTCCGCCGGCACGCTCGAGCTTTTGCGTGACCGGTGGGCGCCGCGGGGACTGGAGTGCATAATTAGTTCAAATAATCAAATTTTAATTTGAGGGGTTAAGGGTTATTTAAGGGGTTATTGGTTTTTTTAGTTACAATTTATTTGTTAATTTGGTTTCACTCAAAGAAAGAAGGTGCCATCTAGTGAGTTCGGGTGGCTGGCGGAGCGCAGGGCTGTGCCTGGCAGGGTGACTAGAGTCGGGGACCTACTCGATGGCGGGGGAGCGGGCTGGATGGCGCCAGAGGAGCTGGCGCGACGCATGTCGTGGGACAACGTCCGGCTCGCGGTCAGTGCCATCGGGGCGGTGAAAGCGATGTTGCCCCCCGACGCCACGAGGTGTGTCGAGGCGGCTCGGGCGCGTGGGGAGATCCCGTCCGAGCTTACTCCCGTTCGGACGGAATTCCTTATCGGCGCCTTGCCCCGAAACTCCCCTCGGGGATCGGTGCCTCACAACTTGAGCTGTCTCGAGGAAATACCCTCCGTGCTTTTTCATTCTGCGCGGAGGGGTTTCCTGTACGGGCTGCTCTTGCACACCTTCCACTTTGCCATCTTCGCCTGCCGTCCGGACACGCCGTGGCGTGCCGTTTTACCTCCGGACGGAGACGGAGGTCCCCAATGGGGGTCTCTCTATGCGGGAGTCCTCCCTTGTTCTATTGGGGACTTGGCCTGGAGGGTGTTGCACAGGGCAGTTCCGTGCAATAGATTTTTAAATAGGTTCACGGACTCCCAGACCGCCTGTTTGTTTTGCGGTCTGGAGGAGTCCGTGTTCCACGTATATATGGGGTGTGAGAGGTTGCAGCCCCTCTTCCATTTTTTGAAGGGGCTGCTCCTCAAATTTTGGTTGCACTTCAGTCCCACGCTCCTGATCTACGGTCACCCCGTGCGGAGGGGAGCGGGCAGGTTGGAGGACCTCCTCGTGGGCCTGCTCCTGGGCCTGGCCAAGAAAGCCATTAATTGGTCCAGGCAGCGGGCGGTCGAGGGGGTCGTCCGACCGGATTGCCTCCCCCTCTTCCGTGGCCTTGTTCGCGCCCGGGTGGCCCTAGAGATGGAGCACGCGGTGTCCGCCGGCACGCTCGAGCTTTTGCGTGACCGGTGGGCGCTGCGGGGACTGGAGTGCATAATTAGTTCAAATAATCAAATTTTAATTTGAGGGGTTAAGGGTTATTTAAGGGGTTATTGGTTTTTTTAGTTACAATTTATTTGTTAATTTGGTTTCACTCAAAGAAAGAAGGTGCCATCTAGCGAGTTCGGGTGGCTGGCGGAGCGCAGGGCTGTGCCTGGCAGGGTGACTAGAGTCGGGGACCTACTCGATGGCGGGGGAGCGGGCTGGATGGCGCCAGAGGAGCTGGCGCGACGCATGTCGTGGGACAACGTCCGGCTCGCGGTCAGTGCCATCGGGGCGGTGAAAGCGATGTTGCCCCCCGACGCCACGAGGTGTGTCGAGGCGGCTCGGGCGCGTGGGGAGATCCCGTCCGAGCTTACTCCCGTTCGGACGGAATTCCTTATCGGCGCCTTGCCCCGAAACTCCCCTCGGGGATCGGTGCCTCACAACTTGAGCCGTCTCGAGGAAATACCCTCCGTGCTTTTTCATTCTGCGCGGAGGGGTTTCCTGTACGGGCTGCTCTTGCACACCTTCCACTTTGCCATCTTCGCCTGCCGTCCGGACACGCCGTGGCGTGCCGTTTTACCTCCGGACGGAGACTGAGGTCCCCAATGGGGGTCTCTCTATGCGGGAGTCCTCCCTTGTTCTATTGGGGACTTGGCCTGGAGGGTGTTGCACAGGGCAGTTCCGTGCAATAGATTTTTAAATAGGTTCACGGACTCCCAGACCGCCTGTTTGTTTTGCGGTCTGGAGGAGTCCGTGTTCCACGTATATATGGGGTGTGAGAGGTTGCAGCCCCTCTTCCATTTTTTGAAGGGGCTGCTCCTCAAATTTTGGTTGCACTTCAGTCCCACGCTCCTGATCTACGGTCACCCCGTGCGGAGGGGAGCGGGCAGGTTGGAGGACCTCCTCGTGGGCCTGCTCCTGGGCCTGGCCAAGAAAGCCATTAATTGGTCCAGGCAGCGGGCGGTCGAGGGGGTCGTCCGACCGGATTGCCTCCCCCTCTTCCGTGGCCTTGTTCGCGCCCGGGTGGCCCTAGAGATGGAGCACGCGGTGTCCGCCGGCACGCTCGAGCTTTTGCGTGACCGGTGGGCGCCGCGGGGACTGGAGTGCATAATTAGTTCAAATAATCAAATTTTAATTTGAGGGGTTAAGGTTTATTTAAGGGGTTATTTGATTTTAGTTACAATTTATTTGTTAATTTGGTTTCACACAAAGAAAGAAGGTGCCATCTAGAGGTTACAAAAAGGAACTAACTGGCACCCTCACAGACAGAGGGCAAGGTTTCTAGCCAACACACACACCAGGAAAATTACCCCATAGCTTTAAGGGAGTTCTGATTCCTTGAACAGTCTGTCATTTCTCATTTCTTCTTGTGTTATGAACAGTCTGATGATGGAAATTGTTTCGGAGGGGCAACTGCTTGCGTCAGTTATTGGGAGATGAGTTAACAGCATAGCGGCGCAGTTGGAAACCCAGAATATTTAATTTCCCTCCTTCATACTGCTGGACTCAGTAAGCAAAACAGCTCAAAAGGTTTGAGGACCCCCTGTAACAGCTGCTCATGTGCTCCCATCTCCTGAATCAAGTGGCTGCTATGCTCAGAAGCTTAGATATCTAAAAAATTCAGAAATTTACATGTAAAATTATGTGATCTGATGCATTTTCAGACAAAGTTATGGGCAGCTGTAATCTACGTACTCACACACTTACAAGATTCTCACATGCTCACAATCTTATTGTGTGCTTTATTGTATACTCTCACAATCTTTCTCTTGCATATTCTCCCTAACACATGCATAATCCTTCTCTTGCATGCTCTGTCTCCCACACTCACAATACTTCTCTCCTATACTCTCTCAAACATACACATTCTCTTTCACACATCACAATCCTCACATCCAGTGACATATAGATAAAGCTATGGGGAAGCAGGAAGAGAATAAAATATAAGCTTTTTTAAAGAGAGAGAGAGCGATAGAAAGGTTGATTTTCCTGGGGTCCGTGAAATTGAGTACTATGTGAGGGCAGTGCACTGAAATTGTGCTGGGCTTGTTATCACATTTTTGCTCCCCAATTTCCTGTCAGGACTAATTATTCCATGAAAAATCTATGGGTGGAAGCCGATTGGGTACAGTCACGTGGGCACAGGAAAATACTGTTGCTAGTTTTAAAGGCCTGTGGCTGCTAAAAGGGGCTGCTGCAACTGGAGCCCTGTGGAGGGAACACTGTGGCCTGAGCTTGGGTACAGATTTTGGAAGCCTACAATATCCTGGAATGCTTCTGAGAACTAATTTCTATCAGCAGATTGTTCTTAAAGTGACAGTGCCAAGGGGGAAGGTTTAATGGCAGCAGTAAAAAACACTGCAATCCATCAGCACATCAATAAGGAAGTCAGGTCACATAAGGGCATCCTGCTTTGATGAAAAGGCCATTAAGCAGGAATTGGAGTAAAGGAGGGATGTCCTGTTTCCCTGCAATGGAAGGAAGGTCATGAAGACTGTGGCATACAGAGCACAGCAAGAGGTGGCTGAGACCATTAACAGCAGCAGCACTGAGTCAAGGATATGGATGCAATACTGAAAGTTTAATGATCTCACCAAGAAGGGATAGATGTACAACTCTTTGAGTCCTTTGGCAAGTTTCCTATCCCTTGTTGTTAACAGCTTATTCAAATTATATATTATAAGAATGTTAAAGTTTCATGTCCACTTAGGAATCATTTCTTGGTCACAATTACAGACACTTCACATAAAGTACCTGCAAAGATCGAATGCCTGAAATAATAACAATGCAGCAGCAACTTCGCCTTCATGACAGCCCATTTTTTATGCATAGAGAAATGGCACTGCTAATGTTGTAGGGTTGTAGGGACCAAATGCTGGAACGGACCAAATGCTGGAAAATGGGATTAGATTAGACAGGGCTTGATGGCCGGCGCGGACGCGATGGGCCGAAGGGCCTCTTTCTGTGCTGTAAAACTCTATGACTCTATGATCCTGAAAGTCTCATATGTGTCTGTAAGAGAAGATGGCTTTTAGCAAAGGAAGGTCACAGTGACTGGAGAAGGAATATAGGAAGTAGCCCTGTTTGAGGAAAGGGCAAACCAGGGCTGCAAGTAATGGAACTCAAGAGAGCTAGCAGGAGATGGTGAGTAGATAAATCTCTATTGGGGGTTGTTATATTCATTCCTTCCCTCCCTTCCAATCCTAGTCATTGTCACAGAATATGTCAACTCTGATAAAACTAACATGCAGATGAAAGTGACGATATATGTCGATGAGCTTACTTTAATCTAAATCTGAAGTACCACTTATGATTGTCCCTCTTTATGTCTTCAAAGGAATGGCACAGCAAGCTGAGAGAAGCCGTTACCTCATCACAATTCCATCCCAGGTAAATTTACCCAGCAGGATGTAGTTAGAGTGTATGTGGGGTGCCTTGAGCATTGGAAAGTAGGAGCATAAAATGCAGGAGAAGGAAGTGAAGGAGGCCTTTTGCCACAAAGAAGAAGTGCCTTCTTCAGCAATTGCACAGGCAGTGGACCCAAATGTCCATGGCCCTGTATTCAAGAGAAGAATGCTTGCAGAACATGATAGATGATTGTAGTCATTGGGTGATGTGCCCAGCAGCTTCCACATCATGGTGAAAGTGTGGAGGAGTCCACATCTTGTATATGCAAGGGGCTGATCTACAGAATTGAAAGCACACCAACATCCTTGGAGTGGGTGTCAGCTCCAGGGCAATCAGCTGCATAACTACTTACAGCTGAGGCCAAGTTGTTGCCACTCTTAGGTTCTCTAAAGGCTCAAACAGCTGCAATACAGGCCTTCAGCAGCACTCTGGCCTCCTCAAAGGACAAGCTTACAGAAGAGATGCTCAAAACACAAAGAAAATAATTGCTACCTTGTACAATGCCAATTCTGTAATGGTGTCTGACCACCTTGAGATCTATGGGCAGAGTAGCTGAGAGACCTTGAGAAGGAGCAGGTTTGGATGTTGGCGCTCTCTCTCCAGATGGCTCCACTTCCACCACTAATCAGTATCCGCCACTTTGACTGCAACAGGAGCCTGAAACTAGACAGGGCCAAGCTGTCCCCACAGGTCTCGTGGTGGAACGTACAAAGATTGAGAGCTGGAAGCTGACATGCAGCTGCTAACTTCATGCCCTGTTTCTGCTTAAAAGAAATCACTTAGGAAAAGCACCAGACTAGTTAGTCATCGCAAAAGAAACCTGCTGTTAGAAAGGGAAGACACTGTGGTTGGAAATTATCAATTTGACAGTGACAGATTGGATACCTGTGCAATCAAGGTGTTGGCTACAGATGAAGTTTTGTGCAAAGTAATTTTGATGTTTCATGGAGTTGAGGTTTTTCTGGTAGGTGGAATTCTAGTGATAAAGACTTGGGATGGATTCAGTGTTGGTTTTATAGGGATTATTTTATTGCAGAGAAAAATCAGGAAGGAGGAATGAAATGGTCAGGAGAAAATTTCAATAAGGAAGTTTCAACAACAACTTGCATTTATATAGTTCCTTTAACGTAGAAAAATGCTCCAAGGCACTTCAGAGGTGTAATTAAAGAATAAAGAAAGACCAAGTTACAGAAGCAGATACTAGAAGGAGTGCCCAAAGTCTTGGTTGAAGAGCTGGGTTTTAAGGAAAGTCTCAAAGGAGAAGAGGGAGGTGGAGAAACAATGGGGCCTAGGCTTGGCTGCCGACAGTGTGGAGAAAGGAGGAGGGAGTCGGGACGTGATCTGGGTGCATTTCATGGTGCACCTAACGAAGGCAGTGGCAGGGCCACGGAAAATGGGTCTGCTAGCCTTGTCAGAACAGTACCGGTGAGCTATGGGCGGCATTCACAGCCCCAGAGACAGCTTGAAAGTAGCAGGGGAGCAGCATGATTGGCTGACTCAGATGCCCGCTGAGGACCTGAGGAGATTCCGGGGGGAATGCCGGCTGGGAGCGGTCCACTGATTTAATCGGGAGCTGGGAGAAGCACTCCTGCTCCTCCTGGATCCACAATAAGGTAAGTAAAAAATGTGAAACATACCTTTTGGGTGGCAGCCTGCAGTGGTCCCTTTGAGGACTGTTGGTTTGGCTGCTGAGCGCTTGAAAAACTGACTGCAGCCTACACAGCACATACTGCAGCCAGTCATAAACCAGTTCCTCAAAGGGGCCTGAAACAGGTATTAGGCCCCCGATTGGCACCTGCAATGGGCCTAACACCAGTTTTAGGCACATGCCTTGCACACATACTGAGCAGCCCGATCCAATATGGTGGCCAGCATAGTTCTGGTGTGGAATGAGAGTGCACACGCTGCCTGCCATATTGGACCATTAGGCACTCATTTTACACCTGTAAAATTGGTGCAGCACGAGCCAATTTCTAGGTCTCCCTTTCTTCATAATGTCCTCTTTTTATGTGGGGAGCTTGGATATAACCTGTGCCTGTTGCAAAACCTAGAAAGTGGGTAGCAGATCGCTGTGATGTGATGCATGTGACTGATTACAATAGCTGTGCCCTCTTCACAAATGCGACAGAAGCCTTGCAAAAACATCCTTCAGGTAATATACAGGCAGCGCAATGGGTACAGAGACTTGGCGCTGTGAGTCTTGCCCCTAATTCCCCTATGCTGTGCCTCCCAGTCAGGTGCTCCTGAGATACTAAACCCAGGAAAATCTGCCCTAGAAAATCCTAATGGTTACACCAGGAAGAAATTTTCTTTTAAGTCTTAGGTTGATATGTGACGTTTGATGTTTGGTTTACTACAATGTAATGGCCCAATGCTTTTGCTAAACATGAAACAGAGAAAAGATTAGCAACTTTCTTCAAAACTATAACAATAATAAAACCAATTTTGGCTTTCCTACCTTACTGAATCTCCTCAAAAGTTCAGAAAAAAAACTTTACATATGGTTACAACACATTACAATTGTGACAGTTTTAATTCGTCAAAAGTTGTGGTCTATACATAGCTAATGGAAATTTAAGATATGCTGAGGTACTCTAAATACAAATCCTCACAACGCCAGCAGACGTCTTGTGAAGCAAAATAGTTGCCAATAGAGGATAGCACATATATAGTTTGGGAACGTGTACAACACAAACTATGGGGAAACTTTTTCTGTGACTTCTCCCCCTACCCACACACAAAAAAAATCATTAGATTTGTGGCCTGGACACTTTACCCATTGTCTGGTCAAGTGAAGAGCTTCCTGCACTCCTCTAAGCCAGTTTCCTAGTACTGTCATCAGCATTCAACCTTTAAACAAGAATATTTGAAAGATCAGCAAAAACAGAAGAACACAAAACATCAATCAAAATTCTTTGTAACGATTTAATTTTTAAAGGAGGTGCTGATAGTGAGACTTCTTGTCGCTGATCAAATATTTTTTTCATGAACGAGACACCATTAATATTAATCATAAGATGTCAACCAGTTGAAAGTTATTTTTGAAACTGCTTCAAGAGAGCTAACTGGAATGACCCTGCACTAATGTTTACTTAAGAGTGATATGGAGATGTGTTTCTGAATGCAGGTTATAAATAACTGCACCCAAGTAGAAATTCTCTATTACATTTATTCCTAGCTCCTGTTTCCTAGTTAAGCAGGATGAGTTTCCATGTATGCTGAAATGGGAATATTTCCCCTATTATTGATCCATGGGTGACAAATGGGTGGCAAAGTACCAGATGGGTTGGGAGTATTTCTGGATGAAAGTGGTGGACAGAGGTTCCACCTGCTGCACTTCCAGTGGTGCAACAAAGCCAGCAGAATTTCAACCCTCGTGTGTAAACAGACCTCCCCATTTTCTTTGAATTCTCCTCCTTTAAGTTAACCCTTTCTTCAACTGTTTGTTTTTGTGTTCTTTTTCACATACGCATTGATACAGATAAATGAAAGAAATTCAACTGCCTCAATCACTCAGAACACATTATTAAATAAACAAGCAATGCACAGTTTTACTTGTCACATAAGTACTCAAGATACCTCCAAACTTTTCATTCTCACTGGTGAAAAAAATGGTACCAGTCTCAAACCAGTACCTGAACTATGACTGTGCTATTAATTAGTGAGTGAAGGCGATCCAATAAATTCTAATTTACTTAAATTTACAAATTTCAAGTTTAAATTTTAAGAAGTTGCACATCTGAAGCTTTTAAGGAAGTTTCAGACACATAAGGGTCGATTTCAACTGAGCCGTGAGGCGGGCTTTGAGGCGTGCGGGGGGTTAAAAATCGCTAAAACTAGCAGGCGCGATCCCCCCCACCTGGTTCGGGTGGGACCCCCCCGCCTGGTTCCTGACCCCGAGCCATTTTAACCCAGGCATGTCTGATGGTCCCGAATCAGTCCCGCCTCCAACAGGTGGGACTGGTCTTTAAGGCCCTTAATCAGCAATAATTGGCCTTTATAATGCCATTTTAACAGGCCCTTGCATTTTAAACCCTTTTCCCACGTAAAACACGCCTGGTGGGGATCACGCCTGTGAAACCCGGTGTGAGCACTATTGGCTTGCTGACTATCAGCTGCAGGTCAACTATTAAAGAGGAGATTTGATCAGTCATCATTTGCAGGTGGCAGGACTTTGTTGTTTCAGGTCTGGGGCAACTTTTACCAGGCTTAACCACACCTGTGGAAGGTTGGAGCCTCACACACATCTCCAGTGTGAACTCCTGGGAAACCCCTCTCGCCACCCTCACTCAGCGGAGTCATATGCCAGAAGCATGGGAGCCATTTTTCTCCTTCCCTTCTTGGCATTAGAGGAGCTCGAGCACCAGGCGCAGCAGCCGCAGAACCAGGAACAACAGCAGCACCAGCAACAGCAGCAGCAGCAGGAGCAACAGGCTGCTGCTCACCCACCTGAGGCAGCACAGGCCAGAAGGCGCCAGCGCATGGAAGCCCGTCAGTGCAGGAGATACCCCCCAAACAGGGTCTACAGACACAGGGTCATCTATCTCAACATGACTGAGCAGCAGTACCAAAGGCGGCTCCCACTTTCGCGACAGGTAGTGACTGAATCTGCGCAATGATACAGCAAGACCTGCTGCCCAGAGGAACAGGTGGACACTACTTACCAGTGGCCATCAAAGTCACCACCGCACTCAACTTTTTTGCCTCAGGCTCATTCCAGGGATCATCAGCAGACATCAGCGGCATCTCCCAGTCGGCTGCACACACTTGCATCATGCAGGTAACCGATGCCCTCTTTGCCCTCGCGCACAATCACATCCATTTCACCAGGGATCACGCAAATGTGACGGCGCGAGCGGTTGGATTAGCTCATCTGGCAGACTTTCCAAGGGTGCAGGGCATCATTGACTGCACACATGTGGCCCTTAGGGCACCCCATCGCAATCCAGGTATTTTTGTCAACCGCAAGGGCTTCCACTCCCTTAAAGTTCAGCTAGTGTGTGACCACAAGGAGATTTTGCATGTTTGTACCAAGTACCCTGGCAGTTGCCATGACTCCTTCATACTGCGCCAGTCTAGTGTGCCTCCGCTATTCAGGCCGCCAGACCAACTTCACGGATGGCTACTTGGAGACAAGGGCTATCCCCTGAGGACTTGACTAATGACGCTGTTGAGGAGGCCAGCCAACGAAGCTGAGGAGCGCTACAACTCCAGCCACATTTCCACCAGATCCATAATTGAGCAAACCATCGGCTTGCTGAAGATGCGCTTCAGATGCCTGGATAGATCAGGTGGAGCCCTGCAGTACTCAGCAGCCAGGGTCTCCAGAATCGTCATGGTTTGCTGTGCACTCCACAATATGGCACAGCGTTGTGGCTTGCAGATTCCTGAGGACCAAGTGGCTCCTCACATACACTCCTCAGATGATGATGATGATGAGGAGGAGGAGGGCGAAATCGAGCATCCTGCAGAGGCCCATCAACCAGCGGCAGCATTACGCGAGAACATTGCTGCCCGGGATGCAAGGAACGCACTCATCCTGGCTAGATTTGCTTAGCCTAGTTAATCAAACTCTTTTGCCTCGCAGCTTCTTACCTGAGCATCGACAATGGCCAAACCCTGCAGATTCTTAGCTATTTGACCAGCATCCTGACAACTGCAAGTAATCCTAAGCCCTCAATGTGAAAGCCCCATTTGCAAAATGACACACGCCAGAACTGCAACAGTTGCCATCAGAATTTTTATGCACAAGAACCAACTGATGGCATTTTTACAATATACACAACATTTCACCCAAGTGACTACCCTTGTGAGTACTTGTGCTTTATTTTCCTCTTACGTGTGCTCCTACGTAGTGGTTCCCCTTTGGCTTCAGCAGATGTGGAGGCCCCTTGCTCACTTTCCTGCTCCTCCTGTCTCGACACCTTGGTGGGCGTCCTCTGGGGTGGCGAGCCTGTGAGGGCTCATCAACAGTCTGCTGCTCCTGCGGCTGTGCAGGGGTTGAGACGTCTATCTCACTTGGGTGTGGACTCCGGTGGGGCTCTGACCGAGGGCTCTGCAGTGGCATGGAAGTGTGAGCACTTGGAGAGGAACCCCCACTTCCTTGAGGTCTGCCACCAACCTCCCTTTCATGGGTCATCTCCCCCTCTGCGCCTGCAAGTGGCTTGAGAGCACCTTGCTGCACATCAGGGGGCCATGGGGACCCGTATCTGCAATGGCAGTCCTATTCAGAAGGACTTCCATGAAGGTCTGGTTTCTCTGTTCAATAGATGCTCATCGCTCCTCAAGAGATGTCATTCTATTCTGAACATTCACCATGTTTTCCATACCCTGGTGACGAACCTCCTCCATGGCCGTAGCCCTCCTCTCCTCTACCGTAGCCAGCCTTACCCCGGAGGCAGCAATCATTTCCATGTAGGTAGCCATCCTTTCCGTGTTGTTGCGTTCATGCGCCACTGACTCCACAAAGGCTCTGCTCATGTTCGCTATCGACTCCTCCATTCGCTCCACACTCGCAGCGACCCTGGAGACAAAACCTGCCAGAGACTCCTGCACCTATGCATGGAGTTCCATCACCTCTGATCTTATGGATGGACCCAGAGGCAGAGGGTCGACATGCAGCGGAGCCGAGCTGGCAGACTCCTGCGCCCTGCAACGAGGACTCTCCACTGCTGTCCCTGTCTCCACAATCTGCTGATACTCACTTGTGAGCTGTGATACACCAGGTGACAACACTACTCTATGTCCCGAAGGTCCCCGCGAGGTGTGAGTGTCTGCACTGGTGCTGGGTGCGCTTATTTCTGCTGATGCTGCGCCCTCAGAGGTTGCAGATTCCTCTGAGGAGTCTGGAATCTCAGGCTCTTCCTCCTGCACTGTGGGGATGGGGGCTCTCGATGGTCCTGTGGGGGAGTCAAGGAAAAAGTTAGAGATGTGATGCTAAGGTTACATGCACATTGCATTTTGCAGATGATCATAAGTCCATATGATGTAGCTTCAGAATCATTATCAGCGACTCATGCAATGTCAATGAGAGAGATGGAAAACTATTCTATCACCAGCTTGCAGGGATGCACCTGTCTGTCCTTCCCCAACTTCCGCATCTGTATCAGCCCTGACAATCTCCAGGACGGCTTCCTCCCAGGGGGTGAGCTGGGCTAATGAGGGTGGCCCTCCTCCTGTCCTGGCTCACTCTCTCCTGTTGTGAGCTCTCTTCTCTTGCAATGAGGGAGACAAGTGGAGGTTGAGTGAGAATGAAGGAGTGAGTGTAGAGATTGCATAGCATAGATACTTAGAAGGGGACAAAGATGGAGTGAGGTTGCAAGACCAAGGGCCCTCCCTATGTGTTGTCAATTGTGTTCAAAGCATCAGAGTGAGAGGGAGTGTGAGGGCTGCATGGTGGAATAGTTATGTGAATGTGAGCATAGAGAGAGAGGGAATGGGTAAGGGTGCATGGATTTGAGTGTCAAGTGGGATATGGAGGAAGAGATTGCTAAAGCTGAGTGCTGGTGAGGAAAGGCAATGGGGATCAGATTGAGGGTGATGGAAACTTCATACTTACCTTTCCAGTGTGATGAAGGCCATGGAATATTTTCCTGCACTGCATCCAGGTGCACCGTGTGAGCCCCAAGGAGTTGACTTCCTCAGCCACCTGTAGCCACACAGCCTTGGTCTGACTGGAAGGCCTCTTCCTCCCTGAAGAAGGGAACAGGACCTCCCTGTGGGCCCTAGTCCCATCCAACAATGCCTGCAGTGATGCCTCATCAAATTTTGCCTTCCCGCTGGCCATTGTTCCTGCAGGCTCCTGTGCCGTCATAAGGGGAAAGCTTGGAAGCCTGCAGAGGAAGCAAGGCTTGCCGTGGACCTTAAATGCAGCAGCAATGATGACGTCATCGGAGGGGACTTGCAGTCATGAAAAACCCATTTGCAAAGGCTTCCCATATGTTGGAAATCAATTGGCCAATTGAGTTAAAATTGCATCAATCTCACACATCCATTTAGATTCGTGTGGGAATCATGAAATTCGGGGAACCCAACAATTGCCCGCACCTGAATTAAAATCGACCCCATAATTTTGGAAAATTAGTTGGCTGGATTGAAAATTGGCTTTGCCCTAGAAAGGAGTAGGTGGTGACAACAGGGGTTAAAGCGTGCCAAGACAACTCTGGATGCTGTTCATGCCTCAGTAGTTACGTCTATTATTGGTTCTTCATTTCCTTGTGAGAATTCCAAAGTTTCTTTTGCTTAATTTGCTGCTGGATCTTGAAAGATTATGAGAAGACTTTTTCCTAGCTGGTTTTACAGCCTTCCTGCCTCCTGGTGTTAGACCAACTCCTTTGAAGTGCAGGTAAGTTTACCTTTGATCATTTACCTTTGCTTTTATTGCTCAGCCACCTCAGTTTTCTGCCACTCTTGACAGCATTTTTACCTTTTTTACTGACAGCCTTGTCCTTCTTGTATTGTAATTTGCTTCCTTTACTTTAGGTAAACTATTTTGAAGCAGTTTATCTGTCAGTGTCAGCCGCGGCTCAGTTAGTAGCACCCTCACCTCTGAGTCAAAAGGTTGTGGGTTCAAGTCCTGCTCCAGAGATTTGAGCACATAAAGCTAGGCTGACACTCCAGTACAGTGCTGAGGGAGTGCTGCACTGTCAGAGGTGCCGTAATTCAGATGAGATGTTAAATCGAGGCCCTGTCTGCCCTCTCAGGTGGTTGTAAAAGATCCTATGACACTATTTTGAAGAAGAGCAGATACCCTGTGTCCTAGCCATTTTTATCACTCAAACAATATCACTAAAACAGATTATCTGGTCATTATCACATTGCTGTTGTGCGCAAAATGGCTGCCGTGTTTCTTACATTACAACAGTGAGCGTACTTCAAAAGTACTTCATTGGCTGCAAAGTGCTTTGGGACATCTGGTGGCTGTGAAAGGCGCTATATAAATGCAAGTCTTTCTTTCTATCTTGTTGCGATAATGATAGGTAGCAAAGAGGCTCTCTGTTCTCCTAAATCTAGCTTTCAACAAGTGTTAGGGCATGAGAAGTGTGTTTGGTCTTGTGCTGAGGATTAGGGGTAGAATGGATTTATGTCAGGGACACTTTATCAATAAATATATTTTCTATAAAATTAATAAATTGCTCTTTAACATTATGTGAATATGGCCACGTACTTATGAAATCCTTAAGGGCAGAATCAAGGATTGTGGGGCAGGAGTGGCAAAAGTTGTGAGTCGTGTTAAGTGTTGCAGGGATGGGGCCAAAGATACACTTGTTGGGTGTAAATACCCCTTCTTAACAAATTCCGTTTAACCACTGTTCGATAAATGGGCAAATTTGTATGTGGAGACACTGGCTAGTGAAGATCTATAAGGATCTATTCTGGGACCCCTGCTACGTTATTGTATACAAATGCCTTTGCCACCGTGAAATATTTATCAAAGTTTAAATGCAATGCCTGACCTATTCCTATTTTTGCAATTAAAAGCATGAATACAATTCTTCTTCAACCATCACTCAGTCATCATCTCTGGGAGCAATTGCTGTACACTCCTACTTGGCTGTGTTTTGCTGACAGTAAATGTTGATTCAGTGTCACTGTGAGTTGAAGAACTTAATTCAAAGTTACTTCAGCTAACAACATAAATAGAAGATGTATGAAGAAGCACTGTAGCAAGATAGCATGTAACAAAGGCCTGATAATGCATGAGTGAGGCTTTTTTCACACAGTGGATAAACTTTGTATCGCATTGTAACTTGCAATACAAACCATGTGATTTTATATCACAAGACGGACTGCTTCCCACAGAGACCTTACACAAAAAGCAACAATGTTTTGTTCCTGTCTGCAAAATCTTTGTATCTCTTCCTTTTATCAGTCTGAAAACGATCTAAAGAAAATGGACTCCTTTTTGTTAGTGATGGGAAGAAACACAAATTCTGTGCTGGGGCTTCATTTCTATTTTGGATTTCTCTATATCACATGTGGCAAAATATTTACAGAAAGGATTTTTAAAAAACTTTTTTGGTCATTGATCTCTTTTGGTTGGCAAAATTTTCTTTTAAGATTAGAAACAGAACATTTTTTGAAAGTGGCAGTCCCTTGGTTCACATGACAATAACTTTAGCTTTTCACTGGAGTCCAAAAGAAACTTAATTTTGTTTTAGAATTAAATTTTTGATATTATTGAGGCCTTGATATAATAATGTGGTGATAAGACTTATTGTCACCAGGAATTTCCAACTTGCAAGCCCAATATTCCAATTACTATTTACTAATTATATCTGGGTATTTCCCCTGACAGTTCTCTCGATCGGTCACTGTAACTTCGGCGGAAGATTGGTGGAAACGGAGTCCTGATGAAGTTACGACTGCTGATCATGAGAATCCCCAGAGGAGATTACCAGTGGATATTTTGAACCAATTCCAAAGGCCAATTTCATCTGTGCAAGTTATAAACCAAAAACACATACAATGAAAATCCTGCTGGAATCGTATGTCCATTTTAGCCACACTTGGGTTCCTAGATGCAGGATAAGATGATGATACTGGATAAAACCCTTCCAAACACAAAGAGCTAGATTTTGACTATTGGATGGCTAATTGGTGGAGTGTGCCGTCCGGCCGGACAGTTACACCGACGGGAGGCCTGGTCCATTTGGAGGGCTGGACCTCGTCGTCAAATGCACGGCGGGCTACAGGTGGAAAATGGGCACCGCATGGGCAGCCCACCAGCTCCGGGCTGGTGCAATATCAGGCATTCTGGAGACCAGCCCAGCCTGGAAAAGCATAGGTTGGGGGTGGCCTCCATTCATTGGAGGGATCCTAATGTGGCAGAGGCCCAGGTTATTTTTGTGTAGCACTCTGGCTCCTCCTGGCCCCACAAAAATAAATAAAAACTTACTTTAGGACTCTTCTTCGGCTGGACTGCCAGCTGAAAGTGGGAGGTGCTTGCATGGTGCATGTCTTAAAATGGCAATCGAGGTTCAATATATGAATTAGAACCTCGATTTGTATTTGGGCAGGCAGTCGCTTCGGCCACCCAGTGAAAGGCCCCTTTGAAGGTGGTGGTTACTGGAGCACCAGAAAAAATGGGACGGTCAGTCATTATTAGGCTGCTACACTGGGCAGCCCAAGATAAAATCTAACTCAAAATTTTGAGGTTTGTGTTTATATTAAAAACACAGAAAAAACATTGAACATTATAGAAAATGCAAATGAACAACTTACAATATATTCTCCCAAAGAACTCTCCACAAATCCATCAGCCCAATTTAAAGCATCTCACCTGCATGACCATGCCAGGAAATTCATAATTAATAGATGCACCGTGTTAGTATATCCTTTTGCAGCTCCACTGTTTCCAATTACTTAAAAAAAAATCATTCTCAGGATATGGGTGTCACTGGCAAGGCCGGCATCTATTTCCCATCCCTAGTTGCAGTTGAGAAGATAAAGGTGGGTCAGTCCGTGTGGCGACGGCACTCCCACAATGCAGTTAAGTAAGGAGTTCCAGGATTGTGAACAGTGAGGATGAAGAATATTGAAATGAGGCCTGTGCTTATTTCAGGCAGCTGCCAGGGCCGCCTAAGAAAAGGCCATGCCCAATTTAACAGTGGCTCGAATGCCCATGCAGATTGGGCGCAGCCCTCTGCCTTGCTAAACTGGTTACTGTTGCATCTGTTTTAGGCCCCTAAAATGGGCACAACGAGGTTCAACTTATCTTACTGGTGACCTTTTCCAGAAGAGGATGCCTGCTGCCAAAGTGCTACTAAAATCCACAGGTACCTGCCTGATGTTACCGTTCATTTGGTTGCATTACTTAAATATGCATGTCAACTGAAATGCAAATACTTTGCAGTTGAAATTAAAATACTTTGTTGTTGAATGGGAAAAGTTTGAAGAACCATGGCATCTGTGATGCAAGGCCGATGATATTCAGTTTTGAAGCAGTCACTTACAGTGCAGTACGCTATCATGGGATTTTTGGTCAGCAAAGGAGCAGTTTGAAAGAAATGTCAAGGTCTCTGTAATCATATTGACAGTGAAATGAATAGCAACACATTTTACTGTGTACTGCGATTTCTAAAGGAGAAAATTATTCATGTTGTGGAAACAATAATAACGCTGGAATCTGAGAATATCTCCAACCATGAAATATTCAATACAGTCGGGGTTCATGCCAACATTCTACCTGAGAGTAAACTAAGTTTTAGTTGGCTACCAGTGCTTTTGGTAACCATGCATAGCAAATGGGAAGCAGTGATAGCATGCAATCTGTCAACTATATGCCTTTTGAAATGGATGAAGCGTAGCTCTAGTATTCAATACAAGTTAATGACCCATATAGGAAGAGTGAATTCACTTCCAACCTTGAAGGCTCTAATCCAGAAATTGCTGTTACTAATATTAGCAAATGAACATATTCATATGACACCGCTCTGTCTGATACTTTAATGCAGATGTTAACTTCTTTATTTTGAATGGATGAACACCTCTGCTAAAATAGCAGACAAAGAAACATCAAACCAATACATCAGGCTCTGGGCAGCTAAAATCGACAACTGTAATTTCTAGACGGATGAGTTTATTTTTGATCATTTTAATGACTAGGAGGTGATATGCACACGGTTTGCTGAATGCCTTGCCAAGTCAGTGTCAGAGCAGTGGGAGGCATTCAAGGAGGAGATCCGGAGGGTTCAGACCAAACATGTGCCCTTAAAGAAAAAAGGTGGGACTAACAAATCTAGAGCCCCTTGGATGTCTAGAGACATACAGGGTAGAATAAAGAAACAAAGGGAGGCGTATGACAGATACCGAGGGCTAAATACTCCAGGATCTTTAGAGGAGCACAGAAAGTGCAGGGGTGCAATTAAAAAATGATATTAGGAAAGCAAAGAGAGAGCATGAAAAATTCTTGGCAAGTAAAATCAAGGAAAACCCAAAGATGTTTTATAAATGTATTAAGAGTAAGAGGATAACTAAAGGAAGGGTAGGGCCTATTAGAGATCATGAGGGTAATCTGTGTGTGGAGGCGGGAGACGTCGGTAGGGTTCTTAATGAATACTTTGCGTCTGTTTTCACAAAGGAGAGGGGCGAAGCAGACATTGCTATCAGGGGGAGGAGTGTGAAATATTAGATGAAATAAACATAGTGAGAGAGGAAGTATTAAGGGGTTTGGCAGCTTTAAAAGTGGATAAATCCCCAGGCCCAGATGAAATGTATCCCAGGCTGTTAAGCGAAGCAAAAGAGGAAATAGCAGAGGCCCTGACCATCATTTTTCAATCCTCTCTGGCTTCAGGTGTGGTGCCGGGGGACTGGAGGACTGCTAATGTGGTACCCTTGTTTAAAAAGGGAGAAAAGGATAGACCGAGTAATTACAGGCCAGTCAGCCTAACCTCGGTGGTGGGAAAATTATTGGAAAGAATTCTGAAGGACAGGATACATCTTCATTGAGAAAGACATGGAGTAATCAAGGATAGTCAGCAGGGATTTGTTATGGGAAGGTCGTGTCTGACAAACTTGACTGAATTTTTTGAGGAGGTAACAAGGAGGGCAGAGGAGGGTAGTGCATTTGTTGTAGCGTATATGGACTTTAGCAAGGTTTTTGATAAGGTTCCACATGGTAGACTGATCACGAAGTTAAAAGCCCATGGGATCCAGGACAAAGTGTCAAGTTGGATTCAAAACTGGCTCGGAGATAGGAAGCAGAGGGTAATGGTTGATGGGTGTTTTTGTGACTGGAAGGCTGTTTCCAGTGGGGTTCCGTAGGGCTCAGTACTAGGTCCCTTGTTTTTTGTGGTATATATCAACGATCTTGACTTGAATATAGGGGGTATGATTAAGAAGTTTGCAGATGATACTAAAATTGGCTGTGTGGTTGATACTGAAGAAGGAAGCTGTAGACTGCAGGAAGATATCAATAAATTGGTCAGGTGGGCAGAACAGTGGCAAATGGAATTCAATCCGGAGAAGTATGAGGTAATGCATTTGGGGAGGGCTAACAAGGAAAGGGAATACACATTAAATGGTAGGACACTGAGTAGTGTAGAGGAACAAGGGAACCTTGGAGTGCATGCCCACAGATCCCTGAAGGTAGCAGGCCAAGTAGATAAGGTGATTAAGAAGGCATACGGAATGCTTGCCCTTATTAGCCGTGGCATAGAATACAAGAGCGGGGAGCTATGCTTCAACTGTATAAAACACTAGTTAGGCCTCAGCTTGAGTACTGCATGCAGTTCTGGTCACCACATTACAGGAAAGATGTGATTGCACTAGAGAGGGTACAAAGGAGATTTACAAGGATGTTGCCAGGAGTAGAGAATCTTAGCTATGAGGAAAGATTGGATAGGCTGGGTCTGTTTTCCTTGGAACAGAGGAGGTGGAGGGGAGACCTTATTGAGGTGTATAAAATTATGAGGGGCCGAGATAAAGTGGATAGAAAGGACCTATTTCCCTTAGCAGAGGGGTCAAAAATCAGGACGCACAAATTTAAAGTAATTCAGGGAAGGTTTAGAGGGGATTTGAGGGGAAATTTCTTCACCCAGAGGGCTGTGGGGTCTGGAACTCACTGCCTGAAAGGGTGGTAGAGGCAGGAACCCTAACCACATTTAAAAAGTACTTGGATGTGCACTTGGGATGCTCTAACCTGCAGGGCTACGGACCTAGAGCTGGGAAGTGGGATTAGGCTGGATCGCTCTTTGTTGGCCGGCACGGACACGATGGGCCGAAATGGCTTCCTTCCGTGCTGTAACTTTCTATGATTCTATGATCCATCCCTATAAACAAGAATCTTCCAATTCTAGTAAGGGAAGTATCGACAGTGTCCGGAATTGTCAACTTGCTTTCACCATTGATGGAAGGCCATCGACCTGAAACGTTAACTCTGTTTCTCACTCCACAGATGCTGCCTGACCTGCTGAGTATTTCCAGCATTTTCTGTTTTATTGCTTTTACCACCTTGGCCTTGTGATTATCAATCATTAGTGTTGAAAGCTGCTTCTCCCAGATGAGGAACTCTACAGATTGGAAAGAGAAAAGAGAGAATGCCCAATAAACACTGAAAATATTTATTATAACTTGTGACAAGAAATTTAATTTATGAACAATTGACTAATTGACTGAGGCCAAGTCAAATTTGGCCGTTAATGTATAGCACTTATACCTAATTTACATGCAGCCTTATTGGCTCCTTACACTGCACCCATCAATACATTTTTATTTTAACATTTCATTGTTTGTGGCCAAAAGATATGAGAATTGTAACTACTATATTTCATCTTTGGCCATAGCAATTCATGTACAAATCTCACCACAGCAGCTGGGAAATTTAAATTCAGTTAAATAAATCTGGAATAAAAAGCTAGTATCAGTACTGGTGACCATGTAACTACTGGATTGTTGGAAAAACCCATCACGTTCACTAACATCCTTTAGGGAAGGAAATCTGTTGTCCTTACCTGGTCTGGCCTATATGTAACTTCAGACCCACAACAATGTGGTTGACTCTTAATCGCCCTCTGAAATGGCCTAGTAAGCCTCTCAAGGGCAATTAGGGATGGGCAATAAATGCTGGCCTTGCCAGCAACACCCACATCCCGTGAATGAATTAAAAAAAAACTTATTCCATCTGGTCCTTTCAACCGTCATTGTCATCCCAGGACAAAAAGAATAACAATAATGGGAGCCACAGCCTTGCAGAGGTGATGGTTCCTTTCTATAAGAGATCATTTAATCTTCAAGATGCAAGCGGGAATTTCCTGGGAACTGCTGCCGATCCACTGCTGTAACTTCGCCTGGAGTGCGGCGGAAACC
This sequence comes from Somniosus microcephalus, assembly GCF_052327205.1. Classification (NCBI taxonomy): domain Eukaryota; kingdom Metazoa; phylum Chordata; class Chondrichthyes; order Squaliformes; family Somniosidae; genus Somniosus; species Somniosus microcephalus. The sequence goes on along the minus strand of NC_140998.1, from coordinate 112,595,660 downwards.
TCATTTCAGAGCGGAGCAGTCCTGAGCAAATTCCCGGCAGTAATGAATACATTAAAAAAAAGGATCATTTGGGTTGTATTGTCTCTTACCCATATTTATGTTGGACAGGGATTAGTTCTTCGAGTACACAGCTAAGAAATCTCTCAAACTATTCAATATCATGTAGGAATTGCCAAATTCCTATTTAAGAACTGAGGTCGACTCAGGCGATCAAACAAACAAGTTTTAATGCAGAACTAACGAGTTTAAACAGTTTGTCGAGATCGATACAGGAGAACCATGAAAACAGGTCTTTGCTGGTCGGAAGCTCCATGAGGACTGCCAGGGCGGTCCCGTGGATGGCGTCATGACGTCATCACGTTTTTCCCGTGCTGGGGTGGTCACGTGATTAGCGGCATGACGTCATCGCATTTACCCGCGCTTTGCCACAGTCTTAAAGGAACCGTGCCCCGTGCATGCAAACAGTATGTACAAACACAGAAATCACTAACAGACCAGTACAGGCTTAGGTTGGAGTCAAACCTCATTAAAGGGAATTATATACAGTTGCTCAAAGTCCCTCAGTGGCTCGGCCACATGCACCCCCCGAGAATTCTCTTTAACGGAAAAAGTCAAACGGTGAGGGGGTCTGACAAGCCTGTCAGAACGACTCCTGTACTCCCGAAGCGGAGGCTGCTGTACGGCTGGCGGTTGAGCGGGCGATTGCACTTGATCCGGTGTGACGATGATGGGTGGCCGACCTCGTCTTGGCGGCTGTGCTGTCTCGACGGGGCGGTCGAGGTCCGAGTGTGCCGGCTTTAAACGGTCGACTGAAATGTGGTCTGGTTTACCACCAACATCGACCTTGAAGGTTTTGTCTCCTGCCTCTAACACCCGGAAAGGACCAGTATACGAGGCCTTGCACGGATCCCGATGCGCATCGTGGCAGAAGAAAACGTATTCAGCCTTTGTAAGCTCTGTGGGCACGTGCGATGGCTGAAGCCCGTGGCGTGACATGGGGACCAGCGCGAAACATCTGGCCACCTCCTGGTGACTGTTAAGCTGGCCTGACGCGGACCATGGCTCCGTCGGCGTTGGCAGGAAATCCCCCGGGACTCGCAGCGGTTGACCATAAACCAACTCTGCAGAGGAAGAGTGAAGGTCTTTTTTGGGAGCCATGCAAAGGCCCAACAGAACCCACGGTAGCTTGTCCGCCCATCCAGCGTCCTGGAGACTGGCCCTCAGTGCGGCTTTCAGCGATCTGTGAAAACGTTCACAGAGGCCATTCGCTTGAGGGTGGTAGGCTGTAGTGCAGTGCAACTTGACGCTGAGTCCCTGAGTCACTGCGTTCCAGAGTTCGGAGGAAAACTGTTGTCCTCGATCCGAAGAAATGTCAGCAGGCACTCCAAAACGGGCGACCCAGGAAGAAATGAATGCCCTGGCCACGTCCGCCGAAGTAGTGGATGACAGGGGCACCGCTTCTGGCCATCTGGTGGTGCGGTCTACCATGGTCAGAATGTGAGAAAAACCATGGGAAGGTGGAAGTGGTCCTATCAGGTCCACATTGACGTGGTCAAAACGCCGCTCCGGAACCGTGAAGGTGGCCAATGGGGCCTTGACGTGGTGCTGTACATTGGCCTTTTGGCAGACGACGCAGGTGTTGGCCCAGTCACGGACATCCTTACGCATGCCGTGCCAAACGAATATCGCTGACATGAGCTTCTGCGAGGCCTTCATCCCTGGGTGCAACAGCCCATGTATGGCGTCGAAAACCTTGTGGCGCCAGGCGACCGGCACGACAGGGCGAGGGTCCCATACGGAGACGTCGCACAGCAGCGTCGTACCTGCCGAATGGAACTCGACGTCGGCTAACTGGAGACTAGTGATGTTGGCTCGGTAAGCCTGAACTTCTGGGTCCGAGACTTGGTCCGCCGCCATGAGGGCGTAGTCGATGCCCAGATGGATTGTATTGACAGTTGTGCGGGAGAGGCAGTCTGCCACCAGGTTGTCCTTACCGGCCACGTGCTGGATATCCGTAGTAAATTCGGATATGTAAGTCAGCTGACGCTGCTGTCGGGATGACCACGGTTCGGCGGTCTTGGCCATGGCAAAGGTGAGTGGCTTGTGGTCCACAAAAGCGGTGAAAGGACGTCCTTCCAGCAGGAACCAAAAATGGCAGATGGCCAGAAAAAGGGCTAGCAACTCCCGGTCGAAAGTGCTATAGGACCTTTCGTTCCATCTAAGTTGTCGGCTGAAGAGCGCCAACGGCTGCCACGTCCTGTTCACCCATTGCTCCTGTACGGCGCCGATTGCGTAGTTTGACGCGTCAGTGGTGAGGGCGATGGTGGCTCCTGGTAATGGGTGTGCCAGCATGGTCGCGCTGGCCAAGGCGCTTTTGGTGTCGGCGAACGCTCGGTCCATGTCAACCGACCAGTCTACCAGGTCCTTGCCAGTCCTGCCCTTGAGGGCCTCATACAGGGGCTGCATGAGCAGTGCTGCCTTAGGCACGAAACGGTGATAAAAGTTTACCATGCCTAGGAATTCCTGTAGGGCCTTTATGTTCCGCGGGCATGGAAAGGATGTCACTGCCTCCACCTTCGCTTGCAAAGGAACCGCCCCCTCTGCGGTGATGCGATGCCCCAGGAAATCGATTTGTTGCAGGCCAAACTGACACTTAGCCAGGTTGATAATCAGGCCGTGTTGGCTGAGGCGTCGAAACAGGGTGCGAAGGTGACAGAGATGTTCCTCTTTGGTGGAGCTGGCAATCAGAATGTCATCCAGATAGATGAAGATGAAGTTGAGGTCCCACAGCACGGAATCCATCAGGCGCTGGAAAGCCTGGGCGGCGTTCTTTAAGCCAAACGGCATGTGCAGAAATTCGAAGAGGCCGAATGGGGTGATGACCGCGGTCTTCTGGACATCCTGTGGGTGCACTGGGACCTGGTGGTAGCCCCGGACGTGGTCGACTTTGGAGAAGAAGTTGCTTCCTGCCAAATGGGCAGAGAAATTTTGGATGTGGGGGATCGGGTACCGATCCGGAGTGGTGGTGTCGTTCAGGCGTCGATAGTCGCCGCAAGGTCGCCATCCGCCTCCAGGCTTCGGAACGATATGAAGGGGTGAAGACCAGGGACTATTCGACCGGCGAATAATCCCTAAACATTCCATGGTGGCGAACTCCGCCTTTGCAACCGCCAGCTTGCCAGGATCCAGGCGCCGAGCTCGCACGTAGACTGGGGGACCGTTGGTGGTGATGTGGTGTTCCACACTGTGTTTCGTGGCTGTGGAGGAGAACATGGGTCTCGTCAGGTCGGGAAATTCTGCGAGCAGACGGGCGAACTCGTCGGGAGTTGGGAAAGCACAGGCGACCGTGCGTGACGTAGTGTTACTGCGGTAACAGGGGGTGGAATTGAAGGTTGCCGCGTTGATCAACCGTCGGTTTTTCACGTCAACCAGGAGGCTGTTGGCGCACAGGAAATCCGCGCTGAGAATGGGTTGAGAAACCTTGGCCGTAACGAACTCCCAGTGAAAACGTTGCCCCCCGAAGCAAACCTCCACACGCCGTCTGCTGAACGTCCGAATCGCTCCGCCATTTGCCGCTTGAAGGGCGAGGCTGTGCTTCCCTGCCTGAACATCGAGGGGGGAAACTGGCAATATGCTGCACTGCACTCCGGTGTCGCACAGAAAACGACAGCCGGAGAGTGTGTCGGTAATGAAAAGCAGCTTGCCCGCATTGCTGATCGCCATGGCAGCCGCGGGGTGCCCATTAGACCCGTTCCTCATTATTCGCAGTTGTTTTTTTGGGGGGGAACGCTGCAGGGAGGACGGCACCGTCTTGCCTTCGCGCCGAACTGCGCGTGGTAGAAACACAGCCCTGTTGACTGATGAACTGTGGCGGTGTCTGTGGGGGAGGGGCTCCTTGTGGCGGCTTCTGCGGGGGATGGGCGCCTCGTGGCGGTGCAGTACTGCTGCGTGACCGCGAATATTTTGTCCGCCTCTGCCGCGACTGCCACGCAGTCTTCTACCTCGGATCTGGCCAGGGCAGCTTGCACCTGCTCAGGCAGCTGGCTGAGGAATAGTTCCCGGAAAAGGAAGCATTCCGGTTCGGAGCCCAGGAGTGTGAGCATTTGGCTCATCAATTCCGAAGGCTTGGAGTCCCCCAGCCCGGGCATGGCGAGCAATCGACGTGCGCGCTCTGATTTAGTGAGCCCGAATACTTGCAGCAACCGCGCCTTGATGGTATCATACTTGCCCTCCGTCGGAGGGTTCCCAAGGAGGCTGATGATCCGCGAGGCGGTGGAGCTTTCGAGTGCCGAGACCACGTAGAGGTATTTAGTTTGATTTGCAATTATGCCTCTCAGAGCGAACTGGGCTTCGACCTGGATGAAGCACGAGGTCACCTGCTGCTCCCAGAACTGCGGTAGCTTCAACGAAACGGCATTGGCCTCCATGTAGTGTTCTTTTCGCGAAAAACGTTCGCAAAAGATGGGGTCACCAATGTAGGAATTGCCAAATTCCTATTTAAGAACAGAGGTCGACTCAGGCGATCAAACAAACAAGTTTTAATGCAGAACTAACGAGTTTAAACAGTTTGTCGAGATCGATACAGGAGAACCACGAAAACAGGTCTTTGCTGGTCGGAGGCTCCACGAGGATTGCCAGGGCGGTCCCGTGGATGGCGTCATGACGTCATCACATTTTTCCCGCGCTGGGGTGGTCACGTGATTAGTGGCATGACGTCATTGCGTTTACCCGCGCTTTGCCGCAGTCTTAAAGGGACCGTGCCCCGTGCATGCAAACAGTATGTACAAACACAGAAATCACTAACAGACTGGTACAGGCTTAGGTTGAAGTCAAACCTCGTTAAAGGGAATTATGTACAGTTGCTCAAAGTCCCTCAGTGGCTCTGCCACAATCAACCAATTTGGTTTTCCTTTATTCGCCATAATTTGCAGAAGAAATGTGTTAAAATAATGCGCAGATGAATTTTCTAAAAATGTGCTTTTGCATTTGTTGCAAATAACATCGAGAGCAATCTCATCCATTAATTATTTTTCTACAAAAATGGATTCTTACATTTGCTGCTATATCGGTTTTCCTTCTCATTCTGAAGTCTACAGACGCTGATGGATAAGAACAGATGGCATGGCCAAATTGCAAATGAATGTAACCGTTAGTAATCAGGTCTACAAACTTTAAATATCTCCTTAAAGAAAACTGAGCCTCAGTCACTATGAACAATAAAAATAGCTCGCTGTATAGATGCTGATTTAATTGTTATAATATAACAAGATGGCAGCTGTCATCAGAGCTGGCATTCGCCTCCCATGCAGCAGTATTCCAACGGGTTGGCACTTCCTCCCACCACTCCCAATACCACTAGTACCCTGGGTCAGGGTTCATCTAATATGCATGGCGGGTTCTCGGCAGGATTCCTGCTTGTGACCAAGTGGGAGCCACGATTGCCTGGCCACGAAATACCAGAGATGCTTCAGCGGGACAGCCAGGGCAACGCCCCCTGCAGGCAAAGGGCAGAAGTGTCCCAAAGATCAGAAGATTGGCAGTTCTGCGGCAGAGACCGAGGCCTACAAGTGGGGGCTAGCATGAAGGGAGAGGAGCTCATTATAAGAGTCTCTCCCTCAGTTGGGGACCTCAGGGTCATCATTGCTGCTTCCCAGAGCCCACCACCATCTTTCCAACGGCAGCTCCAGGAAGTGGCATAACTCAGGCCAGTAGGAGGGAAATTCGCCAAGGACCCGCGCCCTACTCCCCTGCCTTCAATTACACATGGTGGGCAGGAGCGAGGGGAGGAAAATGCAGATCGGGCAGTCAGACATTAGTAGGCCTCACCATTCTCATTTTCCTTCATTCTCCACCAAGATTTCAGGTGGGTTTGCGGAGCTGCATCCCGGACCAATTCTCCTAAGAAAGTTATTCCAATCTGAGGTACCTTTCCAGGACCATATATCAGCACACAGTCATGAATTCAGTGTAACTTTTGAGCCAGGCATTGTGAGAGTATGTCCTGTCTGTGTAAGGCTCTTGCCATCATTTAACCTTCACTAACTGAAGCTTGTTTCAAATGTAAGTGGGAGACTTAGCTGGCATGAACCACAGATCTGTGGTGTGCTGCATACGTCAAGTGACAGATGATGTTGTCAGAGGTGCATGTCCTGATGTCTTGGGACAGCACAACATCAACAGAAGATTAAACATGACTTTTATTAAATAACAGGATGTCTTAAGTGGAATTAATTGTACACATGGAGTGCTCAAGGCACCTGACCATACTGAGTAAGTCTTTTGAAAATATTAGCATGCCCAGACTATGCAGATAGCTGTGAATGCATTAATAAGGTCACTTCCCCAGGCTCATTTTAACTCTAAGGCTGCAGAGCTCTAACCCAGCTAGATCCTCTTGACCAGTTGATTCTTCTCTTATTGCTTCTGCTAGTTCAGCAGATTGTAAAATCATTTAATTTTGTGTTACATTAGCTAAACTCAGCTTTGCCTATTGTCTTTGATGAACCTTAAGGAAAGACTGGAGAAACATGGACTTCTAAGCCTTGAAAAAAGGCGACTGATGGGTTACCTTAAGACGTTCCTTAAGACCTATCTCTTTGACCTGTTCTAATATCTCCTGTGTGGCTTGGTGTCAAATGTTATTTGATAACTCTCCTGTGAAGCACGTTGGGACGTTTTTACTACATTAAAGGTGCTATATAAATGCAAGTTGTTGTATAGTAAAGAAAGAGTAGGACAATAAGACAGATTCAAACTATTAAAAGACTATTTTTTTAAATTATTCGTTCATGGGATGTGGGCGTTGCTGGCAAGGCCAGCATTTATTGCCCATCCCTAGTTGCCCTTGAGAAGGTGGTGGTGAGCCGCCTTCTTGAACCGCTGCAGTCCGTGTGGTGAAGTTACTCCCACAGTGCTGTTAGGGAGGGAGTTCCAGGATTTAGATCCAGCGACAATGAAGGAACGGCGATATATTTCCAAGTCAGGATGGTGTGTGACTTGGAGGGGAACTTGGAGGTCTGATGTCAGGAAATACTTCTTCATATAAAGAGTGATCAACACATGGTAATGTTAGTGTAGGTGAATAGCCTGAAATTATTTTAGAGAAAGTTGGATGTTGTGATGGGGGTGGACTGTGGTATGAGTAAAGATGGGAAGAATTTATTTTGAGATCTTTGCTTTGATGTTCGTGTCGTTATTGGACTAATTCTTTGGCTTCATTTTGAAGAGTCTCTCTGGACTAAGTGAGGTGGGAACACCTCAACAGCAGCTCATGATGGCCTACACGCTGATGAATCTACAATTTCCACTGTCTAGCTCTGCTTTATTACAGTGCTGGATTACTAAGAACTCATCATGCTGAGTTAGCAGGCATGCATTCAATCAGTCCATCATATGTAAGGGCATTAAATAACTGAGAGAATCAAGTCCCACATTGCAAAATGAAAGGCTGTCTTTTCAAAACTCAGCAGCATTGGTGGCAGCAAATTTACTGATTTCAATGAAGTAGAAGAAGCAACACGTGATTCAAAATCTCCCACAAAACTGTAATTTACATGTAGTTATGCCTGGCCTTTTATGTTCTGTAAACGGCACACATGCCAATCAGAAAATCCATGAGTAAAATGGAGTGATCAGCATATTAGAAGCAGGCAGGAAAAGTGTAGAATTTGCTGAAAACTGCTAATTAACACTGAATACAAGCCTTAGCATTGGCAGCATTACTTTTTGTAAGATGGAAGTCCAGATCTAAATAGGGATGTTGGTTTTTCATAACCTGCATTTGTTGTGCAGAGCCCCTGAAGTTCCACACCTGCTGTGAACTTCCACAGCGGCGGACCTGCGGCGGTGATTTAAAGCAGCGGCGAGGACCAGGTAGGCCTCAGGGCAGCGGCGGACCTGCGGGAGACGAGGCAGTCGAGCGGCGGTGATTTAAAGCAGCGGCGAGGACCAGGCAGGCCTCAGAGCGGCGGCAGCGGCGGACCTGCGGGAGACGAGGCAGCCGAGCGGCGGTGATTTAAAGCAGCGGCGAGGACCAGGTAGGCCCCAAAGCGGCGGCAGTGGCAGACCTGCAGGAGACGAGGCGGTCGAGCAGCGGTGATTTAAAGCAGTGGCGAGGACCAGGTAGGCCTCAGAGTGGCAGCAGCGGCGGACCTGCGGGAGACGAGGCGGCCGAGCTGCGGTGACTACAAGAAGCAGCGGCGAGGACCAGGCAGGCCTCAGAGCGGCGGCAGCGGCGGACCTGCGGGAGACGAGGCAGCCGAGCGGCGGTGATTTAAAGCAGCGGCGAGGACCAGGTAGGCCCCAAAGCGGCGGCAGTGGCAGACCTGCAGGAGACGAGGCGGTCGAGCAGCGGTGATTTAAAGCAGTGGCGAGGACCAGGTAGGCCTCAGAGTGGCAGCAGCGGCGGACCTGCGGGAGACGAGGCGGCCGAGCTGCGGTGACTACAAGAAGCAGCGGCGAGGACCAGGCAGGCCTCAGAGCGGCGGCAGCGGCGGACCTGCGGGAGACGAGGCAGCCGAGCGGCGGTGATTTAAAGCAGCGGCGAGGACCAGGTAGGCCCCAAAGCGGCGGCAGTGGCGGACCTGCGGGAGACGAGGCAGCCGAGCGGCGGTGATTTAAAGCAGCGGCGAGGACCAGGTAGGCCTCAGAGTGGTGGCAGCGACGGACCTGCGGGAGATGAGGCAGCCGAGTGGCGGTGACTACAAGAGGCAGCGGCGAGGACCAGGTAGGTTTACTAATCTCCGAGCTCAGAGGGAGGGAGAGAAGTAAAAAGAAATCGAAGTGTGACGTCACCAGAAAGCAGGTAAGTGATTGGTTGGTGAGTATTTCTCTCTTTTTTAACTTTAACTCTGTGGTTTATAGTTTTTAAGGTCTCTGTGGTGTAGCGGGGACTGTTGGTAAACCAGGGCCCTTAAATATATCATTTAACTGTAGTGTAATTGGTGGGATTGATTTGATTTAATTTAATTTCAATTAATTAAAGGGTAAGTCATGGCAGGACAGCCCGGTGCCGTGGAATGCTCCTCCTGCGCTATGTGGGAACTCAGGGACACTTCCTGTGTCCCTGACAACCATGTATGCAGGAACTGTGTCCAGCTGCAGCTACTGGCAGACCGTATTGTGGCACTGGAGCTGTGATTGGATACATACTGGACCATTCGCGATGCTGAGGACGTCGTGGATATCACGTTTAAGCAGTTGGTCACATCGCAGGCAAAGGTTGGACAGGCAGAAAGGGAAGGGGTGACCAACAGACAGAGTAGTAGGCACAGGCAGGTAGTGCAGGAGTCCCCTGTGGCCATCCCCCTCTCAAACAGATATACCACTTTGAATACTGTTGAGGGGAATGGCTGATCAGAGGAAGGCAGCAGCAGCTAATTTCCTGGCACCAGGGGTGGCTCTGCTGCACAGGACTGGAGGAAAAATAGTGGGAGAGCTATAGTAATAGGGGATTCTATTGTAAGGGGAATAGATAGGCATTTCTGCGGCCGCAAATGAGACTCCAGGATGGTATGTTGCCTCCCTGGTGCAAGGTTCAAGGATGTCTCAGAGCGGCTGCAGAACATTTTGGAAGGGGAGGGTGAACAGCCAGTTGTCGTGGTGCATATAGGTACCAACGATATAGGTAAAAAATGGCATGAGGTCCTAAAAGCTGAATATAGGGAGTTAGGAGGTAAATTAAAAAATAGGACCTCAAAGGCAGTAATCTCTGGATTGCTACGAGTGCCACGTGCTAGTCAGAGTAGAAATAGAAGGATATTTCAGATGAATACATGGCTAGAGGAATGGTGCAAGGAGGAGGGATTCAAATTCCTGGGACATTGGAACCAGTTCTGGGGGAGGTGGGACCAGTACAAACCGGACAGTTTGCACCTGGGCAGGGCCAGGACCGATGTCCTAGGAGGAGTGTTTGCTAGTGCTCTGGGGAGGGTTTAAACTAAAATGGCAGGGGGTTGGGAACCTGAACAGGGAGACCGAGGAAAGGGAAACAAGGATAAAAGTAAAAGATAGGAAGGAGAAAAACAAAAGTGGCAGTCAGAGAAATCAACGGTTTAAATAAAACATGGCCACAGTAAATAATAATTCTAATAGGTCTAAGAGCGTTAAAAAAACAAGCCTGAAGGCTTTGTGTCTTAATGCGAGGAGCATTCGTAATAAGGTGGATGAATTATCTGCGCAAATAGAGGTAAACGAACATGATTTGATTGGGATTACGGAAACATGGCTCCAGGGTGGCCAAGGCTGGGAACTCAACATCCAGGGGTATTCAATATTCAGGAAAGATAGGCAAAAAGGAAAGGGAGGTGGGGTAGCATTGCTGGTTAAAGAAGGGATTAACACAATTGTAAGGAAGGATATTAGCTCTGATGATGTGGAATCTGTATGGGTAGAACTGAGAAATACCAAGGGGCAGAAAACGTTAGTGGGAGTGGTATATAGACCTCCAAACAGTAATGCGGAGATTGGGGATGTCATTAAAAGGGAAATTAAAGAAGCGTGCAATAAGGGCACAACAGTCATCATGGGTGACTTTAATCTACATATAGATTGGGCTAACCAAATTAGTAACAATACTGTGGAGGAGGAATTCCTGGAGTGTTTACGGGATGGTTTCCTGGACCAATATGTCGAGGAACCAACCAGAGATCAGGCCATCTTAGACTGGGTATTATGTAATGAGAAAGGATTAATTAGCAATCTTGTTGTACGAGGCCCCTTGGGTCAGAGCAATCATAATATGATAGAATTCTTCATTAAGATGGAGAATGAAGTAGTTGACCCAGAGACTAGGGTCCTGAATTTAAATAAAGGAAACTACGATGGTCTGAGGCGTGAGTTTGGTAGGATTGATTGGGGAATGTCACTCAAAGGGTTGACAGTGGATAGGCAATGGCAAACATTCAAAGACCGCATGGATGAACTACAGAATTTGTTCATCCCAGTTTGGCATAACAAAAACAAAAAAGGTGACTCAACCGTGGCTAATAAGGGAAATTAGGAATAGCATAAGATCCAAGGAGAGGACATATAAATTGGCCAGAAAAAGCAGTAGTAAACCTGAGGATTGGGAGCCGTTTAGGATTCAACAAAGGAGGACAAAGGGATTAATTAAGAAGGGGAAAATAGAATATGACAGTAAGCTTGCAGGGAACATAAAAACTGACTGTAAAAGCTTTTATAGATATGTGAAGAGAAAAAGATTGGTGAAGTCAAGCGTAGGTCCCTTGCAGTCAGAATCAGGGGAATTTATAATGGGGAACAAAGAAATGGCAGACCAATTAAATACATATTTGGTTGTCTTCACAAAGGAGGACACAAATAACCTCCCAGAGATGTTGGGGAACATAGGTTCTGATGAAAGGGAGGAACTGAAAGAAATCAGTATTTGTAGGGAAATGGTGTTAGGGAAATTGATGGGATTGAAGGCCGATAAATCCCTCGAGCCTGATAATCTACATCCTAGGCTACTTAAGGAAGTGGCCCTAGAAATAGTAGATGCATTGCTGATCATCTTGCAACATTCGATGGAATCTGGAACAGTACCCATGGATTGGAGGGTAGCTAATGTTACCCCACTATTCAAAAAAGGTGGTAGAGAGAAAACGGGGAATTACAGACCGGTAAGCCTGACATCGATAGTTGGGAAAATGCTAGAGTCCATTATAAAAGATGTAATAGTAGAGCACTTGGAAAACAGTGACAGGATCGGACAAAGTCAACATGGATTTACAAAAGGTAAATCGTGCTTGACTAATCTACTGGAATTTTTTGAGGATGTAACTGGTAAAATAGATAAGGGAGAACCAGTGGATGTGGTGTATTTGGACTTTCAGAAGGCTTTCGATAAGGTCCTGCATAAGAGATTAGCATGTAAAGTTAAGGCACATGCGATTGGGGGCAAGGTATTGACTTGGATAGAGAACTGGTTGGCAGACAGAAAGCAAAGAGTTGGAATAAATGGGTCTTTTTCCGAGTGACAGGCAGTGACTAGTGGGATCGGTCCTTGGACCCCAGCTACTCACAATATATATTAATGATGATCTAGACAAGGGAACTGGATGTAATATCTTCAAATTTGCAGGCGACACAAAGCTGGGTGGGCTTGTGTGCTGTGAGGAGGATGCCGAGAAACTCCAGGATGATTTGGACAGGTTGGGTGATTGGGCAGAAGCATGGCAGATGCAATATAACGTGGATAAATATGAGGTTATCCACTTTGGTGGCAAAAACATGAAGGCAGATTATTATCTGAATGGCAATAGATTGGGAGTAGGGGAAGTGCAACGAGACCTGGGTGTTCTTGTGCACCAGTCACTGAAGGTAAGCATGCAGGTGCAGCAGGCGGTTAAGAAGACAAATGATATGTTGGCCTTTATAGCGAGAGGGTTTGAGTACAGGAACTAGGATGTCTCGCTGCAGTTGTACAGGGCCTTGGTGAGACCACATCTTGAGTATTGTGTGCAGTTTTGGTTGCCTTATCTGAGGAAGGATGTTCTTGCCATGGAAGGAGATCAGCGAAGATTCACCAGGCTGATACCTGGGATGGCAGGAATGACATATGAGGAGAGATTGGGTCAATTGGGCTTATACTCGCTAGAGTTTAGAAGAATGAGAGGGGATCTCATTGAAACTTATAAAATTCTGACAGGACTGGACAGACTAGATGCAGGAAGGATGTTCCCGATCGTCGGGGAGTCCAGAACCAGGTGTCACAGTCTAAGGATAAGGCGTAAGCCATTTAGGACAGAAATGAGGAGGAATTTCTTCACCCAGAGAGTGGTGAACCTGTGGTATTCTCTACCACAGAAGGCAGTAGAGGCCAATTCATTAAATATATTCAAGAAGGAGTTGGATGTATTTCTTAAGGCTAAAGGATTCAAGGGGTATGGGGAGAAAGCAGGGACAGGGTACTGAATTTGGATGATCAGCCATGATCTCATTGAATGGCGGAGCAGGCTCGAGGGGCTGAATGGCCTACTCCTGCTCCTATCTTCTATGTTTCTATGTTACAACATCTACATGGGTTTTAGGAAATATGAATACCTTTTATAGGGTTCTCCGACTTTATGGAATTTGAGCAAATTTGCACAACAAATACAGTTGTGAACATGTACAAACTTAATTACAAGCAAGTATTTTGTGTCTACTGTACATAGAAGAAAGAAAGACTTGCAGTTATACAGTGCCTTTCAGGACCTCCGGACGTCCCAAAGCGCTTTATATCCAATGAATTACTTTTGAAGTGTAGCCAATGTTCTAACAGTAATTCGTCGTGTGAAGTGCTTTGAGACATTTCTGAGATGTGATAAGGTGCTCCATAAATTTTTCATTTTTATATAAGAGTTCCATTTTTCTTTCCATCATTCTGAGTAATAGCATGTAATAGGATTCCATTGTGACTGCATGTTAGAAATGTATGGCATGAAATGATACCTCTTCTTTCAAAATATACATGAGAAAATATACTCTAATATTTTTGTCATACGCTAGTCCTTACAAGTTTGATTATCTAAAGAAAATAAGGTGTTGGCTTAGCTTAATGCATGTTATCATTATGTTGGCTTTCAAGTTCAAAGCAGTTTCTCCAAATATGATTGACTGAGCAGACAATTGAGCTAAAGAAAGAGAGACTTGCATTTATATAGCATCTTTCAGAACCTCAGCACATCCCAAAGTTCTTTACAGTCTTTTAGAAGTTGTAATGCAGGAAATGCGGCAGCCAATTTGTGCACAGCAAGATCCCACAAAGACTACTGTGATAATGACCAGATAATCTGTTTTAGTGATGGTGGTTGAGGGATAGATATTGGCCAGGATACCAGGGATAACATCCCTGCTCTTCTTCGAAATAGTGATATGGGATCTTTTATGTTCACCTGAGAGGAACTTTGGTGATTTAACAGATGTTGTGAAACTGCAGCATTATTTAGAAGTTAATGACCAGTTTGCAGCATGTAAACAGATTTAACATTACAGCAGCACTCTATACATATTGCATAAAAATCCATTTTTGCCTTCTGCTGAAAACCTCAAGTAACTAAGCAACGTACTGTTGATGTTAATGTTTTCCAGATTATGTATCAGGTAAAGCATCTCGGGTTGGTACCTAATCCCTGCTGCTTCAAACAGTCTCTGAACACCTTGATATAAGGAATAACACAAGGTCATGCATGTGTAGGTCTAATAATTGCAATTTCTTGCTTGTATCTTGTACCACTTCAAGATTAGTGAGAAAAGCCTTTTTTCATAATGGTAGATGTTATCCGCCACAATCTGCTTCGTCTTCCTTGCTCTGAGTAGACATTAGCTGGTATGTCATACTGCGACAAAAAGATGCTGGACGTGTAATGCATCATCAGCATTCAGCCCACCAGCTTGTCAGAGTGGTAGATAGAAACTACTGGGGTGTGATGAATGAAACTGTGGCAATGACATCTGAGCACTATTAGATGGATAGTAGCTGAGAGACAATAGAATTCAAGTATGGAGGGAACACAGCTTTCCTTATTGAATGAAAATATTCTCAGTTGTTGGTGTGTATTAGCAATGCTGATGTTGAAAGTCAGTGAGCTTGCCTGTCGGTGATAATGGATTTAAAGCTGCAAAATGGCAGAATTAAGATAAATTCTACAGGTAGAGCTTTTGCCAGTGTCACTCAAAGCTATTGAATAAAGCAAAACTAGACATGAGAGGTGATTTTGAGGGAACATGATTACAATTGCTTTTGTTTTCTTAACTATCTTTAAAATGGAGTCTAATTACTCTCTGATCCCCACATAAGTAACAATGATAATAATTGCTAAAAAGACGCTAAGAAAAGCATATACTTTAAAATTCAAGTGTCTTTTTTCATAATATTCACTCTTCAGGGTTTTTATTACAGAAAGGTTGACTCAGTTCAGCCTACTTCCACCTCCGCAACATCGCCTGTCTCCACCCCTGCCTCAGCTCATCTGCTGGTGAAACCCTCATTCATGCCTTTGCTAGCGCTCGACTGGACAATTCCAATGTTCTCCTGGCTGGTCTCCCACCTTGCACCCTCCATAAGCTTGAACTCATCCAAAATTCTGCTGCCCGCATCCTAAATCGCACTAAGTCCTGTTCACCCATCACCCCTGTGCTTCCTGACCTACATTGGCAGCCAGTCTGGCAACGCCTCAATTTTAAAATTCTCATCCTTGTTTTCAAATCCCTCCATGGCCTCGCCCCATCCTATCTCTGTAACCTCCTCCAGCCCTGCAACCCTCAGAGATCTCTGCGCTCTTCCAACTCTGGCCTCTTGCGCATCCCTGATTTTCATGTCTCCACTATTGATGGCTGTGCCTTCAGTTGCCTAGGCCCTACGCTCTGGAATTCCCTCCCTCAACCTCTCTGCCTCTCTACCTCTCTCCTCCTTTAAGGTGCTCCTTAAAACCTACCTCTTTGATCAAGCTTTTGATCACCTGTCCTAATATCTCCTTATGTGGCTCAGTGTCAAATTTTGTTCGATAATGCTCCCATGAAGCGCCTTGGGACGTTTTACTATGTTAAAGGTGCTATATAAATACAAGTTGTTGTTGTTGCTGCTCAGGTCCATTTCATCCTTTTCCAACAGCAGGAATTAAAAACCCTGGATAACAGAAGCATATAATGGAATCATGGACTGCTGCATTAGTCTGAACGTGAAAATGCAAGAACAATGGCAGCATGTAGCAGGATTTAACTTTCCCATAGAGCGCAAATTTTAAGTGTTTGAAAACTATGGCTCCCATAAGGGATCCAAAATACATGACTTCAAGAATTTTTGTTTCTTTTTTTTCAGGAAGTGTCAGAGGGAGTTGTGGATTTGGTAAATAGAGGAAATTGGCGTGGTTGCCAGTAAGGTGATGATTAATATGTGCACTAGGCAGACTGGATAACTGGCAGCTAATGAACAACTAGTTTTAATTTAAAAAAATCCCACAGATTTATGTTTTGTAATATCACACTTGGAGATAGACAGACATACTTGCATTTATTTAATGCTTTATCACATCTCTGAGAAAGATCTCAAGGCGATTAACATACAATGAGTTACTTTTAAGTGCAAACAGGTCAGCTATTTTGCATACAGTCAGATCCCTCAAAAGAAATGTGGTGAATGACCAGACAATCTGTTTTTGGTGCCGATAGTTGACAGGACCCTGGGAGATATGGAAAATATCTCTGCGATTCACAAAATACTTACGTGGTATGAAAATCATTATGATACCAATAAACATACATTTGCTCATGAACCTTTAATTAGCTTGTAAAATTAAGCAATAAAAACTATAAATAATAAATGCAATTTTATCTATTATTTCATAAATTGTACAAGCCACAACTGTGATGCCTCAACTTTTAGCAAAGTTTTTTTAAAGCACTTATCACAAACTTACATCATTATTTTCATCTTTAATACTTGGACTCAATTGGCCGTGAAATTCGGCACCTTAGCACCAGTAGTTAAGGCCGTTTTGGAGAAAACCTCGCTTCCGGTGCAGCCTGTGCTGTTCACCACCTTGGTGTGTAAAGGAATGAGCCATACCTATTCAGAAAAGTACACCATCCTATGAACAGAATTCTGACTTTATTAAAACATGACAAACTGGGTTTAAAAATCTAAAAGCCTCAATGACACAAAGCTGTAAATACAGGCTTTTGAGATAAGATGAGTTGTTAACACAAAGCTGAAAACAGAACACAAGCTTTTGAAATGGGAATCGGTTGTTGACACTGAAACAATGGCCCTATTGAAGCAAAGAGTTGGAGCTTCCAGAAAGTCTGTGCTTTGGGAAGAACACAATACTGCAACCCAGTTAAATTGTTTTAAACCAACACTTGATAAACAGGCACATGAAAGAGCACAATGGTATAATGTTAAGGTGTCATAAACCAACACATCGGGAAACAGAAACACAGAACATTAAAGAACCATATGCCTTGATAAATATGACATCAAATGAAAGACAGGAGACATAAGTCTGTAATATAACCAATTGAGATGGCTAGGAAGACAATCATGTACTCGGTTGAAGTGTTTTTAATTTACATGTTGTAAAAGATACAAACAGAAGACTTTGTAAATATGACATCAATAGATGCACCAAGCAATCACATGGTTTTTGTATTGAACTTGGAACACATAGGAGACGTGAAGTCTGCTTACAACCAGCTAAGGTGATTTAAGAATTGAATTGAAGTCGTTCGTAAAAATGGCATCAAATAGATACATCTGTTATAACCTTTTTTATGATAAGTTTTGAACACCTACACAGCAGACAGAATTCTGCAAGCTAACAGCTGAATTGACAGTAAGAATAGAAAGAAGTCAACAGGAAGATGACTAGAGATAATTAGCTTACATCAGCAGAAAACTTCAAAGGATATACCACTGAAAAAAGGGTATAAAATATAGAACTTTCAAATAGGAAGTCAGAATTCGCTGGAAAGGGCAAAGTGATTCTCAGCTTCAGAGACAGGCTCTGAAAGCCTACAACTCTTTGAGTCTCGGGTAATCAAGTTATTTGATTTTGGTGGATATCCTGGATTACAAATAAGTAAGAAATGTAAAAATGTAACGAAGTTAAGATTTGAGAATAAGGATCTCTGAGAATAAGAATTGTAAGCTATTTGTTTTTGGAACTGTTAAAGTTGCAATTGAATCACCAGCTGTTAACTACATGTCGGTTCTTTAATAAATCTATATATTTTTAGAATAGTCTCACATAGTACTTCTGTAGCAAACTCAGAAACTCAATCTCTGTGCACTCTTTGGTGAGGTGTTGCAGAATTCTGGGGGAGATTTCTGGACCCTCATAATATCCGGAAGGTTACACTCTAGTTAACATAGAAACATAGAAACATAGAAGATAGGAGCAGGAGTAGACTATTCGGCCCCTCGAGCCTGCTCCGCCATTCAATGAGATCATGGCTGATCATCCAAACTCAGTACCCTGTCCCTGCTTTCTCCCCATATCCCTTGATCCCTTTAGCCTTAAGAAATATATCTAACTCCTTCTTGAATATATTTAATGAATTGGCATCAACTGCCTTCTGTGGTAGAGAACTCCACAGGTTCACCACTCTCTGGGTGAAGAAATTCCTCCTCATCTCTGTCCTAAATGGCTTACCCCTTATCCTTAGACTGTGACCCCTGGTTCTGGACTCCCCCACCATCAGAAACATCCTTCCTACATCTAGTCTGTCTAGTCCTGTTAGAATTTTATAAGTTTCAATGAGATCCCCTCTCATTCTTCTAAACTCCAGCGAGTATAAGCCCAATTGACCCAATCTCTCCTCATACATCATTCCTGCCATCCCAGGTATCAGTCTGGTGAATCTTCGCTGCACTCCCTCCATGGCAAGAACATCCTTCCTCAAATAGGGCAACCAAAACTGCACACAATACTCAAGATGTGGTCTCACCAAGGCCCTGTACAACTGCAGCAAGACATCTTTGTTCCTGTACTCAAACCCTCTTGCTATTAAGGCCAACGTACCATTTGCCTTCTTAACCACCTGCTGCACCTGCATGCTTACCTTCAGCGACTGGTGCACAAGGACACCCAGGTCTCGTTGCACTTCCCCTTCTCCCAATCTATTGCCGTTCAGATAATAATCTGCCTTCCTGTTTTTGCCACCGAAGTGGATAACCTCGCATTTATCCACGTTGGGCAGATGCATGGCAGATGCAGTATAATCACCCAACCTGTCCAAATCATACTGGAGTTTCTCGGCATCCTCCTCACAGCACACACGCCCACCCAGCTTTGTGTCGTCTGCAAACTTGGAGATTTTACATCTAGTTCCCTCGTCTAGATCATTAATATATATTGTGAATAGCTGGGGTCCTGGGACCGATCCCTGTGGTACCCCACTAGTCACTGCCTGCCACTCAGAAAAAGACCCGTTTATTACAACTCTTTGCTTCCTGTCTGCCAACCAGTTCTCTATCCAAGTCAGTACCTTGCCCCCAATCCCATGTGCTTTAACTTTACATGCTAATCTCTTATGCGGGATCTATCGAAAGCCTTCTGAAAGTCCAAATACACCACATCCACTGGTTCTCCCTTATCTATTCTACCAGTTACATCCTCAAAAAATTCCAGTAGATTAGTCAAGCACGATTTACCTTTTGTAAATCCCTGTTGACTTTGTCTGATCCTGTCACCGTTTTCCAAGTGCTCTGCTATTATATTTTTATAATGGACTCTAGCATTTTCCCCACTACCGATGTCAGGCTTACTGGTCTGTAATTCCCTGTTTTCTCTCTACCACCTTTTTTGAATAGTGGGGTAACATTAGCTACCCTTCAATCCATGGGAACTCTTCCAGAGTCTATAGAATTTTGGAAGATGACCAGCAATGCATCTACTATTTCTAGGACCACTTCCTTAATTACCCTAGGATGTAGATTATCAGGCCCTGGGGATTTATCGGCCTTTAATCCCATCAATTTCCCTAACACCATTTCCCTACAAATACTGATTTCATTCAGTTCCTCCCTCTCATTAGACCCTATGTTCCCCGACATCTCTGGGAGGTTATTTGTGTCCTCGTTTGTGAAGACAGAACCAAAGTATGTATTTAATTGTTCTGCCATTTCTTTGTTCCACATTATCAATTCCCCTGATTCTGACTGCAAGGGACCTACGCTTTATTTCACCAATCTTTTTCTCTTCACATACCTATAGAAGCTTTCACAGTCAGTTTTTATGTTCCCTGCAAGCTTACTCTCATACTCTATTTTCCCCCTCTTAATTAATTCCTTTGTCCTCCTTTGCTGAATCCAAACTGCTCCCAATCCTCAGGTTTGCTGCTTTTTCTGGCCAATTCATATGTCCTCTCCTTGGATCTTATGCTATCCCTAATTTCCCTTGTTAGCCACGGTTGAGTCACCTTTTTGTTTTATTTTTATGCCAAACGGGGATGAACAAGTTCTGTAGTTCATCCATGCGATCATTAAATGTTTGCCATTGCCTATCCACCATCAACTCTTTGAGTAACATTCCCCAATCAATCCTACCCAACTCGCGCCTCATACCATCGTAGTTTCCTTTATTTAAATTCAGGACCCTAGTCTCTGATTCAAATACTTCACTCTCCATCTTAATGAAGAATTCTATCATATTATGATCGTTCCGCTCCAAGGGGCCTTGCACAACAAGATTGCTAATTATTCCTTTCTCATTACATAATACCCAGTCTAAGATGGCCTGATCTCTAATTGGTTCCTCGACATATTGGTCCAGTAAACCATCCTGTATACACTCCAGGAATTCCTCCTCCACAGTATTGTTACTAATTTGGTTAGCCCAATCTATATGTAGATTAAAGTCACCCATGATAACTGCTGTGCCCTTATTGATCGCGTCTCTAATTTCCCGTTTAATGCCTTCCCCAAACTCAGCATTACTGTTTGGGGATCTGTATACAACTCCCACTAACGTTTTCTGCCCCTTGGTATTTTTCAACTCTTCCCATACAGATTCCACATCATCAGAGCTAATATCCTTCTTTACTATTGTGTTAATCTCCTCTTTAACCAGCAATGCTACCCCACCTCCTTTTCCTTTTTGCCTGTCTTTCCTGAATATTGAATGCCCCTGGATGTTGAGTCCCCAGCCTTGGTCACCCTGGAGCCATGTTTCCATAATCCCAAT
Source organism: Somniosus microcephalus (assembly GCF_052327205.1). Lineage (NCBI taxonomy): Eukaryota > Metazoa > Chordata > Chondrichthyes > Squaliformes > Somniosidae > Somniosus > Somniosus microcephalus. The sequence goes on along the minus strand of NC_140998.1, from coordinate 112,574,994 downwards.
CATATTATATCCGTTTACATCTATTTGCGCAGCTAATTCATCCACCTTATTATGAATGCTCCTCGCATTAAGACACAAAGCCTTCAGGCTTGTTTTTTTAACATTCTTAGACCTTTTAGAATTATTATTTACTGTGGCCATGTTTGATTTAAACCCTTGATTTCTCTGACTGCCACTTTTGCTTTTCTCCTTCCTGTCTTTTGCTTCTATCCTTGTTCCCCTTTCCTCTGTCTCCCTGCACAGGTTCCCAACCCTCTGTCATTTAATTTAAACTCTCCCCCACAGCACTAGCAAACACTCCCCCTAGGACATCAGTCCGGGTCCTGCCCAGGTGCAAACGTCCAGTTTGCACTAGTCCCACCTCCAGCAGAACCGCTTCCAAAGTCCCAGGAATTTGAATCCCTCCCCCTTGCACCATTCCTCTAGCCATGTATTCATCTGAAATATCATTCTATTTCTACTCTGGCTAGCATGTGGCAGTGGTAGCAATCCTGAGATTACTGCCTTTGAGGTCCTATTTTTTAATTTACCTCCTAACTCCCTATATTCAGCTTTTAGGACTTCATCCCAGTTTTTACCTATATCGTTGGTACCTGTATGCACCACGACAACTGGCTGTTCACCCTCCCCTTCCAAAATGCTCTGTAGCCGCTCCGAGACATCCTTGACCCTTGCACCAGGGAAGCAACATACCATCCTGGAGTCTTGTTTGCGGCTGCAAAAATGCCTATCTATTCCCCTTACAATAGAATCCCCTATTACTATAGCTCTCCCATTCTTTTTCCTCCCGTCCTGTGCAGCAGAACCACCCACGGTGCCAGGAAGTTGGCTGCTGCTGTCTTCCTCCGATAAGCCATCTCCCCCAACAATATTCAAAGCAGTATATCTGTTTGAGAGGGGAATGGCTACAGGGGACCCCTGCACTACCTGCCTGCACCTACTACTCTGCCTGGCGGTCACCCATTCCCTTCTTGCCTGTGCAGCCTTTACCTGCGGTGTGACCAACTCATTAAACGTGATATCCACGATGTCCTCAGCATTGCGAATGCTCCAGTATGTATCCATTCACAGCTCCAGCACCGCAATGCGGTCTGCCAGTAGCTGCAGCTGGATACACTTCCCACACATATGGTCGTCAGTGACACAGGAAGTGTCCCTGATTTCCCACATAGTGCAGGAGAAGCATACCACGGTGCTGAGCTGTGCTGCCATGACTTACCCTTTAATTAATTGAAATTAAATTAAATCAAATCAATCCCACCAATTACACTACATTTAAATGATATACTAAAGGGCCCTTGTTTACCAGCAGTCCCCGCTACACAACAGAGAACCTAGAAACTATAAACCACAAAATTTAAGCTTGGAAAAAGTGAGAAAGAGAGAAATACTCACCAACCAATCACTTACTTGCTTTCTGGTGATGTCACACTTCAATTACTTTTTACTTCTCTCTCCCGCTCTCGGCTCTGTTTAAATCAGCCTCTCCCGCTCTCGGAGCTCTGTACCTCTCACAGGTCCGCCTCTCCCGCTCTCGGCTCTGTTTAAATCAGCCTCTCCCGCTCTCGGAGCTCTGTACCTCTCGCAGGTCTGTCTCTCCCGCTCTCGGCTCTGTTTAAATCAGCCTCTCCTGCTCTCAGAGCTCTGTACCTCTTGCATGTCCACCTCTCCTGCTCTCGGCTCTGTTTAAATCAGCCTCTCTCGCTCTCAGAGCCCTGTACCTCTCACAGGTCCTCGCAGTTAAACTTATTAAAAGTGCTATCTGGAGGACGGTAACATCTTCAAGTCATTCCTTTCCTTTAGGGAGAGATTATCTGGACCTTTAAACCCAATTAAGTGTCTTATTGGATTCAGCTATCTCTAACTTTAGTTGAAGGTGAATAGCTGGGGAATACGCCTGACCTGGGGTAGCCCGAAAAGGGCTAGGACTAGTAATTATCCCTTCAGGTGAGGCAATAGTGTGGGTGGGAGGTGTGTGTGCTGGCAGTATGCAGAGTAGGCAGATCATGACGTCAGTCAGCATGTAACGCTGACTTGATGCCAACCTGCCATTTTTCAATGTCGCCGCTCCAATCAATGCCTTCACCTAAACACACACAGCTGAACGTCTGTTCAGCTGCATGAGGGACTCCCCACCAGCGCTATTTAAAGGAATACATCCAACTTGCAGGTAAGTTGCTTATTTCTCTTGTACTGGCTCTTGCAGAGTTTATATCAATACTCAGTTGCTGGAAGACATTTCAAAAGTTGTTAAAGTGTGCAGGGAGTGCTGCTGGATGTTGGGAAGGTGTTGGCTGCTACTAGAAGTCCTCTGACTGCACCACTTGCTCCCAGTCATGGGGGCACTACTTGCAGTCCCCCTTGCACTGCAGCATGACAGGGAGATGGAGCAGAGGCAGCAAAGAAGGCAAGCTGCTTGTAGAGGGGGAGGAGGAGGGCTCTCAGCAGGAGGCCTTACCCACCTAGGGTCTTCAGGGAGCACTTCTCCTACCTGCACCTAAGCCAAGAGCAGTGTGTTCGCTGGCTCAGCTTCACCATGGAGGTGGGCACAGAACTCTGCCACCTCTTGTAACCATACCTGCAGCCTCAGAGCAGGGTGACAATGGCTCTGCCAGTGGCCCTTAAGGTGACCGTGGCCCTGAATTTTTTCGCCAGCAGATTCTTCCAGGCTGGAACAGGTGACGTAGCAAACATCCCGCAGCTCACCGCCCATCGCTGCATCTGGGAGGTCACAGAGGCATTGTACTCTAAGAAAAGGAACTTCATGGTCTTCTCTCTAAACAGAGAGAAGCAAGAGGAGTGTGCATGTGGCTTTGCCAGGATAGCAGGCTTCCCCATGGTGCAGGGCGCCATCGACTGCACACATGTGGCTTTGCGGACACCACATATCAATGCTGAGATGTACGGTATCCGCAAAGGGTACCACTCACTTAATGTGCAGTTGGTGTGTGACCACGCCCTACATTATGATGGTGAATGCCCAGTATCCTGGCAGCATTCATGATAACTTCATCCTGCGCCAGTCTGCTGTGTCAGCAATCTTCCAGCTGCTACGCTGTACCCAAGGGTGGTTGCTAGGTGGCAAGGGCTAGCTCCTCTACATCTGGCTGATGACTTCACACCGCAACCCCACCACTTGTGGCCAGCAATCATATAATGACAGCTATGCCACCATGAGGAATGTCATCGAGCAGACCATCAGGGTGCTCAAGCAATGGTTCCACTCCCTTGACCTCTCGGGAGTAGCCCTCCAGTACTCAATGGAGCGGAGCAGCCCTTGTCACCACGGGTTCCGCGACCACCTCAGGAGGAGGAAGTGGAAGAAGAGGAACAGGAGGAGGAGGAGGAGGAAAGGAAGTGGAGGAAGGGAGGAGGCAGCCTGCAAATCCCCATTCCAGACGTGCCGTCTGTGAGCGCATCATCAAACTCTGGTTCCCCTGAATGAAACCGCAGATCTCCATTGCTCAACACTTCCCCACCTTACCATCCCTCTGTCACAGAACATCACAGCATCCTCTTGGCCACAATGCTGAAATGAAAGCCACCACAAAACAAACAATCCAAACACCATTTATAAATGAATCATTCCAAAACTACATAACAAAGTCAACTAATTACCCTTGTGCATTCCCTAAGTGCCTGTCTTTCGTGTGCCTTTGCCTATCCTAGTGCTCCTATGAAGTGCTACTCCAGTGGCTGCAACATGGCAGGTGGAACACGGCATTTCACCCAGGCAATGTTTTATGCCCAGGTGCTAAAGATAAAAGTCGATCCCCTCAATCTTTGGACCAGTGACACTCCCAAAGTCACTCTGTAGACTGTTGTTAATTTCTAAATTCTAACTGCATTTTATTGATAAAAATTCATATTCCATATTGGTTTCCATTTTTTCAAATATAAACTACTTAAAACTGACAAAAAACTGTGTTGACACACCTGCAAACAGGAAGTGCTTTTTCGACACTATCATTGCTGTGTGGATTACTGACCTATACATGCAGATGAGCGGCATTTAGGTTAGTGATATTCTCCTGTATCCAAAAACATATAATTTGGGCTGGCAGCAGCTGTAGTTGGCAGAGAGCATTCCATTCACTACCCACAAGCAATGCATTTGCTTGAAAATCCATGTGACCAATTTTTCCTCAGTCATGATGTGCGTTATTTCCAAAAGTGTCCTCAGATTTCTCCTTTTGCGGCTCTTCAGATGGCCACTGGGAAGTATGCAGATGCATTCTGAATTGATGTCTTCTGATGGCCCAGTTGAAATCTGGAACTTTCCATGTTGGGAATTCTGGGCACAAAACTCTGTTCCATTGCCCTGTGATACAACCCATTGGTACATCAGTGTACTGTATCACATGGGTTGCTCAGCATTCTTTAGTTTCTAATTTTAGCCTAATTATCAACCAGCTTGAACCAGAATGCTCTTTCCAGTTGTCCAAAAAGGAAATTTCTGTATTTAGATTCATTCCAATTTGCTAATTATCCATTTACATGATTTTCTTAAATAACACACACGATAACATTGTATAGGTTGACACATTAAAGGCTTCAAATTCATTTTTCTATTTTTCTCAGTTGCAATGAAGGAGGCCACTATATTGCTGCGACATAACTCTGCCAAATCCTGTTGTTTCCAAAGACCAAATGTTGAAAGCTTTCACAATATAACCAATTTCCTCTTCATCCTTTCAGGGACTGATTACTGCAGTTTAACTTACCACATCGCTGTATTAACGTTTTAACTGTCTATGAGTAGGAATTACTAAGAACGTGAAATTGTTTTGAATTTTAATTAATCACTATTATTGATGTGGTCAACATCTAAACAAATATCTATTCATATCTGGCCCCATCCAACCATATCTTCCATGGATTTCTTTGCATTAAGAAATGATAGAAGCTCAAAGACCAAACAAATAGTGAACTTGTGGTTTAAACTTAAATGAACAAATGATTGTTTTCTCACTAATCTTTCTACCAATTTTTTTCTCTCCACTCCTCTCCTGAAGATGTTGTGTCCTTGCTGGGGTGTGTTCCACAGGGCCCTTGGGACCACGCTTGCTATCTCATTGAGATGACCATTATTCACGTGTGAGCCTTTGCAATGAGTGTTGGCAGGCTTCCATTCTGGGAACATCACAGCCAAACTCGATCCTAGCACCATTCCCGCACACTTCCAGCATTGGATAGCAATCAGATGCGAGAACCCTGGCTGCTTTCCCTCTCTCTCACCCAAGGTGGCTGAGGCTAATTGTAGCACCCGTACCACTGACCTGGCTGAGATCAATAACTCAGCATGGACCATGGATCAAACCTAGAACCTTGTTATGTAAAGTAACTCGTTGCCTTAACTAGCTGAGGCATCCAAAACTGCTTCAATGCTTTATACTTGCACCAATGTCTCTTCTTATATTAACGATCGGAGGAAATATACCCGCATCATCTTCCAACAACACAGAGAAGTCTACATTGATTGATAGAAGGCAATGCTTTTTTCAATATCGGTATCATAATTCCAGGAAAAATAAACAACTTTTAGTGGGTTGCAGAGCTACTGTAATCAAATATAAACATTCCTGGAGGTGTACCTTTCTTTGCTCTAAACTCTAATTTCCCTTGCTTGCATTTATGTATGCACCAGGGCTTGCCACTAAGCACATCACAGAATAGCAATGGAATTCACAGTGCTACTGATGTATGAACTCATGGACACAAGCTGTGAGGATATAAAAGCAAATCTGAATATTGAAATGCAAGGCAAGATCCGGCTGAGTTTCTACAAAGAATGGATTATTAGCATTTTGATGAGGATTTTGTTTCATTTATTTAATCCACTAATCATATAGAGCGTACAGATATTAGAACAGGGAAACAGACATGACCTAACCAAGGACGACTGCTTTATAGCCAAACTCTTCTGGGGGGGATAAACTAAGATATCCAAATCAAGATTTCACAATGCATATAAATTTTTGCAATTTTGTAGTAATTCAATATCTATTCCCAAACTAAATATAACTAATAAATATTCCCTTGAGATGCTTGGTCAGTAACATTGAATAATTATACATTGGTTATGTATGTCCTGGTACCTGTATTTGAAATGTTTTTGTAGTGTGCTTGGAGTATGCTTGCTTCAGTTGGTAGCACTTTTGTTTCTGAGTCAAGGGTTGTGGATTCCAGTCTCACTCCAAGATTGAAGCGCATATCTTAGAAGAGAAATTCGACATGCACCCAAAGTCGGTGGAGTGACTGCTCTTCGTCGGCTGAGGCCCGAGCCAAATTTGGCTTCGAGCCTCATTTAATTGGCAGGTACCAAATGGGTGCCTGTTGCAGCTCGTCAGTCGGTAAGGGCGGGAAAGCTGCCATATCTCATCGGAGCTGGTGGACAGGTCCAGGTGGGGGCAGGGGCTGGTTAGGGGAGTCTGGTGGGCCTCGAACGTGCCGGCAGTGGACAGGAGCTTTTATTGTTGGCCCAGAAGGAGCACTCCTGCTTCTCCTGGGTCCACCAAAATAAGAACTGAAAGTATTTTGGGCTTCTTTTGCGGCCTCCAGCAGTCCCTTTAAGGAGAGTTAAGCGGCTCAAGATCTAGTACAACTAGGCAGAGCATCCGTGGCGCAAGCTCCACCTACTTGTACCTGAGGTTTGCGTTCGGGGTTGTACAACTGGCGTAGGACTCTGATTTGCACATTTAAGGACCCCAATGCCTGTTTCAGGCGGGCGCCCGGACGACTAAAATTTGCTCGAGCCAATATGGCATACGTCGCACTTCCAGTTCAGATCGGATGCAACAGATCGCGATTCAAGATCTAAAGGCCTATCACCTATTTTTCAGGTACAAAATGGGCAGCCATAAGGTGAATTTCTCCCTCTCTATATTAACACCTCCGTGCGGTACTAAGGTGGTGCTGTGTAGTCAAGGTGCCATCCTTAGGTTGAGATGTCAAGCCGAGGACTAATTTGCCTGTTCAGTGGATGCTGAAGATCCTAGGGCACTGGGAGGAGCAGCAGGCAATCCTTCTGGTGTCCTGGCTAATTTTCCACACTCAACCACCACTAAAAAAGAGATTAATTTTCAGTTTATGACACAGTTGCTGCGTGCAAAACGGCTGCCACGTTTGTCTCTATATTAACTGTGACTGTACTTCAAAGTAATTCATTGTATATGAAGTGACTTGATATAAAGGCAAGGGGGGAGAAATTCAGTATCGCCCGGTTTGGGGCACGATTATCGGGCGGGCACAAAGTTTAGTGCCTGGCGCTAATTATCGCCTCCGACTGCAAACTTGGCTTTTATCATCCCTGGAGGGGATTACAGCACTAAATCAATCGCTGCACACCTGTCTTAAAGCGCAAAGGCCGAGGAGCGAGGCGCTAACTCAGAGCGCTGGCGAAGCTCATGTGATGTCAGTCAGTTCTTCAAAGGGTGGGTCGATCTTAGAAACATAGAAGATAGGAGCAGGAGTAGGCCATTCGGCCCCTCGAGCCTGCTCCGCCATTCAATGCGATCATGGCTGATCATCCAAATTCAGTACCCGGTCCCTGCTTTCTCCCCATACCCCTTGATCCCTTTAGCCTTAAGAAATATATCCAACTCCTTTTTGAATATATTTAATGAACTGGCCTCCACCGCCTTCTGTGGTAGAGAGTTCCACAGGTTCACCACTCTCTGGGTGAAGAAATTCCTCCTCATTTCTGTCCTAAATGGCCTACTCTTTATCCTTAGACTGTGTCCCCTGGTTCTGGGCTCCCCTGCATCTAGTCTGTCCAGTCCTGTTAGAATTTTATAAGTTTCAATGAGATCCCCTCTCATTCTTCTAAACTCCAGCGAGTACAAGTCCAATCGACCCAATCTCTTCTCATACGTCATTCCTGCCATCCCAGATATCAGCCTGGTGAATCTTCACTGAACTCCTTCCATGGCAAGAACATCCTTCCTCAGATAAGGCGACCAAAACTGCACACAATACTCAAGATGTGGTCTCACCAAGGCCCTGTACAACTGCAGCAAGACATCCTTGTTACTGTACTCGAACCCTCTCGCTACGAAGGCCAACATACCATTTGCCTTCTTAACCGCCTGCTGCACCTGCATGCTTACCTTCAGTGACTGGTGCACAAGGACACCCAAGTCTCGTTGCACTTCCCCTTCTCCCAATCTATTGCCATTTAGATAATAAACTGCCTTCCTGTTTTTGCCACCAAAGTGGATAACCTCACAATTATCCATGTTATATTGCATCTGCCATGTTTCTGCCCAATCACCCAACATGTCCAAATCATCCTGGAGTTTCTCGACATCCTCCGCACAGCACACACGCCAACCCAGCTTTGTGTCATCTGCAAATTTGGAGATATTACATCTAGTTCCCTTGTCTAGATCATTAATATATATTGTGAATAGCTGGGGTCCAAGGACCGATCCCTGCGGTACCCCACTAGTCACTGCCTGCCACTCGGAAAGAGACCCATTTATTCCAACTCTTTGCTTTCTGTCTGCCGACCAGTTCTCTATCCAAGTCAATACCTTTCCCCCGATCCCATGTGCCTTAACTTTACACACTAATCTCTTATGCGGGACCTTATCGAAGGCCTTCTGAAAGTCCAGATACACCACATCCACTGGTTCTCCCTTATCTATTTTACCAGTTACATCCTCAAAAAATTCCAGTAGATTAGTCAAGCACGATTTACCTTTTGTAAATCCATGTTGACTTTGTCCGATGCTGTCACTGTTTTCCAAGTGCTCTGCTATTACATCTTTTATAATGGACTCTAGCATTTTCCCCACTACCGATGTCAGGCTTACCGGTCTGTAATTCCCCGTTTTCTCTCTACCACCTTTTTTGAATAGTGGGGTAACATTAGCTACCCTCCAATCCATGGGTACTGTTCCAGATTCCATCGAATGTTGCAAGATGATCAGCAATGCATCTACTATTTCTAGGGCCACTTCCTTAAGTAGCCTAGGATGTAGATTATCAGGCTCTGGGGATTTATCGGCCTTCAATCCCATCAATTTCGCTAACATCATTTCCCTACAAATACTGATTTCTTTCAGTTCCTCCCTTTCATCAGAACCTATGTTCCCCGACATCTCTGGGAGGTTATTTGTGTCCTCCTTTGTGAAGACAGAACCAAAATATGTATTTAATTGGTCTGCCATTTCTTTGTTCCCCATGATAAATTCCCCTGATTCTGACTGCAAGGGACCTATGCTTGACTTCACCAATCTTTTTCTCTTCACATATCTATAAAAGCTTTTACAGTCAGTTTTTATGTTCCCTACAAGCTTACTCTCATATTCTATTTTCCCCTTCTTAATTAATCCCTTTGTCCTCCTTTGTTGAATCCTAAACTGCTCCCAATCCTCAGGTTTACTACTGCAAAGTGCTGCTCAGAACCCAAAACTCCTCAACACAGCTTTGAACATCTCTTGCAGTCTCTCTCCCTCACTCAGAATGCGTGGTGAAAAAATTTCATCGACAAAAAAGGGCAGGAAGCAGTCGCCTTTAAATAGAGCTCGCCTAGTCCATTCCCGACTGCAAAACGCTCCCCTCAACCTGTCGTTGCTAGCGGCAGGCGGTAAAACAGGGGGTGCCACGCAATATCCGGTCCGGGGCGCTACCGAGGTGTTGCACGCTCGACTGACATCATGATCTGGGCCACCGCAAAATGTCTAGTCAATTTCGTGAGCGGCGCAAACATCGCCGTGCCCGGGCGCTAGTTGCTTTGCGCCCTATTAGCGCCCTCTTAAGGCGCTAACGGGAGGTGCAAACCAACTGAATTTTTCCCCCAAGATCTTTCTTTGAGATGGTAGCAAAATACTGCAGATGCTGGAAATCCGAAATAACAACAGAAAATGCTGAAAAAACTCAGCAGGCCAGGCAACATCCGTGGAGAGAAAATAAAGTCAACGTTTCGGATGAAAACCCTTTGTCAAGACTCTCCGTGGAGCGAAAATAGAGTCAACGTTTCGGGTGAAAACCCTTTGTCAAGTCTTGACAAAGGGTTTTCACCCGAAACGTTGACTCTATTTTCTCTCCACGGATGTTGCCTGGCCTGCTGAGTTTTTCCAGCATTTTCTGTTCTTTCTTTGAGATGTTTAGCTTACATATACAGTACAAAAATATCAAAGAAAAGCAATCCTTCTTCACTTGTGCTGTATTTTACTTATATGATAGTTCTCTATCTACCACTTCCAAACACTGTGCATTAATTTGTTAAATGGCATGTGAACACTAAGAATTGGCTCTAAGCGGTGACTTGAATGATTAGATGTGGACATGTGTTTGCTATGCAGGCTAGGATATTAGAATATCGGTAATGATTTCTGTCAGCTTTATCTTTAAAGGTGTAAAGCTATTGTCAAAATCCAGGCCCTGAAGACAATAACCCATTTCACTGCACAACCTGGCTGACATTTTGGTAATTAGAGCATTCTATTGCGATCTGATACGTCTAATACTTGTCTCTAGTTCCCTGCATCTGCCACTTACATAGAAGTCACTCGTCCCTCCATACCTAAAGTCATGTTTCCAATCAAGTGTATGATTAATATTTACTGCCAAATTTGTGCCACTTTCACCCCTGTTTGCACACAGAAATACAGCCTGTAATTAAGGAGGACTGCCTAAGGGCCCCAAGCTGAGAAGTTTGTAGTCGGCATGTTCGTTTACTAGATCTAGCAGTGATAGGGGTATGTCAAAATCTATCAGTGATCCGTTACTGCTCTGGGACCATGGGAGGTACGCAGATGAAGGATAGGAAAAAACAGGTTGTGCCCTTCAAGTAAATCACACCTGTCACTTCTTGTGGGCTTAGGAAGCAAAAATCAAAAAGTGTTAAAGCAGTCATTGTGCTGTGGTTCTGGCACTGAGGCAGCTGGTCCAGTGTTAACTGGTACCGCGGCTGTATTCATGTGTAAATTTTTTTTGATTAAATAAAACAACAGTTCATGGAGTCTGTAAAGATGTGCATGAATGAAGACCTTGTCATGCATGTAAATGACTTCATTATTGGCTGAGTCTGTGCACATTAGTTAGTTACTGAATGCTCACGGTGATAAAAACCATTGTAACTTGCTCTTTGCTCGTCAGGAAATGAGCAGTAAGCAATGCTTCAGTGTGACACTGACAGCTAATTTTTTCAGATCCACAAAACACAGCTTCTGCTTGTTGAAATATTGCTTATACATGATTATCTTACAGCTATGTAAAATGTTTTATATGTTGGTTTTCAAAAACATCATTCACATTAAATGACTTCCTTGCCTTTTAATTTCAGTTGTGTCAGTTGTTTCACAAAAAATCTGGGGCTTTTACTCCAAGTCTTTACTTAACGCAGGAAACGTTATGACTTCATTAACTTGAGAGGAAATAAAAAAACAAAATAAAAGGTCTCTTTCGCAAAAATGTCTCAGTTTGCCAAAGTTTGTCCTTCAGTTTCACAATGAAATCTCCATTGAGGAGCAGTCTTCAGAGTGACAAGTAATTGCCTTGAGTGATAAGCATCACAATGCTGAATTACTCAGCTAGTGTTACTTATAATGATTACCTAATATACGATATGATCGAATCAACCATATTTTGCTCAATTTACTTGCATTTAGGGCTAGAAATTATGTAAACAATAATTATTAAAATCATAGACATACAAAGGATTCAAGAGCAAACATCCTGAATATGAATGTTTCATATTATTTGCTATTTTTGAATTGGGAGACTATATAGCACAATGTATTCCTTATGCCTCTGTGAAGTGCCTCGAGACGTTTTTCTACATTAAGGCACAATATAAAGGCAAGTTATTGTTATCATAGATACTGGTCATCATGTCGAGGGTTTTCTTCAGATGCATTTGATTGGAATTCAGAGAAGCTCTTATAGTTCAGGCTGCCCACACTCCCTGGGATGACCTGTGCATACATGGAGGCGCTTTTCAGTCACCAAAACACTCAAATAGCATTGCACTCGGGTACTCTGGTTTCTCTCTGCCTCAAGCACTTAATGTAAAGTGAAATCTTTCAGTCTGCTAGGTAGGCATGTGAAAATATCTTCCCTTCATTGTGCTATGGAGCCAAAGTTCTCGGATGTAACACTTTACCTTCACTGAGCTACTTTTGCACCCAAAGGTCAGCTATTTAAATGGGTAGAACTTTTGGCATAACATTAACACCAGTGGACCTTTAAGTCAGCATATGATTGAGAACACTGATAAACTTTTCACAGATCCAATTGACAACTTCAGTCTAGATAGATTCTCAACCAGCAAGCAGGACGTGTGACTCAACGTGACTTCAAATGCATTAGCAAGTGAGAGTACTGTGTCAGATTTATGAACTCAATATTCACATACAGATCTAAATGCAAATGCAGAACAGAACTTCCATAGAGCAATTATTTTAGACATGCTAAAGATAATGCCTCGGAATTTGCGGTCGGCAGCGATGCACAGGCTTTCGCTGCTGGCTCCAAAGTACACTTCGCACAAGGATCTCATGATCCCTGTGTTGAGAACATTGGGTTTTCCAACCTTCAATTCAAATCAACAAAGCATAGTGGGGATCCCCTTATGCGAACTGCTGTGATGTCAACAAGCTGTCTAAGTAGCCAATCAAAACTTTTAAAAAATGTTAGAGAGTAAAACAAAGATTGGGGTTCTCACATGGGGAAAAGGCAAATTTGAACTAAAGATGGATAAACTTAAAAAAACATTCTTTTTAATGTTTCTGAAAAGTTTTTACTTTTACTTTTAATAATAAACGGATAATCTTCCTCAGCTCACCTGAACAATGACCGCACTCAACGAAAATCACAGCGCCAAATGAACAAATTTCACACTGCATTTAAAAAATTAAAATTAGTTTTACAGGCCCTTAACATTTGTTTAGCAGTAATAACGCTGTCAAAACCCCAGTTACACCGAATCCCTTTGGGTCTAACTTTTAGTGGGGAATTTAACAGCGTGCTTACTGTGGAAGAGCCGAAGTTTTCACCAGTTTCCCTGATTTGGCGGATTACACAGATTGCTGGCTCTGTGGGGTGGGGGGAGGAGGCCACAGTGCAGCCTGTTTCGGAGCTGTCCGTTGTTGTGTATGTCCCTTTAAGGGAATAACTGGTCTCAGGCTGCAGTACCGGCAGTGACCATCCCTGTATAAAAGGCCCTGGCAGGCTTCTGTAGTTTCAGTTTCCAGATTGTCTCCATTCAGTAAAGACTTGTTAAACCAACTCCTGCATTCCGTGTCTCCATTAACACACGGATTTAATACTGGCGACGAGTAAGAAACGAACTTACCTGCAACTCGGCAGCACCTCAGGCGACGTTATTGAAGGTCGAAGCCAGAAAAGAAAAAGAAAATGATCCAAAGAAACTCGAGAAACGGGCGTCGACCGCGGGCAACCGCCCTCCAAATCATCGGATTGAAAACTTGCAGGGGAGACTGTCAAGAGCCAGGCTTGGTTCCCCAGTCTGTGGTTTCCCAGCTAATCGGGCTGGTGGCAGGTAGTGCACTGATCCTTCCTGGGCTGCGGCGGGCTAGAGCTCGATCGGGTGGCTCTGCAACGGGGCCGGGCAGCGAGTCGGGAAGCAAAGAGAGAGAGAGAGGGTGGAGCACACAGGGCGCGGCCGGTGCTTCGCAGCCGGCCAGCGTTCGGACCTAAGAAGAGGGAGGGAAGTGTCCCAGAGGGTCCGCTCCACGACGGGAATGGTTAAAAATAAAAATACCGTGGAGAGCGGCGTTGACAGCAGCGGCAGCGGCGGGAAAGCACGGGAGGTGCCATCATAACTCGGCGGGGAAGAAGGAAAAGCGCGGGAGGCGCCATTTTGATCCATCGGGGACGAAGGAAAAGCGCGGGAGACGCCATCTTAGATTTTCAAGATGCCAAAGACTGGCGATATCGCTGCCTTCGATAATGCAATAGAAGACTGGACCACGTATGTGGAAAGAGTCGAGGTATATTGCGAGGCAAACGAAATAGCCGAGGGGAAAAAGGCATCGGTATTGCTAAATTTAATGGGCGCAAGAACGTACGGCCTATTGCGGGACCTGATTACTCCAGCCAAACCGAAGGCGAAGAGTTTTAACGAAATTGTTGCTATCCTACAGGAACACCTAAATCCTACACCGCTGCTGATAGCAGAAAGATTTAAATTCCACAGGAGAAATCAGCATAAAAATGAGAGCAATGCTGATTACCTTACGGAACTACGCAAGCTATCAAAGCACTGCCAGTTCGGAGCAGGACTGGCAGATACCTTATGGGACAAATTTGTCTGTGGACTCCTGAGTGAAGGAACCCAGAAGAGGTTACTCTCAGAGAAAGAGCTGACGCTAGATAAGGCTTTCAGCGTGGCAGTATCGTACGAAGCAGCAGCAAGGGGAGCTGCGGAAATACAACAAAAGCCACAGGAATACGGCACCCACGAAATGACACGGGGATTTGCAAAATGTTATCGCTGCGGCAGAACAAACCATGACCAGAAGGACTACTGGTCCAAGGACAAAATATGCAGGCAATGCAGAAAGATGGGACACATTGCACGAGTTTGCAGGTCTGAGAAGAAGACCAACGACAATAAAAAGGCTACTAAGGAACCTTACAGGAAAGTACAAAAGATGACGGACAGTAGTTCCGAAGACCAGATAAGCGATAGTGAATCCGGGAACAAGAGACTAAGCTGTCTCAAACTACACAACATAATCGCAAAAGAGGATCACCGAACCATTTGGGTCACCCTCACGATAGCAGGGTCTCAAGTCAAAATGGAATTGGATACAGGATCAGCTCTAACCATCATGAATCGACGAGACTACGAGCGGCTATTCTCACACATACCCTTGAGAGAGACATCCATTGTCTTGAGGATGTATATGGGGCAAAAAGTATACCACAGAGGAAAAATAAGGGTGCCTGTCGAATACAATGGCAAGAAAATACAGAAATTGTATCTCTACATTCTGCAAGATGGTGGACCACCGTTATTGGGACGTGAATGGATCAGAAAGATAAGTTTAGACTGGCACTCCATTCAGGCACTGACGGTGGCTGGTAAAAAGGATGACGACGTCACTCCTGGACGATTGTCAACAATCTTAGCTGACGCCAAAGAGGTATTTCAACAAGAACTGGGCACTCTTAAAGGCGTAACCGCCTCGATAAAAATAGAGGAGAATGCAATTCCCAAGTTTTTCAAAGCAAGACCGGTACCATATGCAATTCGCCCAGCCGTTGAGGCAGAGCTGGAGAATCTGGAGAAGGCAGGCGTGTTGTCTAAGGTAGACTGGAGCGAGTGGGCGACACCCATCGTTCCTGCCATGAAGAAAACGTTAAACAATAAGTCTGAAGAGCCAAGGAAGGTTCGCATCTGTGGGGTCTTCAAGGTGACAGTGAACCCAGTCCTTCACACAGTACAATATCCTCTTCCAAGGATAGAAGATATCTTCGCCTCACTATCCGGAGGGAAGCGTTTTACAAAAATTGACCTAGCGCAAGCATATTTGCAGATGGAGGTTGAAGAATCCTCTAGGAAATATCTCACGATAAACACTCACAAAGGTCTTTACCAGTATAATCGACTGGTATTCGGAGTAGCATCAGCTCCGGCGATATGGCAAAGAGCGATGGAACAAGTCCTGCAAGGGATTCCGAGGACTCAGTGTTACTTGGACGACATCCTAGTGACAGGTGAAGATGAGAGTGAACACCGTGCCAACCTAGAGTAGGTGCTCACTAGACTACGTGAACATGGGCTACGAGCCAATCGCCCCAAGTGCGAGTTTTTTAAGAAACAGATATCGTATTGTGGCCACGTGATTGATGAAGAGGGGTTACATAAGTCCCCTGACAAAATTGAAGCGGTAGTTAAGGCTCCAGCTCCTGAAAATGTGTCACAACTGAGGTCATTCCTTGGATTGGTGAATTACTACCATAAGTTTTTGCCGAATTTGTCCACAATTTTGCATCCACTGAACGCCCTACTACGAACGGGAGTAGCATGGAAATGGAGCAATGAATGTAAGCGGGCCTTTCAGAAGAGTAAGGACCTAATCACTTCAAGAGAAGTATTGGCTCACTACAACCCATCACTACCGATAAGACTGGTGTGTGATGCGTCTCCCTACGGCATTGGGGCGGTACTGTCACATAAATTCCTTGATGGTTCTGAGAGGCCGATAGCTTTTGCGTCACGCTCGTTAACTTCAGCCGAGCGTAACTACGCCCAGATTGACAGAGAGGCCCTCAGCCTGGTGTGGGGGGTGAAGAAGTTCAATCACTACCTGCACGGTCAGAAATTTACTCTACTAACTGATCATCAACCTCTCGTCTCCATTTTCAACCCTCAGAAGGGCGTACCGATAATGACGGCACAACGGCTACAGAGGTGGTCCCTTTTCCTAGGGGCACACCAATATGACATCGAGTACAAAGGAACTAAACAGCATGAGAATGCTGATGGATTGTTGTGCCTACCATTGCCGACGGTGGAAGAAGAACTGGCAGTGGATCCAGTGGAGTTATTCCACTTGACTATAGTCGAATGTCTCCCTGTGACGAATGCAAACATAGAAAAGGAAACACGAAATGACCCGACACTCTCCTGGGTCTATGATTTAACGGTGAAGGGATGGCCAGCACATGGCGAACCACTGCTGCCAGCATTTTCGCCGAGAAGAGAACAGCTGTCAGTGTGCAGAGGAACCTTGATGTGTGGATCCAGAGTAGTAATTCCACCCAAATTGAAGGATAAAGTGCTCAATGAGCTTCATGAGGGTCATCTGGGAGGGGTAAAAATGAAGAACTTAGCCAGAGCGTTTGTGTGGTGGCCGGGAATCGATAGAGAAATTGAAGAGATGACCAAGAGCTGTACAGGATGCCAGAAGGTCCAAAACGCCCCACCACAAGCCCCTCTACATCCATGGGAGTGGCCCTCATCTCCATGGCAAAGGGTGCACGTTGATTTCGCTGGTCCCTTTATGGACTCGATGTTTTTAATTGCGGTGGATGCACATTCAAAGTGGCCAGAGGTAATAAAAATGTCCTCAGCCACCACAGAAAAAACTATCACAGTCTTATGAACCATATTCGTCAGGAATGGGCTGCCTGAACAGATTTGCTCTGACAATGGACCACAGTTTGTGTCTGAAGAGTTCCGGAGGTTCTTAAAGAACAATGGTGTTAAGCATTACACATCCGCCCCATATCATCCAGCCACTAATGGATTGGCCGAGAGGTTTGTTCAAACATTCAAGAAGGCTATCAAGGCAATGTGTAATGAAGATATACCCCTACAACACAAGGTGGATAACTTCTTGTTTGCCTACCGGAATGCGACACATGCGGTTACCAACCAAACTCCAGCCATGATGTTCTTCAATCGAAGACTACGATGCCGCTTGGATTTGGTTAAGCCAAACGTCAGAAGAGATGTGGAGAACAGGCAGTTTCAGAATATGAATGAAAGGCCGACCAGGAGTTTTAAGATAGGTCAACCAGTTTTGGCCCGGGACTACCGCACAGAGAAATGGCAGCCAGGAACGATCTGTACACGGCAAGGACCTCTAATGTATACCGTGGACGTTGGAGAAAGCATTGTAAGACGCCATGCTGACCAGATTCCAGAGTCACTGGAAAACGTCAACTCCACACCATGATCTGATACACCTGGTGATGAAACCGAAGTACCAATTGCATCTACCGCAGAATCGGTGATATCGGAAGCAGACGAACCAAACAACGACATTGATCCCGACTCAACCTTGCCAGAAGAACCTGATATCCCAAAGAGGCGTTATCCAGACAGAATCAGGAAGCCTCCTCAAAGACTGAACTTATAATTGCTTAACTTCAACTAATGTATCTAGCAACCGTAATTGTAATTGTAATTAGTTATTATTTAGTTGTTAAATGAATGTTATGTACTGTTTATCTAAAAGGGGAGGAATTGTTGTGTATGTCCCTTTAAGGGAATAACTGGTCTCAGACTGCAGTACTGGCAGTGACCATCCCTGTATAAAAGGCCCTGGCAGGCTTCTGTAGTTTCAGTTTTCAGATTGTCTCCATTCAGTAAAGACTTGTTAAACCAACTCCTGCATTCCGTGTCTCCATTAACACACGGATTTAATATCCGTGACTGACCGCAACTTCGGGATTTCCGCATGGACCTGCGCCAAATCCTGAATTTGTGGTCAGTTTCAAAGGCAGGATGATGGCGGACGCTCGCTGCCAGCCCGACCGCAAATTCCGGGCCAATCCAGAGACTTGAGCAGATAATCCAAGCTGGTACCTTAGTGCAGTACTGAGGGAGCCACTGTCGGAGGTGCCGTCTTTCGTTTGAGACATTAAACCGAGCCCCCATCTGCCCTCTTGGTGAATGTAAAAGAGCCCATGGTTTTATTTCAAAGAAGAGCAGAGGAGGTCTCCCCAGTGTTCTGGCCAATAGTTATCCTCAACCAACATCACTAAAAACATCATGAAATGTCACAACTGGTTAATGTAAAGTCAAAGTCACATAGCGTAAATTGTCTTTGAACCATGTTCGTAAAATATTTGTTGATTTTCAGGTGCTTGCTTATATGTTGTGGCACAGTCACTCATTAGGCCCAAAGCCAAGGGACTCTTCATCATTATTGCCCACTCGGAACAACTTATCAAGTTCTCAGAAGAGCCTTGTCAACAGAATACTCCTCCAAAGAAACCTTTGATAAATAAGGGGCAAAAATTGAAGTACTATGGGGAAAGAGCAGGGGTGTGGGACTAATTGGATAGCTCATTCAAAGAGCTGGCACAGGCCCAATGGGCCGAATGGCCTCCTTCTGTGCTGTAAGATTCTATGGCCTAGAAATGCATCTCGGGCGGTGGTGGAAAGTGGGCGGTATCGGATTGGTCGCCCATTATACACAGTGCCTGATCTTCAGTTCCATTGACTGCAATAGAACTGAATATCAGACGCTGCTTATGACGAGCGGCAGATCCGATACCGCCTGTTTTTCGCCACTGCCCGAGATGCATTTCTAGCCCTATGATTCCACGAAATGGACCCTGAATCACTAGGTCCAGAGCCCATTTTGATGCATCCGATGGTTTCTCTATGATTTCAGCTTTTATAACACAGGTGGCTGAGGGAACAGATTTGCAAACGCTAGCCATCAATTCATAGAACTCTCCAATGGTGAGCATTCTCAAACATCTTCAGTCCTGCATTCATTTCTAGTTATTCCCAAGCTACTCTATGTAGCAGGATTCTGATGCGATTCTTGATATGAAGGTAGATATAAGTTCCACCTGAGATACACTTCTTGGATATTTAGATGCGACAGAGCACAACTTGTAGTATTCTTAAAATGCATTATGTTTTTTTCTTACATTATTTTCTTATTTTCCCTCTTTTCCCACTGAAATCGCCTAATCCACACACTTGCATCAGCTGAGAGTATAGGATAGAGGTCAGCCCCCTCCCCTTGTGTCCAGCCCTTGCTCAGTACATTCTCACAAAGTTACAGCTGCGGTCAGCAACTCACCATGTGGGAATTCCACATCCTACTGACTTTTTCCAAAACAAATGCGTTATTCGTCATTTTAGTTTTGGCTTTAAATCTTGAAATACAAGAACATTGTTTCAAACCTTAAATATATGTAATTTAGCCCTATGGTCTTTCCCAAAGGACTTCAACAATGAACTCTGTATTGATAAGTGAAAACGCTCAACCGGCTATATAAGCACAAACAAGGAACTTTCCTATGAATCATGTTTTCACTATACTCAAGAGAAGCTCACAAAGCATCCTTAAAATAAAAGCCTGACATTCCATATTGAGCCACACATGTGAAAAGCTTACATGCCAAGTTTACCTTTGAAGGAAATTTACCCTCAAATTAAAGCAAAAAGAAAAAATGGGCCAACTATCAACATGTTCAAGCATATTTAGTTTTCAAGAATGAACCAGACTTTGGAAATTAAACTAGAGAACTGCTTCACTTAAGAATGAAAGTGCTGTCTTTTTAAGTATAATTTTGAATGGAAATATCCTGTGCCTGAGCACGGGATGAATGTAATTCATTAACACCATTAAAGACCTGCATCCACCAAAGCTCACCCAGCTGGTAATGCAAATGAACATTTCCTCATTATGTTGCATTTCTTTAAATGTCAGAATAAATCCCACAGACACTAAAGTAAAATATCCCTGAACTTTACAATAATAGTTAGGAAGAAATACATATCAAGGGTTTAGCATCCCTTTTCGGTTGGCCTTTCTGAAACAAATTTCAATACTTTCATAACTTTTGCATTTCATTGACTATTTAAACTTTGTAGGTTATAGCTGTCATGACTAAAGCCTAAATCTGAAGCTATCATCTTTGTTTCTTTTGAGCTATAAAGTACCTGGGGGTAAAAAGGGTAGGGGCCTGGCATAGCACGTCATGGCACCCAGCTGGGCCACCAGCGATCGGGAGTGCCGGCAAACGAGCCCGGCATTCAAGAGGAGTGCCGGGTTCATGGAGAGCAGCCGGCACCCCGTGTGAGGGCTTCACGGGGGCCGGGGACAGCAATGGGGGCAGGGGCTGGCAGGCGGCCAGCAACAAAAATGGCCACCCGCCACCTCCCCTTTAACTAGCGCTGCCCCGGTCGCAGGTAGGCCCCCCTGACCCCGTCGGACATAGCATCCGGTGGTAAGTCGGGGGGTGCCACCCAGTATTACAGCCGGGGCGTGAGCGGGGCACTGCGCACGGCGATGACATCATCGGTAGCGGCTCAGCGTCGTCCCGCGCTAACAGTTAGCGCTGCCACTAACCTCCCGTTAAATTTTGCTGGAGGCGTTAGTGGCGCCACGCCCAGGCACTAGTTGATTTGTGCCCTCTTAGGGCGCTAACGGGAGGCGCAAATCAACCAAATTTAGCCCCCCTGGCCTTTGTTTCATCTCGTTTAGATCATGTACAGGCAGCATTAAGACTATGGCAAAGCACATTAATTAGGAATAACATGCAGGTCTGCATTTTGAACACTTTACACTTATGCAGGAGAATATAAGGATAGGGATGCTGCAACTTTAATGGATTCTACCTACCTAGTGTCAGCCTTCGCTCAGTGGTAGCACTCTTGCCTCTGAGTCAGTAGGTTGTGGGTTTAAGTCCCACTCCAGAGATATGATCACATATCTAGGCTGGCACTTCCATGCCGTACTGAGGGAGTGCTGCACTTTAGGAGGTGCCGTCTTTCAGATGAGATGTTAAACCGAGGCCATGTCTGCACTCCCATGGCACTATTTCAAAGAAGAGCAGAGGAGTTCTCCCAGTGTCTGGGACAACATTTATCCTCAATCAACACATAAAACAGATGATCTGGTCATTTCTTTCATTGATGTTTGTGGAAACTTGCTGTGAGCAAACTGGCTGCTGCATTTCCTACATTACAACAATGGCTAGACTTCAAGAGTCCTTCATTGGTTGTTCTGCTAAAAAGCTATATAAATGGATATCTTCCTTTTCTTTTATTGCTTTCTACGTCATGTAACAAAAGAAACTGATTGTCAGTGGTATCCCACTGGCACTTCTTTGCACATATAGGTATCCGGAAAGTTAATTAATCCAGTGGAAGCGGATTAATTAGCACAATTAGCAATTTAGAATCTCTACACGAAGGCCTCCATCTATGGCCACTTATCCAATTTACCATGGCCATTACACCAAGGTTATAAATACTTCAAGAGGGTTCCTGTTACATCTGTCACTTGCATACACATGTGACAAAAATTTAGCTAATTAGCCTGTTTAGGTAAAAGCAGATTAACTTTAGATAAATTATTTTAAAGTGTGGCCACTGATGTGAGTGAGTTTTTCAACGGTTTTGTAATTCTAAAGTTTTTCTCAGTAAGTATATTTTTCATTAAAAAATTAGCTTGGCTAAAGCACTTTGTGTGATGTATTTTAGTGGAATAATGTAGGATTTAAAATACAGAGGGGGCTAAATTGGATAGCCCCCCAAAACGGGCACAGGGATTATCCCGTGCCCATTCAATGTGATGCAGGCAACACACCAACTTCGTGCTGTCTGACCATTACCATGATTATAGCACGCAGACAGCGCTAATCGTGCTGCTGAGTGGCTGCACGCCTCAGCAAGGGGCCCAACATTGCGAGAGGCTAGCACAAGTTAAAGCTAGCCTGTACTGCTTAATGCCAGCCTGCTCCTCTTAAAGGAGAGGATCATTGTGGCTGGAGCAGGTGGTGGAAGTCCTTGTACAAGTCACTCTGACATGGAAAAAGACTGAATAATGGCACAACATGGGAGTGAGCATGCTCCAAGGTTCTCAGGCGCGGCACTTGAGGTCTTAGTGGAGGAGGTGGAAAGGAGGAAAGAAGTGCTGTTTTCATAGGGGGCCAGAAAGCCCTCCAGAGTAATGCTCAGAAGGCAGTGGGACCAGATAGCGTGATGGTCAATGCCAGGAGTCAAGCCCCAAGGGCCTGGATGCAGTGCTGCAAAAAGTTGAATGACCTCATATGAGTGGTCAAGGTCAATGAATTCATCTTCAATGCCATATCCCACCAACTGCACCACTAGCCTCAAACACTGCTCAATGCACCACACCCCCATCACTCACCGACCAACAATCTCTATCAATCATGACTCATACCTAACATTCGTAGCTGCACCTCACCCTCACACACTTAGCACTGCTGCAAGTCTCACACCCACTCCTCACAGCTTGCACATACTGCCAGCTATTCAACAATGACAGCCACATCACTAAAACTGATTGCACCACACTCACTGACACACTTCCCTCTCTCTTGCAGGACAAGGTGATGCACAAATGGAGGCAGCAGGTGCTAACCATCAGGAGACAGTGCTGGCCATCATTGGAGTGGCCATTACTGAGGCCATGGCCAGCGGCGGGGCTGAAACCACAGGAAGTGACGGTATCCTCATACCTAATCCTCCTTCTCACATTCCACTTCCCCAATATCCCACAATTTCTTCTGATTGACAAGCTACAGATGGTGTAAGCATGTACCTCTTGCTTTCTCCCCCTCCCCTCACCACAACCCTACCCTTGTGCCTTTCTCCTTTCAGATACCCAAGAACTACAACCTGGCCAAGCAGTGATGGAAGAGCAACAGGTGGAAGAGTAACAAGACACTGATGATGAAGAAACACTGTCACTCGATTTCACACTCGCAGCCACCAGCTCAGATACTGACGCTATGTGTAATTTGGAGGATAGCATAGAGGCAGGATCTGCATGTGCCGAGACACTGGGCATGAGTTGGCTGCAACCAGGTCAGGGGACAAGGGTTGTGCAGGTGCTAGCTTGCCGGAGGCCGAGGTCGCACAGGAGTTTTACTGAGAGGACTCAGATGAGGACTTCGATGGTGTATGGCGGAGTCTGTCACCATCTGGACACGGGGCTTTGCGTAGAGGTGGAGCCCATGCTTTCCAGGTGGAAGTGGTGGGCAACTCCATTAGCACACTTGTGGACCTAACCATGATGCAGCGTCTGATGACCGATATCTCAGCTTCCATTGCAGCACAAGCAGCAGTCACCCAACGTCTGAGTGCTGCAGTGAAAGCTCAGACTGCTGTCATGCAAGGTCAGCTTGCTGCGACCATAGCTGCAGATACCAGTGTTCAAAGGGGCTTGCAGGGTGTCACAGCAGTCCAGCAATCTGTCCTCCAACAGGGGAGTGGCAGTGGCTTCATGGAGCACAAACCTGCTGTCCTCTCTCAGGATAACAGCATTCATCCTCCCACTACTGCCACTCCACTAGTGCCCTTGCTGTTGCCTGTCAGCCAGCCAGCCCAGACAGCTGCCACCAATGCTGAGATGATGCAGTCTGCAACCGGGCCTTCTAGGCCCAGAGCCGCTTGAAGTCATCCTCCAAGGCCATCTGCAGTCTCCCCCACTGAAAGCCAGCAGCCTTCCACCAGCCATTGGGATAGTACTGCATAGCAGCACTAGGACAGGCAAAGGCACATGGAAGACAGGCACTAAGGGAATGCACAGTGGTGATCAGTTTACATTTGTATGCAATATGGTACACAGTGGAAGCCATTTAGGTTTGGACCTCTAAGGGCACTCGTAGCGCCCAAAAAATGGGCCTTATAGATCTGAAATTTGAGCCCAGACACTTTCATGATTTTCTTCAGCAGCTAATCTCCTCCTCCCAAAAAACTTTTATTATGTTTTATTATGGATATCTGCACGACAACATGATTCTAAGGCTCAAATCTGATTAGATTCCATAAGCAAATAAATTGTATATTAAAAATAAAAAATGCATTGCATATCTGTATTTTACCAAAATGCTTGCATTCTCAAGGTATTTCTTTGCCCCCTCTAATGCATAAAGAAAAGATAACTTGCATTTAAATAGCACATTATCACATTCTTAAGATGTCTCCAAGTACTTTAAAACCAAAGGATTACTTTGTTGTGTAGGTGGTCCATGGCCTAGAAATTGGATAAGACTTGAAAACGTACGGTGGCACCAGCCAGCGCTATTTGCCTACGCCTCTTCTAAGTGATGCAGGCAGCGCGCAAAATTGGTGCTGCCTACTCATTAACATGATTGGAGCGCTGATCTCAGCACTAAATGCACTGCTGATTGACGCTGATTGACTTTGCACTCAACGGGAGGGCCAATATCGGGTACAGTCTTATGGCCAATAAAGTTTGGCCTAGATCTCTCCACTACTTAAAGGGAAGGTGCTCTGTTGCAGAAGCACCTCATTCTCACTGTGGAGAAAGCCATGGCACAACAACCTCGAGAATGAGCTAGAAGATTTTCAGATGCTGCACTGGAGACCTTTGTCCTGGGGTCCAACGAAGGAGGGGTGTCCTTTACCCGCAGGGAGACAAGAGGCCTTCCAAGGTCATTTTCAGAAGGTATGGGAAGAGATTGCTGAATTCGTCATGGCCGTCAGTGTTGTCCCCAGGACCTGGATCCAGTGCCGTACAAAGTTTAATGACCTCACGTGGCTGGTCAAGATGAGTGAAGGCTTCATCAAATGTCACATCCGACCATCTGCGCCACAAGCCTCATACACTGCTCAGTGCACCACACCCCATATCACTCATCTATTAACAATCTCCAGCTATCACCACTCATACCTCACAATCATAGCTTCACTTCACCCTCACACACTTACCACTGCTGCAATACTCACACCCACATCTCAAAACCTTGCACACATTGCCGGCTATTCACCTATGGCAGGCACATCTCCCAAACACATTTCATTACACTCATGGACACACTTCCCTTTCTCTTGCAGGCCAAGGTGGCACATAACAGGAGGGAGCAACAACAGACAGGAGTCGGCCAAGCCACAATTGAGAACCTGACAGACCTGGAGGAATCCATCCTTGAAATCATTGGAGATGCAGTGTTGGAGTCCGTGGCCAGCGGAGAAGTTGAAACCATTGCTGATGATGACGGTATGCTCATACCTAATCCTTCTTCTCACATCTTACCTCCCCTTCATCCCACAATCTCATCTCACTTCCAAGCTGCTGATGGTGTATGCATGGACATCTAGCTTTCCCCCCTCACTATGACCTGACCCTTGTGCCTTTTTGCTTTAAGATACCCATGAAGTGCCACCAGCACACATGTCCCTCATCATCAGCAAACTAATGGAGGCAATGAAGAAGAAGAGACACCAGCATTGCATTTGACACTCGCAGATACCAGCTCAGAAAATGGCACCGCGCAGACTTTAGAGGGTATTATAGAGGCGGGATCTGCATGTGGTGAGTCACCGGGCATGAGTGGGCTGCAACCAGGCTGAGGGAAAGGGTAGCTCAGCTGTCAGCTCCCTGGAGGGCGAATTCGCGTACGAGTTCTGCTCCATAGGATTTAGATTACCTTGATGGGGGGGCCTTTGGAAGAAGGGTGATGGGCATGCACACGGAAATGCTAGGTGCAATGGCAAGCCTGCCAGAGAGCCTCTTGTCGGTATTAAGGAACATGGAGGAGTCCAGCGCCAACATTGGACGGGGCTTTGCACAGAGCTTGGAGCCCATGATTTCCAGGATGGAAATGATACACAACTCCAGGAGAGAGCTTGTGGACCCACAGATGATGCTGGGTGTGATGGGCGATGTCGCAGCTTCCATCACAGTACAGGTGGAAGTGACCCAACGTCTCACTGCTGCCACACAAGCTCAGACTGCTGCCATCATCACTGGATTTATGATTGTCGAAAGGGGCTTGCTGGGTGTTGCAGCAGGCCAGCAATCTATCCTCCAACAGATTACTAGGATTGCAGAGGCGCTGCCCCGGGTGAGTGACAGTGGCTCCATGGAGCAAGAATCTGCTGCCCTCTCTCAGGATGACAGCATTCCTACTCCCACTACTGCCACTCCGCCATTGCCCTTGCCGCTGCCTGTCCGCCAGCCAGCCCAGACTGCTGCCACCCATGCCGAGGTAGTGCAGTCTACAGCCAGGCCTTCTAGGTCCACAACTGGTCGAGATTATCCTGCAAGGCCATCTGTAGTCTCCCCCATTGAGAGCCAGCAGCCTTCCGCCAGCCATGCTGCAGCCACTGGGGCAGCTCTACATAGGAGCACTAGAGTAGGTAAAGGTACACGAAAGACAGACACTAAAGAATTGTACAAGGGTGAATAATTGATATTGTCATTTTGATTGGATTTGGATAAATTTATGAATTTTGTTTAGAATGTGTGTTTTGTGGTGGCTCTCATTTTAGGAGGACGCTGTGATGTTCCATCACAGAGGGATGGTATGATGGGGAAGTGGGGAGCAACCGGGATCTAAGGTTTCATTCACTGGAATCAGAGTCTGATGAGGCATTCGTGGACAGCTCGTCCGGAATGAGGATTTGCTACCTGCCTCCTCCCTTCCTCCTCCTCCTCTTCCTCTTCCTCCTCCTCCTGAGGTGGTCTCACAATCTCTGGTAGCAAGAGCTGCGCCTTCATGATGGCCAAGTTGTGGAAGATGCAACAGACCACCGTGAAATGGGAAACCCGCTGGAGTACTGGAGAGCTCCTCCTGAGCGATCAAGGCAGCAGAACCGTTGCTTGAGCACCCCGATGGTCTGCTTAATGACGTTCCTGGTAGTAGCATGGCTGTCCTTATATGAGTGCTGGCCATGAGTAGTGGGGTTGTGGAAGGGAGTCATGAGCCAGGTGCAGAGCGGATAGCCCTTGTCTCCAAGCAGCCACCCTCGGGTTTGACATGGTGGCTGGAAGATTGCTGGACTGGCGCAGATGAAGGCATCATGACTGCTGCCAGGATAGCGGGCATTCATCATCAGTGTTGGGCATGGTTGCACAAGTGCACATTATGTGAGTGGTAACTGTTATGTTCATAAATAAATAGACGTTTTCATTATGAACTGCTAGCTTGAGCTAGTCATTTATTCAGCCATGTAGACTAGTGTACAGGCATCCATCTTGACTACTGCCTTGTGGGTAGCCCACCACTAAACATACAGCTCCACCTAGTGTACCATTCTAGAATGACATGTTACTGATCATTACATTCCCCCTTCCTTTGAGGTTAAACAAAATCAATATCAATCAACTTTCAAGAACAATGATAAAGATGATATCAGTAACACTTTTGTTAGTGCTCTATAAACCTTCGAATGAACTTTTTTTTTACATAACGACATAAACATCTTCACCACAGTCAACACATTTTCAAAGCTTTACTTTATGAACTCTAAGCTTTTCATTCTTTTATTATAGTTTTCTTTGTACTCAAAGATTAAGTCTATCAGGCTTTTTTGCTTCATGTGTGGATCTTCTCAGCACAGGTAAGTCTGAATCTGTCCTTCCTCAGTTCTAACAGTGTATGACCTTGGTCCTACTTCCTCAAGAACTGTAGTTTTCCTGTTCCATGCATCTGGATCCTCAATCCTGACAACATCATCCCTTGTCAATGGTTTCAGAGTTTTGGATGACTTGTCATAGTGTGATTTCTGTTTCAGCTTTAACAGTTGAAGTCTCTGTCTTAGTTCCTTACTCTGCTTTTCTTTTGCACATCAGGGTAGCGTGGTGCGCAACTTGTGACCCATTAGGAGTTCAGCAGGTGAAGAACCACAGTCTAAAGGGGCGGCTCGGTAGCTCAGCAGGGCGAGATAAGGATCAGACTTGCTTTCTGTTGCTTTCTTCAGTAGCTGTTTGAGAACTTGAACACCTTTCTCTGCCTTACCATTTGACTGAGCATACAGAGGACTGGATGTGATGTGTTGAAAGTCATAATGTGCTGCAAACTGTTGCCACCCCTTACAGTTGAAGCATTGACCATTGTCGCTAATGGCAATCCTGGGAATTCCATGTCTGGCGAAGATGGATTTAACATGCATTATGACACTGCTTGCTGATGTGCTTGAGAGCAGCACCATCTCAGGATAGTTAGAATAGTAGTCAATCACTAATAGATAGTCTTTACCATTCAAATGATAAAGGTCCATACCAACCTTTTGCCATGGTGCTGTTGGTAAGTCAGCTACTATCATTGGTTCCTTTGCTTGTTTGTTTGGTGTTTCTGACATGTCTCACATTTGCCTATCATGTTCTCAATGTCCTTACTTATGCCAGGCCAATAAACAGTGTCTCTTGCTCTCCTTTTGCATTTTTCAATTCCGAGGCGTCCCTCATGAATCCTTTTGAGTATGTCTCGACGTAGAAGCTGTGGAATGACTATTCTGTTCTGTTTTA
Source organism: Somniosus microcephalus (assembly GCF_052327205.1). Taxonomy (NCBI): domain Eukaryota; kingdom Metazoa; phylum Chordata; class Chondrichthyes; order Squaliformes; family Somniosidae; genus Somniosus; species Somniosus microcephalus. The sequence goes on along the minus strand of NC_140998.1, from coordinate 112,546,297 downwards.
GTAATAGTCCACTTGCGACACTCAACTCTGACCTGATGTGATAGTACTTTGGACAGGAACCTTTTGGCCAACCATGATGAACGTTCTGTATTACTGTTTGTAACACTGTATCTTTTACTGTTTCTTCTGTTATTTGCTTTGATTTTGTGTCTGACACGGGCAGCGCAGCAGTGACCATACTCACATGAACATCCACGTCTTCCTCAGTAGAGCTCACATGACTCATTGTGGGTGCTCGGGATAGTGCATCTGCTAACACTATGTGTTTGCCTGGTGTGTAGATCAGTTCAAAGACATATCTTTGCAGCTTCATCATGAGTCGTTGAATCCTTGGAGAAATCTCATTCAGGTTTTTTTTAATGATGGCAACCAGTGGGCAGTGGTCTGTCTCAACTGTGAAGGTGGGAAGTCCATACATGTAGCCATGGAACTTTTCTAGTCCAACTACCAAGCCTAGACATTCCTTTTCAATCTGGGCGTATCGACACTCAGAATCAGTCATAGACCTGGAGGCATAGGCAACAGGCTTCCAATCTTCACCCTCTGCTTGTAGCAAGACCGCGCCTAGGCCATCTTTTGATGCATCCGTTGACACTTTGATTCTCTTTGTTGGGTCAAAGAAGGTGAGTACAGGTGTGGTTGTCAGCACTGTTTTGAGGTTCATCCACTCTTGTTCATGTCTTTCTGTGCATGCGAACTCATTTATTTTATGTAGCAGGTCTCGCAGACAGGCTGTCTTGGCTGACAAGTTAGGAATGAACTTTCCAATGAAGTTTATCATCCCCATGATGCATAGCACTCCTTTTTTGTCAGTGGGTCTGGGCATTTTAAGTATGGCGTTTACTTTTTCCATATCTGGCTCTATTCCTTTACCAGATAGATTATCTCCTAGGAAAGTGACTTCCTGGATGCCAAACTGACACTTGGCTTTGTTGAGCTTCAGTCCATTCCGGCGTATGCTCTGTAGCACTTTAGTCAGTCTCTCATTGTGTTCTTTCAGTGTGGAGCCCCAGATGATGATGTCATCAACATAGACCCAAACTCATTCCAGACCTGCAATTATGTGTTCCATCGCTCTATGAAAGATTTCAGATGCAGATATTATCCCAAAAGGCATTCTGAGGAAACAATACCTGCCAAATGGTGTATTGAAGGTACAATATTTGGTGCTCTCTTGATCCAGTTTTAGTTGCCAAAATCCTTGTGAGGCATCGAGCTTTGTGAAGTATCTGGCACCTGACATTTCACTGGTGATTTCTTCTCGCTTGGGAATCTGGTAGTGTTCACGTTTTATGTTTGCATTTAAGTCCTTTGGATCCATGCATACTCTTAGATCATTGTTCTTTTTCTTTACACATACCATGGAGTTAACCCAGTCTGTTGGCTCTTCGACTTTCCTGATGACTCCTAGTGTGGTCATTCTGTCCAGTTCTTTCTTGAGCCAGTCACGCAGGGGTGCTGGAACTCTCCGTGGAGCATGTACCACTGGCTGAGCATCCTCCTTCAGCTGGATCTTGTAAATGAATGGTAGAACTCCAAATCCTTTGAACACATCCTGGAAATTACTCACTACAGAATCCACCGAGTCATCTGGTCTGCTTATGGCACAGTTTATACGGTAGACGCTCTTGACCAGTTCTAAGTCCTCACAAGCTTTGTCACCTAGTAGTGAATCAAGTCATAGAGTCATAGAGTCATAGAGTAATACAGCACGGATGGAGGCCCTTCGGCCCATCGTGTCCGCGCCGGTCATCAAGCCCTGTCTAATCTAATCCCATATTCCAGCATTTGGCCCGTAGCCTTGTATGCTATGGCATTTCAAGTGCTCATCCAAATGCTTCTTAAATGTTGTGAGGGTTTCTGCCTCCACAACCCTTTCAGGCAGTGAGTTCCAGACTCCAACCACCCTCTGGGTGAAAAAGTTCTTTCTCAAATCCCCTCTAAACCTCCCGCCCTTTACCTTGAATCTATGCCCCCTAGTTATTGACCCCTCTACTAAGGGAAAAAGCTCCTCAGCATCCATCCTATCTGTGCCCCTCATAATTTTGTACACCTCAATCATGTCCCCCCTCAGCCTCCTCTGCTCCAAGGAAAACAAACCCAATCTGCCCAGTCTCTCTTTATAGCTGAAGCGCTCCAGCCCTGGTAACATCCTGGTGAACCTCCTCTGCACCCTCTCTAACGCGATCACATCCTTCCTGTAGTGTGGCGACCAGAACTGCACACAGTATTCCAGCTGTGGCCTAACCAGTGTTTTATACAGCTCCATCATAACCTCCTTGCTCTTATATTCAATGCCTCGGCTAATGAAGGCAAGTATCCCATATGCCTTTTTTACCACCTTATCCACCTGTTCCGCCGCCTTCAGGGATCTGTGTACTTGCACACCCAGATCCCTCTGACCCTCCGTCTTGCCTAGGGTCTTTCCATTCATTGTGTATTCCCTTGCCTTGTTAGTCCCCCCAAAGTGCATCACCTCGCACTTTTCCGGGTTAAATTCCATTTGCCACTGTTCCGCCCATCTGACCAACCCATCTATATCGTCCTGCAGACTGAGGCTACCCTCCTCGCTATTTACCACCCTACCAATTTTTGTATCATCCGCGAACTTACTGATCATACCCTTTACATTCATATCCAAGTCATTAACGTAGAACACAAACAGCAAGGGACCCAGCACCAATCCCTGTGGTACCCCACTGGCCACAGGCTTCCAGTCACAAAAACAACCTTCGACCATCACTCTCTGCCTTCTGCCACTAAGCCAGTTTTGTATCCAATGTGCCAAGGCACCGTGGATTCCATGGGCTCTTACCTTCTTGACCAGCCTCCTGTGCGGGACTTTATCGAAGGCCTTACTGAAATCCATGTATACCACATCCACTGCGTTACCCTCATCCACACACCTAGTCACCCCCTCAAAAAATTCAATCAAATTAGTCAGACATGATCTTCCCTTGACAAAGCCATGTTGACTATCCCTGATTAATCCTTGCCTCTCCAAGTGGAGACAAATTTTGTCCCTCAGGACTTTTTCCAATAATTTTCCTACCACTGATGTTAGGCTCACTGGCCTGTAGTTCCCCGGTTTTTCCCTACTACCCTTCAGCCACAACAGAAAACATGAGATGATGCACTTTGTCTTTGACTGTCACTTTGAGTGTGCATACACCTAAGCTATCTATTTTCTGTCCATTATAGTTCTTCAATAGTACTAACTTTTTCTGTATTTTGGGCTTTTCTTTCATATTTTTAATGTCACTCATACTGATTAAGTTTGCTTTTGCCCCAGTGTCTAGTTTCAATGTAACTAATGCTCCATTTACCTGCAGTGGCATCATCCATTTGTCCTCTTTTACTGCATTAACTTTATGTTCAGCATTGTCCATTCCTGAGGGCTGCACATTTTCTGTATCCTTTTCTATATTGTCACATGACACCATTCCTACAAAAAATGTCTCACTTAAATCAGTGTCCTCAATCACATTGACTTGTTGCCCTTTCTTTGTTTTTACTTTTGAAAAGCATTGTTTGGCAAAGTGATTCTTTCCATTACATTTGATGCACATTTTTCCAAATGCTGGGCATTGTCTTGACTGGGGCTGGTAACCACAGCGTTTAAAATTAAAAGTTCCATCCTCTGATTGCTTTGCATTTCTGTTCTGCCCATGTTTCTTCCCCTTGTAGGACACAGCACCGACAGCAGCACAGTCACTCATTACAGTCGCATCATTATTAATTTCACTGAAAGTCTTTGCATGCTGTTGAGCTAGCTCACTGGCATGGCATATTTTCACAGCATCCTCCAATGTTAGTTCGGTTTCTCTCAACAAACATTCCCTGACTTTTTTTATCATGAATACCAAACACAATCTGGTCACGAATCATGGATGATTTCAGTACAGAGAAATTACATGTCTGTGCTTTCAGTTTCAGATCGGTCACAAAGCTATCAAAAGTCTCATTTTGCTGCTGTGTCCGTGAATGGAACACGTACCTCTCATAGGTCTCGTTCTTTTTGGGAGAACAATGTGTATCAAACTTCTTTAGCACATCGTCCATCTTTTCTCTGTCCTCCTCTTGATCAAATACAAACATATTAAATACCTCTATCGCCTGCGGGCCTCCAACCATGAGCAGTAACGCTATTTTCCTTGCGTCTGGCATCGTACCAAACTCGATGGCAGCAATATAGAGTTTGAATTGTTGTTTGAAAGTCCGCCAATTGTAGTCGGCATTCCCCGTGAGTTTCAAACCCTCCAGTGGCTTCAAATTCTCCATGTCGCATTTCACACTATTCAGCAGATATTATCACTCCTGGTACCATGTTATGTTCATAAATAAATAGACGTTTTCATTATGAACAGCTAGCTTGAGCTGGTCATTTATTCAGCCATGTGGACTAGTGTACAGGCATCCATCTTGACTACTGCCTTGTGGGTAGCCCACCACTAAACATACAGCTCCACCTAGTGTACCATTCTAGAATGACATGTTACTGATCATTACAGTAACCTTTGTGATTATGGAACACCTCAGCTTTGTTACACGGTGCCCGCTAAGCCACCTATGTGCAGTTGATGGCGCCCTGCACCATGGGGAAACTCGATATCCTGGCAAAGACATATGTGCGCTCGTCCAGCTTCTCTCTGTAAAGAGAAAAGACAATGAAGTCCTTTCTCCTGGAGTAGAGAGCCTCTGTGACCTCCTGGATGCAGCGATGGATGGTGAACTGGGAAATTTTAGTTATGTCTCCTGCTGCAGACTGGAACGATCCGGTGGTGAAGAAATTGAGGGCCATGGTGACCTTGAAGGCTACTGACAGAGCCTTGGTCACCCTGATCTGAGGCTGCAGGTCTGATTGCAGGAGGTGACAGAGTTCTGTGACCACCTCCTTGGTGAAGTGCAGCCTCCTAATACACAGCTCCTCGCTTAAGTGGAGGTAGGAGAAGTGCCTCTCGGAAGACTCTAGGTGGGTAAGGCATCCTGCTGAGACCTTTCCTGGGCCCTCCTCTTCCTCCCTCGATGAGTATCTTCTCTTCTTCGCTGCAACTGCTCACTCTCCTGAAGATACTCGAGCGCGAGTGGGACCGCAAGTCGAGGCCCCATGGCTGGGAGCAAGTGGTGTGAGCAGAAGCCGTTAAATGAGAATCAAGGTGTTCTGCATTTGCAGCAACACTCCCTGTGATCTCAGAAACATTAAACAAGTTTACAAAGCTGCAAGAGTTGCAAAAACTTAAACAGAGTCAGTAAAACTGAAAAACCATGGCAGCTGCAAGTTGATCCCTTTAAATAGCGCTGCTGGAGGCTCCTTCCTGCTGCTGAATGCTTGGTCAGCTGGTCATGATTAAGAGAGGCTGGTAAGTGGACATCCGAAATGGCAGATTGTGCGTCAAATCAGCGTTGCACACTCAGTGACACCACGATCTGCTTCATTACCAATTCTGCAGTGAGCACTGGCAACGGCAGCACTGCTGACCTACCCAACATGGTGGTGCTGCGGAACCCACTGGAAGCAGGCAGAAGCGAGTCAGCCTCCATTTTTGCTTCAAAACGGGCCTTAATGGCCGGCACTAAACACCCAAATTGTTAGGCCTATGAATTTCAGTTCTTATCACTTTCTTTCTAAGTACTTTGCAAGTCACCTTTCAGTAACACCCTGATAAGATTATAGAGGCATTTAGTTCAAAGAAGTGATATTCTTTGGAATGGCGATAACCGTTTTTAAATGGATGTCTCCATTTATTCAATCAGGTTTGAAGCTGTTTAGTTTACCTACAGTAGCTAACCATAATTTTTTATGCAGCGGATTGGGTTGACAATGGCACTATGATAGAATATGCAGGAACCTCTCAGATGAAACTATGGCTTACTTTGGAGAATTACTTGTGTTGTTATCTGGACCCAAAGGTTTTTGCAAGTCAACACACTGATAATAACTTTAAAATCATGGAGCGATCGTTGATTGTATTTACCCTAAAATTGTAGCATTGGTTTTGCAACACAACAGTTCAGAAGAAATTTTAGTCAACATTTAGTTGAGGGAGTCTCAAGCTGGAGTCAGGTTGGGCTCTGATTTACACTACAACTTTAAAACTAGAGCTGCGGTTGTAGTGTAAATACAGCCCTGGCATACAAGAAATGTGAATGAAATTTGGACAAATCACCAGGCATCCACAGAGTGGGTGAGACATGCATAAGGCTGGCCAATCAGAATCCAGATTAACAGTGTGACAAAAGATCCAGTTAAAAAGGAAACTTTGATCCAACATCCTCGAGGGTCAATAAAGGATTAGCCCAATCTATTTATAGAAATGGGGATTTCTAACTATATGATCGTTGAGTTTTATTACAGTTGCCATCATTGCACCCTGCCAGACCAAAACACCCAGAAATATTCATACAGAGAAGAAAAAAATAAATTCATTAAGAACCTTCAGTCTATAAAGTACCTTCTGCCTTTTTTAACTTCAAGTTTAATTTTGATCTGAATTTCACCTAATTTTTCACTTAGTTCTTTCTGCTCCTGTTGGCATTTCACATCTTTACTTTTCTGTAACTTCCTGATATTAACTATTCCCTGGCTGAAAGATCAGCAGGAAACTTGTTCACATCTAATTACATTCTGCAGTAATATGCATATGACCAGCCAGTATTGTTCTTGTTTTGAAATTATTTCGGAGTTTTAAGTTAATGAAAAGGAATAACTAACGCAAAATACATATACACGCTCACAGTTAAGTCTCAGATAACAGAACCATGTGCAACTCTCTATCTGGAGCAGACTGCCTCAAACCAGTTGGCTAATTGCAATATTACCAGACATTGATTATTAGGGGAATGTCTATAACTTATCTGCTGGAGCTAATATGGAGCATTAACACCAACCGAAAGAAAGCATCTCAATAAATGCTCATTCGACAGCCTGCCAATCTTCCTATTTTTCCCTGTATGGAAGAGTTTTGTTTGTCTCGGCTTTGCCCATTGATGATCTGATGTAGATTGGGAACTCATATTACGTTGAGAATGTTCCACACAGCAAGAAACAACAGCAGACATCCCTAAACTTGAATCTAAATCTGTATCTGTAACTTCATAGCACAGCACGTTTGTTCATCAATCTGTTTACTCATTTGTTGACCCACATTCTTTTCTTATTTCATTGCCAATGTAATTGTAGCCCTGACACACTCACGTGAAGAATTCTTTACTTACAGCAACCTTCAGAATACAAAACCTGATCCAAGCATAAACCTGATCCAAGGACAGATTTCTTACTGTATATAATCCTGATCTAATTCTAAAAATATTCTCCTAATTCTCCGTTGTTGCTGATATTTTTCTGTGTGTGATTGTTTTAGCAGATTAATTAATGCTTCTTCCCCCTAACTGCTGTCTGCCCTGATCCCAAAAACACCGTGGGCTTTTAAAAAAATGTTAATGTGCTACATAAATGTTAGCTGTTGCTCTCCATGTTCACATAGACAGAAGTCTAATCACTATATTATGTTGTTCTTTTGGTAATTGTTTCCTGGTGTTGTTTAGATTGTATTTCTGAATGATGACTAAATGGGCTGTATGTAGAAATTCACGAATTAACTATTTCAGTCTGCAGTTTATAGAAATTGGGATTCCAAGCACAATGTTTCTTTGCAAATGAATTTTGTTCATTGGGATTCAAGCTTCCATCATTTGTCTAGTGTGACATACATTTATCTTTTCCCCTTGTCTTTGTTCTTTATGGAATTTAGGGAGAAAAACGCATGAAGAACAAAATAATTCACTCAGTTCTATTTTCTTTGGGTGTTACACAAAGCATCATATGATCCCTAACACAATTTAAATAAAGTTGTAGTCATGTACTGGCATTTTTATAATGTAACATAGTGGAAGAAATAGTGTAATTTTTATGTTTTTAAATTTGTATGTAGTGTTACTGTAACTAAGCCTTTACTTAATTTCCATTTATAGCAATTAAATTCAAATTAAAGCAGATTTGGGGATTCATAAGCAGCTGTTTGAGTCTGAAATTCCTAAGTGAATGAAGTTGCCTGATGCAGTAATTAAATAGAAACATTCTATTACAAAATGGTGGCCTGGACCCAAAACTCAGCCTGAGGGGGTCGTGGGGGGTGGGGGGGGGGGGGCGTGGGGAAATTTCAGATTTAAATAATCAATAAGAGCAACTGCAATTGTTTTTTTTCTACAGATAGACAGAGACCTTGAAGTTAGCCTCTTTGAATGCTAGTTGATAAAAGCCTCTTAAAGCCTTCAATTCTTCTTTGCACTATTTCATTAACTATTGTTTTCAAATGGGTTAGCACCTCCATTAAAATAGCTGACAAAGATAACTCATGTGAGTGCATTAAACCCTTGTATGTTAGTATTCAAAGAGCCTGATTTAAAGTCAAAAGATAGATAAATATTATGACTATTATTATAATAGAACAGAGCAGCTGTACTGTAACAGTCTTGCATATTACATTCTCGGAACCAGTGTTCTGTTCCTAAACTCCATTTTGGACACTTAGATTTAGTACTGTATTCAATTGTGCTTCAATTTCTAAAATGCTTGGTTTGAATTATAGCCATTTCAAAACTGCTCCAGCTTTGTGAATGTGCAGCCTCAATCCATAGTTTATAAAGGGAAGATTTCCTGTGTTCCTTTGCCCATTGTTATCTTCTTGCTTAGAATAAATCTTCACAGTGGAATAATCAGGGTTTTGTAAACATGTTGCTACTTCTTTGTCAGAAATGATACTATGGTACCAGTGAGGTGTGGAAATATTTGTTGAAGCTGCACAATTTCAAAAGAAACCATCTTTTCATCAGAATGTAAATTCCCTCCTGTCAAAGAATCAGCAAAGCCTGTCAAGGTATTAGTGGAAAACATTGATATTTCAGTGAGAATCCAGCACCTCCACAGGGATCTGAAACTGTGTTGGTTTTTTAGCAAAAAAGTTTCCAGTGAAACCATCAACATTTAGCAATGTCATGGAATAATTTAATAATCTGGAACAAAATTTTCAATTAAAGAAATGCTAATGACATCTCTAAGTAAAGCAAACATCTAAAGACCATGCACACATACATAGAATTACATAGAAATTACATCAGAGAAACAGGCCATTCGGCCCAACTGGTCTAAGCCAATGTTTATGCTCCACACGAGCCTTCTCCCTCCCTTCATCATCTAACCCTATCAACATAATCTTCTATTCCTTTCTCTGTCATGTACTTAGCTAACTTCCCCTTAAAAGTTTCTATGACAGACATAACAAAGAAGAACCTATTGTTTAATAAAAGGCAAACAATTTATCTTTGAAAGACAAGAAAAGAAGATATGGATTAGATTAAGACAAATTAATTTTAAAATAGGTGGTAAACCTTGTATTATCTTTAGACACAGCATTACAGAAGCAGTAGTTTAGGTGTATTTATAACATTGGAGAAAAAACTATGTATTGTTAATTGTAAGATGAACAGGAATTTTGCTTCTCAAAACTATGAGTCCAGGACTCTGTGGAAAAAATACTTACATCAATTGAAAGTTTCTGTTCAAAAGATTATAAAACACATCAAAAAATATGGGCCTAAAAATTTGATGGCACTGCGCATATTTTAAGGCATAAAACAGGTGCAGAAGCTTCCAATATGGTGGGTGGGGTGTGCATGCTTATTACATGGCAGACGTGCGCTGCCTGTCATATTGGTAAAGGCAGAAAAAGAAATGTCCAGGGCCTGTGCCTGAAACAGGTGTTAGGACCTTTGCATATGCAAATATACATATGCCTCGCTCTTTACAGTTTGCCCCATCTCCAACGCGTGCTCCTATCTTGCGATCACCCTTATCCCTCTCCTGATTACTCTCTCTCTCCTAGGACCTACCAGTGGGCCGCTGCCAATGATTCAGCGGCCCAAAATTGAAATCCTCTTCGTCGATGAGGTGCCTGGAGACTTCCAACAGGCATCTACAGCTCATCAGTCTCATGTAAATGAGGTCCAAGGCCAAATATAGGAGGGGGGAGGAATTTGGTTGCTTTGCGCCTCCTGTTTGTGCCTCCCAAGGGGGCTGTAAGAAATAGCTGTTAGATTCAAAGATGGGTTTTAATTCTTAGAACAGAGACTGACAACATGCAGTTGGGAACAGATAGCAGAAATGCCAGCAAGGTCGACTATCAAGCATCAAAAGACAAATAGAAGTGATAAGGGAATCGTAAAATGCAAAACACAGGGTGGGGGATAATAGACAAAAATGGAGCCGAAAAGTCATAAAATGTCTTTAAAGAAACATAACAAAATATTCCTCAGAAAGATAAGAGGAGGCCTTGTCAGTCATGCAGAAAGGGACGGCGAGGGATGCCTTCCCGCTTCACAATTGGACAATGGGATGGGGGATCAAATGATTGACACCAGGTGATTACCAGCCCACCGAAATACCTATAAATATAGACGACCGAGAGAGGAAATCAGGCAGTCAGGGGCGAAGGCTTCCCCGAGGTGGCTACGGCCTAACACCTTGGTCAAGTTTAGCCTCTGAGGTGGCTGATAGCCTAACACCTCCAACAGCTCGAGGGATGACCCAACAGAAGTGACCGCTGCAGCAGACTGCGGGAATCCACCCAATCCGAGACCACCGTACTGCCTCCCCATCCATCCGGTCATGGCATTCTGATTTGGGAGTCGTAGCTCTCTCTCTACTGTCACGGGTTGTATGTCTATTATACTCAGCTTAAACCATATGTAATATCTGATTATGCTTTAAAACTGTAGCTCTTTAATAAAAGCCTTGCAACTCCTAAAACCCTTTGGGTAATCTGTGTGTGGCCTGTGATCCTAATCTTACAGTGGTGTCAGAAGTGGGATCACAGAGTTAGAAGTTGTAAGGTTCTGGTCGGGGTGACTGGAGGGACTCGGTCAAATGCACATGATTGTTGCTTAGACTGAGTATAGTGTTTTATTCTCTCTGAAAGAAGGGAGCGGTAAAGAGCTTGTTGAAAGGTAAAACCAGAAATACAATGGAGTTGGCATATCACCGGGAACAGTTGATAGATAGCCTGAAGGAGTTAAAGCATAAAGTGCAGGAGAGAGAGAGGGAGAGATAAAGAAGGAAAAAGATCTCATTTGCAGGCTAACCAACCTGAAAACTCAGCAAAGGAAGGAAAAAAACAGGGATTTGGAAAGCCAGGAAAAGCTGCTGAGACACCGATTTAAAAAGAGAAACAAAAGAGAAATTTAAAGCTTTACCGACATGGAAGTTATTAATGTCTGTAATGAGACAAATAAAACACAAGATTTGCTGAGTGAAAGGAACCAAAAAAATTCTGGAATTTCAGTTTCTATGAAAATGTGTGTTAAAGTGTGAATGTTTTCCTGACTATGAATGTTTAAGAAGTTGCAGCATTTCTTTTGTCTGAAAAGTCTGTCTTTAAAAGAAAGATTCTGTTATGTGTGGTTTAGCTCCACCCACTTCTCTGTGTTAAAAGCGTTAAAAAACTTTTGACTTGTCTTGGATTTTAGAAGTTTTAAGAATGTGCGAATAAGATTGTGCCACAATAATTGGGGAAAAAAACTTTGAACTACAATTTTAGTTAAGCTGGTGTGTAAAAACTGAGAAGAGCAACAAAAAGTTTGTTTAACAAAAGATTACGTTTCAGTCTAACATTTAACCTTTGAGTCGTGGTTACTATGGTGAAATCTTCCAAAGCAGTTTGATTTGATTTGCTTAAATGTGAAAAACTAATTTTTCTCCAGTTATATTTAATGTTTTTACAGTATTTTGCAAAGGCATCTGAAGAAAGGACAGTAAGAAAAATGATGTAATTTATGGTTTTCTGCAAGCATGTGCTAGTTTGTTTTGTTTTATCTGTTCTGCTCATGTTTAGTTAAAGTGTGAAAACACAACTGTCTTTTTCGATCGGGAAAGTTTTTTTAAATTTATGTGAAGTGATGCAATTGCGTGCGCCTGACAATGTTTTGCTCCACCTTCTTAAAAACCTGCAAAGGCGTTAACCCTTTCCACTGACAGCTGTTTAAGTTCACCAAGCAACAACTTTAGTATGAAATTTAAAGATATTGGATATTATTAAATTTAAGTTTCTTAATTTTGAGTTAATATTTCCCCACAGTGACAGAAGGAAAATTATGATTTGATAAATTAACCCCTTGGACTCTAAGTAGAGTCACAATGGAGTCTCTTCTTTCTTTTGTTATATGGAAGTTACCTTGTAAACTAATTGCAGCATTTCTGTCTCTAATGTTAAAACACTGTGTAAGCCACCTAGCCTGGGAATCACTTGTTTCTGAAATTGGAAATGGAGAATAAATTGATAGATTTTCAGTTCAATAATACTGCTGTTTGTATTTTGGGATAATGTTGTAATAACAAAATAGACTCAGGCACTATATATTGGGTTACTTTTGGGAAAATTAAAGATCTTCTAAAATAATGATAAATAAAAAGTGTTAATAACTTGGACCAAGTGAGAATGTTTGATATGTTTTCAATCTTAAATATTGTACTGGACAGTAAAGTTCCTCCAGGGCTTATGAATGAGATATGAATGGTAATTAATAGGATGTGTAAAATGGAGAGAGGAAGTGATTGAGGGTGTGAGGTAGAAACAGGAGAATTACACCACCAATTGAGAATTTTCCAAACTTTCTAGTGAAAGTCAGGAAAGTGTAGTTAAGAATAGTAAACTGATAGCTTTCTCTTGGAGACATTTGTGTCCCTGCCTATAATGAACTTTTAAGAAAACTGAATTTGATAGCCTGGCCACTACCCAAACATCAGAACCATGCGGTGGAAGATGAACAAAGACCTCCAGACAATCTTTTGATAAGATCACCTGAAAGCCTGAGAAAGACTTGTATCGGATGGCACATGTGGCACGATATTGAGATACCGATATGAGTGTGCAAAGGTGATTCGTTACGTATGAGGCAATTACCATCCAGGAATGTATGGTGAATCTGCACTGAAGCCCGGGTCTCAGACATGCTCAGTTACTTGACAACAGCAAAACATGAAATGGTTAATGTGGTTCAGGAGAGCGAGACAACCTTTAAAGCACTGACATATACTCCATCGAGAAACTATCTAATTAATGAAACAATCAGAATAGAGTTAAATACTCTGGTACCTGTTAGAGGGATTGAAATTGAAGTTGAAGTGGAGAGTTACATGGAATCTGGATTGGGACAATTGAGGGCTAAGGAGAAATCATGTTTAGTAAGAATTATCCACAAGATGGATACGAGTAAAAGAGAGATCTGGAGAATCTTTTAAGTCCATGATTTGTTGATTAGATGTTAAACTATAATGTCGCTTGAAATGATTGTAAGACTAAATTTAACTGTGACTGTAATAATTGTGTTTTGTAGGTAAGAGAGCATGGGAAAAACCAGTGCGAATCCAGTATGAGGTGGCTTTGGTGGTGCCTCCTGTGTCACTACTACCGCAACTACCATGCTTTATTAGGACCTGTCCCATCAATCAACATGTTTTACATAATATCAAAACCTATGCTGAAGTGAAACTGACAGTAAATGGGATACTTAAGTATGAGCTGCACATTTATGTGGCACAATTCGGATACTACATTCCCCTGTTGTCTGAGGGCTTCAGTGAGCTCATGATGTGACTGAACTCCTCCCTAAAGCATTTTTATGTTTTGGAGCAAGACAACTCGAGAATAGATATTGAAATTGACAGCATAGGGGACAACTCACACTGGTAGGATATTGGGCTTAATACATCAGCACACCCTTACGTTCATATTATTTCACATGCTCTGGTAGTTCTTCAGCTTATAATGATAGTGTATTTGATATATGTAATGTGTGGAGTAAGACTTTGATACATAAGGCAATTGTATACTCATGCCTATGACTAACCAGCACTAACAAATTAATTGAGCACACCGAAAGAGAAGGTCCGAAGCAATGTAGAGGAGACCCCAGGCGCGGTAACATCAGGAAAGATAGAAGAAACAGAGGATGCCCCAGGAGGGGCAGAATATGAACACCGGAACAGTGAATTGAATTTGAGTAAGGGGTCAGAGGTTGCTCCTCCCCCTCAAAGGAATGGACTGTAAGGAAGGGAGAAATCTTCAAGACTCCCTACTAACTAATGCCCAAGTTGAGAGAGCAATAAGAACTAGCTAGATTAGTCAAGAGCCAATTGTGAGAAGTCAATAAGGATATTTCCTTCTCAAAGAAGGGAGTTGTAAGAAATAGCTGTTAGATTCAAAGATGGGTTTTAATTCTTAGAACAGAGACTGACAACATGCAGCCGGGAACAGAGAGCAGAAATGCCAGCAAGGTCGCATTATCAAAGACAAATAGAAGTGATAAGGGAATCGTAAAATGCAAAACACAGGGTGGGGGATAATAGACAAAAATGGAGCTGAAATAACTATAAATATAGGCGACGAGAGGAAATCAGGCCGTTAGGGACGAAGGCTTCCCCGAGGTGGCTACGGCCTAACACCTTGGTCAAGTTTAGCCTCTGAGGTGACTGACGGCCTAACACCTCCAAAAGCTCAAGGGATGACCCAATGGAAGTGACCGCTGCAGCAGACTGCAGGAATCCACCCAATCCGAGACCACCATACTGCCTCCCTGTCCGTCCGGTCGTGGCATTCCAATTCGGGAGTCGTAGATCTCTCTCTACTGTCTTGGGTTGTATGTCTATCATATTCAGCTTAAACCATATGTAATATCTGATTATGCTTTAAAACTGTAGCTCTTTAATAAAAGCCTTGCAACTCCTAAAACCCTTTGGGTAATCTGTGTGTGAGCCTGTGATCCTAATCTTACAGGGGATGCCTGGGCACCGCACCGCTAAGGCCTCCCACGAAATTCAGCGGGAGGTTAGCGGTGGTGGTAGCCGATAGCGCCTCTGGGCGCTGCGCCTCTGACAATGATATCATCACAGTGCGCAGCGCCCTGCTCGTGCCCTGGCCGCAAACTTTGCTCGCGCCCCCGACCTACCGCCGGACGATATGTCCGACAAGGTCGGGGGGAGGCATTTTTGCGGCTGGGGCGGCGATAATTAAAGGGCAGGAGCCGGGCAGCCATTTTTTGGGGGATGCCTGCCAGCACCTGCCCCCTCTGGCCTCCTGCTGCATGGTGCCAGCCACGATCGGTCAGCCTGGCACTCCTCTTGAGTGTCGGGCTCTTTTGCCAGCACCCTGCTCCCTGGTGGGGAGCAGGACCCCGGTGCACGCTGCGCTAGGCCCCTCCCCTTTAATCAGGGGAGGGAGGCCTGCACGTAGCGCCGCAATATACAATGGGTGCACCCCAAGAGGGAGGGGCAGTACTTCCAGTAGCGCCCCACCTCCTGCTTGGGGCGCTACCATTTAATTTCAGGCGTGGGGGGCGGTAATTTTTTCAGGGCACTAAAAGTAGTACCCCGGCGAAGTTATCGTCCCAAAGGAGGCGCGAGCTAATTTTTACCCCCGGGTGTCCCTGAGCCTATCCGTTCCAGCCCAGTTTGTGGCAGCAGCGTGAACCAACTTTGTGGCCGTGAACAATTGAAATATCAGACAGATACATTGGAATGAAGCAGAGATACATATTTGCAAATAAAATCATACAGGAACCAAATCGGGAGATAATAGTTCTCATACCATAGGTACTGTTGTGCTAAAACGGGGAAGGCTGAAGTGGTTGTAATGTTCAAGAATAATGTGAAAGCCAGAAATATTCTAGAAATAATAGCAATTGCTGAAAAGGTAACCTTCTGCGTCAACTAGCTGCTGAGCAACTGGTCATTCAAGACATCATTAATAACCTATGAGCAGTGAAAAGCAGCACTTTCAAAGGCTGCAGGCGATTGTATTATTACTTCTGTTGTAAATCTCATCCAGCCCTTTGGTAATGGAAGAAATATTTTACCTGACAGAAAAGCAAACAAAGTGTAAGCATATAAACATCTGTGGCTGAAAAACATGTGAACAACTGAATAGCAGATTGCTGCCTACAGAATTGAGAAAGGATACACATTTATAAATAAAAACATGTCCAAATATAAATCTTAGTGTTTGGATGTAAAACATTGCATTGGTAAAGTGACAACTGGAACCAGGTATGTGATGAAGAGATAGGAAGGTATACTAAGCTGCATGATAAACCAGCACTTCAGCCAACTCTGCAGTCTCCAGAGGACTTATCAATGAAACCTCTACCCTTGAAAGCAGAAGCCAAGGCTGTGGTGAAAGCATTAAAGCCTAACAAAGCACTGGGAGCAGATGGCATCCCAGATGAACTGCTGAAGCTGGGACAGACACAATACTTAATTCTTCCATGCAAATTATGTAATCTAATTTGGCATAAGATCATATACCCAATAGAGTAGACCAGAAATATATTCTTGGCTGGGACAAAAGAGATCACAGTGAATGTAATAATTATAAGGAACAATTGGGCTGATTGGTTAAGCAAGTAAGATTGGAGCCCAATTCATACTGAAAATATGCAGAGTAAAGTTAAATAACTATTTGTTGAACAAGCTGACTATCTTCCAATAGCCCCAAATTCAACATGCCATAAATCAAAGGAAGAGCCACATCTGCTGGCTCACCAACACTCTGGAAAGTCACTCACTACAGAGATGGGCCAGGTTAACACAGCAGAATCTGACAACAGAAAAGGCAAATCAATAACATGAAATGTTCCAGTGTATGATGTCTCAATTGGCATGATGAATGGCGATAAAGAAATGTGACTCATAAAGCTACTGATGCTCAGCCCAACTGAGTACAGGAGCGACAGAAAGTATGAATGTAGTGAGCAAATGATTGTGAAGCTAGCTGTTAGCTAACAAGAATATAAATTATTTAAACCACAGACCGATCAGATCAGAGAATATATTTTACATTGGTTTAAAAAAAAAGAGTTAAAAGAAAACATTGTAAGCTTTCTAACTTACTGTCCTTCTGATGATCAAATATGTGGGATTGCCTCTGGAAACAGCAAGGAAATAATCAGCCAGCAAAGTCAGAGCTAGTGCATTCGAACATTTTGGTTGGAATTAAAAAATCCACAAAAACTCCTAAGTCAGGCTAAACATCTGTTCACAGAAAAATAAATCCTCAGAAGCTAGGACCAGAACACAGTTCAGGTCAATATGGGCCAACTAAAACAAAAGTAAGGTGAATCAACTATACATACATCAGAAACTTGCCAGTTGTTTTTCTTTCTCTATTTGTTTGTTTCCAATATGGCCACTTCAGTTACCTCCAAGCAATTGCCTTTAGTTGCAGAATGGGGCAGGGAGGAGCAATCACATTATGATTTGTTTGAACCCCCCCCCCCATATCTGGCATGCTTGAATGTGCGTAGAATGGGAGTGAACATGATCAAAATTTGTTTTTTCTTCTCTTCAAAATGGAACTTTATGCCATCTATTCGGAGGCACTTCCCAGAGTCACACAGTGAAAATAATCAAGACAAAAGTCCTCAGAATTTTGAAACTCAAATTTGTAACCTCTGGACTATGATGTTAGCACTCTTGCCACTAATTATGCCTAAGCAGGCTAAGGCTGTACATTAGAATGGAGGACAGAAAAATGATGAAAGCTTTAATTATCTCAGAATCCTTTCCTCCAGATTTGAGCCTGCTAAATCGGAAAGCTGACTATATAAACATCTGCTTGATCCAGTGCATTGTAAAGAACTCCTGATCCATGCATAATTTTTACATAATTATTTGTGATTCATGTGTAAAATTAATGCTCATAATGCAACTTTGAAGGGTAGATTTCCTGACCTGTTATGCCTAATTAATGGATGGAAAATAGGCAGAGATCTGTTATACCAGATTTTTGCTCATTCAGTGTCCCATCCCGTTACCATTTGGGTTTTATTCTGGTGGCAGAAGTATTCACCACTTTGTAGTTAATTATGTTAAATTAGGACCAGATGACATCATTTAAACAGCCACCCAATTTTCCAGCAGTTACATTAGTATAGTGGTCAGTCATCCATAGGTGGCAGCTGCAAAAGTGGTCTAAACGCTACCATTTCACAGCTGGTCACTTTCCACTGGAACAGCTTGGCTAGAGGAGCGGCTAGTTCTGGAGCATAAGTCTGCTCCTACAACGATGTCCCGGGGCTGAGATGATTGACCTCCAACAACCACAACCATCTTTCTTTGTGCTAAGTATGACTCCAGCCAGTGGAGCGTTTTCCCCCGATTCCCATTGACTTCAGTTTTACTAGGGCTCCTTGATGCCACACTCGGTCAAATGCTGCCTTGATGGCAAGGGCAGTCACTCTCACCTCACCTCTGGAATTCAACTATTTTTTCCATGTTTGACAATGGGACCTATTAAGCCTGCCCTCCGCATTGCTAATATAGAATGAGTGCACAGGGCTGCTACAGTGCTTTCTATGGACATACATTTAAAGAGCCTTACAGTAAAGTTTGTAGCAACATTTTTATGTTATTTCAGAACCTTTTATTTTCTTACTGTCTTTTGTTTCTTCCCTATTTCCCTGAGATTTTGTGCCAGTTGTTCTGGTACAATAGGTTTCCCAGTGGAAATCATCTTTTACATCTGTTTTTTTGGAGAAGGGAGGGGAAGGGTGATGGAGCGAGGGTCAGGCAGCATCAGATGACTATGCCTACCCGGCTGTACTCTCACACCCTGTAGGTATAGATACACCTACATGGCAATGACCATGTTTGAACTGGCTACACAGGTTCTGGATCAGCAGATATCCAGACATAGAGCTGTGCTGGCTGCTGCAAGGACACCTGCAGTTAACATGCACCATAAAGATAACCCTGCCAGCGGCAGCAACGGTTAGCTGCACCCTTAAGTTCTTTTCTCCATCCTCCTTCTAGACACATGCAATCTGTCCTGTGGGGAATGAGCCCTGGATGGACCTTGCTAGAATCTCAATTAGCACTACCTCCACTTCTCCAGCCATCAAACAGAGAGTTCAAGTGTTATGCCATTCCATTACTTGGCCACAGACATGCTTTCCCGCCTCCACATTTGTTGGGCTTTGCCAGCCATTTCCTTTAACCATACAACCGTTGCAAAGGCTGAGATATTTTATGTTAAAAAGGAATTAGCAACCTTTGTAAAGGTTACCAAACATTTTATCCCCTTACGCGGCACTTATCTTTCAGTGGCTGAGGGATGAATTTCTCAACCTTTGCCTTGGGGAACATCCACTTCCCTGGGCACAAAGGTCAGGGTTTGTTGGGTCTTTGCCCCTTTATGTTGCTCCAGGATTTCCAGCACTTTCATAAGAACATAAGAAATAGGAGCAGGTGTAGGCCATTTGGCCCTTCGAGCCTGCTCCACCATTCAATAAGATTTTCTACCTCAACTCCACCTTCCTGCACTATCCCCGCATCCCCTGGTTCCCTTAGTATCCCAAAATCTATCGATCTCTGTCTTGTGGAGAGGTGAGCCATGAAAATAAGGTGGGAGAGGGCTGTTCCTGGTATCCTGCCTCAGCTCCTGGTACGTAGACTTGTTGGGCACCCCAGCGCTGCAGCCTGTCTCCTACCCACCACAGTCCCTCTGCATTTTATAGAGTCTGAATCACTTCCAGGATGTCAGATCTAACCAGGACCTGTTTACTGCCAGTCTCTATCAGCAGCCAGAAGGTCCTGATCCCCAAGGCCCAATATCTAGCTGCAGTTCAGTGGCCTCATTGTGGATAAAGACAAATCAGCGCTCTCGCTACAAACATGATCCAATGACAAACAAGAATGTTGTGGAAGATAATTGCATCAGACATTTTTGGGACTGTACTGTAATACGCCCCAAAATTAGACATGTAACATGCCTTGCGGTTTTCATTTGTGCTTTAGCTTTGAAAAATCTGTAAATGCTTTTATAAACAATGGATTTGAAAGTACAGGTACACTATCCCTTATCCGAAAGCCTTGGGACCAGCTGAGTTTCGGTTTTCGGAATTTTTTGAATTTCAGAAGGTATTGGGAAATTTGTCGAGGGTCGGGGTCGGCGGGGGGTCGGGGTCGGCCGGGGGGTCGGGGGTGGGGGTCGGCGGGGGGTGGGGGTCGTCGGGGGGTCGGGGGTGGGGGTCGGTGGGGGGTGGGGGTCGGCGGGGGGGTCGGCGGTGGGTTGGGGTGGGGGTCGGCGGGGGGGTCGGCGGGGGTCAGGGGTGGGGGTCGGCGGGGGGTCGGGGGTGGGGGTCGGCGGGGGGTGGGGGTCGGCGGGGGGGTGGGGGTCGGCGGGGGGTCGGGGGGGAGAAAAGAATATCGTACGGGCCGTGGTTCGGGTCGGGGGGGGTCGGGTCGGGTGGGAGGGGGGAGAAAAGAATATCGGACGGGTCGGGGGTCGGGTCGGGTGGGGGGTGGAGAAAAGAATATCGGACGGGCCGCTGCAGCTATTGGACGGACCGCTGTATTGTTGGGTTCACTCTCCCGGTATCTCCTTCACACTGCCCGGCTCGGCCTGCAATCTCCTACCCAGGAGGGAACTCTGTGACCCTCTGCCCTGCTCAGCGTAAGTCGTGCGCCACTCTGGTCATGTCGTGCGCACGACTTACGCTGAACGAAAAAACTTTCGGTTTTTAGAGGTTTTCGGTTTTCGGAAGTTCGGATAAAGGATAGTCTACCTGTACCTCATGGTATATTAACATACCAATGATTAACAAATTCTTCTGAAATTCCACCCTCCTTTATTTTAGCAGCTCGTTAAAATAAATGGGTTAATCTCTCCACTATAATAATGGCGACAGGAGTCTTTATTGTGAATGAAAGAGCTTCATCTGGCTTTGTATCATAAAATATCTATTTGATGTCTTTTTCCTATAAAATTTTAGGTAGAACAATTTGCTGCAATTTTTAAATGAGCTTCAGCCAACAGTATCTCCAGGGAAGCTCATTAGCCTAGAATTTCTCATCGGTACTGGCGAATTTTGAGACACAAAGTGGGTTCTAACAATCTCGAGTCTCCACCCATTTTACACAACATACGCATTTCTTGTAGAAATTTGATGTTCACCGGAAACTTCTGCCTGAAATAGATGGGTGGGCTTAATTTGAAGTCTTGATGGCAGCATTTAGACATTCATGCAATTTCCCAAAATTCATTGGCCTAGAAATTCACTTTGGGCCCGCCAGCTGGCGTGCGCCCAAAAGTTAGCGCTGAGCGCGGAGCCAGTTGCGCCCGTCAGATATTCAGTTTTTGCGCCCCAAGTCAGAACCGGGCGCTATTCCAGGGTGTGCCCGCCCCCGCTTGGGGCGCTGAAACTGAATTTCAGCGCTCTAGGCGCTGCTGCGCCACCCGCTGCGGAGCGGCAGGCTGCGGTACTGCAGGCCTCCTCCTTCTCTTAAGGGGGCGGTGCCTGCAACGGGGAGATCGCCGCTGGATAGTGCCGGCAAATGAGCCCAGCACCACGGAGAAGTGCCGGGTTCACGGAAAGCAGCCGGCAATGCCGCGGGGGGGGGGGGGGTGGAGGAGGCCGGGGAAGGAGGTGCGGGCAGGCGGCCGCCGAAAAAGCGGCCGGCCACACCTCCACCTTAAAGCGCCCCACTAAGGCTACAGGACGGCCCCGTTTTCTGATCGCTGTTTGCGGCCGCTGCGGAAGAGGCGGCCGCAACTAAATATGGCGGTCGGGCCGGTAGTGGGGCGGTAGCGGGGCACTGCGCACACCGATGACATCATCGGTGGCGGCGCAGCGCTACTGGCTAACGCCGTCATTACCGCAGCGCTGAATATCGGCGAAAGCTCAGCAAGTAGCGCAAAAGCCCTCTTTGGGCGAAAACTGGGCGCAAAGCCTACTGAATTTCTAGGCCATTGTGTCTAACACGGAGTCATCTATTCATCCCTATAAAACAGGCATTTTTAAGAGCTCAGTAAAAAAAATTGTTTTTCAAATTTTTTAGCCATCTTTCCTTGTTTTCCTTGGTTTTTTTTTTGCTGCTGTTACTTAGGAGTTCAGAAGCCTTTGTGCCAATTATTGTGGTGCAGCCTTTTTTTTTACCAGCAATTGGTGCAATAGTGTCATCATCACCTCAAGGACTTCAGTAGTTTAAGAAGATCCACTCGCACCTCCTCAAGGCAGCTAAACATGGAGAATAAATGCAGCCTTGCCGGTGTCTTCAACATCTTGAGAAACAATTTTTTTTTAAATGGGTCCCCCTTGGGAATCTCCCTATAGATGTGCTTTTTCAAGCAAGAAAATGAGGACCAGTGGAGGGATGTTTATCAGGTCAGACAGACCCGAGGCGTTCTGTATCCTTCTGCCAAATAGTCCCACACCAGAATGTAGAACTAGAGGCAGATTTCTCCAATTAATCAGCCCAGCAGTGTCTGCCAAGGCTGCCATTTACGAAGGATGCCACGACAGTGTTGTGCTACTTCACGGGTACAGCTCTGCTAGCAGCTGTTAAGGTCATAACTGCCTTTAGTATTTATGGCCCTGATATTTTAGGGGAGATGTGGGAAGCCGAACACAGCCAAATAATGTGGCAAGACCAGGGACGCAGAGGTCGTCATTATCATTTTTTTCTTCTATTTCTCGCCCGGCAGCTGGATGAATTGACAGCATGGCCGGCCGCCTGGAGGGAAAATCAGTGGCAGGAGGCTGCAGCCGTACACCCTTGGGGACGGTCCCTGACAATCGTGAGGGGGGGAGAGAGGCTGCGATCGGGAGGGCTGGGGAGGGTGTGTGGAGGCTGGTGATTGGGGCTGGGGGAGGCCTAAGGCTTCCTTGTAGTTACCTTTGGAGCCTCCCTTCCACTGCCAGTAAAAGGAAAATCTCAGGGTGTCTCCTTGATGATTAAGGCTATCCTCAGCAGCCATTGGTCATGACACCACTATGGTATCCACGACATTTGCTGACCAGAGGGTTAATGAGGTGTACGCATCCACCCGAGTAAAATTAATCAAACATGTCATTGGCGTGTTGAAGGAATGCTTCAGGTACATGGATAGAACTGGGCCCATCCTGCAATACAGATTAGCTAAGGCTTCAAGGATTGTATGCTGCAGACTGCACAACTTCACCCTGCAAAAAGGCATCATTATGGAGGTCACAGAGAAGAACATCAAGGGACCATGAAGGGGAGCAGGAGGAGCCTGAAGAGGCTGGCGCATTATTGGTGTAACTCTGGCTGCAAATTAGAATGGGACCCAGATACAAGCAGGCAGGGACAGGGTGTCTCAGGCAGGGAGTTCCTGTGCCCCTGGCATAACAGAAGAGTGGTGGGTTGGAAGGCCAAGTGTGACCAGGTGTACTGGTGGATGTGGGGTACTCCTTGGGAGTCCAGGCCTGTGGCCTGGTCCTTGAAACATGAAGGTTTATTAAAGGTAAACTTCAGCTCCCTACATAACTCAATTATAAAAAGGTAATTATTATTCCTTTTACTTCCATTCACAACACATTTAATGTTGTAAGTTTTGATTCATTGGGAATAAAATACATCTATGAAATTTGCTGTTAATAAAGTTGGAACAGAAACTGAATTAAAACAGGATGATAATTAGTAGCTATAAAAGCAGAGAGAGGAATTTCAGAAGAAAACATTAACATTCAGACATTTGTCCCATGGTGTACATTCAAGGCCCAAGTGTTCAGAATAAAGAATTGTACAATTCACTCAAGCTTGGGGATAACAGGGTGGGGCAATGGGTTAGCCTTTCATCGATGGGGCATGCATTTGAATCCAGCACCGTCTGCTGGCTGCAAGGATCTTAGATGAAATGAGCTTGGGGAGTCTCAATTCAGGAGAAGGAGCTTTACTCTGCATTTGGCTGTGCTTTACCTGATTAGGGAGTGCTTGTTACTGACACTGGATGCCTGAAAGGGGAAGAGTTCCATCTCCAGCACCTTTACAAGCGCAAATAGAACTGTGAAATTCCTCTTTGGGAGCAATCGGTGATCCGGGTGCAAATTGTGCCCAAAATTGCGCTAGTTTTTAAATTACTGAAAATGACTCCAAAAAACTATACAGAAACATTTGCTAGTTATATTGAGGTACAGTAGTGAGTTTCTTTGTAAATTAAAAAAAATATTCAAATGTGCCTATTAGAGTCCATGAGCCTCCTTGAAGGCCCACAAAGAGGCGCAATTAGCAGAAACCCACCATGTTGATTAATTCGATCTGGGGGCGTGGCCAGTTTTGTGGGTGGGGCCGGCTTCTAGCGCAATTTTTTTTTCAACTAGCGCAAAAGATCGCAGAAGCGCGAGTTGCACTGGACATAATTTGCACTTAAAATTCTGTGATCTTTTGTGCTGATTTCGCCAATTTCAGCCAAATTGCGCTGAAAAAACAGTGTAATCAAGCAGAAACTCCAGCCCAAAAACTTTGCTGTTCATGGCCAGGTTTCATTAACTATCTGTAGACCACCTAAGTTTGATTGTAGACAACTGTTTATTTAGGTATTTAAAAGAAATCAGTCTGGCTAAACTAAAAAAAAAATCTGTTTATTTGCATATAAAATAATCCAACAGTCAAAACTGATTTAGATTTACTGTATTTAAGTAATGGAGTCGAGGCAAACCAATATACTTCACAGATATTTATGTCAGTTGATCCATGTTCAATTCATTGGGGAAATGACAATGTCCTTTTCACCTTTCTTTTTGCCCTTCATGGTTTATAGTTGAGCAATGAATTCGCTGAACAGGGTGGAAAAGTTGTCATTAATCTTGTAGAATTTATAACTAATTTAATGTACTGCACATACAGTGAAACCGAATGGGAGGGGGCTAAAAATTTCCACAGATCACTACTTTCAATGAAATCATAAATGCATTCTTCATACACCTGTTTAATACAAATAGTGAACAGAGGAAATCTTCCTCATATACTGTACCTGTCTCACAATCAGTAGATTGAAATAAAATTAATATATGCCCTATTTATTAATGGTTAAATGCTGAAGTCTGGATTTCAAGCACCTTATCTGTTCCTCATGTGGCAAATTATCACGGAACTCCCCTTTCCTAATCTCAGTACTAATGTTCTTGATGTTAATGATGAATCATTAATTAGGAACAGTCCAGATTAATTAAATGTGTCAGGTAACAATCATTGAAGGCTGTATTCTGCTCTTGGATATTGTGCTCTGTGTAGTGTGCTTTAGTTTTAAATCTAGTTTCACACTGTTTTATTTCTTTTAACATACTATACCTCTCAACCTTGAACAGCCGAATATGGGACAGTCAATGTTATAGATAGAACACAGTGTCTCAGGGCAAGTGTGAGTAATTAGTGAAACATAGGGACAC
This sequence comes from Somniosus microcephalus, assembly GCF_052327205.1. NCBI lineage: Eukaryota > Metazoa > Chordata > Chondrichthyes > Squaliformes > Somniosidae > Somniosus > Somniosus microcephalus. The sequence continues at coordinate 112,521,064 of NC_140998.1, read as the reverse complement.
TCCTTAATGGCTGGGTTAGAAGGATGCCAAAAAAAATGTGCCTTTCAATATTTGTTCTGCACTGAACACTAAGGTAGGAAGAGCATAGAGTCAATGAAGTATAATTACTGTCCCTTTAGCTCCGGGACTTAAAATGAAATGTAACTCTAACTTATGTAATGAGTGTCTCCACTCTCTACTAACCATAGTATAAGTGAACTGAGCTTGGGCAGTCTAGCTCATGGGTATGAGCCCATTGCACAAGACTAGCTGGAGCAGAAATCCCTCAGGACATAGTACAAGCATATGAAAAAAGAAAGGAATATACCAGCTGACCCATCAAGCCTATCCCATTCTGACATGTTGCCATCTATGCACACTATCAACCACAATGCCCCCTCAGTTACGCAATCTCCTGGGAGAGGCAAAAAATACAGAGAAATAAAAACATAGGCCGATTCTGGGAAATTCCACCCCAACCCCCAGAGACAATAAAGCAAGCTCCAGGAGACTAAGGTGACGAGTATCACCAGTCCCAATTAACCCACCTACCTTCTATAACTTGAGATGTCTTGCATTCACAGGAACTTCTCCTGCTCCCGGTTACATCGGGATCATGCTGTGATTAAATATTCCATTCATCACTGCCTGTGACTGTGGTTGGTTTCAGGTTTCAGTTCCCTTACCTCAGTTCCGTCTCCTCACCATTGTATTGTATATTGTAATGTATTGTGTGTAGGGCTCCACCCATACCTGGCCCCTATGTAAGCAAGCTCAGTCTGGCCTCATATCCAGTACTGCAGACCTCCAGATGGAAGATACCTCTCTCCACTGCGTGTTACCTTCTAAGTTAATAAAAGCCTTGTTTTGTTTCGCTAACATCGAGTCTCGGAATTATTGAGGCACATCAATTTTATTAACTTATTTTTCAACACAATGGATCAACTCCTAAAACCCGAACGTTTGGATTTGGACCAGCATGCTTCGGACGCATCGGCACGCTTCGGACACTGGTTTATGTGTATGGAATTCTTCCTGGACAATTCCGCAGCCGTCAAAGACGCTACGGACGCTGCGAGTATGAAACTCGGAATTCTGCGGAATTGGGTAAGCCACCGGGTTTACCCCCTCATCCAAGACGCTGATATGTACCTGGCCGCCTGCGACATCTTAAAGGCGCATTACCAGCAGCCTACGAATGAGGTGTATGCTAGGCATCTGCTCGCTACTCGCGCACAGCGACCCGGGGAATCGGTGGAGGAGTTCCTAGGCACCCTGAAAATGCTTGGCAAAGACTGCAAGTGCCAAGATGTAAAAGCTGCAGTGTACACTGACGAGCTTGTTCGCGATGCCTTTATCACAGGCCTCAGCTCCACTTACATCCGGCAGAGACTGCTGGAAAAAATGGGATTGGACCTGAAACAGGCTGCGGACACCGCGCGATCCCTGGATGTGGCCCAGAGAAACTCGGACGCCTACTCTTCAGCCCGCGCCGTCCACGCCGCCACGTGTGCACCAAGGGCGCCGCCATCTTGGAAGGCATCTTCCCCGCCTGGCAGCCCGACACCGTCGGGGCCCCGCTCTCCCCCCAGAAGCCCTACGACAGCCGCGACGCGTCGGGGACCCAACTGCTACTTCTGCGGGCAGCCAAAGCACACCAGAAACCGGTGCCCGGCGAAAGGCACCACCTGCTTTAAGTGTGGTAAGAAGGGGCATTTTGGGAAGGTGTGCAGAGGGAACCCTGCCGGAAAACCCGCCACCGCCGCGTGTGCGCCGTGGGAGCGGCCATCTTGGACGCCATCTTGCCCGACCTCGTGGGGTCCGCCATCTCATGAGCAGACAGCGTGGACGCCATCCTGTCTCGATCAGGGTCCTACAGTGGCATCGGTCACAGTGGACCAGACCAGGCCGCACCCGCTATCCAAATCAATGGTGGACATCGAGGTAAACGGGTGCCGGGTTAAATGTTTAATTGACAGTGGAAGCACGGAGAGTTTTATCCACCCTGAACTGGCACAACAACTCTCCCTAAAGGTGGTCCCTACTCAGGGTACCATCTCTATGGCTGATAAAACCCAGACATCGACCATTCTGGGTTACTGCACGGTACAATTGTCCGTTAACAGAACTGTATACGATAATTAAAAAGTATTAATCATGAAGAATCTATGTGCGAGCGTGATCTTGGGCCTGGATTTCCAGTGCAACCACCAAAGCATCACGCTCAAGTACGGTGGGTCCCAGCCGCCCCTCACAGTGTGCGGTCTGGCTACCCTGAAGGTAAAGCCGCCTTCGCTATTCGCGAACCTTACCCCTAACTGCCGGCCAATAGCGACCAAAAGCAGGAGGTACAGCTGGGAGGACAGGCGGTTTATCGCGACCGAGGTAGACAGGCTCCTGAAAGAGCGCATTATTGAACGCAGCAACAGCCCGTGGCGCGCCCAAGTGGTAGTGGTAAGGGGTAGCGAGAAGAAACGGATGGTGATCGACTATAGCCAAACGATCAACAGGTACACCCAACTAGACGCCTACCCGCTACCCCGCATATCAGAAATGGTGAACCAAATCGCCCAATACCGGGTGTTCTCCACCATCGACCTCAAGTCAGCGTACCACCAGCTCCCTATCAGACCAGAGGACCGCCCGTACACCGCCTTCGAGGCGAACAGACGCCTCTACCAATTCCTCAGAGTCCCCTTTGGGGTGACGAATGGGGTCTCGGTCTTCCAGAGGGAGATGGACCGCATGGTCGATGACCACCACTTGCAGGCAACCTTCCCCTACCTCGACAACGTCACCATCTGCGGTCACAACCAGCAGGATCACGACTCGAACCTCGAGAGTTTCCTGAAAACCGCACAAAAACTCAACCTCACCTACAACGAGGACAAGTGCGTTTTCAACACCAAGCGCCTCTGCATACTAGGCAGCGTGGTGGAGAATGGGGAAATCGGACCAGACCCCGACCGATTGCGCCCCCTACGGGAGCTGCCCCTGCCCAACACTCCCAAAGCCCTGAAAAGGTGCCTGGGGTTATTTTCTTATTATTCCCAATGGGTCCCCAACTACTCCGACAAAGCCCGCCCCCTCTTGAAAGCATCCTCTTTTCCGCTCTCTGCTGAGGCCCGCGCCGCCTTCAAAAGCATTAAGCAGGATATTGAGCGGGCCACGCTACAGGCAGTGGACGAGAACACTCCCTTTCAAGTGGAAAGTGATGCGTCTGACTTTGCCTTGGCGGCCACCCTCAACCAGGCGGGGCGGCCCGTAGCTTTCTTCTCGAGGACCCTCCAAGGGCCCGAGATCAGACACTCCTCCGTAGAAAAGGAGGCCCAAGCCATCGTGGAGGCAGTGCGCCACTGGCGCCACTACCTAGCCGGCAAACGCTTCACCCTACTTACCGACCAGCGGTCGGTAGCGTTTATGTTCAATAATAAACAGAGGGGGAAGATTAAAAATGATAAGATTCTTAGGTGGCGGATCGAGCTCTCCACCTTCGAGTATGACATCATTTACCGGCCAGGGGCCCTTAACGAATCCCCTGACGCCCTCTCACGAGGGATGTGTGCCAGCGCCATCGGGGATCGGCTACAGACCCTCCACAACGACCTCTGCCACCCAGGGGTCACGCGGCTGTTCCACTTCATAAAGTCCCGTAACTTACCCTACTCGATTGAGGAAGTTCGGTCTCTGACCAGGAACTGCCGCACTTGCGCTGAGTGCAAGCCTCGGTTCTACCGCCCAGATAGAGCCCACTTAATCAAAGCTACACGGCCCTTTGAGCGGCTCAGCTTAGATTTCAAGGGCCCCCTCCCGTCAGTCGACCGCAATGTTTACTTCCTGAACATTGTGGACGAATACTCCCGTTTCCCATTCGCCTTCCCCTGCTCAGACATGACCAGCACCACGGTCATTAAATGCCTCAACAGCCTGTTCTGCCTGTTCGGTATGCCGAGCTACATCCATACGGATAGGGGGGCGTCCTTCATGAGTGAAGAGCTACGCCAGTACATGCTGTCCAGGGGGATCGCCACGAGCCGTACCACCAGCTACAACCCCCAGGGTAACGGTCAAGTGGAGCGAGAGAACGGGACAGTATGGAAAGCAGTCACTCTAGCTCTAAGGACCAAGGGCCTCCCTATCTCCCGCTGGCAGGAAGTCCTCTCAGATGTGCTCCATTCGATACGGTCGCTATTGTGTACTGCCACTAATGCCACGCCTCATGAACGAATGTTTGTCTTTCCCCGGAAATCCACCTCAGGCGTATCCATGCCATCATGGCTCTCCACCCCAGGTCCGGTATTCGTGCGAAGGCATGTGAGGGGCCACAAGACGGACCCTCTCGTGGAGCCAGTGCACCTACTCCACGCCAACCCCCAATATGCGTATGTCCGGCACGCCGACGGAAGGGAGGACACCGTGTCCATAAAAGACGTCGCCCCAGCCGGTAACGACAACAACCACGGCAATAGCAACAACAACGATCACAGCAACTCTTACCCACCCACTACTCTTTCATCACCCCCGGAAGAACATCGACCAACGGCACCCCCACCAACTACCCCTTCAACAACCCTGGCGGCACCCCCGGCAGAGACCCAGGAGGCCACCGGGGACACCCAGCCGACACCCGCGACACCACAACAGCCACGTCGGTCGCAGAGGACTATCAAACCCCCGAGCAGACTAAATCTATAGAAGGGGTGAATGTGATGAAATATTCCATTCATCACTGCCTGTGACTGTGGTTGGTTTCAGGTTTCAGTTCCCTTACCTCAGTTCCGTCTCCTCACCATTGTATTGTATATTGTAATGTATTGTGTGTAGGGCTCCGCCCATACCTGGCCCCTATGTAAGCAAGCTCAGTCTGGCCTCATATCCAATACTGCAGACCTCCAGATGGAAGATACCTCTCTCCACTGCATGTTACCTTCTAAGTTAATAAAAGCCTTGTTTTGTTTCGCTAACATCGAGTCTCGGAATTATTGAGGCACATCACATGCCTGCTGATGCCCTCCAGCACTGGCCCTGCCGTAGTTTGTGGGGCTGGAGAGGAAACCTAATTAGCATGGAGCAGGCAGGCACAAGTGCATCGCAGCTCTATCTCTGGTGCCAACCTGGCATGGGTGGGGGGAGGTTAGCTGGCTCCGCCAATCCTGCCATGTCCCTTGTGTAAGGCGGGCAATTTAGAGAAACTTTTAAAAATGCCTTATTTCTTCAGCGGTCCAACCCAATTCCCTGGCCTGGACCCCACTGGTGGGGCCCAAAGCCTCCCACGTGGGGGTCGGTGCACCTCGCCTCACCAGATGTGACATTCTCCACAGATACGCCAGTTCCCCACTGAGTCCAGTGAATGGGAACTTCGAGCATAGAGAGTCCCTGTCTCTTGGCTCACCACCTGGTGACATTTGCCTTTGCATGGTGAGGTGCAGAGACACCGCCCCTTACAAGGCAAATGGGAAACTCCTGAAATGGCGGAGATCTGGTGAAACCAGGTCATATGGTTTTAAGGCAGGAAACTGGTAGAACCCCTGATGGCTCCTCGGAAACTGGCACTAATTAGCAGGGACATTCAGAGACCCTGCTAATAAGAATAATTAGTTGGGGAAATGGGAAATTACCCATGGTGCATCGGGGGTGCTCTTCTGAGATTGGAATGATGATATATTGGCCCGGATTTTGCAGTCAGCGGTGTAGGAACAGCGTTCACCGTTCTTCTTGCTGACAGCTGCCCACAACAGCCTCCCCAGCAAACTAAGGCTGTGTGGATCCAGGTGGCAGAGGAGGTCAACTCATTGTCAGTAACCTGCAGAACCTGGCTTCGGTGCAGGAAAAGATTTCATGACCTTCTGCGCACTGGAAAAGTGAGTATGAATTTCCCATCACCCTCAATCCGATCCCCATTTCCTGTCCTCATCAGCACTCAGCTTTAGCAATCTCTTCCTCCACATCCCACTTGACACTGACATCCATGCACCCATAACCATTCCCTCTCTCTCTATGGTCACATTCACCTAACTATTCGACTCCCTATCACTGTGATGCTATGAAAACAACTGACAACACACAGGGAGGGCCCTTGGTCTTGCCACCTCACTTCCTCGTTGTCTCCTTCTAAGCATCTATGCTATGGATTCTCTACACTCACTCATTTATTCTCACTCAACCTCCACTTGTCTTCCTCATTGCAGGAAAAGAGATCTCACAATAAGAGGGAAAGAGCGAGGACAGGAGGAGGGCCACCCTCAGTAGCCCACCTCACCCCCTGGGAGGAGGCAGTCCTGGAGATCGTGGGAGTGGAGGACGATGCACAAGTTGGGGACGGACAGATGGGTGCATCACAGCAAGCTGGTGACAAAATAGTTTTTCATCTCTCTCACTGACATTTCATGAGTTGCTGATAATGATTCTGAAGCTCTAACAGATGGACTTATGATCATCTGCAATATACAATGTGCATGTAACCTTGGCATCACATCTCTGACTCTTTCCTTTACTCCCCCACAGGACCATCGCAAGCACACGTCCCCACCAGCCAGGAGAAAGAGCATGAGCCTCAAGACTCCTCAGAGGAAGCTGCAACATCTGAGGGCGCAGCGTCAGCAGAATTAAGTGCACCCTGCACCAGCGCAGACACTCACACCTCGGTGGGACCTTCGGAACATAGAGTAGTGTTGTCACCTGGTATATCACAGCTCACAAGTGAGCATCAGCAGATGGTGGAGACAGGGACAGCAGTGGAGAGTCCTCGTCAGAGGGCGCAGGACTCTGCCAGCTCGGCTCAGCTGCATGTCAACCCTATGCCTCTGGGTCCATCCACAAGATCAGCGGTGCTGGAACTCCAGGAACAGATGCAGGAGTCTCTGGCAGGTTTTGTCTCCAGGGTCGCTGCGAGTGTGGAGGGAATGGAGGAGTCCATTGCGAACATGAGCAGAGCATTTGTGGAGTCATTGGCGCATGAATGCATCACCATGGAAAGGATGGCAACCTCCATGGAGGTGATAAGTCGCCAGAGTGCAGAAAATATGGTGAGTGTTCTGAATAGAATGACATCTCTGGAGGAGCGATGGTCATCTATTGAACAGAGAAACCAGACCTTCATGGAAGTCCTTCTGAGTAGGACTGCCAGTGTAGATATGGGTCCCCATGGCCCCCCTGATGTGCAGCAAGGTTCTCTCAAGCCACTTGCAAGTGCTGAGGGGGACCTGACCCATTAGAGGGAAGTTGGTGGCAGACATCAAGGAAGTGGGGCTCCTCTCCAAGAGCTCACACTTCCATGCCACTGTAGAGCCCTCAGTCATAGCCCCACCAGAGTCCACACCCAACTGAGATCAGCGTCTCAACCCCTGCACAGCCGCAGGAGCAGCAGACTGTTGCCGAGCCCTCACAGGTTCGCAACCCCAGAGGACGCCCGCCAAAGGCGTCGAGACAGGAGCAGCAAGAAAGTGAGCAAGGGGTCTCCACATCTGCTGAAGCCACAGGGGAAGCACCACGTAGGAGCGCGCGTAAGAGAAAGATACTGCACAAAAAGTCACAAGGGTAGTCACTTGGGTGAAATTTGATGTTTTATGTTAAAAAGCCATCAGATGATTCCTGTAAATAAAAAGTCTGATGGCTACTGCTGTATTTGTGGCGTATGTCATTTTACGAATGGGACTTCCACATTGAAGGCTTAGGATTACTTGCAATTGTCAGTATGGCGGTCAAATTGCTAGGAATCCGCTGGTTCTTGGCCATTGTCGATGCTCAGGTAAGAAGCTGCGAGGCAAAAGTGCTTGATTGGCTAGGCTAAGCAAATCTGGCCAAGATGAGTGCTTTCCTTGCATCCCGAGCAGCAATGTGGTCGCGCGCTGATGCCTTCTGACCTGTGTAGCTTCAGATGGGTGAGCAGCAGCTTGGCGCTCCTGTTGTTGCTGCTAATGTTGGTGCTGCTGTTATTCATGTTTCTGCTGGTGCCGCGGCTGGTCTTCGTCCTCATCTAATGTCCAGAAGGGAAGGAAATAAATGGCTCCCATGCTTCTGGTAGATGCCTCAGTTGAGGAAGCGCTCAGTCAAGGTGGTGAGAGGGGTTTCCCAGGAGGTCGCACTCAAGATGGGTGTCAGGCTCCAAACTTCCACAGCTGTGGTTATGCCTTCTAAAAGTTTCCCCAGACCTGAGACAACAAAGGTCCTGCCACCTGCAAATGATGGCTGATCAAATATCCTCTTTAATGGTGGAGCTGCAGCTAAAAGTCAGCTATCCAACTGTGCTCCCGCCAGGTTTCATTGTTGTGTTTCAGAAGAGGCGTGCTTCACGTGGGAAAAGGGTTAAAATCGCAAAGGCCTTTCAAAATGACATTATAGAGGCAATTTAGTGCTTGTTAAGGACATTAACGGCCTATCCCGTCTCATGGAGGCGGGACGGGGATGGGACCATTAGATACGATTTAATGAAAATTGCATGGAGGCGGGGTTGGGCCTGCCCGCCAGTTTTTGCAATTTTAACCCCCCACACGCCTCCAATCCCACCTCAACGACCCAATGAAAATCGAGCCCGCAGAGTCTAAACCAGGAAGTATAAAGCAGGAAGTATAAATTAGATTGAAATCATGTACAGAAACCAAAATAAAGATTGGGAAAGACAGATGGGATTAAGAGAACGAGATTAAGAGACAGACAGAAAAAGTTTTTAAAAAGTTTCATTTAAAAAAAAATCTCCAACACTAATTAACTTCTGAAGGAATGAGACTCCACGCTTGCACCAGCCCTAACTTTTTCTGGTTGAGTTTAATGGGGAACTAGTGGGCAAGTACCGCATCTTCGCGCCATTGCATTGATTTCAGTGGTGAGTTTTTCGACAAAGAATATCACAGCGCACCCTGTGGAGGAGTGGGGTATCTCTGACAGCAACCTCCGGATTTCCGAGTTTAACTTCGCATGGGTGGATGCCAGAAGTTGCTGTCCGGTTTACTCCATTATAACGGTGAGCGCTGATGGCCTCACCATTATTATCTACGCAAAATCCGTGCCATTGTTATGATAGAAGTGGAAAAATTGTTCCATTATTTATCATCGGTATCTCTCACCTCAGTGCAGCATTTCAGCAAAAAATAAATCCGTGCACCAGTATCCATTGTATATCACCAAGCAACTTACTCAATAGTGGCATTGTCCAGAATTAAGAATTTAAAAAAATACCTTTTTGACCTCCCTCCATTAAATTATAGTGTGTTGCTGGTAGGGGAGTGGATAATGAAAGGACGAGAGGAAGTTAAAAGTAAATTTAATTAAGGAAACTAATGCAAATACCTGGATTGCTTTTTGGACAGAATGCAATAAAATTCTGGAGTGCACTTATATATTTTTTTTATTAATCATCTTTTATATTAAAACAATTAAATATTTAAAATTTCCTTAAGATTATATGAAATGGTCAAGGAAACGGTTTCATCAAATGGTGAAGCAATACTAGGCTGACAGTCTGTTAGCTAATTGATGCTCCTCTCATGGTGTTGGTGTTGCTGCTGCTTCAATTATTGGCTAACAAGGTCTAACAAGAATTTCTGTGGTGCATCTCCTGAAATCACCGACTTCCAATTTCTATTCTTCGTTGTCCTGTGCTGCTATTGCAGCCCCACACAGGGCACTTAAAGTGCATTTTGATAGGTGGACAGATTGATTTTTCAATACTGATCTGGTGGGCGGCCGACGTACAGTTGGTTGGAAAATTTCTCAAAATGTTCATATTTTGCTTTTTGTTTTTTGGAACACACATTTCTCTAATGAGCTGCCTGTGTACATTGCATGCCATTTAATATTACCAGAATGACACGATTTCCTTTTCGATCTCATCTCCAGTTTGTCACTTTCACTATGACTGTCATAATCTCCACTCATCTACCTCAGCCTGCCTCTTTCTAAATAATCATCTCCTTGGATTTTCTGATTGCAGGTCACCCTCTTTTTGATCTCATCTGTTCTTTCCCTCCCATCCCTGTACCTAACTACCTCATTTTCTTCAAGCTGCCTCCCACAGTCTCCCAACCTCTAATTATCCTGCCGTAGTTTTATTGCTACGGTAATAGTTTTCTTTGTCCATTGTTTCATCAGACACACTCTGGGGCATCCAGACTTTGGTGTGCTGTCTACCCTTGATTCCGCTTTCCTTCTGACAACCTGTTCTCCACTCATTTCCCACCTCTTTTTGCTGTCTGCTCTTTTTTTCTGTCTTTCCCTACGTCTAACCTGCATGCCGTGCAAAAAAACCTGCTTATTTTGCATACATTTGGATCATTTCTGCGAATGCAGTTTTTTAAAAACAATCAGCCAATAGTTCAACACTTCATGGGGCAGGTAATTTATCTGGAGTACCACTCACATTCATGCACAGTCAGATAATGAGAGGGGAGAATTCAACGATTTTTATTTTAATGGGTTGGTTGTTGTCTATTTACTACCACGTCACAAAAAGAGCCCGGGTGTTCACTGGTGAGAAATTACCTTGTATGCTTATTAATTCTTTGATCTCTAACTGAGTATTGTATAACTTGAAGCGTGTGCACCTTGCACAAGATTATAACTAAATTTAAATACCTAATATAGAGTTGACATTAAAATTAAGGGGGAAAATATTTATCAATTTATACAAGGGCTATATTTGTTTTAAAGTGGTGTTGCTGGGTCTGGTCTGTTTTTGCTGTGTTTCCAATAGATGATTCATAGTAGTTTTAGTGGCTGTTGTCCATCTTCCAGCAGGGGAGACTCTTTCTTGTTTGGTAACTATACTTTACATACGCAACCTCTTGAGGATTCACATTTTGGCATTTTTGAATTTGAAGCCCAAATCCTCTTCCTAGTTACTGATCTCTACTTGTTGGCAATGGTTATGAACCCAGGGGCATTTGTACAATCCCATTGTAACAGCGACTGAACTTATCAAGTTCTACAATGATGGTGTGCTGGTATAGCATATCGACGTTCAATGCAGTGTACTATAGAGTTGCAACTGTGTTCTTCCACACAATGAGTTCCTCAAGTTAGTCATACAGATTTGTGCCAAAGAAAAAGGAAACTGAGATAGAGTCACCACTGGCTCTTGATGGTTGATTTCAGAGCGACATTGGTGGAGTTCTAGAAACAGATTTCTTACTTAACAATGTGGGAGATGGTGGATAGTGGGAATAAAAGTTCACAGGTTATATAAACTCTAACCTTTTAAATTATAAACTATAAATGGTAATCAGATCAGCAGATAATTTATAAGATAGGTTGCGGCTTCCAGCTTTTAGGCCCAATTTCTAAACTCAGGTCTAAATGATTCATAACTATCTAAAAATAAATTAGGCCAGTAACTGAGTGAACAACATCAAAATTTGCTGATGAGACGAAAGTGGGGGGTATGGTAAATTGTCACAAGAGCAATAAAAGCCTATAGGAGGTCATAGGGCTGCAGGATGGGCAGACAGATGGCAAGTGTAGTTCAACAAAGTAAAATATGAAAATGTTTTGGAAGTAAGTATAGTACAGGATCATGCACCTTAAATAGCAAGATTTTAAATCGACTATAAGAGCAAAGGAACCTTAGTGCATGGATTTATAGGCCATTGAAGGTGGCAGCATGAGTAGATAAGGACATAAAAATAGGAAAAACAGAATCCTTTGTATTGTACTAAATGACATAGAATATAAATTAAAAAGATAATGTGTGAACTTGTACAAGACCTTGGTATGGTCACAGTTGGAATGACCTGTACGGTTCTGTGTAGCCCATTATTGGAAGGATATAAAAGCAATGTAAATTCACTAACATGTTACCAGGGATGAGGGGTTACATTTATGTATAGAGATTTGAAAAATTGGGCCTTATTTCATAAGAACTGAGAAGGTTGAGGGATGATCTCGTCAAAGTCTTCAAGATTATCAAGGGTTCTAAGGTAAATGTGGGTAGCTTGCTTCCACTGATCAGTGAGATGGTAATGAGAGAGCACAATTGAAGATAATCAGAAAATAAATAAAAGGGATGTAGGACAAAAGTTATTTATGGAGAAGATGGTTAGAATGTGAAATTCTTTGCCACAAACCGTTGTTGGAGCAGAATCCATGCATTATTTTCAAATTAGATAGTTGCTTCAAAAAGAGGAACAATAAAGGATTTGAGGATATGGGAAGTGAGCAGAAGGGTGGGATTAGTCAAAATGGTTCGTGTGGAGAAAAACACCAGTGTAGACTTGATGAACTTATGCACCAGTTGCTAAATTATAATGTGTTTTTGCCTCCTGCTGGTACTAATGGGTTTCCCACTGGGAATCCTTTGAGCTCACATGTCCAGAAGAAGAGGGGAGCCTATGGCAGATCAGACTGCCCGAGAGGTACTCCCTGTCTTCATGCTGGCACCACACACTCACATCTGCAGAAAGAGGTGTAATTACTTCACTTTGCCAGATGTAGCAGTAGTGGAGCCTCCTCTTCTCAAAGAAAAATCCACTAACATACCACTATTGGCATCACCGCAATACTTGAATGCTTGATTGACCATTATACTGGGTGGTTCTTCAGAAGCACTCCAATTGCAGCATGTCATGCTATTGTTGGTTAATGCAAGAAAAAGGTGTGTCACGTTGATCAAGAGACAGCTTTGCCACATTGTGGGGCACCCACCAAGATGCCACCAACCATTTCTACAAGCCTGCCACACCTACCTGCCAATGATAATGACCAACTATGGTCTCTGCGTCTTCGTCAGTAGAGAGGCAGAGCTTAGACATCTGCTGCAAGGAAACCTGCTGCTATCATGCAGCATGGGCTGGCACATGCATTGACAAAACAGCCAGTTGTGGCCTGAAACCTGACTACATCCCCTGGCTGGCATGCTGCAGTGCTGGCCCACGAGGATGGTACTGTGGAATGGCACAGAGGACAGCCATTTTCGCAAGCACCTCATGGAGCACCAACAAAACTTCAAAAGTCATTAAAGAGGGTGCCCATGTGCTCTGTTGTGCCTGTAGACTTATACCTGCACCTAGGGTTCTTTTTCCCTTCATTATTGCCTGCCACACCCAAGTCCCCTTCCCCTATCAAAGGCTGCCGATGGGTTGAAATGCCTTATAAGGCTGCCGATGGGTTGAAATGCCTTATAAGGCTCTCCAGCAACTTTCTGAATTTTTTTCCTACCATTGCGACACTCCCCTTTAATTGTTCCCATCCCTTTAAATTCAACTTAAAATTTTCCTCTCGGAGTCTGGATCTGGTGCTGTGAATCATTATGCAAATGAGCTTACAGCAGAGAATTAAATACTATTTGCACTTGACCTTTCAGGCGCAATTTGCAACAGTTACTAATCATTTAGACCTGACTTAGACGTGTAGATGCAAATCAGCTCCTATGAGCGGTTAAAACTAACTGAAGTGAGAACACTGTTTTTTCTTTGTTTTGATTACTGGGAAATACCAGTACTAATATAAATTTCAAGAATACACAGGGGGTTCTAGTTAAAGCTATTTTTTTGCATCTTTGACAGCCAAACTAATCTACTATATGCAAATTCGATGCCGTTGCCCATAGGCAATCCTGCTTAATTTCCATAACAATCAAACAAACAAGAATTGACTGCGGTTCTTACAAAATAGGACAACTTTCCACGATTAATACAATTCTAATTTCTCAAAACATCAAAACACTGTTGATGTTTCTTCCATGAAGTTATTTCCGCGTACTGTTTACTGTAAACAAAATAAATGACCAGAACACAGAATGCTGTGTTACAGTTACAGTCCCCACCACTTAAACCATCCACATTTAAACCCGGAAATCGTGCAAATCAGGCCAATAGTACTAACCAATTTCCGTCACCATTATTGTCAATTACAAAATCACCACTTACAGCGTGTTAAGCATGCCGGCTATTTCAGGCAGAAACAGGAGTACAGTAAGCAGTTTGCACCTTGTTAAGGCGCAATTATCTATTATACCTCTATGTGGTGTCGACTAATACTGAAGGTGTTTGAAGAAATTGTGAACACAGTGACTGACAAGTGGGTGAACAGGGGCAGCTTTCAAGCCTCTGTTAGATCTTTTTAATTAGTTGCTGATTGAGGATTTTACACGAGAACAGGTGATATTCGAAAGCCATGTTCACTTTCGGTGCATACCGAGTTAAATAATTCTATGTTGAGAGTTTATCTATTGGCGGCAGTTCACAATTAAAGCTACTTCTTCAGTTCAAGTGAATATTGTGTAAGACTTCTTAGCTTAATGTTCAGCTTTATTAAGTGGCATAAGAAACAAAAGTGAAGAAATGTAGTACTGTACATGGTTATAAACAAACAACATAGATTCTTATAAACTGTCCAACATGTATAGTGGGCAAATAGCATTAGCACTAACGAGCCTGCTATAAGCGGTGGGGACTGTACTGGCCGCGCTAGACATGCTCCTATCTAGCTATCCAGCAAGTTAAACACTCATTCATAATAATTCCTCGTGAAGCCATTTCGCTGTTTGAAGCTTTACTTGAACAAATTTGTGAAACTGTAAACAAAGACAAAGTATGTTTTGTACATAAACTGAGTACTATACATTCGATATTACACAAGATATAAACATATTTACAACAGTAGAATAGACTAATTGTATAACTAACTAACATTTGAACTAACTTCTGTAACTATTAAATATTAACCTTTTACAAACATAGTATTATCAAAATATTACTCTGACAACATTGCTATTATGCTAAGAACTAAAGATACTCACAGATATTGCGTTTGGCCTAACATATGAAGTCAGATTACACTGGATTGAATCCCTCATGGAATTCTCCATTACTTAAGTCAGGTTCTTCCTGGTAAAACTGCTTCCTGGGGTCAACAGGAAGAAAGGTAAGAAGGTCAAATGACCTCTCACAGGAAGAAAAGTCAGATGACCTTTCCAGCATACAAACTGTTAACACAATAACCGCCACCAGAGGGTGCTATCTACACACATAAAATGTTCAGAATGTCCATCGGTCCAGAACACTCCCCGTCTGGGGTCATTAACGACTCCACATAGTCCAAACTCTACTTGTCACTGGAGTTCTCTGGCGACAAAAGAAGAACCACCTCAGAGACAGTCCGTTGGTGTCGATGATAGGATGCAGCTTCCGTAGACTGCTGTGAGGGGGTAGGTTGCGTTCTGCTACGCACAGTTCCAACCTGGGTATGGTGCGGTCTGGCTGGGGCGCCAACTTGCCTCTATCAAAGACGAAGCCGATTTTGCTTTGTCCTTCTTGAGTGGTGACCTTCAGATAAGCCACACTTGCAATGGCCTTAGAGGATGCGTCTGCAAAGACACAAAGCTCTTTGAATTGGGCATTTAAGGGAGAGAAAGATGAATAGCAGCGAGGTATTCGGATCTCCTGTAAGTCTTGGAGTGAGTCTCTCCATCTGTCCCACTCTGCTTCCATCTCTTCAGGGAGAAGTGAATCCCACTCTTCAGCGCATGTGGAGAGTTCCCTGAGGAGCAGCCTGCCTTGTATGGTGACAGGGGCTAAGAAGCCAAGAGGGTCGTATAGGCTGTTGACTGTAGAGAGCACTCCTCTACGTGTGAAGGGTTTCTTGGCGTCTAGGACTTGGAACATGAACGTGTCTGTTGCTATGTTCCACGACACCCCTAGGCTACGCTGTAGGGGGAGGTCATCAGTGAAGAGGTCTAGGTCTTTGACGTCCTTAGCACGATCTTCAGGGAGGAATGCCTCCATCACTGCTGGTCTGTTAGAGGCTATCTTATGCAGCCTGAGGTTGGATAGTGCAAGTAGTTCCTGGGCTCGTCCGAGGGTACTGATGGCCTCTGCTTCGGTCGGGAATGACTTCAGTGCGTCGTCGACATAGAACTCTCGTTCGATGAACCTTCTCACATCACTGCCAAAGTCGTCGTCTTCTTCCTTGGCAGCCCTCCTTAGTCCGTATATGGCGACGGCAGGGGATGGGCTATTCCCAAAGACATGGACACGCATTCTGTAGTCCACAATGTCTCTATTAGGGTCATTGTCCCGATACCACAGGAAGCGGAGGAAGTCTCTGTGGTCTTCTCTCACCACGAAGCAATGAAACATGTGCTGGATATCGGCAGCGATGGCGACGGGCTCTTTCCTGAATCTCATGAGCACTCCCAAGAGGCTGTTGTTAAGATCAGGCCCTGTGAGGAGTACGTCGTTGAGAGAGACACCCTGATATGGTGCACTGGAGTCAAACACCACGCGGATCTGTCCACTGCATGGGATAAGGTAGCTTGGACGACCATTCTCCAAGATGGAAGTCTTGAGTGTGCTCACCTGAGATGGCTTGTGAGCGCCCTTGAGGCACACATCTCCAACAACGACCCAGCCGAGGTCTAGCCTTTGGGCGAAAGGGGCGTCATGTGGACCGTTGATCTGCTCCCTTATCTTATGTACCCTCAGGATGTCTCTTCCCAACAACAGAAGTATGCTTGCATCTGGGTCAAGAGGTGGGATCTCGTCTGCAATGCGTCTCAGATGACGGTGATGACGAGCTGCATTCGGAGTGGGAATCTCAGAACGGTTGCCGGGGACTTGATTACAGTCGATGAGTGTAGGAAGGGGGAGACTAATCTTCCCGTCGACTGACTCAACAACGTAACCGCAGGCCCTCCTGCCGGCTGTCTCTGAAAGTCCAGCACACGTCTTCAGCGTGTAAGGCGACGGACTTCCTTTGATCTTGAAGATGTTGAAGAACTCGGATCTTGCTAGAGAACGATTGCTTTGTTCATCTAGTATGGCATACATCTTTTCAGATTCCTGGCGACATCCTGCAGGGTACACATTAACGAGGCATATCTTGGAGCATGCTCTTGCGCTCACTCCTTCTCCACACACCTCCGTGCACCTGGATGTAATCTCCGTACCAGCAGCTCCCTCTCACTCCCCGCCGTGCTCTGATGCGGGAGGAGGCGTTTCTGACTTCCAAGGAGCTGGGCCTGGATGTAGTGCTGAAACGTGCCGATCACTTTCACATTCACTGCATTTTGCATCCACCTTGCAGTTTTTGGCGAGATGGCTCGTGGACGAGCAGCACCTGAAACATATAGAGTTCTCTTTAAGATATTGTTTCCGAGCTTCCAGGGACATCTCCCTGAAGCCTCTGCACTTCTTTAAAGGATGGGGCTTGTTGTGGATAGGGCATTGTTTGCTCATATCCTCAGGTTTCTTCTGAATCTTTGTGTGCTCAGTTGAGGACACTTGCATTCTGTGGACAGATATTGGTGTCTTTCCATGTCTGTCGAACTTGTCTCTTCTGGCAAGTGCTGGTTGAGAGGAGAAGAAGTTGAAGCTGGGGTCGTTCCTGGCTTTGGCTTCTTTACGGATGAATTTAACGAACGCAGAGAATGGTGGGAACGCCACGTTGTGCTTTAGCTTGAACTTTGATCCAAACGTTATCCACTTCTCCTGCAGGTTAAATGGAAGCTTCTCAATGATGGGACTTACCCCTCTGGAAGTGTCTAAGTACGATAGACCGGGTAGGTAGCCGTCCTGCTTTGCGGCTTCGAGTTTCGACAGCAGATCTCCAAGATCGCGGAGCTTCTGGGGTTCCTTACTCGTCAACCTCGGAAAGTTCGCCAACCTGTCAAAGAGAGCCCTTTCAATGGCTTCGGGCAAGCCGTAGCTTTCTTCCAGCCTCACCCAAGCCTTCTTCAACCCCTCTGGCAGCTGCCCCACATTGGCCGCTTTTATCCTGCAGGCCTGTCCGGCGGGCTCTGGGCCGAGCCACTTGATAAGGAGGCCGAGCTCTTCTCCTGCCGACAGGTCTAAGCCCGATATGGCATCGTGGAAGCAGGACTTCCAAGCCCGATAATTCTCTGGCCTGTCATCAAACTTGATTAACCCCGAAGTCACCAGCTGGGTGCGTGCAAGGTATTTGGCGAGGTCGTAGGTGCTGGGACCTGTGCCAGGGTTGCCTTGGCTGGGGGCTCTGTTGGGGGTCTCAAGGGACCTAGAGGGGATTTGCCTCCGACTTTCTCTATTCGGCGTCCTATTCCTTTGCACCGTGTCTTCCGTTCTGCTAGCGGAGACTCTGCGGCTTGAGGCACGCCGTCTGCTTTGACCTTGGTTGGCAACTTGCGGCATGTTATACGAAGTGTTTGCGTCTGTAGAGATGTGCGGGCCTCCATCCCTTTCTCCTGTAAACTGTATGTCGGCATGGTCGCTCACATAATCTATGGTGCGCTGTCGTGGACTCTGCCACGGAACGGGAATTAAAGGTTTGTAAGCTGTCTCGGGATCAGCTCCCTCCAAAATTGCCTCGAATACTTGTGTCTCGGCTAATGCAGCATCTATCTCTTTTTGTTGCTGCAGAGCCTCCAACGTGGCTTGGAGACGGGCCTGTTCAGCCTCGCGTTCCACTTGGTGTCGGGCCTGTTCCGCTTGGAATTCAGCTTGAAGTCAGGCCTGTTCTGCTTGGAGCCAGGCCTGTTCTGCTTGGAGCCGGGCCTGTTCTGCTTAGGGTTCAGCTTGGAGACGGGCCTGACTTACTTTTATTTCTATTTCACTGTCCGTATGCGCAGCTCTGGCTTGAGCTGCTACTAGTTTAGCCCGTGCTCTGGCGAGGGCTATGCTTACTCTGGACCCACCCGATGACCGTGAACCAACTTGCAATCTGTAGTAACCGGAGCTTATAGACCGATTGTCACATTCTACAGTTTCGTCTGCCTGTTTAAGGTCTTCTACTTGCTGCAAAGCATTTTCGTTATTATCTTCTGACATGTTGATGTGAGGTAGATGTGCTCTACGAGGTTAAGGCTTACTCTGGGTTCCTCCAGCTCTGCTCTTCACAGCTAGCCGTATTGCTATCTTTTCACTCATATCTTTTCACTGATATCTTTTCACTGTACTGGCCACGCTAGACGTGCTCCTATCTAGCTATCCAGCAAGTTAAACACTCATTCATAATAATTCCTCGTGAAGCCATTTCGCTGTTTGAAGCTTTACTTGAACAAATTTGTGAAACTGTAAACAAAGACAAAGTATGTTTTGTACATAAACTGAGTACTATACATTCGATATTACACAAGATATAAACATATTTACAACAGTAGAATAGACTAATTGTATAACTAACTAACATTTGAACTAACTTCTGTAACTATTAAATATTAACCTTTTACAAACATAGTATTATCAAAATATTACTCTGACAACATTGCTATTATGCTAAGAACTAAAGATACTCACAGATATTGCGTTTGGCCTAACATATGAAGTCAGATTACACTGGATTGAATCCCTCATGGAATTCTCCATTACTTAAGTCAGGTTCTTCCTGGTAAAACTGCTTCCTGGGGTCAACAGGAAGAAAGGTAAGAAGGTCAAATGACCTCTCACAGGAAGAAAAGTCAGATGACCTTTCCAGCATACAAACTGTTAACACAATAACCGCCACCAGAGGGTGCTATCTACACACATAAAATGTTCAGAATGTCCATCGGTCCAGAACAGGGACTGTACTTTTAAAATGTTGGGTTTTTACAGAAAAGTGTATTCGCACAAGCTTTCAAAAATGGTACTGAGACAGAGGTGGTAAAAATGCTACTGAGCTAAGCTTTGATATTTTACCCCAAAGATTATAAATAATAAACAATTTGCTAGCCTGTTGTACAAACGTAAGAACATAAGAAATAGGAGCAGGAGTAGGCCATTTGATGCTTCGAGCCTGCTCCACCATTCAATAAGATCATGGCTGAACTTCGACCTCAACTCCACCTTCCTGCATGATCCCCATATCCCTTGATTCCCTTGGTGCCCAAAAATCTATCAATCTCAGTCTTGAATATACTCATCAACTGAGCATCCGCAGCCTTCTGGGGTAGAGAATTACAAAGATTCACAACCCTGAGTGAAGATATTTCTCCTCATCTCTGTCTTAAATGGCCGACCCCTTATCCTGAGTTCTAGACTCCCCAGCCAGGGTAAACAGTTTCTCAGCATGTACCCTGTCAAGCCATCTAAGAATTTTATATGTTTCAATGAGATCACCTCTCATTCTTCTAAACTCCAGGGAATATAGGCCCATTATACTCAATCTCTCCTCATAGGACAGCCCTTTCATCTCAGGAATCAGCCTAGTGAACCTTTGTTGCACCCCAGCTCAGGCAAGTATATCCTTCCTTAGGGAAAGAAACCAAAACAGTACATAGCACTCCAGGTGTGGTCTCACCAAAGTCCTATATCATTGCAGCAAGACTACCTTACTGTTAAATGCCAAGCCCCTTGCAATAAAGGCTGACAGACCATTTGCCTTCCTAATTGCTTGCTGTACCTGCATGCTAACTTTCTGTGATTTGTGTACAAGGACACCCAAATCACTCGAAATACCAACATATGCTAATCTCTCACCTTTTAAAAAATATTCTGATTTTCCATCCTTCCTACCAAAGTGGATATTTCATACTTCCCCATATTATCCTCCATCTGCCAATATCTTCACTCAGGGTTGTGAATCTTTGGAATTCTCTACCCCAGAAAGCTGCGGATGCTCAGTCGATGAGTATATTCAAGACTGAGATCGATAGATTCTTGGGCACTAAGGGAATCAAGGGATATGGGGATCGTGCAGTTTAGGATCCAACAAAGGAGGACAAAGGGATTAATTAAGATGGGGAAAATAGAATATGAGAGTAAGCTTGCAGGGAACATAAAAACTGACTGTAAAAGCTTCTATAGATATGTGAAGAGAAAAAGATTGGTGAAGTCAAGCGTAGGTCCCTTGCAGTCAGAATCAGGGGAATTTATAATGGGGAACAAAGAAATGGATGACCAATTAAATACATACTTTGGTTCTGTCTTCACAAAGGAGGACACAAATAACCTCCCAAAGATGTCGGAGAACATAGGGTCTAATGAAAGGGAGGAACTGATAGAAATCAGTATTTGTAGGGAAATGGTGTTAGGGAAATTGATGGGATTGAGGGCCGATAAATCCCCAGGGCCTGATAACCTACATCATAGGGTACTTAAGGAAGTGGCCCTAGAAATGCATTGCTGGTCATCTTCCAAAATTCGATAGGCTCTGGAACAGTACCCATGGATTGGCAGGTAGCTAATGTTACCCCACTGTTCAAAAAGGATGGTAGAGAGAAAACAGGGAATTACAGACCGGTAAGCCTGACATCGATAGTGGGGAAAATGCTAGAGTCCATTATAAAGGATGTAATAGCAGAGCACTTGGAAAAAAGTGACTGGATCGGACAAAGTCAGCATGGCTTTACAAAAAGTAAATCGTGCTTGACTAATCTACTGGAATTTTTTGAGGATGTAACTGGTAAAATAGATAAGGGAGAACCAGTGGATGTGGTGTATTTGGATTTTCAAAAGGCTTTCGATAAGGTCCCGCATAAGAGATTAGCGTGTAAAATTAAGGCACATGCGATTGGGGGTAAGGTATTGACTTGGATAGAGAACTGGTTGGCAGACAGAAAGCAAGAGTTGGAATAAATGGGTCTTTTTCCGAGTGGCAGGCAGTGACTAGTGGGGTACCGCGGGGATCGGTCCTTGGACCCCAGCTATTCACAATATATATTAATGATCTGGACGAGGGAACTAGATGTAATATCTCCAAGTTTGCAGATGACACAAAGCTGGGTGGGCGTGTGTGCTGTGAGGAGGATGCTGGGAAACTCCAGCATGATTTGGACAGGTTGGGTGATTTGTCAGAAGCATGGCAGATAACGTGGATAAATGCGAGGTTATCCACTTTGGTGTCAAAAACAGGAAGGCAGATTATTATCTAAATGGCAGTAGATTGGGAGAAGGGGAAGTGCAACGAGACCTGGGCATCCTTGTGTACCAGTCGCTGAAAGTAAACATGCAGGTGCAGCAGGCGGTTAAGGATGGTATGTTGGCCTTCATAGCGAGAAGGTTTGAGTACAGGAACAAGGATGTCTTGCTGCAGTTGTACAGGGCCTTGGTGAGGCCACATCTTGAGTATTGTGTGCAGTTTTGGTCGCCTTATCTGAGGAAGGATGTTCTTGCCATGGAAGGAGTGCAGTGAAGATTCACCAGGCTGGTACCTGGGATGGCAGGAATGACGTATGAGGAGAGATTGGGTCGATTGGGCTTGTACTCGCTGGAGTTTAGAAGAATGAGGGGGGATCTCATCGAAACTTATAAAATTCTAACAGGACTAGACAAACTAGATGCTGGAAGGATGTTCCCGATGGGTGGGGAGTCCAGAACCAGGGGTCACAGTCTAAGGATAAGGGGTAAGCCATTTAGGACAGAGATGAGGAGGAATTTCTTCACCCAGAGAGTGGTGAACCTGTGGAATTCTCTGCCAAATAAGGCAGTAGAGGCCAATTCATTAAATATATTCAAGAAGGAGTTAGATATATTTCTTAAGGCTAAAGGGATCAAGGAATATGGAGAGAAGGCAGGAACAGGGTACTGAATTTGGATGATCAGCCATGATCTCATTGAATGGCGGAGCAGGCTCGAGGGGCCGAATGGCCTACTCCTGCTCCTATCTTCTATGTTTCTATGTTTCTAGCCCAATCACTTAACCAGTCTAAATCCCTTTGCAGCCTCTGTGTGTCCTCACAGTTTACTTTCCCAACTAACTTTGCATTGTTAGCAACATTGGATATATTACACTCGGTCCCCTCATCCAAGTCATTGGTATAGATTGTAAATAGCTGAGGCCCAAGCATTGATCCTTGCGGCACTCCACTCGTTACACACTGCCATCCTGAAAATGAGCCATTTATTCCTACTCTCTGTTTTCTACCCATTAACCAATCCTCACTCCATGGGAATATATTACCCCCAATCCCATGAACCCTAATTTTGTGCAACAAGCTCTGTGTGGCACCTCATAGAATAGAATCATGGTTACAGCACAGAAGGAGGCCATTCGGCCCGTCAAGCCTGTGCCGGATCTCTGCAAGAGAACTTCAGTGAGTCCCACATCCCTGCCCTTTCCCCTTAGCCCAGCAAATTTCTTTCTTTCAGGTACTTATCCAATTCCCTTTTGAAAGCCATGATTGAGTCTGCCTCCACTACCCTTTCAGGCAGGTCCCTCTGTTCATGTACCCCCTTTAGAATTGTATCCTTTAGTTTATATTGCCTCTCCTCATGCTTCCTACCAAAACGTACCACTTTGCACTTTTCTGCGTTAAATTTCATCTGCCACATGTCCGCTCATTTCACCAGCCTATCTATGTCTTCTTGAAGTCTATCACTAACAACATCAACAAAAACTTGTATTTATATAGTGTAGGAGGTTCCTAACGAAAAGACTGAGTTCGACTCAGGCAATCAAAATAACGAACTTTAATGGAACAAAACAGGTTTAAACTGGAAACTGCTGGAATACATTGAATACAGGTCTGCTCTCATTGAAGGCTCCACAAGGACAGATCCTCTGGTCTGAAAGCTGACGTCATGACGTCATCACGTTCTTCCCGCCATTGGGGAATCACGTGACTAACGGCATGGCGTCATCACGTTGAAACCGCGCTGTAAAGGTAACTAGACATAGTACAGTTAAACAGTGTAATTAAAGGTACAGACACAGGCAGTAACTACATTGCTGTTAAAGGAATTATGTACAACCGCTCTGAGTCCTTTGGTGGCTCCGCCACAATAGCATCTTTAGCATAGTAAAATGCCACAAGGCACTTCACAGGAATGTTATAAGACAAAAATTTGACACCGAGCCACATAAGAAGAAATTAGGGCAGATGGCCAAAAGCTTGGTCAAAGAGATAGGATTTTTGGAGCATCTTAAAGGAGGAAAGAGAGGTAGAGAGGCGGAAAGGTTTAGGCAGGGAATTCCAAAGCTTAGGGCCGAGGCAGCTGAAGGCACGGCCACCGATGGTTGAGTGATTATAATCAGGGATGCTGAAGAGGGCCGAATTAGAGGAGTGTAGATATCTCGGGGGGTTGTGGGGCTGAAGGAAATTACAGAGCTAGGAAGGGGCGAGGCCATGGAGGGATTTGAAAACAAGGATGAGAATTTTGAAATCGAGGCACTGCTTAACTGGGAGCCAATGTAAGTCAGCAAGCACAGGGGTGATGGGTGAACTGGACTTGGTGCGAGTTAGGACATGGGCGGCCGAGTTTTGGATGACCTCAGGTTTACGTAGGGTAGAATGTGGGAGGCCAGCCAGGAGTGCGTTGGAATAGTCAAGTCTAGAGGTAACAAAGGCATGGATGAGGGTTTCAGCAGCAGATGAGCTGAGGCAGGGGTGGAGACAGGCAATGTTATGGAGGTGGAAATAGGCAGTCTTAGTTATGCCATGGATATGTGGTCGGAAGCTGATTTCAGGGTCAAATATGGCACTAAGTTTGCGAACAGTCTGGCTCAGCCACAGACAGATGTTGGGAAGTGGGATGGAGTCAGTGGTTGGGAATGGCATTTGTGGTGAGGACCAAAGACAGGGCGGACATGCGGCAGATGAAATTTAACGCAGAAAATTGCGAAGTGAAATATTTTGGTAGGAAGACTGAGGAGAGGCAATATAAACTAAAGGCTACAATTCTAAAGGGAGTGCATGAACAGAGAGACCTGGGGGTATATGTGCACAAATCGTTGAAGGTGGCAGGGCAGGTTGAGAAAGTGGTTAAAAAAGCATATGGGATCCTGGGCTTCATAAATAGAGGCAAAGAGTCCAAGAGCAAGGACGTTATGATAAACCTTTATAAAACACTGGTTTGGCCTCAACTGGGGTATTGTGTCCAATTCTGGGCACCTCACTTTAGGAAGGATGTGAAGGCCTCAGAGAGGGTGAGAAAAGATTTACGAGAATGATTCCAGGGATGAGGGACTTCAGTTACATGGATAGACTAGAGAAGCTGGGGTTGTTCTCCTTAGAGCAGAGAAGGTTGAGAGGAGATTTGATAGAGGTGTTCAAGATCATGAGGGGTCTAAACAGAGCAGATAGAGAGAAACTGTTACCATTGACAAAGGGGTCAAGAACCAGAGGACACAGATTTAAGGTGATTGGCAGAAGAACCAAAGGCGATATGAGGAAAAACTTTTTTATGCAGCGAGTGGTTATGATCTGGAATTCACTGCCTGAAAGGATGGTGGAGGCAGATTCAATTGTGGCTTTCAAAAGGGAATTGGATAAGTACCTGAAAGAAAAAAATTTGCAGGGCTACAGGGAAAGGGCGGGGGAGTGGGACTAGATGGAGTGCTCTTGCAGAGAGCTGGCACGGGCTTGATGGGCCAAATGGCCTCCTTCTCTGCTGTAACCATTCTATGATTCTATGATTCTATGGTCCAGTACTGGATGTCGGACAAGCAGTCTGACAATTTAGAGACCGTGGAGGGGTTGAGAGAAGTGGTGGAGAGGTAGAGCTGGGTGTCATCAGTGTACACGTGGAAACTGACGTCGTGTTTTCGGATGATGTCTCCAAGGGGCAACAGATAGATGAGAAATAGGAGGGGGCCAGGGATAGATCCTTTGGTGACCCCAGAGGTAATGATGCGGGAGTGGGAAGAGAATCCATTGCAGGTAATTTTCTGGCTATGAATAGATAGATAAGAATGGAACCAGGCGAATGCAGTCCCACCCAGCTGGACAATGGTGGAGAGGCGTTGGAGGAGGATGGAGTAGTCAACCGTGTCAAAGGCTGCAGACAGATCAAGAAGGATGAGGAGGGATAAATTACCTTTGTCACAGTCACAAAGGATGTCATTTGTGACTTTGATGAGAGCCGTTTTGGTACTGTGGCAAGGGCGGAAACCAGATTGCAGGGATTCAAACATGGAGTTCTGGGAAAGATGGGCACGGATTTGGGAGGCGACAACATGTTCAAGGACTTTGGAGAGGAAAGGGAGTTTGGAGATGGGGCAATAGTTTGCAAGGACGGAGGGGTCAAGTGTTGTTTTTTTGAGGAGAGGGGTGATAACAGCAGATTTGAAGGAGAGGGCGACAGTACCTGAGGAGAGTGAACCGTTAACAATGTCAGCTAACATAGGAGACAGAAAAGGAAGTTGGGTGGTCAGCAGTTTAGTGGGAATAGGGTCAAGGGAGCAGGAAGTGGGTCTTAAGGATAAGATGAACGTGGAGAGGTCAAGAGGGGAGATCGGAGAGAAACTGGAGAAAGATGCGAGTTCAGGGCTAAGGTAGGGGGGAACCTTGGAGGAAGTTTGGCCCAGTGGGCTATGGGAAGGAAGGGAAGTGGCAGAGGCAGCTGAACAGATAGTCTCCACCTTAGAGACAAAAAAGTCCATGAGCACCTCGCACTTGTTGGAGGAGAGTGTGAAGTAGACAGGGGAGAGGGGTTTAAGAAGACGGTTAGCAGTAGAAAATAGTAGCCAGGGGTTATCGTTACATTCCAGAATGATCCTGGAATAGTGAGCAGTTTAGGACCTGATAATGCTTTGTGTGGTCCAGCCAGATCCGGCAGTGAATGGTTAAATCAGTTGTCCGCCATATCTGTTCAAATCTGCGTCCCTTGAACTTGAGGGATTGAAGATGAGGGTCGGACCAGTGGGAACGAACAGGGTGAGAGAAAGTAATGGCTTTAATAGGGACTAGGGCATCACAGGTGGTGGTGAAGGTGTGGTTGAGCAGATCGGTAGCTGCAGAAATGTCATGGTGAATGGAGGGCCAAAGGATGGACAGATGGGATTTCGTAAATGCAGTTGTAAGAGAGTTGGCAGAGAGTTTTTTCCAGGGGCGGACACAGAAGGAAGTAGGGTTGGGTGGGGGAAGGGGGATGTGGGTGGAGAGCGATACGAGGAAGTGGTCAGAGGTGGCCTTATCTGCGATTGACACGGTGGGAGTAGCGAAGCCACGAGAGATGGCAAGGTCAAGGGGGTGGCCATGACTATGGGTTGGGGAGTTCACATGGAGGGAGAGATTATGGGAGGATAGGAGGGCAGAGAACTCAGAGGAGAAAAAGCATGATAAATTGAGATGGAGGTTGAAATCACCAAGGATGAGAAGTCGCTCGGTGCAGAGACTGAGGGAGGAAAGCAGTGAAGATATCTCGGTGATAAAATTTTTATCGTACTTGGGTGGGCGGTTGAGAACAACAATTTTAAATGAGAGGTGAGAGGGGTGGAACAAGGTGAGATGGAAGGAGGAAAAAGTGCCAGAGGAGTAGGGGGACAGACCAAGGTCTGATTTGGTGATGAGAGCCATACCGCCACCACGGCGGGCTGGGCAGGGCAAGTGGTGGAAGGTATAGCCAGGCGGGGAGGCTTCATTTAAGGTGTCAGTACTCCTCAGCCAAGTTTCTGTCAGGGCCATGATGCCTATGCAATCATCCACAATAAGCTCATGGATGGCAAGGGCCTTGTTCGCACATGAATGGACATTCTGGAGGGAGATGCAGAGAGGATTGGTGATGGCTGATCCACTGCCAGCTTCCGCAGTGTCAGTGCTTGGAGGGGTGAGTTGGATGGGGAGGAGATTGGCAAGATTAGACCGCTCCTCACTGTTTACTATACTTCCAAGTTTTGTGCCATCTGCAAATTTTGAAATTGTGCCCTATACACCCAAGTCCAAGTCATTAATATATATCAAGAAAAGGAGTGGTCCGAGAACTGACCCCTGGGGAACACCACTGTATACCTTCCTCCAGTCCACAAAACAACCATTCACTGCTGCTCTCTGTTTCCTGTCACTTAGCCAACTTTGTATCCATGCTGCCACTGTCCCTTTTATTCCATGGGCTTCAACTTTGCTGGCAAGCATATTATGTGGCATTTATCAAATACCTTTTGGAAGTTCATGTACAAGGTTGTGTCTGTGTATAATAAGACACAGACTGCAGGAGAATGGTACAACAGGTGTTTACTCAACGTGGCTCACACTGGAACTGATCTGTGCAGATTACTACTCAGTACTATATACAGGTGTGGTCACTGCCGGTACTGCAGTATACATGAGCTGGAAAAGATAGTTCCCCCCTTAAAGGTATATACATTACAATTCCTCCCCTTTTAGATTAACAGTACCATAACACTCATTTAACAATTAAATATCAAACTAATTACAATTAACACTTTTAACATGCAACATTAGCTGAAAATAGTCTATTTATATATTCAGTCTTTGGGGAGGCTTCCTGATCCTTTCTGGATAGCGCCTTTCCCGAGTGTCTTGCTCTTGGTGCGGAGGCGATTCTGGCCCCCTGTCATCGGTTGGTTCATCAGCTTCCGCTGCTACTGTTTCCGGGGTAGATGCGACCTGTACGTCGGGTTCATCACCAGGTACGTATGGGCGAGGCATGGGGTTGACTTGTTCCTGTGACTCTAGGATCTGGTCAGCATGGCATCTCACGATGCTCTCCCCAACGTCCACAGTGTACATTAGTGGGCCCTGCCGTGTGCATATCGTTCCTGGCTGCCATTTTACTGTTCGGTAGTCGCGGGCCAAGACTGGTTGCCCTACATTGAAGCTCCTTGATGGCTTCTCATGGATGTGCTGGAATTGCTTACCCTCAACATTTCTTCGTACGTTTGGTCTGAGCAAATCCAGGCGAGATCTTAACCTTCGGTTAAAGAACATCATGGCTGGGGCCTGGTTGGTGACTGCATGTGTCGCATTCCGGTAGGCGAACAGGAAATTGTCCACCTTGTGCTGCAGCGGAATGTTGTCATTGTACATAGCCTTTATTGCCTTCTTAAAGGTTTGTACGAACCTCTCAGCCAATCCATTTGTGGCTGGATTATACGGGGCGGATGTGTAATGCCTTACCCCATTCTTTTTCAAGAACATCCGGAAATCTTCGGACACAAATTGTGGTCCGTTGTCGGAGCAAATCTGTTCCGGCAAGCCATTCCTGGCAAAAATGGTCCGTAGGACTGCAACATTTTCTCCATGGTGGTGGAGAACATTTTGATGCCCTCAGGCCATTTCGAGTGCACATCCACAGCTATTAAAAACATTGAGTCCATGAATAGACCAGCAAAATCAATATGCACCCGTTGCCATGGAGATGAGGGCTACTTCCATGGGTGTAGAGGGGCCTGTGGTGGTGCATTTTGAACTTCCTGGCATCCTGAGCAGCTCTTGGTCAGGCCCTCGATTTGTTTATCGATTCCCGGCCACCACACATAAGCCCTGGCTAGGCTTTTCATTTTTACCCCTCCCAGATGACCCTCATGAAGCTCATTGAGCACTCTATCCCTTAACTTGGGTTGAATTACCACTCGGGATCCACACATCAAGGTCCCCCGGCACACTGACAGCTGTTCTCTCCTTGTCGAGAATGCTGGCAACAGTGAGTCGCCATGTGCTGGCCATCCCTTCACCGTCAAATCATATACCCGAGACAGTGTCGGGTCATTTCGGGTTTCCTTTTCGATACAAGTGTTAGTTGCCGGTAGGTATTCAACTATAGTCGAATGGAATATTTTGACAGGATCCACTGCTGGTGCTTCCTCCGCAGTGGGCAGTGGCAGGCGTGATAGCCTATCAGCATTTCCATGCTGTTTCGTGCCCTTATATTCAATCTCATAGTGGTGCGCCCCTAGAAAAAGTGACCATCTTTGTAGTCGTTGCGCAGTCATCACCGGAACGCCCTTCTTTGGATTAAAAATGGAGACAAGAGGCTGGTGATCAGTCAGCAAGGTGAATTTCTGCCCGTGCAGATAGTGATTGAACTTTTTCACTCCCCACACTAGGCTGAGGGCCTCCCTGTCAATCTGGGCGTAGTTACGCTCGGCTGAGGTTAGTGATCGTGACGCAAAGGCTATTGGCCTCTCTGAGCCGTCCGAGAATTTGTGCGACAGCACCGCTCCAATGCCGTAGGGTGACGCATCATATGCCAAATGAATTGGTAATGCCGGGTTGTAATGGGCCAATACCTCTTTCAATGTGATTAGTGTTTTGCTCTTCTGGAAAGCTCATCTACATTCGTCACTCCACTTCCATGGCACCCCAGTTTGCAGTAGGGTGTTCAGTGGGTGTAGTATTGTAGACAAATTTGGCAAGAACTTATGTTAGTAGTTTACCAGCCCGAGGAACGACCGCAGTTGTGACACATTTTCCGGTGCTGGAGCCTTGACTACTGCCTCAATCTTCTCTGGGGACTTATGTAACCCCTCTTTATCAATAACGTGGCCACAATACGAGATCTGTTTTCTAAAAAACTCGTATTTGGGGCGGTTAGCTCGGAGCCCATATTCCTGCAATCTAGTGAGCACCTGCTCCAGGTTGGCAAGGTGATCACTGTCATTTTTGCCCGTGACCAGGATGTCGTCCAAATA
Organism: Somniosus microcephalus; assembly: GCF_052327205.1. Taxonomy (NCBI): domain Eukaryota; kingdom Metazoa; phylum Chordata; class Chondrichthyes; order Squaliformes; family Somniosidae; genus Somniosus; species Somniosus microcephalus. The sequence goes on along the minus strand of NC_140998.1, from coordinate 112,490,893 downwards.
ACACTGGGTCCCTGGGATCCCTTGCAGGACTTGTTCCATTGCCCTCTGCCAAATAGCCGGAGCTGATGCTACCCCGAATACCAGCTGGTTGTATTGGTAGAGACCTTTATGGGTGTTGATTGTGCGGTATTTTTTTGATGCTTCTTCTGCCTCCATTTGCAGATACGCCTGGGCCAGATCAATCTTAGTGAAGCGTTTCCCTCCAGATAGCGAGGCGAAAATATCTTCAATCTGCGGAAGTGGATATTGTACAGTGTGAAGGACCGGGTTCACTGTTACCTTAAAGTCCCCACAGATGCGAACCTTCCTTGGTTCCCCAGGCGTGCTGCTCAACGACTTTTTCATCACAGGGACGATGGGTGTAGCCCACTCGCTCCAGTCTACCTTGGACAGTAACCCTGAACGTTCCAGACTCTCCAGCTCTGCTTCGACGGCTGGGCGGATCGCATAAGGTACCGGTCTGGCCTTAAAAAATGTTGGGCTTGCGTTTTCTTCAATTTTAATCGTCGCTGTCATGCCTTTTAGTGTTCCGAGTCCTTGCTGGAACACTTCTTTCATGTCAGTTAGGATCTTTGACAGTCGCCCAGGTGTGACGTCATCATCCTTTTTGTCAGCCACAGTCAGTGCCTGTATGGAATGCCAATCCAGTTGTATTTTCCGGATCCATTCACATCCCATTAATCGTGGTCCTCCATCTTGCAATACATACAGGTCTAGTTTTGGTGTTTCCTTACCGTTATATATAACGGTCACCCTTATTTTTCCTTTGGGGTAGGCTTTTTGCCCCGTGTACATCAAAATAATTTTTGTGTCTCTCAAGGGTATGTGTGAGAATAGCCGCTCGTAGTCCCGTCAGTTTATGACTGTTAGGGCTGATCCTGTGTCCAATTCCATCTTTACCTGGACTCCTGCTATCTTGAGAGTGACCCAAATGGTTCGGTGATCCTCCGTTGTGATCACATTATGTAGTTTCAGACAACTCAGTTCCCTGCTTTCGGAGTCGTTATCACTCTTTTGTTCGTCTGAACTATTCTCCGTCATCTTATGTACCTTCTTGTACTTTTCTTTGGTAGATTTCTTATTGCTGGTTTTCTTTCCCGACCTGCAGAGTCGTCCTATGTGTCTTACTTTTCCACACTGTCTGCACACTTTGTCTTTGAACCAGCAATCATTCTGGTCGTGTGTTGTTCTGCCGCAGCGATAGCACTTCTCTGTTCTATATGACATTTCATTTGTGCCATATTCTTGCGGTCTCTGTTGTATCTCTGCAGCGCCCCGTGCTGCTGCTTCATATGATACCGCAATGCTGAAAGCCTTTTCCAGCATAAGGTCCTTTTCAGATAAAAGCCGTTTCTGGGTTCCTTCACTTTGAAGCCCACACACAAACTTGTCCCTTAAGGTATCTGCCAGTCCCGCTCCAAACTGGCAGTGTTTCAATAGTTTGCGCAGTTCTGTTAAATAATCAGCATTGCTTTCATCCTTATGCTGGTTCTGCTTGTGAAACTTGAATCTTTCTGCTATCAGCAGTGGTGTGGGGTTTAAATGTTGCTGTAGTATCGTTACTATGTCTTCAAAACTCTTTTCCATTGACTTCGTTGGGGTTACTAGATTTCGTAATAAACCATACGTCTTTGCACCCATTAAATTTAACAATACCGACGCTTTCTTGTCATCTGACACCTCATTTGCCTTGCAGTATACCTCTATTCGTTCGACATATGTAGTCCAATCTTCGACTTCATTGTCAAATGCGGTGATACTGCCACTCTTCGGCATTTTGGGTGTGGTTTAAAATGGTGTCTCCCAATGGCTTAAAATGGCATCTCCCACGCTTTCCTTCCTCCCCTGCTGCTGCCAACGCTGCTCCCGGCGGTTCTCGTGGCAATGGCGGCGCCCTGTAGGTTTCGCGCGCTTCTTCTGCGCTGCTGCCAATGCCACTCTCAGCATTCCTCGTGGCAATGGCGGCGTCTCGCGGGTTTCTGCGCGTCTCTCTCTCCCTCTCTTCGATGCTGCTTGGCCCCTGAACACCGGCTGCGCCCTGTGCACTCTGCCCTCTCTCTCTCTCCCCTGTCGACGCTGCTCGGCCCTTTGCTGTGCCGCTCGGTCGGGCTCTAACCCGCTGCTGTCCGGGAAGGGTCTGCGCACTACGTGTTGCCAGCCCGTTTCGCTGGACCACCTCGACTGGAAAGCCAAGCCTGGCTCTCGACAGCCTCCCCCGCAATTCTCGAGTCTCTGCTGGATGACTGGGCGGTTGCCCGTGGTTGACGCCCGAGTCTCTGGCCTTGACCTCCAATCCACTGATCTCCAGGAACGAATCCCCGGGAGGTGATGCAGAGTTGCAGGTAGGTTCGAACTTGCTTTGTCGCCAATGTTGTGCCTGGGTATAATAAGACACAGACTGCAGGAGAACGGTACAACAGGTGTTTGCTCAACGTGGCTCACACTGGAACTGATCTGTACAGATTACTACTCAGTACTATATACAGGTGTGGTCACTGCCGGTACTGCAGTATACATGAGCTGTAAAAGATAGTTCCCCCCTTAAAGGTATATGCATTACATACACCACGTCAACTGCATTGCCCTCATCAACCCTCTCTGTTACCTCATCAAAAAACTCGATCAAGTTAGTTAAACACGATTTGCCTTTAACAAATCCATGTTGGCTTTCCTTAATTAATCCACACTTGTCCAAATGATTGTTAATTTTGTCTCTGATTATCATTTCTAAAAGCTTACCCACTACTGAGGTTAAACTGACTGGCCTGCAGTTGCTGGGTTTATCCTTACACCCTTTTTTGAACAACGGTGTAACATTTGCAATTCTCCAGTCCTCTAGCACTACACCTGTATCTAAGGAGATTGGAAAGATTATGGCCAGAACCTCCATAATTTCCACCGTAACTTCTCTCAGCATCCTAGGATGCATCCCATCTGGCCCTCGTGACTTAACTACTTTAAGTATAGCCAGCCTTTCTAGTCCCTCCTCTTTATCAATTTTTATCCCATCCAATATTTCCACCACCTCCTCTTTCATTATTGCTTTTTTACAGAGGCCAGTGTCAGGAGGAGCAGAGAGCGGTGGTACAGTGAGTACTTAAACTCACTTTTGCGGGCTTTTTTACAGAGGCTTACCAATCTCACAGACCGGCAGTGGTGTACCGGAGCCACATCACGATACAAAAACTGACGCGGGCAAGAGGAAGCAGCTGATTGGGTGAGTACGGCCAACTGAGTATTTATACTACTCTATTGTTTGACAGTTAAGATGTTTAGGGAGTTGGTCACACTGCAGGTAAAGGCTACACAGGCAGGAAGAGAATGTGTGACCACCAGGCAGAGTAGTAGGCGCAGGCAGATAGTGCAGGGGTCCCCTGTGGCCATCCCCCTCTCAAACAGATATACCACTTTGGATATTGTTGAGGGAGATGGCTTATCGGGGGAAGGCAGCAGCAACCAACTTCCTGGCACCATGGGTGGTTCTGCTGCACAGGACGGGAGGAAAAAGAGTGGGAGAGCTATAGCGATAGGGGATTCTATTGTAAGGGGAATAGATAGGCGTTTCTGCGGCCGCAAACGAGACTCCAGGATGGTATGTTGCCTCCCTGGTGCAAGGGTCAAGGATGTCTCGGGGCGGCTGCAGAGCATTCTGGAGGGGGAGGGTGAACAACCAGTTGTCGTGGTGCATATAGGTACCAACGATATAGGTAAAAAACGGGATGAGGTCCTAAAAGCTGAATATAGGGAGTTAGGAGGTAAATTAAAAAATAGGACCTCAAATGAAGTAATCTTAGGATTGCTACCAGTGCCACATGCTAGTCAGAATAGAAATAGAAGGATATTTCAGATGAATACGTGACTAGAGGAATGGTGCAAGGGGGAGGGATTCAAATTCCCGGGACATTGGAACCGGTTCTGGGGGAGGTGGGACCAGTACAAACTGGATGGTTTGCACCTGGGTGGGACCGGGACCGATGTCCTAGGGGGAGTGTTTGCTAGTGCTCTGGGGGAGGGTTTAAACTAAAATAGCAGAGGGTTGGGAACCTGTGAAGGGAGACAGAGGAAAGGGAAACAAGGATAGAAGCAAAGGACAGGAAGGAGAAAAGCAAAAGTGGAAGGCAGAGAAATCAAGGGTGTAAATGAAACCGGGCCACAGTAAATAATAATTCTAAAAGGACTAAGAGTGTTATAAAAACAAGCCTGAAGGCTTTGTGTCTTAATGTGAGGAGCATTCGTAATAAGGTGGATGAATTAGCTGCGCAAATAGATGTAAATGGATATGATAAAATTGGGATTACGGAGACATGGCTCCAGGGTGACCAAGGCTGGGAATTCAACATCCAGGGGTATTCAATATTCAGGAAGGACAGGCAAAAAGGAAAAGGAGGTGGGGTAGCATAGCTGGTTAAAGAGGAGATTAACACTATAATAAGGAAAGATATTAGCTCTGACGATGTGGAATCTGTATGAATAGAGCTGAGAAATACCAAGAGCCAGAAAACGTTAGTGGGAGTTGTATACAGACCCCCAAACAGTGATGCTGAGGTTGGGAATGGCATTAAACAGGAAATTAGAGATGCGTGCAATAAGGGCACAGCAGTTATTATGGGTGACGTTAATCTACATATAGATTGGGCTAACCAAATTAGTAACAATACTGTGGAGGAGCAATTCCTAGAGTGTATACAGGATGGTTTCCTGAACCAATATGTCGAGGAACCAACTAGAGATCAGGCCATCTTAGACTGGGTATTATGAAATGAGAAAGGATTTGTCATGAATCTTATCATGACTCATGAAGTAACACTGGGCGGCCAGCTGGTGGCGCCCTCCAAGGCGTGGGCCCTGCTTGCTCAGGATGTTTCTGTAACCAGGAACTCGTGATTTAACTGGAAATCTCATAGTTTTGAAACAGTTGATTAAAGCCTTGTTTTATACTCAAACCAAGTGCTCAGTAGTCTTTTTACATCAGGATTAATTAGCAATGTTGTTGTGCGAGGCCCCTTGGGGAGGAGCGATCATAATATGACAGAATTCTTCATTAAGATGGAGAGTGAAGTAGTTGACTCAGAGACTAGGGTCCTGAATTTAAATAAAGGAAACTACGATGGTATGAGGCGCGAGTTGGCTAGGATGGATTGGGGAACGTTACTTAAAGGGTTGACGGTGGATAGGCAATGGCAAACATTTAAAGATCGCATGGATGAACAACAGAATTTGTTCATCCCTTTTTGGCATAAAAATAAAACAAAAAAGGTGACTCAACTGTGGCTAACAAGGGAAATTAGGGATAGCATAAGATCCAAGGAGAGGACATATAAATTGGCCAGAAAAAGCAGCAAACCTGAGGATTGGGAGCAGTTTAGGATTCAGCAAAGGAGGGCAAAGGGATTAATTAAGAGGAGGAAAATAGAATTAAAAAAAAATTTTTTTTTAATTCATTGATGGGATGTGGGCATCACTGGCTAGGCCTGCATTTAGTGCCCATCCCTAATTGCCCTTGAGAAGATGGTGGTGAGCCGCCTTCTTGAACCGCTGCAGTCCATATGGTGTAGGTACACCCACAATGCTGTTAGGAAGGGGGTTCCAGGATTTTGGCCCAGCGACAGTGAAGGAACGGCGATACAGGTCCAAGTCAGAATGGTGTGTGGCTTGGAGGGGAACTTGTAGGTGGTGATGTTCCCATGCGTCTGCTGCCCTTGCCCTTCTAAGTGGTAGAGGTCGCGGGTTTGGAAGGTACTGTTGAAGGAGCTTTGGCGAGTTGCTGCAGTGCATCTTGTAGATGGTACACACTGCAGCCACAGTGCGCCAGTGGTGGAGGGAGTGAATGTTGAAGGTGGTGGATGGAGTGCCAATCAAGCGGGCTGCTTTATCCTGAATGGTGTCGAGCTTCTTGAGTGTTGTTGGAGCTGCACTCATCCAGGCAAGTGGAGAGTATTCCATCACACTCCTGACTTGTGCCTTGTAGATGGTGGAAAGGCTTTGGGGAGTCAGGAGGTGAGACACTCGCTGCAGAATTCCCAGCCTCTGGCCTGCTCTTGTAGCCACAGTATTTATATGGCTGGTCCAGTTCAGTTTCTGATCAATGGTAACCCCCAGGATGTTGATAGTGGGGGATTCAGCAATGGTAATGCCATTGAATGTCAAGGGGAGATGGTTAGAGTCTCGCTTGTTGGAGATGGTCATTGCCTGGCACTTGTGTGGTGCGAATGTTACTTGCCACTTGTCAGCCCAAGTCTGAATGTTGTCCAGGTCTTGCTGCATATGGACACAGACTGCGTCAGTATCTGACGAGTCTTGAATGGTGCTGAACAGTGTGCAATCATCAGCGAACATCCCCACTTCTGACCTTATGATGGAGGGAAGGTCATTGATGAAACAGCTGAAGATGGTTGGGCCTAGAACACTACCCTGAGGAACTCCTGCAGTGATGTCATGTGATTGAGATGAATGACCTCCAACAACCACAGCCAACTTCCTTTGTGCTAGGTATGATTCCAACCAATGGAGAGTTTTCCCCTTGATTCCCATTGACTTCAGTTTTGCTAGGGCTCCTTGATGCCACACTCGATCAAATGCTGCCTTGATGTCAAGGGCAGTCACTCTCACCTCACCTCTTGAGTTCAGTTCTTTTGTCCATGTTTGGACCAAGGCTGTAATGAGGCCAGGAGCTGAGTGGCCCTGGCGGAACCCAAACTGGGCGTCAGTTAGCAGGTTATTGCTGAGTAAGTGCCGCTTGATAGCACTGTCGACGACACCTTCCATCACTTTGCTGATGATTGAGAGTAGACTGATGGGACGGTAATTTGCCGGGTCGGATTTGTCCTGCTTTTTGTAGACAGGACATACTTGGGCAATTTTCCACATTGCCGGGTAGATGCCAGTGTTGTAGCTGTACTGGAACAGCTTGGCTAGGGGCGCAGCTAGTTCTGGAGCACAAGTCTTCAGTACTATTGCCGGAATGTTGTCAGGGCCCATAGCCTTTGCAGTATCCAGTGCCTTCAGCCGTTTCTTGACATCACGTGGAGTGAATTGAATGGGCTGAAGACTGGCATCTGTGATGCTGGGGACCTCAGGAGGAGGCCGAGATGGATCATCCACTCGGCACTTCTGGCTGAAGATAGTTGCAAATGCTTCAGCCTTGTCTTTTGCACTCACGTGCTGGACTCCACCATCATTGAGGATGGGGATATTTTTGGAGCCTCCTCCTCCTGTTAACTGTTTAATTGTCCACCACCACTCATGACTGGATGTGGCAGGACTGCAGACCTTTGATTTAATCCGATGGTTGTGAGATCGCTTAGCTCTGTCTATCGCATTTTGTTTCCGTTGTTTGGCATGCAAGTAGTCCTCTGTTGTAGCCTCACCAGGTTGACACCTCATTTTTTGGTATACCTGGTGCTGTTCCCGGCATGCTCTCCTGCACTCTTCGTTAAACCAGGGTTGATCTCCCGGCTTGATGGTAATGGTAGAGTGAGGGATATGCCGGGCCATGAGGTTACAGATTGTGGTTGAATACAATTCTGCTGCAGCTGATGGCCCACAGCGCCTCATGGATGCCCAGTTTTGAGTTGCCAGATCTGTTCGAAATCTGTCCCATTTAGCACGGTGGTAGTGCCACACAACACGGTGGAGGGTATCCTCAACATGAAGACGGGACTTCGTCTCCACAAGGACTGTGCGGTGGTCACTTCCACCAATGCTGTCATGGACAGATGCATGTGCAACAGGTAGATTGGTGAGGACGAGATCAAGTATGTTTTTCCCTTTTGTTGGTTCCCTCACCATCTGTCGCAGACCCAGTCTGGCAGCTATGTCCTTTAGGACTCGGCCAGCTCGGTCAGTTGTGGTGTACCGAGCCACTCTTGGTGATGGACATTGAAGTCCCCCACCCAGAGGGCATTTTGTGCCCTTGCTACTCTCAGTGCTTCTTCCAATTGGTGTTCGACATGAAGGAGTACTGATTCATCAGCTGAGGGAGGGCGGTAGGCGGTAATTAGCAGGAGGTTTCCTTGCCCATGTTTGACTTGATGCCATGAGTCAATGTTGAAGACTCCTACTCCCAACTGTATACCACGGTGCCACCACCTCTGGTGGGTCTGTCCTGCCGGTGGGACAGGACATACCCAGGGATGGTGATGGTGGTGTCTGGGACACTGGTTGTAAGGTATGATTCGGTAATTATGACTATGTCAGGCTGTTGCTTGACTAGTCTGTGGGACAGCTCTCCCAATTTTGGCACAAGCCCCCAGATGTTGGTAAGGAGGACTTTGCAGGGTCGACAGGGCTGGGTTTGCCGTTGTCATTGTCGTTTCCGGTGCCGAGTGGTCCGTCCGGTTTTATTCTTATTGTTTTTCGTAGCGGTTGTTTACAACTGAGTGGCTTGCTAGGCCATTTCAGAGGGCATTAAGAGTCAACCACATTGCTGTGGGTCTGGAGTCACATGTAGGCCAGACCCGGTTAGGTCGGCAGATTTCCTTCCCTAAAGGACATTAGTGAACCAGATGGGTTTTTGCAACAATCGACAATGGTATCATGGTCGCCATTTCTAAGAATAACATTTAATTCCAGAATTAAATTGAATTGAATTTAAGTTCCACCAACTGCCGTGGTGGGATTTGAACCCATATCCTCAGAACATTTGACTCAGCCTTCGGCTTACTAATCTCGTGACATAACCACTACGCCACCGCCTCCCTAAGCTTGCAGGAAACATAAAAACTGACTGTAAAAGCTTCTATAGATAGGTGAAGATAAAGCGATTGGTGAAGTCAAGCATAGGTCCCTTGCAGTCAGAATCAGGGGAGTTTATAATGGCGAACAAAGAAATGGCGGACCAATTAAATACATACTTTGGTTCTGTCTTCACAAAGGAGGACACAAATAACCTTCCAGAGATGTCAGGGAACATAGGGTCTAATGAGACGGAGGAATTGAATGAAATCAGTATTTGTAGGGAAATGGTGTTAGGGAAATTGACTGGATTGAAGGCCGATAAATCCCCAGGGCCTGATAATCTACATCCAAGGGTACTTAAGGAAGTGGCCCTAGAAATAGTAGATGCATTGCTGGTCATCTTCCAAAATTCAATGGACTCTGGAATAGTTCCCATGGATTGGAGGGTAGCTAATGTAACCCCACTATTTAAAAAAGGTGGTAGAGAGAAAACGTGGAATTATAGACCGGTAAGCCTGCCATCAGTAGTGGGGACAATGCTGGAGTCCATTATAAAAGATGTAATAGCAGAGCACTTGGAAAACAGTGACAAGATTGGACAAAGTCAACATGGATTTACAAGAGGTAAATCATGCTTGACTAATCTACTGGAATTTTTTGAGGATGTAACTGGTAGAATAGATAAGGGAGAACCAGTGGATGTGGTGTATTTGGACTTTCAGAAGGCTTTCGATAAGGTCCCGCATAAGAGATTGGTGTCCAAAGTTAAAGCACATGGGATTGGGAGTAAGGTACTGACTTGGTAGAGAACTCGTTGGCAGACAGGAAGCAAAGAGTTGGAATAAACGGGTCTTTTTCCGAGTGGCAGGCAGTGACTAGTGGGGTGCCGCAGGGTTCGGTTCTAGGACCCCAGCTATTCACAATATATATTAATGATCTAGACGAGGGAACTAGATGTAATATCTCCAAGTTTGCAGATGACACAAAGCTGGGTGGGCTTGTGTGCTGTGAGGAGGATGCAGAGAAACACCAGTATGATTTGGACAGGTTGGGTGATTGGGTAGATGCATGGCAGATGCAGTATAATGTGGATAAATGCAAAGTTATCCACTTTGAAGGCAAAAACAGGAAGACAGATTATTATCTGAACGGCAATAGATTGGGAAAAGGGGAAGTGCAACGAGACCTGGATGTTCTCGTGCACCAGTCGCTGAAGGTAAGCATGCAGGTGCAGCAGGCGGTTAAGAAGGCAAATGGCATGTTGGCCTTCATAGCGAGAGGATTCGAGTACAGGAGCAAGGATGCCTTGCTGCAGTTGTACAGGGCCTTGGTGAGACCACACCTTGAGTATTGTGTGCAGTTTTGGTCACCTTACCTGAGGAAGGATGTTCTTGCCATGGAGGGAGTGCAGCGAAGATTCACCAGACTGATACCTGGGATGGCAGGAATGACGTAAGAAGTGAGATTTGGTCGATTAGGCTTATATTCACTAGAGTTTAGAAGAATGAGAGGGCATCTCATTGAAACTTATAAAATTCTAACAGGACTAGACAGACTAGATGCAGGAAGGATGTTCCCGATGGCGGGGAGTCCAGAACCAGGGGTCACAGTCTAAGGATAAGGGGTAAGCCACTTAGGACTGAGATGAGGAGGAATTTCTTCACCCAGAAAATGGTGAACCTGTGGAATTCTCTACCACAGAAGGCAGTTGAGGCCAACTTATTAAATATATTCAAGAAGGAGTTAAATATATTTCTTAAGGCTAAAGGGATCAAGGGATATGGGGAGAAAGCAAGGACAGGGCACTGAAGTTGGATTATCAGCCATAATCTCATTGAATGGCAGAACAGGCTCGAGGGGCCGAATGGCCTACTCCTGCTCCTATCTTCTATGTTTCTATGACTTTGGCAGCATCTTTTTCCTTTGTGAAGACAAAAGTACTCGTTTAGTACCTCAGCCATGCCCTCTGCCTCCATGCATATGTCTGCCTTTTGGTCCCTAATCTGCCCCACCCCTCCTCTTACTACCCGTTTATTATTTCTATATGCCTATAGAAGACTTTTGAATTCCCTTTTATGTTAGCTGCCAATCTATTTTAATTTTCTCTCTTTGCCCCACTTATTTTCTTTTTCACTTCCCCTCTGAACTTTTTATATTCAGCCTGATTCTCATTTATATTCTCAACCTGACATCTGTCATATGTGCTCTTTTTCTGCTTTATCTTACACTCTATCTCTTTTGTCATCCAGGGAGCTCTGGCTTTGGTTGCCCTCCCTTTCCCCCTCGTGGGAATGTACCTCAACTATACACCTTATTGAATGCCTTCTGAAAATCCAAATATATATATCCACTGGTTCCCCTTATCTATCCTACTAGTTACACCCTCAAAAAAATTGTGAAACATTGTCATAAAATCGTGTTGACTCACCCTAACCATATTGTGATTTTCCAAGTGCCCTGTTGTACGTTCTTGATAAAGGATTCTAGCCATCTGGCAATCAATTACACCCATTGTATTGGGAAGTCTCTGTTCCCAGGTGCTCAGTAGCTGTGACCACAGGATGATTAAAACAGACAGAGATGGAGACAGTCAATCAAGTTTTAAAAGAAAGCTGTAACAGCAAGCTTTGGCCAGGCTCAGAAGTTTAGCATGCAGGAGGATAATTAAGATCTGGTTTGTTTAACACAAGTAAGGTGGCCTACTGATGTGGGGAAGCATAGCATGTTCATTATTTTATTTATTATGTGAAGGCAATTTGTACTGTTTAAACTCAGTTAATCTGATCATAACTGTTGTGCTGTATATTCACTTGCTTTGAAATAAAACAGCTTAACAGTTCATATCTGCCATTGTCTTACCAAGTGTGCCTTTGAAAAGTATGGAGATACATGAGGGGACATACACAAATATCCAGTCCAGATCACAAGTCCACTCTACACCCCTGGGCTGCGTTGTTGTAATCTTAGATATTGAGAAGTACCTGTAAATGTAAGATGCTCAGATTGCTTACAGGAGTGACTAACACCACTGTACCTGAGGCGAGACCTGAATGCACAACACACGTATAAGCTCACCTCTCAGTCACTAAAAATGGTAGTAGTTACTTGTCCTGCAATACCAGATTTTGAAATCATAGCAGGGGCAAAGCATTGCTGGTTTGTTTCCCCCTGTCATCTGTGCTTCTCTTTGAAATATCTCTTTCTGGCCTCGGCCTATATTCAATTGGTTGTGCATCTCTGTGCTGTAGTCTATGATCAGAAGTCAGTCCTGTAGGCAGTGCTCACTGTTGCCAATCCAATTCTAGAAATCCAGTTTTCTTTCTTGTTAGTAAGCAGCAATGTAACAATTACAATAGTTAATCTTTTGTCTTTAATTTCTTCTGTGGTTCAGGTATTTCCAATTCTATTTGTGGTTTCTAGATCCTGGCTTTTCTTCCACATCCTCCAACTCTAGCTCCAGCTCCAAACTTTTCCTCTTCATGACTTCCAGGTCCTGCACCTGACTTTTCCTCTCTCCACAGCCCTCCAGGTCTTAACAGTCAATTTTTTCCCAAACCTCCCCTAATTCCCAAGATCTCCTTCTAGGCTTCCTCTAATTCCCAGGCTCTTTTCGGTTCATACACCAGTTTCCTCCAGTCCTGAATTCTCCTCTCAGCCACCTCAAAGTCCTGAGTTTTAGCCTGGCCTCCTCCAAGTCCCAAATTTGCTTCCTGGCTGTCCCCCTGGACTAAAGTCTTTTTCCTGCCTCCTCTCCGTTCTGATCTCTCCTTCTGGTCTTCTTTTTGTCCCAATCTACTCCCCAGTGCTCATCTAGGTAACAACTTCACCCCAGATCTCCTCCAGGTCCCAAGCTTTCCACCACCTCTACACTTCTCCAGGTCAAGAGCTCTCGCTATTGTTGTGTATGTACCTTTAAGAGAATAACTGGTCTCAGACTGCAGTACCGGCAGTGACCACCCCTGTATAAAAGGCGCTAGAGAGCCTCTGTTGTTTCGTTTCGTTATTGACTTCCACCAGTAAAGATCTGTTTGTTTTCTCTCCTGCTAGTCCGTGTCTCAATCATTCACGGACTGAACACTGGCGACGAGTAAGAAACGTACTTACCTGCAACTCGACAGCAGCTCCGACGACGTTGTTGAAGGTCGGAGCCAGAAGAAAGAAAAAAAAAGAGTCCATTGAAACTCGAGAAACGGGCGTCGACCGTCAATCATCGGGTTCAAAACTTGCAGGAGAGATTGTCCAGAGCCAGGCTGGGTTCCTCGGTCCATGGTTTTCCAGCTAATCGGGCTGGAGGCAGGTAGTGCTCTGATCCTTCCTGGGCTGCGGCGGGCTGAAGCTCGATCGGGTGGCCTTTCAACGGGGCCAGGCAGCGAGTCGGGAAGCAAAGAGAGAGAGAGAGGGTGGAGCATACAGGGCGCGGCCGGTGTTTCGAAGCCGGGCAGCGTTCGGACCTAAGAAGAGGGAGGGAAGTGTCCCAGAGGGTCCGCTCCACGATGGGAAAATAATAAAAGAAAAAGAATCAATATTTAACGCGCAGGAAACCGTGGAAAGCAGCGCTAACAACAGCGGGGAAGAAGACAAAGCGCGGGAGGCGCCATTTTGTTAAATCGGGGAAGAAAGCAAAGCGTGGGAGGCGCCATTTTAGATTTGCAAGATGCCGAAGACTGGCTGTATCACTGCTTTTGATAATACATTAGAGGACTGGACCATGTATGTGGAAAGAGTCGAGGTATATTTCGAGGCAAACGAAATAGCGGAGCGGAAAAAGGCATCGATATTGCTAAACTTAATGGGTGCTAGAACGTACGGCCTATTGCGGGATCTGATTACTCCAGCCAAACCGAAGGCGAAGAGTTTTAACGAAATTGTTGCTGTTCTACAGGAACACTTAAACACTGCACCGCTGTTGATAGCAGAAAGATTTAAATTCCACAGGGGAACTCAGCACAAAGATGAGAGCAATGCTGAGTATCTTACGGAACTACGCAAGCTATCAAAGCACTGCCAGTTCGGAGCAGGACTGGCAGATACCCTACGGGACAAATTTGTCTGTGGACTCCTGAGTGAAGGAACACAGAAGAAGTTACTTGCAGAAAAAGAGCTGACGCTAGATAAGGCTTTCAGCGTGGCAGTATCGTATGAAGCAGCAGCCAGGGGAGCTGCAGAAATTCAACAAAAACCACAGGAATACGGCACCCACGAAATGACATGGGGATTTGCAAAATGTTATCGCTGCGGCAGAACTAACCATGACCAGAAGGACTGCTGGTCCAAAGACAAAATATGCAGACAATGCGGGAAGATTGGACACATTGCACGAGTTTGTAGGTCTGGGAAGAAGTCCAGCGACAACAAAAAGGCTACTAAGGAACCGTACAAGAAAGTACAAAAGATGACGGACAGTAGTTCCGAAGACCAGATGAGCGATAGTGAATCCGAGAACAGGAGATTAAGCGGTCTCAAACTTCACAATGTAATCGCAAAAGAGGATCACCGAACCATTTGGGTCACCCTCACGATAGCAGGGTCGCAAGTTAAAATGGAATTGGATACAGGATCAGCGCTAACCGTCATGAATCGACGAGACTACGAGCGGCTATTTTCACACATACCCTTGAGAGAGACATCCATCGTCTTGACGACGTATACAGGGCAAAAAGTATACCTCAGAGGAAAAATAAGGGTGCCTGTCGAATACAATGGCAAGAAAATACGAAAATTGTATCTCTACATACTGCCAAATGGTGGACCACCGTTATTGGGACAGGAATGGATCAGGAAGATAAACTTAGATTGGCATTCCATTCATGCAATGACGGTGGACGGTAAAAAAGATGAAGACGTCACTCCTGGACGATTGTCAACAATCTTAGCTAACGCCAAAGAGGTATTTCAACAAGAACTGGGCACGCTTAAAGGCGTAACCGCCTCGATAAAAATAGAAGGGAATGCAGTTCCCAAGTTTTTCAAAGCGAGACCGTTACCATATGCAATTCGCCCAGCCGTCGAGGCAGAGCTGGAGAATCTGGAGAAGGCGGGCGTGTTGTCTAAGGTCGACTGGAGCGAGTGGGCGACACCCATCGTTCCTGTCATGAAGAAAACGTTAAGCAATAAGGCCGGAGAGCCAAGGAAGATTCGCATCTGTGGGGATTTCAAGGTGACGGTGAACCCTGTCCTTCGCACAGTACAATATCCTCTTCCAAGGATAGAAGACATCTTCGCCTCACTGTCTGGAGGAAAGCGTTTTGCAAAAATTGACCGAGCACAAGCACATTTGCAGATGGAGGTTGAAGAATCCTCTAGGAAGTATCTCACGATAAACACTCACAAAGGTCTTTACCAGTATCATCGATTGGTATTCGGAGTAGCATCGGCTCCGGCGATATGGCAAAGAGCGATGGAACAAGTCCTGCAAGGGATTCCGGGGACTCAGTGTTACTTGGACGACATCCTTGTAACAGGTGAAGATGACAGTGAACACCTTAACAACCTAGAACAGGTGCTCACTAGACTACGGGAACATGGGCTGCGAGCCAACCGCCCCAAGTGCGAATTTTTTAAGAAACAGATATTGTATTGTGGCCACGTGATTGATGAAGAGGGGTTACATAAGTCCCCTGACAAAATTGAAGCGGTTGTTAAGGCCCCAGCGCCTGAAAATGTGTTGCAACTGAGGTCATTCCTCGGGTTGGTGAATTACTATCATAAGTTTTTGCCGAATTTGTCGACAATTCTGCACCCACTGAACGCCCTGCTACGAATGGGGGTAGCATGGAAATGGAGCGATGATTGTAAGCGTGCTTTTCGGAAGAGTAAGGACTTAATCACTTCAAAGGAAGTGTTGGCTCACTACAACCCAGCACTGCCAATCAGGCTGGCGTGTGATGCGTCTCCCTACGGCATTGGGGCGGTACTGTCACATAAATTCCTTGATGGTTTGGAGAGGCCGATAGCTTTTGCGTCACGCTCGTTAACTTCTGCCGAGCGTAACTACGCCCAGATTGACAGAGAGGCCCTTAGCCTAGTGTGGGGGGTGAAGAAGTTCAATCACTATCTGCATGGTCAAACATTTACTCTTCTAACCGATCATCAACCTCTTGTCTCCATTTTCAACCCTCAGAAGGGCGTACCGATAATGACAGCACAACGGCTGCAGAGATGGTCCCTTTTCGTAGGGGCACACCAATATGACATCGAGTACAAAGGAACTAAACAGCATGGAAATGCTGATGGATTGTCACGTCTACTGTTGCCGACGGTGGAAGAAGAAGACCTTGCAGTGGATCCAATGGAGTTATTCCACTCGACCATAGTCGAATGTCTTCCCGTGACGAATGCAAACATAGAAAAGGAAACACGGAATGACCCGACACTATCATGGGTCTATGATTTAACGGTGAAGGGATGGCCAGCACATGGCGAACCACTGCTGCCAGCATTCTCGCCGAGAAGAGAACAGCTGTCAGTGTGCAGAGGAACCTTGATGTGTGGATCCAGAGTAGTAATTCCACCTAAGTTGACCGATAGAGTGCTCAATGAACTTCATGAGGGTCATCTGGGTGGGGTAAAAATGAAGAGCTTAGCCAGAGCGTTTGTGTGGTGGCTGGGAATCGATAGAGAAATCGAAGAGACGACCAAGAGCTGTGCAGGATGCCAGAAGGTCCAAAACGCCCCACCACAAGCTCCTCTGCATCCATGGGAGTGGCCCTCATCTCCATGGCAAAGGGTGCACATTGATTTTGCTGGTCCCTTCATGGACTTGATGTTTTTAATTGCGGTGGATGCACATTCAAAGTGGCCAGAGGTAATAAAAATGTCCTCAACCACCACGGAAAAAACTATCACAGTTTTACGAACCATATTCGCCAGGAATGGGCTGCCTGAACAGACTTGCTCTGACAATGGACCACAGTTTGTGTCTGAAGAGTTCCGGAGGTTCTTAAAGAACAATGGTGTTAAGCATTACACATCTGCCCCATATCATCCAGCCACTAATGGATTGGCCGAGAGGTTTGTCCAAACATTCAAGAAGGCTATCAAGGCAATGTGTAATGAAGATATACCCTTACAACACAAGGTGGACAACTTCTTGTTTGCCTACCGGAATGCGACACATGCGGTTACCAACCAAACTCCAGCCATGATGTTCTTTAATCGAAGACTACGATGCCGCTTGGATTTGGTTAAGCCAAACGTCCGAAGAGATGTGGAGAACAGGCAGTTTCAGAATATAAATGAAAGGCCGACCAGGAGTTTTGAGATAGGTCAACCAATTTTGGCCCGGGACTACCGCACTGAGAAATGGCAGCCAGGAACGATTTGTACACGACAAGGACCTCTCATGTATACCGTGGACGTTGGGGAGAGCATTGTAAGACACCATGCTGACCAGATTCTAGAGTCACTGGAAAATGTCAACTCTACACCACGATCTGATACACCTGGCAATGAAATCGACGTTCCAATTGCAGCTACCGCAGAACCGGTAATATTGGAAGCAGATGAACCAAACAACGACATTGATTCCGACTCAACAGTGCCAGAAGAACCTGTTACCCCAAAGAGGCGTTATCCAGACAGAATCAGGAAGCCTCCTCAAAGACTGAACTTATAATTGCTTAAACTTAACCACTGTATCTAGTAACAGTAATTGTGATTGTAATTAGTTATCATTTAGTTGTTAAATGAATGTTATGTACTGTTTATCTAAAAGGGGAGGAATTGTTGTGTATGTACCTTTAAGAGAATAACTGGTCTCAGACTGCAGTACCGGCAGTGACCACCCCTGTATAAAAGGCGCTAGAGAGCCTCTGTTGTTTAGTTTCGTTATTGACTTCCACCAGTAAAGATCTGTTTGTTTTCTCTCCTGCTAGTCCGTGTCTCAATCATTCACGGACTTAACAGCTATGCTACTACACGTCTCCAGGTCAAGAGCTCTCGCTACGGTACTACACTTCTCCAGGTCAAGAGCTCTCGCTATGGTACTATTAAATATATTCATTCAAGTTTGTCAGTGAAGGCGTAGTGCCTCATTATTCAAATAATTCAACATTCTGAAGCACTATATAAAACTAGTGTGCCATGTTGGCAGAAGGCAGTGTAGAGTTAAATTAACAGAGAAAGAATGCAAAATATCCAGCATAGAGTATTTCACAGTACTAATACATGCATAAACTCATATCTAGTTCAAAGTATGATCATGATAAACTGTGTCAAAACATATATAATCTGATTAAAAACATTAGTCCTGAAATTTCATGAGAGTTCCAGCAGTCGCCCATCCTTACTTTGGCTGGAGACTGGTGGAATCCACAGGGAAATGATGTAAATAGCATTTACACTTACAGCAGGAACTAATATAGGCTCAGTAGAATATCAGGGCCTTTATGTCACCCTTTAGTTGTGCAATTATCAGCACAGTTGACACATGGACAAAGCTCTGTGGAGTACAAGCTGTTGAGGTAAAATGTAGTTGCCTGCTAGCAGGAACATGCAAGTTTTTTCAATTAGTTTCCATTTGCAACAATTGTGATGAGAATTATTCTGAACAAGTGGTCCTGGAAAGAAAAGTACCCAATCAAGGTGTGAACGATTGTCAGTAGCTGTCTCGGCATATCTTCACTGGGCTCAATTGGTTTGTAAGGATATAAGAACATGAGAAAAGGCCATTCCAACTCCACCCAAAGTCCATACATCAGAGATTTACCCCCTCTTCCTTGCATCACCACGAAAGTTTCCTTACTTAAAAAAAAAGTTCCTTCCCTGACCTCCTCTGAAAAGAACCCAAGCAGTTCTGTGCATATGCCTATAACCCTCATTCCCTCTTCGACAGATAGTGATTAAAATTATAGGTGCAACAACTAACAAAATGATGGTAGGGACACCAAAGGCACACCCTATCCCCATTCCTTCACTCACTACACTCAAGCCAATTGTCTTTCTAGACAGTAAATTTGAACAAATAATCTGATTTAGTGGTTCTTAACACTGTTTTGGGATGGACCTCACCAAAAACTCTCAGCCTCTGATGCTCCTCCAGCGAAGAATACATGTAGTGATACGTCTGCAACAAATGCCATACTGTTCTTTATTGTTTTGCTCTTTCCTCCCATTTTTGTCGCTCTATTTCTGTTTCTCTCTCACTGTCCTCTTCCATTTATCTGCATTTCTCTCCTTCCCTCCTGTGTTTGTCTTTCCTTTCATGCACTTCTGTATCTCACTCTCATGTCTCTTTCCCTGCTTTTATTTCTCCTCTCTTTCACTTATGTCACTCTCTCTTCCCTTACTTTCATCTGCCCGTCCTTTCATCTCTCTGACTTCTATTTCTCTCATTTACCTTTCACTTTCCTTTTATTCCTCTTTCTTACCTCTTTTCCTTTTTGCTTTTCCAACTATTTCTTTCCCCTTTACATTATAAAGCATTATATCCTCACACTGAGGACACTCTCCATCGTGTCGTGTGGCACTAGCACTGTGCTAAATGGGATAGATTCAGAACAGATCTAGCAGCTCAAAACTGGGCATCCATGAGGTGCTGTGGGCCATCAGCAGCAGCAGAATTGTATTCCACCACAATCTGTAACCTCATGGCCCGGCATATCCCTCACTCTACCATTACCATCAAGCCAGGGGATCAACTCTGGTTCAATGAGGAGTGCAGAAGAGAATGCCAGGAGGAGCACCAGGCGTACTTAAAAATGAGGTGCCAACCTGGGGAAGCTGCAACACATGTATGCTAAACAGAGAAAGCAGAATGCTATAGACATGGCTAAGCGATCCCACAATCAACGGATCAGATAAAAGCTCTGCAGTCCTGCCACATCCAGCCGTGAATGGTCGTGGACCATTAAACAACTAACTGGAGGAGGGGGCTCCATGAATATCCCCATCCTCAATGATGGTGGAGCCCAGCACGCGAGTGCAAAAGACAAGGCTGAAGCGTTTGCAACCATCTTCAGCCAGAAGTGCCGAGTGGATGATCCATATCGGCCTCCTCCTCCTGAGGTCCCCACCATCACAGAATCCAGTCTTCAGCCAATTCGATTCACTCCACGTGATATTAAGAAATAGCTGAATGCACTGGATGCAACAAAAGCTATGGGCCCTGACAGCATCCCGGCTGTCGTGCTGAAGACCTGTGCTCCAGAACTAGCCACCCCTCTAGCCAAGCTGTT
This sequence comes from Somniosus microcephalus, assembly GCF_052327205.1. Taxonomy (NCBI): domain Eukaryota; kingdom Metazoa; phylum Chordata; class Chondrichthyes; order Squaliformes; family Somniosidae; genus Somniosus; species Somniosus microcephalus. The sequence continues at coordinate 112,471,043 of NC_140998.1, read as the reverse complement.
CCAGTACAGCTACAACACTGGCATCTACCCGACAATGCAGAAAATTACCCAGGTATGTCCTGTCCACAAAAAGCAGGATAAATCCAATCTGGCCAATTACCATCCCATCAGTCTACTCTCAATTATCAGCAAAGTGATGGAAGGTGTCATCAACAGTGCTATCGAGCGGCACTTACTCACCAGTAACCTGCTCATTGATGCTCAGTTTCGGTTCCGCAGGACCACTCGGCTCCAGACCTCATTACAGCTGTAAGGGGTTTCGATCGTCGAGGTCTCTCTCTCTCTCGCTCTAGAGGCCTCTCTCTCTTGCACAGTAATTTACCGAGTGGTTCGACCCACTCACCCCTTAGGTTCCATACACTGGACTTTGAGGCAGGAACTACAATGCAGAGAATACTCTATAGACCAAGTTTAATGAAACAAAATGAAATTTTATTGCATAAAGGAAAAATTGAAAGTAAGCCAATAAGGTACATGGGAGGGAAAAACAAATCATAATACAGTACTAACCAATATATATACAGGCATATCATACTTTACAATGGTCACCATGAATTGGGGAAAACACACGGAACATCGAGGGGCAACAACTCATTGTTAACTATCCCCTAAAATGCCCACCCCCTAAACCTAGCTAGATGAGATTATGAGGGGCCAGAAACAAGCTCACCAATCCAAAACTTCGGTTGGGTTGGGGTTCTTTACTTGGTGCTCTCTCTCGGGCCTGCCGTTGTCACGTGGTCGTTGGGCTGTAGGCACAGCGGGCTGCCCAAGCTAATGGCATCTCAGCCACCTTAATTCAGCAGGACTCGCCGTCCATCGTTTCGCCCACCGGCTGTCTTCTCGGTGCTCCTTCATACAACGATGGTGGTCACAGTCTCGATTTCTCCGTGCTCCTGCACATGACGCTGGTGGCTACCCGTTCTGCAAGGTGTTTCGTTTTCTTCCTCTTCGTCAACTGTCTTCTCGTCTCGTCAACGGCCCAGGGTTTTTTTGTCGATGATCTCCCAACAACTACCCCGGGTCTCATCTTCTTCTTCCGAGTCCGAAAAGGCCTTCTTCGGACCCCCGAGCAATCTCTCGAAAATGATCTGCACTGGTCTCTCCCGATGCTGATGCTCCTCAATGGCTACTGAAACCCGATGATCTCCGATCCAAATTTTTTCAACGTTACCCCAGGACTCCAGTTATGCCTTTCATGGAGGCCCTTATCTCCCGCCATATCAAGGTTAGTCTTTGTTTAACTTTTGGCGGGCTTGTAGCACAGCGGGGTAGTCTTTGTGTTTAAAGTACCTTTGGGATGGCCGGTAGCTGCCATCTCTGGTCTGGAATAACCTTGTATTGTCTTTAATGGGTCTTGATGTTTCTCCTTTGAATATGAAGCTGTTTCCCTTTGTCTGGGTAAACATTTAGATGGCCTTTATCTACAGGCCGATCTGATCAGATCTGCATCCAATCTATATGTATGGGGTTCTGTCTGGTTTTGTTTTCTCCGAAACTGTGTTCCAGAACTTACTGTGGGCTGAATCCACAAAAGCTGTCTGTGGACTGCAGGAACCATTTTAAAATGTCCCAAAAAGCTGGTCACAGGGTCTGGCAGCCATTTTGTGTGCCCCTTTTCCTTGGCTTCTTTTAAAACAGTCTTTTAAAATTAAGGCCTTTGCTGCTAATAGACCCTTATAGGACAATGTTCAACTTTGCGAATTCTACAGTCCTCCTGATGATACTATAACTTGCTTGAAGTATCATAATTCTGGGTGAGCAAAATTTTCTGACTCTCCATAATCAAACCATCCCCTGTATTTACCTATCTATGACCCCACGACACATGCTTTTCCCATTTCAGAGAACACACAGTGTACATTAAGCATCTATAGATGGCAATACATTGGAATTAAAATCTGACACACATATTTCCAGGTGTGGAGGGGGGCCTAATACCCCTACACCACCTGGTTCATACATATTATCTTTTATTAATAACAACGCACATAATAAACTTCAATAAAATAATAAAGAAAGAAAAATACACACAAAATCACACATGAATACTATCAAAAATAGAGGACAGAGGGAAACTCTAACTCTATACATAGCAGCAAAATTTAAACGGGTGTCTCCTCGTCTACCCGCACATAATGCTCCCTCCATTCTCCTCTGTTCTCATACTTCTGGAAACGTTTGTCCCTCTTACAATGTACAAAGAGTAAATAAATCACAATAAAAATCTGACATACCACGAGGATTTGGGAGGCTATCCTAATCCATGAAGGGACTTCTATAATAGTGAACAGGTCCCACCACTGTGGGGTCACTATATCTAATATGTCTGCCCCTATTTCTAATGCCTTCTGCTCCAGCGTGTAAAAATGTTTCTGTGAAACGGCAATGGCTTTTAGCATCTTGGTGAGGTGTTCAGGGAGAGGGGGAATGATGTAGCCAAAATGTGCAACGAATCGTTGGAGATCGGTGAAATTTTCCTTGACAGTGAGGTGAACAGTGGAAGGTTCAGGAATAGGGACAATTCGCTCTTGGGCCACTTGAACTTCTGCCTTGGGTTTGAAACAGAAACTGCTGTCACTGACCGGACACCAGCCATGCTGTCCATGTTGGTAGTGGGGCACTGCAGTGGTGACACAGTATGTCCCACCTCCTATATGTGCCACCTGTGGGGGCACATGGCTTTGTGCCATTGCCTCCATGGTGCAATTTATAGGCTTCGCGCCAGCAGTTCTGAACCCACACTGTGGTTTCGAATAGTCATTCAAGTGCTGGGGACACAGGATGATGTGTGCTCCCCGGCTCCGGCACCCCGAGAGGTCAGTACCCGTCATTGCATGCTCCCATCGAATGACGTAAGGTGGGGCCGCTGTGTAGCGAATGTGTGCACCCCCTTGAATGACTCCAATTATCTCCACCTTGTATACCTGGGCGGGTTTAGCTGTCTTTCCCATAACCGGCATTTTTACCACTATACCCATAATGGCCTTTATCTACAGGCCGGTCTGATCAGATCTGCATCCAATCTATATGTATGGGGTTCTGTCTGGTTTCGTTTTCTCCGAAACTGTGTTCCAGAACTTACTGTGGGCTGAATCCACAAAAGTTGTCTGTGGACTGCAGGAACCATTTTAAAATGTCCCAAAAGCTGGTCACGGGGTCTGGCGGCCATTTTGTGTGCCCCTTTTCCTGGGCTTCTTTTAAAACAGTCTTTTAAAATTAAGGCCTTTGCTGCCAATAGACCCTTATAGGACAATGTTCAATTTTGCGAATTCTACACAGCTTTGGGCCAAACATGGACAAAAGAACTGAATTCCAGAGGTGAAGTGAGAGTGACTGCCCTTGATATCAAGGCAGCATTTGACCGAGTGTGGCATCAAAGAGCCCCAGTAAAATTGAAGTCAATGGGAATCAGGGGGAAAGCTCTCCACTGGCTGGAGTCATACCTAGCACAAAGGAAGATGGTTTTGGTTGTTGGAGATCAATCATCTCAGCCCCAGGACATCATTACAGGAGTTCTTCAGGGCACTGTCCTAGGTCAAGCCATCTTCAGCTGCTTCATCAATGACTTTTCCTCCATTATAAGGTCAGAAGGGGGGATGTTCACTGTGGTGATTGCATTCGCAACTCCTCAGATAATGAAGCAGTCCATGCACGAATGCAGCAAGACCTGGACAACATTCAGGATTGCGCTAATAAGTGACAAGTAACATTCGCGGCACACAAGTGCCAGGCAATGACTATCTCCAACAAGCAAGAGTCTAACCACCACCCCTTGACATTTGGGGACATTACCATTGCCGAATTCCCCACCATCAACATCGTGGGAGTAACCATTAACCAGAAACTTAACTGGACCAGCCACATAAATACTGTGGCAACAAGAGCAGGTCAGTGGCTGGGTATTCTGCGGCGAGTGTCTCACCTCCTTACTCCCAAAAGCCTTTCCACCATCTACAAGGCACAAGTCAGGAGTGTGATGGAATACTTTCCACTTGCCTGGATGAGTGCAACTCCAACAATGTTCAAGAAGCTCGACACCATCCAGGACAAAGCAGCCCGCTTGATTGGCACCTTAGCCACCGCCTTAAACATTCACTCCCTCCATCACTGGCGAACTGTGGCTGCAGTGTGTACCATCTACAAGATGCACTGCAGCAACTCACCAAGGTTTCTTCGGCAGCACCTTCCAAACCCGCGACCGCTACCACCTAGAAGGACAAGGACAGCAGGCGTATGAACATAAGAACATAAGAAATAGGAGCAGGAGTAGGCCAATCGGCCCCTCAAGCCTGCTCCGCCATTCAATAAGATCATGGCTGATCTGATCCTAACCGCCAATCCACTATCACAGAACTATCTCCTGAATCTAACAGAATTAGACACACGAAATAGGAGCAGGATCAGGCTACACGGCCCCTGGGCCCGCTCCGCTACCCACAGGGCCATGACCGATCCGAACCTAGACTCATGTCCAAATTCCTGCCCGCTCCGAATAACCCTTAATCCCCTTTACTTCTAGGAAACTGTCTATTTCTGTTTTAAATTTATGTAATGATGTAGCTTCTACAGCTTTTTGGGGCAGCATATTCCATGGACCTACCACCCTCTGAGTGAAGTAGTTCCTCCTCATCTCAGTTTTGAAAGAGCAGCCCCTTATTCTAAGACTATGTCCCCTCGTTCCAGTTTCACCCATCATCGGGAACATCCTCCCCGCAGTCACCCGATCCAACCCCTTCACAATCTTATATGTTTCAATAAGATCGCCTCTCATTCTTCTGAACTCCAATGAGTAGAGTCCCAATCTACTCAACCTCTCCTCATATGTCCATCCCCTCATCCCCGGGATTAACCGAGTGAACCTTCTTTGTACTGACTCGAGAGCAAGTATGTCCTTTCTTAAGTATGAACACCAAAACTGTACGCAGTATTCCAGGTGCGGTCTCACCAATACCTTGTACAACTGAAGCAATACCTCCCTATTTTTATATTCTATCCCCCTAGCAATGAAAGCCAACATTCCATTGGCCTTCTTAATCACTTGCGGCACCTGCATACTAACCTTTTGAGTTTCGTGCACCAGGACCCCCAGATCCCTTTGTACTTCAGTACTTTCCAGGAACACCATCACCTGCAAGTTCCCCTCCAAGTCACACACCATCCTGACTTGGAAATATATCGCCGTTCCTTCATCGTCACTGGGTCAAAATCCTGGAACTCCCTCCCTAACAGCGCTGTGGGAGTACCTTTATCACACAGACTGCAGCGGTTCAAGAAGGCGGCTCACCACCATCTTCTCAAGAGTAACTAGGGATAGGCAATAAATGCTGGCCTTGCCAGAGACGCCCACAACTCATGAATGAATAAAAAAAAGTGTCATGTGGGAGACTGGAGAGTAGCATGGGGAATAAGAGGGAGTCAGACTCTAAATAGAACCAGAGAGCGGGGCTGCTGAAATAAAAATTGATAAGTCGGCTTGTGCTAAATGTAAGCCAGGACAGTCCCATATGTCCTCAGTGGCAATATGGGACTTATATGCCACTGATCATTTTAATTGATTTGGCATACATAATCTCTGTGATAAAACATGGCATATATAAAATAAAACACCAGTGCTGACAACAGTCATTGGTTTTCTTCTTCACACGGAATAGTTACTTTTCAGACTGAGTGCAGAGTAGCACTACAAATATTGCCCAATTGTAAGTGTAATTTAATTTACAACATGCTTTCAGAGATGGTGCTTATTTTGATTTATCCAACTCATCATTTGGATGATGACAAACATCTCCCAGTATTGTTCTGGAGGACCCTTTGGGTGTTTTTTAAGGTGTTATTTTTACTGGTTTTAGTTTTCCGGCTCCCTCTCTACTGCTATCTGGAGGTGTTCACTTACTTGTGAGGATTGCCTTCTGCAACCAGGCTTTATATATTATTTATTCATGGGCCCAACGATAAAGCAGAGGGGCACTTCAATATGTCATCCTTCAGAATGGTAAGATATAGATTTGTACACCAGATTCCCCACACATTTAGTTTGTGATCTCAGCTGAGCTATTGAGTGCAGACAAATTGGCCTGAAATACTCACATACCCACAGAAGCCAATTACAGACAACAATACAGACAGGCCATCCATATGCCTTTCTGACTGGGGAATGGCATGTGATCCAGGGTAAACTAAAGAAGAAGAGGATATTTCTAACAAAATTAGTTTGAGCAGGTCTCATCTGGCCACACAATTAGTATTCATTTTACAACAAGAAAAATACTTCCTTTTGTCTTCTGTCAATGACAAGCAAATATCTCATTTTTATTATTTGTTCTCAGGATGTGGGCAACACTGGTAAAGCCTCTTGTTTGCCCATACATAGTTACCCTGCGAAGGTGATGATGGGCCTTCTTGTCAAAATGTTGCAGCCATCGAGGAGCACTGGTGTTGGAAAGAGGCACAAGCAAAAGCCAGGCATGGAAACGAGATGGGAGACTCTAACAGGGTCCACTTAATTTCCCTCCAGGTTTTTGAGAGCCCAAACACAAGGCAGTCAGAAGAGGTTGCCAATAGATCCTGCATCTGGCCCTCTCAGATCAGAAAATCTGCGGGGCAAGGCGTCGAGGCAAGGGAAGCCCTAAAAAAGGTAAGTGAGACTTCTCTTCAGCCTCTCTGGAGATCTGCAGTTCTGGCAGCCTTCAGGCTGCTGTTTTTTTGGACCACAAGCTGTAGGCACCAAAGCCCGCAGCCATTCCCACTGCTGCAGGTCTTCCACCTACAGCTGTGGCCTTTTTTCGCCCCTGTTTCTAGATGCAGAATCCTGCCAGGAGGCAGCCCTGAGCCTTGGCATATTGGAGACAACTTTGGGAGCTGAACCTGGAAATACAGTGTGCTTCACTTGCCTGGAGCCCAGGCAGAAGAAAGGAGAGTAAAATCGGCCTCCAATAGTTTCTGGCTTATGTTGTACAGGTAGACTATCCTTTATCCGAAAACCTCGGGACCAGCCGTGTTTCGGTTTTAGGAAAATTTCGGATTTCGGAAGGTGCGCGAAAACACTTCGGTTTTCAGAGTAATTCGGTTTGCGGGAGTGCAGATAAAGGATGCACTATCCCTTATCCGAAAGGGTGGGGGTCGGCGGGGGGTCGGGGTCGGCGGGGGGGTCGGGGGTGGGGGTCGGTGGGGGGTCGTGGTCGGGGGGTGTCGGGGGTGGGGGTCGGCAAGGGTGGGGGTCGGCGGTGGGTCGGCGGGGGTCGTGGTCGTGCGCACGACTTACGCTGAGCGAAAACACTTCGGTTTTCAGATTAATTCGGTTTTCGGGAGTGCGGATAAAGGATACACTATCCCTTATCCGAAAGGGTGGGGGGGTCGGCGGACCTTATGAATACCTGAGTGGGATAAATAACGACTATAAATACTGTAGTTACAGGGATAAATACTGTAGTACAGTTTATTTGTAAGGAAAACATTCAGTAAAACTTCAAACATGTACAGGTACAAACTAAGCTAAATACCTGTACATAAACATGCAATAAAGGTACATTACATCTGGCTTGAGGATCTTGGAGCAGAGGGTACATCAGTGTTGTCATCATTGTCATCAGGTTGGAGTTGGACATCTGAAGATGGGCCAGGAACAGGATTCTCAAGTGATGAAGCAGCATTACATCTGGCTTGAGGATCTTGGAGAAGAGGGTACATCAGTGTTGTCACCATTGTCATCAGGTTAGAGTTGGACATCTGAAGATGGGCCAGGAACAGGATTCTCAAGTGATGAAGCAGCACTACGACAGACGGCCTTTTTAAAGACTTCTTCCAGTGTCACCTGTCTCATTAACATTGGTTTCTGTCTAAGCAGTCTCTCTTTAATTGAGTAAACTTGCATAATCTCTTGCTCACTGATAAATGCACGTTTTTCAAGGCCAGCAATTAAGTGATCACACATTGTCACCATATCGTCTATGGGGATTTTGTCACCTGTGTTCACAATGTCATCATCATCATCACTACTATCCTCATGCTTGTCTTTATTTAACACCATTTCAGCAATTTCCCCATCACTCAACGAATGCACAACAGGTGCATCATTGTCAATGTTCAGCACTTCTTCGATGTCAGCTTCCTCTAACGTATTTACACTTTCGGATGATAAACCTTTGGTGTAAGTGAGGAGGTTTGATATCATCATCCTCTCCTGACTGACAGGAAATCCTTCAAACTCATCATCTGCAGGTCCATCTTCATGAAACATCGTTGAAGGCCAAAGTCTGTGCCAAGCATTTGTTAATGTTGGTTTGTCAACATCGTTCCAAGCATTAGCAACTGCATAAATGGCATCCTTAACATTGAATCCTTTCAGGAAGCTTTGGATTCCTTCGCCTCTGTTGATTGCATCAAGCATAGAGTTCAAAAAAACGTCTTTATACTTGCTCTTCATGGAGCGTAAAATTCCTTGGTCACAAGGCTGTATTAAAGATGTCACATTAGGGGGAAAGTTAATGCCGAAAACATAACTTTTCACAAGAAGTTCAGGAGGGGGATGTGCGGAGCAGTTGTCCAGGAACAATAACATTTTGCAGTTTTCTTCCAGTCCAACTTGCCTGCAATGAGCTCGTGTCGCTGGTACGAAGTGGTTATTGAACCAGTGAGAAAATATTCCTCTGGTTACCCATGCTTTCCTGCTCGCATAACAATGCACAGGTAAATTGCATACACCTTTCAAACATCTTGGATGTTGGCTTTTTCCAATCACTACCAACTTTAACTTGTGTGTGCCTGCAGCATTGGCACACCCAAGAACAGTCAACCTGTCCTTAGCATCCTTAAAACCTGCTGGTGCACTCTCATCAGCCGTTGCTAATGTTTTTCTAGGAACGTAGCGCCAGAACAGAGCTGTTTCATCAGCATTGTAAATTTGTTCAGGGCCGAGGTTTTCATCAGATGTTATTTTTGCAAACTCATCTATGTAATTTTCAGCTGCTTCATGATCAGCAGAAGCTTTTTCACCACAGATTTTCAGATATTTTATACCATGACGCTTCTTAAATTTATGCAGCCAACCTTCTGAATATTCACACTCAACTTCAATGTTCAGTTCTTCATGGTATATTCTAGCTTGCTTCATGACCATCAAACCAGTCAGTGGCACACGTTCACCTCTGCGTTGTCGAATCCACTCAATCAGCACACGGTCAAGATCTTCATTTTTTGCCCTATGCAATGTTTTCCTACTTTTCATTAGTTTATGGTCATCACAGTCAGTGTAAAATTTCAACAACTTGTCTTTCTGTTTCTTTAAGTCATATACGGTGGTAGTTCCCACACCATATTCTTCAGTAAGATGTCGCACAGACACACCACGATCAAGCTTCTGCAATAACTCCACTTTCTGCGATATCGATAATGAGTGATGCTTCCTTCTCTGCTTCTCACTGTTACCCATTGGGGTATCTGCAGCTCTTTTTAGCATTTTCACAAATTGTTAAAAGCCAGCAAATATCTAAGAGAGCAGCAAATATCTAAGAGAGCTGCAAATATGTAAGAGAGCAGCAAATATCTAAGAGAGCTGCAAATATGTAAGCGAGCAGCAAATATCACACAGAGCAGCATAACACCTGCGTGGGTCAAGCATCGGCAGCGTCGGGTCATGCTTTGCGCCACTTTCGGCTTTCAGAGGTTTTCTGGTTTTGGATGTGCGGATAAAGGCTGGTACACTATCTCTTATCCGAAATGGGGCGGGGGTGGGGGTCGGCGGGGGTGGGGTTCGGCGGGGGGGTCGGGGGTCGGTGGGGTCGGGGGTCGGTGGGGGTCGGGGTCGGCGGGGGTCGGGTTCGGCCGGGGGGTCGGGGGTGGGGGTCGGCGGGGGTCGGGGTCGTGCGCACGACTTACGCTGAGCGATTTCGGTTTTCAGAAGTCATGCTTTGCGCCACTTTCAGCTTTCAGAGGTTTTCTGGTTTCGGATGTGCGGATAAAGGCTGGTACACTTACACTGAGCGATATCGGTTTTCAGAAGTGCGGAAAAATGCTACACTATCCCTTATCCGGCTAGGCCAGTAAGTCGTGCGCCACTCTGGTTATGTCGTGCGCACGACTTACGCTGACCGAAAAAACCTTCGGTTTTTAGAGGGTTTCGGTTTTCGGAAGCCCGGATAAAGGGTAGTCTACCTGTATTGGTATTTTATACAAAAACATCTCTGTTACATCACAGACTTCTGAACTTTTCATCACTAGACAGCAGGGGAAGGGAAGGCAGTAACAGGACTAACCAACAATAAATCATGGCATGCTCTGTAAATGTTCAGTAGTTTTAGGAGGGACGCATCCTTGCCTGCATTCTGGAGCCTAATTGAAAAGGGAGGGGCTTGCTGAGATTGACATGGACTGCAGCCAGTCAGAAGCAACCAAGACATTTGAGAAAATAAATGGACAAGAAAGTTCAAACCAATAATCCAAACTCCAGCTAAATACTCCAAGCTGAGTCTCAGGCTCCCAACATAGAAAGTGCTTTCCAGGGAATTACAACATAACTGTCTGAATAGGGAATAGCATTTTATTCAATATTATTTATTTTTAAGGGGTCCTTAAGGGGTATAAATGATACTTTTACTGGTATGTTTTCAGCTTGGGGTGAAATTCAAGATGCCAGCTCAGTTTTGGAATAAATTGATTGGTCGCTTCATGCTGGTTTGGGATCAGTAGCTTGGATTTTTCACCTCCACCGGATGAGGGTTGGGGCAGGGCTTCAACCTTTGCCCCAACCCTGCCATGATCCCATTCAAAGCCATCCCTGCAAAGGTATCTATGCAGGAATGGTTCCCAGTTTGATCCCTGCTACAAAATGAGCTCCCCACTGTTGAAGAAGAATCTGCAGAGATGCTGAAGCGGGGTACCCTCTTGAACACCATGAAGAGGACAGAGCCCATTTAAATGAGGCAGAATCACCCCAAAGATTTGGCAATACTTTTTAATGAAGGCCTTCGGGCTTCAAGGGTTGAGTGATTGGGGCCTTTATGGAAGAAGAGATGGTCACTACTCGGCCCTCTCCCACCAACCAGGCCTTGCGCTGCTCCCCCACAGTATATCACCGCTCATCACCTGGCAGTCCCTGGGGTCAGCAGTAGCAGTGGCAGAAGGGAAGGAAATGGGGTAGATTTCCAGGCCCTGGATCCCCACCGTTATCTACATGTAGTGGCCCACACAAAGGATAGCTTGCTGCCTTCCCTGCTGGGCTGGGGGGAGCAAAATCTCGGTGCGGTGGGAACGTGGCAATAGGCCTCCCTGTCAAATTTTCAGCCACTATTGCATCTGATTTTGTGCGGTGTAGCAGAAGAAAATCTTGCCAAGTATGTCTTGCTATTTAGTTTGGGATTGGTAGTCTTCAAAAAGAATGTGAGTGATTTTCTCTTACTTCCTCATTCCTCATGAATACTTAGCAAATTAATTTAATTATTTTCATTTGTTCATATTTAGTCAATTGAATATCTGATGAGTGATTTAACAGACAAGTCCTCTGAAATCTGAACCCCTGAAGTGTGACATAGAAACATAGAAAAATAGGAGCAGGAGTAGGCCATTCGGTCCTTCGAGCCTGCTCCGCCATTCAATATGATCATGGCCGATCCTCTATTTCAATAGCTTATTCCCGCTCTCTCCCCATATCCCTTTATGCCTTTTAGAAACATAGAAGATAGGAGCAGGAGTAGGCCATTCGGCCCCTCGAGCCTGCTCCGCCATTCAATGAGATCATGGCTGATCATCCAAATTCAGTACCCCATTCCTGCCTTCTCCCCATATCCCTTGATCCCTTTAGCCTTAAGAAATATATCCAACTCCTTCTTGAATATATTTAATGAATTGGCCTCCACTGCCTTCTGTGGTAGAGAATTCCACAGGTTCACCACTCTCTGGGTGAAGAAATTCCTCCTCATCTCAGTCCTAAATGGCTTACCCCTTATCCTTAGACTATGACCCCTAGTTCTGGAATCCCCGGCCATCGGGAACATCCTTCCTGCATCTAGTCTGTCCAGGCCTGACAGAATTTTATAGGTTTCGATGAGATCCCCTCTCAATCTTCTAAACTCCAGTGAGTACAAGCCCAATCGACCCAATCTCTCCTCGTACGTCATTCCTGCCATCCCAGGAATTAGCCTGGTGAATCTTCGCTGCACTCCTTCCATGGCAAGTACATCCTTCCTCAGATAAGGCGACCAAAACTGCACACAGTACTCAAGGTGCGGTCTCACCAAGGCCCTGTACAACTGCAGCAAGACATCCTTGTTCCTGTACTCGAACCCTCTTGCTACGAAGGCCAACATACCATTTGCTTTCTTAAACGCCTGCTGCACCTGCATGCTTACCTTCAGTGACTGGTGCACAAGAACACCCAGGTCTCTTTGCACTTCCCCTTCTCCCAATCTATTGCCATTCAAATAATAATCTGCCTTCCTGTTTTTGCCACCAAAGTGGATAACCTCACATTTATCCACATTATAGTGCATTTGCCATGTTTCTGCCCAATCACCCAACCTGTCCAAATCGTACTGGAGTTTCACAACATCCTCCTCACAGCATACCCTCCCACCCAGCTTTGTGTCGTCTGCAAATTTGGAGATATTACATCTAGTTCCCTTGTCTAGATCATTAATATATAGTGTGAACAGCTGGGGTCCTAGGACCGATCCCTGCGGTACCCCAATAGTCACTGCCTGCCACTCGGAAAATGACCTGTGTATTCCAACTCTTTGCTTTCTATCTGCCAACCAGTTCTCTATCCAAGTCAATACCTTGCCCCCAATCCCATGTGCCTTAATTTTACAAGCTAATCTCTTATGCGGGACCTTATCGAAAGCCTTCTGAAAGTCCAAATACACCACATCCACTGGTTCTCCCTTATCTATTTTACCAGTTACATCCTCAAAAAATTCCAGTAGATTAGTCAAGCACGATTTACCTTTTGTAAATCCATGTTGACTTTGTCCGATCCTGTCACTGCTTTCCAAGTGCTCTGCTATTACATCTTTTATAATGGACTCTAGCATTTTCTCCACTACCGATGTCAGGCAAGAATTCCCTGCTTTTTCTCTACCACCTTTTTTGAATAGTGGGGTAACATTAGCTACCCTCCAATCCATGGGTACTGTTCCAGAATCTATGGAGTTCTGGAAGATGACCAGCAATGCATCTACTATCTCCAGGGCCACTTCCTTAAGTACCCTAGGATGTAGATTATCAGGCCCTGGGGATTTATCGGCCTTCAATCCCGTCAACTTCCCCAACACCATTTCCCTACATATACTGATTTCTTTCAGTTCCTACCTTTCATCAGACCCGATGTTCACCGACATCTCTGGGAGGTTATTTGTGTCCTCCTTTGTGAAGACAGAACCAAAATATGTATTTAATTGGTCTGCCATTTCTTTGTTCCCCATTATAAATTCCCCTGATTCTGACTGCAAGGGACCTACGCTTGACTTCACCAATCTTTTTCTCTTCACATATCTATAAAAGCTTTTACAATCAGTTTTTATGTTCCCTGCAAGCTTACTTTCATAATCTATTTTCCCCCTCTTAATTAATCCCTTTGTCCTCCTTTGTTGAATCCTAAACTGCTCCCAGTCCTCAGGTTTGCTGCTTTTTTTGGCCAATTTATATGCCCTCTCTTTGGATCTTATGTTATCCCTAATTTCCCTTGTTAGCCACGGTTGAGTCACCTTTTTTGATTTATTTTTATGCCAAACTGGGATAAACAAATTCTGTAGTTCATCCATGTGATCTTTGAATGTTTGCCATTGCCTATGCACTGTCAACCCTTTGAGTGACATTACCCAATCAATCCTACCCAACTCGTGTCTCATACCATCATAGTTCCCTTTATTTAAATTCAGGACATTAGTCTCTGAGTCAACTACTTCCCTCTCCATCTTAATGAAGAATTTGATCATATTATGATCCCTCTGACCCAAGGGGCCTCACACAACAAGATTGCTAATTAATCCCTTCTCATTGCATAATACCCAGTCTAAGATGGCCTGATCCCTAGTTGGTTCCTCGACATATTGGTCCAGGAAACCATCCCGTATACACTCCAGGAATTCCTCCTCCACAGTATTGTTACTAATTTGGTTAGCCCAATCTATATGTAGATTAAAGTCACCCATGATGACTGCTGTGCCCTTATTGCACGCTTCTCTAATTTCCCTTTTAATGCCATCCCCAACCTCTGCATTACTGTTTGGGGGTCTATACACCACTCCCACTAATGTTTTCTGCCCTTTGGTATTTCTCAGTTCTACCCATACAGATTCCACATCATCAGAGCTAATATCTTTCCTTACAATTGTGTTAATCCCATCTTTAACCAGCAATGCTACCCCACCTCCTTTTCCTTTTTGCCTATCTTTCCTGAATATTGAATACCCCTGAATGTTGAGTTCCCAGCCTTGGTCCCACTGGAGCCATGTTTCCGTAATTCCAATCATATCATATTCATTTACCTCTATTTGCGCTGCTAATTCATCCACCTTATTACGAATGCTCCTTGTATTAAGACACAAAGCCTTCAGGCTTGTTTATTAACGCTCTTAGACCTTTTAGAATTATTATTTACTGTGGCCATGTTTGTTTTAAACCCTTGATTTCTCCGATTGCCACCTTTGTTATTCTCCTTCCTGTCTTTTGCTTCTATCCTTGTTTCCCTTTCCTTTGTCTCCCTGCTCAGGTTCCCACCCCCTGCCATTTTAGTTTAAACCCTCCCCCACAGCACTAGCAAACACTCCCCCAAGGACATCGGTCCCGGTCCTGCCCAGGTGCAGACCGTCCGGTTTGAACTGGTCCCACCTCCCCCAGAACTGGTTCCAATGTCCCAGGAATTTGAATCCCTCCCCCTTGCACCATTCCTCTAGCCACATATTCATTTGAAGTATCCTTCTATTTCTACTCTGACTAGCACGTGGCACTGGTAGCAATCCTGAGATTACTACCTTTGAGGTCCTATTTTTTAATTTACCTCCTAACTCCCTATATTCAGCTTTTAGGACCTCATCCCATTCTTTACCTATATCGTTGGTGCCTATATGCACCACAACAACTGGCTGCTCACCCTCCCTTTCCAAAATTTTCTGCAGCCGCTCCGAGACATCCTTGACCCTTGCACCAGGGAGGCAACACACCATCCTGGAGTCTCGTTTGCTGCTGCAGAAACGCCTATCTATTCCCCTTATAATAGAGTCCCCTATCACTATAGCTCTCCCAGTCCTTTTCCTCCCGTTCTGTGCAGCAGAACCACCCCTGGTGCCAGGAAGTTGGCTGCTGCTGCCTTCCCCTGGTAAGCCATCCCCCCCATCAGTATCCAAAGCGGTATATCTGTTTGAGAGGGGGATGGCCACAGGGGACCTCTGCACTACCTGCCTGCGCCTACTACTCTGCCTGTTGGTCACCCACTCCCTCTCTGCCTGTGCCAACTTTACCTGCGGTGTGACCAACTGATCAAACGTGCTATTCACGATGTCCTCAGCATCGCGAATGGTCCAGTATGTATCCAATCGCTGCTCCAGCACTGTAATGCGGTCTGCCAGTAGCTGCAGCTGGACACACTTCCTGCACACATGGTTGTCAGGGACACAGGAAGTGTCCCTGAGTTCCCACATAGCGCAGGAGGAGCATACCACGGCACCGAGCTGTCCTGCCATGACTTACCCTTTAATTAATAGCAATTAAATTAAACAAATGAATCCCACCAATTTCACTACAGTTAAATGATATATTTAAGTGCCCTGGTTTACAAACTGTCCCCGCTACACCACAGAGACCTTAAAAACTATAAACCACAGAGTTAAAGTTTTTAAAAAAGAGAAATACTCCAACCAAACACTTACCTGTTTTGTGGTGACATCACACCTCGAATACTTTTTACTTCTCTCCTTCCCTGAGATTGGAGATTGGTAAACCTACCTGAGCTTCTGGGGCCTTTTGTAGTCACTCCGCCGCTCCGAGATTCCTCCCGCCGCTGACGCACTGAGGCCTACCTGAGCCTCTAAGGCCTTTTGTAGTCGCTCTGCCGCTCCGAGATTCCTCCCGCCACCGCCGCTGACGCACTGAGGCCTACCTGAGCCTCTATGGCCTTTTGTAGTCACTCCGCCGCTCCGAGATTCCTCCCGCTGACGCATTGAGGGCTACCTGAGCCTCTGGGGCCTTTTGTAGTCGCTCCACCGCTCCGAGATTCCTCCGCCACCGCTGCTGACGTGTGTGTAGAAATCTATCTATCTCCTTCTTAAATATATTCAGTGACTTGGCCTCCACAGCCTTCTGTGGTAGAGAATTCCATAGGTTCACCACCCTCTGAATGAAGAAATTCATCCTGACATCCTGAAGCTTGACACTTCCGGGTGTGACACCTTTGCAAAGCATGATGTGACAGATGAACAATGGGCACAAATGTTTAAATACCGATAGATAGGGATGAAATATTATTTATATACTACAGAATTTTCTTACACCACACAGCAACAGAATTTCTTCGACTCCTCTTTCTTATAACTTTTATATAGAGAAACATGAATTGCAAAAATGATAATTTCACCTATTCCATGCTCCTGGAAGGGAGTTGCACTTGAATGACACAGGGGTTGAAACTAGAACTACAATACTCTAGAGCAATTTTCCAACCTGCACTCCCTATGTGTGGGATCAGCAATTTTTACCTTATAAAGGAATTAAAGACTTGTGAGATGGTTATGAACATAACAGTAGGAAGATGTGTTAAGCTTTCTCATTCTTCATAAAGAGGATTATCCTGATTATATTGCTGTTATTTTTGTTAAATGAGGCACGTTAAGTCTCTGGAAGGATATTTCCATATTTTATATCCACTATAGTCTTTTGCTATTGATGGACGATCATTAGTATGCCAAATTAAAAATTCAAAATGTTGTCCTTCCTTTGACAAGATGAAAAGTGAATTCTCATTTCAATCTTAATCCTTTCCCCTAATCCTTTACTGTGTTCATGTACAGAAGAGAATCTTTTAAAAGATAACTTGCCACATGTGATCTGTCCCTTCATTTCAACTTGATCTATGAGTCAGTGGGGGGGATTAACAACCACATTTAACTTTTGTAATTGTTTAACTCTCAGTTTGAGACCATTTTTCAGTTTTGGAATTTACATCATTATCCTATTCCTCTCCGATCTCCAACTTTTATGATCTATCCTCTTTCATCTAACTACCCTAATATGAAGGTCACAGTGTCTTCTAAAAGGGATGAATAAAAATGCAAACCCAAAATAAGAGCTAAACCAAAACCAGGCTTTATTAACTTTTGGAAAACTTGAATTTATTTTTCCTTAGGGATAAATTGACACTCAATCCTCACTTTTCAGGAGGTGGAATTAAGAATTTTATTAACCTGGATTTTTATTTGTGGGACCATTCATTTTCATCCTCTAACTTCAGTGCAGTACTGACAGAGTTCTGCACTGTTGGAAGTCACGTCTTTTGGCTGAGACGTTAAACTGAGACTATTTTTGAGAATGCCATCGTGGGATGTAATTGATATCGTGGCATTATTCAAAGAAGAGCAAGGGAGTTCTCCTGGTATCCTGGCCAACATTTATCTTCAACCAACCAACCAACATTGCTAAAAAAAACAGATTATCTGATCAGTTACTTCATTGCTGTTTGGGGGACTTTGCTGTGCACAATTTGGCTGCCATACCTTTCATTAATGTGCTGTTCTATTCATGTTTGCCACATCCAAATCCTTTCTCCTTGTTGTGTTATGAATGCTTCAAGAGGTTGCATTAATGTGCATGAGGGCCAAGGACGCACTTCATACTTTACCTCCAGGTTTTCTTTCCCTCGTTGCCTGACATGTTTGCTCCTCCCTGAAAGCCTCACATTGTGTAAAATTCTTTGGTTCATGCACTTATCATCACCCTATTCTGGCCTGCACACTGACACCTGGTTTGGACTGAATTTCATGGCAACCGTGTCTGCATTCTACCGAAAGGGGAAGATTGCATATAACAAGAGGAAGAGATTAGTCCCAAGGGTTACCCTGACCTCAGGCCTCATTTCATGAGGAAGAATAGGGAAGCTGAGAGGAGAAGGAGAAGTCAGTGAGTAGATACCAGTTGTAGATTTGTTATGACTTTGCTCCTGTGCAACTAATTTTCTTCTCCTCATCCCGTCATTTATCATCTTCCTACCAAGCACCAGCCAGAAACATACACCTGAATGGCATTAAAGAGTAAGTCAGAGGGGAGTACACTGGATGATGCAGAGACCAAGCGATCAGGAGGAGCTAGGAGTGGAAGATAAGGAAGAAAACGTCCTTGGCCATAGGGTCAGGAAATATCTGCCCATAGATGAATAACCTGAGGACCCAGATCTCAGGGGCCCTACTTTTAAAAGGAGGATGCTTGCAAAGCATCAAATATATGTGCATGCACTGGTGCCCATCTCCCAGCATGTGCTGCAGTTGAGAGCTCAATTGGAGGTGTCCACTGCCTGCATCTGTGACGCGAATATGGATAGGTTTGCAGCACTGCAGTCCACTCTGAAATATGTAGCAGCTCCAGGCCTACCTGCAGTGAGCATCATCACCACGGAGGTCCTAAGGGCAGTCTGTGCTTCTGACATGGATGCACAGATTTTTTTTTTTATTCATTGATGGGATGTGGGCGTCGCTGGCTGGCTAGGCCTGCATTTAGTGCCCATCCCTAATTGCCCTTGAGAAGATGGTGGTGAGCCGCCTTCTTGAACTGCTGCAGGTGAACATATGGTGTAGGTACACCCACAATGCTGTTAGGAAGGGAGTTCCAGGATTTTGGCCCAGCGACAGTGAAGGAACGGCGATACAGGTCCAAGTCAGGATGGTGTGTGGCTTGGAGGGGAACTTGTAGGTGGTGATGTTCCCATGTGTCTGCTGCCCTTGTCCTTCTAAGTGGTAGAGGTCGCGGGTTTGGAAGGTGCTGTTGAAGGAGCTTTGGCGAGTTGCTGCAGTGCATCTTGTAGATGGTACACACTGCAGCCACAGTGCGCCGGTGGTGGAGGGAGTGAATGTTGAAGGTGGATGGAGTGCCAATCAAGTGGGCTGCTTTATCCTGAATGGTATCGAGCTTCTTGAGTGTTGTTGGAGCTGCACTCATCCAGGCAAGTGGAGAGTATTCCATCACACTCCTGACTTGTGCCTTATAGATGGTGGAAAGGCTTTGGTGAGTCAGGAGGTGAGACACTCACCGCAGAATTCCCAGCCTCTGGCCTGCTCTTGTAGCCACAGTATTTATATGGCTGGTCCAGTTCAGTTTCTGATCAATGGTAACCCCCAGATTGCTGCCATTGATATTAGATGCCAGATTGGAAAGGGATCTGCCTTAGCCTCTATAGTGGGGCTAGACTATGGAGCAGTATCCCTCAGAGCATCAATGATCTAATTGGTACTATTTTGCTGTCTTGATGATCAGTGTCCATGCAAAGCTAATTGCCAGGAGCATGGCAAGAAAGTGCACAATTAAGGCTGCTACTTGTCAGGATAGCAGCATATCCATAGCCTTCTGCCAGCCCCCTTAGATACCTCTACATATGATAGAAAAGAGGCAAGTCAAAGCTTCCAATGCAGAAGTCACAGAATCACAGAATCACAGAAACCCCACAGTGCAGATAGAGGCCATTTCGGCCCATCGAGCCTGCACCGACACATATCCCACCCGATCCCCGTAACCCCTACACCAACACATATCCCACCCTATCCCCGTAACCCCATGTATTTAATCCCCCTAACACTAAGGGTCAATTTATCATAGCCAATCAACCTAACCCGCACATCTTTGGACTGTGGGAGGAAACCGGAGCACCCGGAGGAAACCCACGCAAACACGGGGAGAATGTGCAAACTCCACACAGACAGTCACCCGAGGCCAGATTTGAACCCGGGTCCCTGGCGCTGTGAGGCAACAGTGCTAACCACTATGTCAAAGAGAAACGGCCTGCAGCTGGACCATCAGGATGAAGCTACCAAGAGGTTCATTTGGAGAGGTAATAGCCATGCTTCTCACATACTCCTGCCATTTAGCTGGGATTTAGGAGGAGCATGAGATTAGATTTGAGAGATGTACCATCACACATTGGTGCCAAGGGCAGTAAAAGTCATTGGGAATATACACAGCCTGAATGTAAATAAACTAATGTTACACTAAAGTCCTTCAGCAGGCAAACATTGTTTCTAGCAAGGTTTGGAAGTTGCTTGGATGAGGTACCATGACCAGGAACTGTGTGAGTTGACGTGCACAAAGAAGGGGCTACAGAAGAGGCCTCTTCTGTGGTGAAAGATAAAAGATATAGAAAGGACCGTTTATGCATGGGCAGATGTGGTTGTCAAACAAAGAGCTACACAAATGTGCAGCTATCATCTTCTTCATGATGCTGATCCTGATTTGCTCGACCCCCCCTGCTGCTCTTTGGTGCCTTCATTGCTGGGCACACCAACACTATCCTGGAGACTTGAGCTGGACTAGCGCACAATCCTCCCCACCATCTCCAGGCTGACCCGAACACTTAAAGCATGCTTTCAAAATTCCAATTATGTGCTTGATGATGACTCTTGTGGCAGCTAGGAGCTCACTGTAGTGCTGCTCGGACGATGTTCTGAAAGTGAGGAAACAGAGAGGGTTAATGAGGGCAATGCGGGTGATGTGGTGTACATGGACTTCCAAAAGGCTTTTGATAAAGTGCCACATAATAGGCTTACATAAGAACATACGAAATAGGAGCAGGAGTAGGCCATACGGCCCCTCGGGCCTGCTCCGCCATTCAATAGGATCATGGCTGATCTGAATCTAGACTCATGTCCACTTCCCTGCCCTCTCCCCGCAACCCCTAATTCCCTTATCTGCTAGGAAAATGTCTATCTCCATTTAAAATTTATTTAATGTTGCAGCTTCCACAGCTCTCTGGGGTAGCAAGTTCCATAGATTTACTACCCTCTGAGTGAAGAAGTTTCTCCTCATCTCAGTTTTGAAAGGGCAGCCCCTTATTCTAAGATTATGCCCCCAATTCTAATCTCACCCATCAGTGGAAACATCCTCACTGCATCCACCCGATCAAGACCCTCACAATCTTATATGTTTCAATAAGATCGCCTCTCATTCTTCTGAACTCCAATGAGTAGAGTCCCAACCTACTCACCCTTTCCTCATACGTCAACCCCCTCATCTCTGGAATCAACCGAGTGAACCTTCTCTGAACCACCTCGAGAGCAAGTATATCTTTTCTTAAATATGGAAACCAAAACTGCACGCAGTATTCCAGGTGTGGCCTCATCAATACCCTGTATAACTGAAGCAAGACTTCCCTGTTTTTATATTCCATCCCCCTTGCAATAAAAGCCAAGATTCCATTGGCCTTCCTGATCACCTGCTGCACCTGCATACTAACTTTTTGTGTTTCATGCACCAGGACCCCCAGATCCCTTTGTACTATAGCACTTTGCAGTTTCTCTCCATTTAGATAATAACTTGCTCTTTGATTTTTTCTGCCAAAGTGCATAACCTCACACTTTCCAACATTATATTGCATCTGCCAAATTTCTGCCCACTCACTTAGCCTGTCTATGTCCTTTTGCAGGTTTTTTATGTCCTCCTCACTCACTGCTTTCCCTCCCATCTTTGTATCGTCGGCAAACTTGGATATGTTGCACTCGGTCCCTTCCTCCAAATCGTTAATATAGATTGTAAAGAGTTGGGGTCCCAGCACTGACCCCTGCGGAACACCACTAGTTACTGATTGCCAGCCCGAGAATGAACCATTTATCCCAACTCTTTGTTTTCTGTTAGATAGCCAATCTTCCACCCATGCCAGTATATTACCCCCAATCCCGTGATTTTTTATCTTGATCAGTAATCTTTTGTGTGGAACCTTGTCAAATGCCTTTTGGAAGTCCAAATACACTACATCCACTGGTTCCCCTTTATCCACCCTGTATGTTACATCCTCAAAGAATTCGAGCAAATTTGTCAAACATGGCTTCCCCTTCGTAAAACCATGCTGACTCTGTCCTATTAAATTAAGTTTATCCAAATGCTCTGTTACTGTATCATTAATAATGGACTCCAACATTTTGCCAACCACAGATGTTAGGCTAACTGGTCTATAGTTTCCAGCTTTTTGCCTACTTCCCTTCTTAAATACGGGTGTTACATTAGCAGTTTTCCAATCTGCCGGGACCTTTCCTGAGTCCAGGGAGTTCTGGAAAATGATCACCAATGCATCCACAATCCCTACCGCCACTTCTCTCAAGCCCCTAGGATGTAGGCCATCAGGTCCGGGGGATTTATCCGCCTTAAGTCCCATTATTTTACTGAGTACCATCTCCTTAGTGATTTTAATCATGTTTAGCTCCCCACCCCCCGCCCCCATTGCCCCCTGTTTGTCCAGTGTTGGGATATTTTTAGTGTCCTCTCCTGTAAAGACTGATACAAAATATTTGTTCAGCGTCTTTGCCATCTCCATGTTCCCCACCACTAGTTTCCCAGTCCCATCCTCTAAGGGACCAACGTTCACTTTAGCCACCCTTTTTCTTTTTATATAGCTGTAGAAACTCTTGCTATCTGTTTTTATATTTTTTGCTAGTTTACTTTCATAATCTATCTTCCCTTTCTTAATTAATCTTTTAGTTATTGTTTGCTGGCTTTTAAATGCTTCCCAATCTTCTATCCTCCCACTAGATTTAGCTAATTTATATGCCCTTGTTTTCAGTTGAATACTATCCTTTATTACTTTACTAAGCCACGGATGGCTGTCTTTTCTTTTACTCCCCTTTTTCCTCAGTGGAATATATTTATCTTGAAAGATGTGAAATATCTCCTTGAATGTAGACCACTGCTCTTGTACCGTCTTACACTTTAATCTGTTTTCCCAGTCCACTTTAGTCAATTCTACTCTCATACCTTCATAGTCTCCTTTATTTAAGCTTAGTACGCTGGTTTGAGATCCAACTCTCTCACCCTCAAACTGAATTTGGAATTCAACCATATTATGGTCACTTATTCCAAGGGGATCCTTTACTAGGACATTTTTATTAATCCTGTCTCATTACACAGGACCAGATCTAAGATTGCCTGCCCCCTGATTGGTTCAGTTACATACTGCTCAAGGAACCCATCCCTAATACACTCTATGAACTCTTCCTCAATGCTGCCATGCCCAATTTGATTAGTCCAGTCAATATGAAAGTTAAAATCCCCCATGATTATAGCTGTTCCCTTATTACAAGCCCCAACTATTTCCTGATTTATACTCCGACCAACAGAGTTGCAACTGTTAGGAGGCCTATAGACTATGCCCACTGGTGACTTTTTCCCCTTATTATTCCTTATCTCCACCCAAACTGTTTCACTATCCTGATCCTTTGACCCAATATCATTTCTGACTATTGCAGTGATTCCATCCTTGATTAACATAGCAACCCCACCTCCCTTTCCTTCCTGTCTGTCCTTCCTAATTGTCAAATACCCTTGTATGTTTAGTTCCCATTCATGATTATCTTGCAGCCATGTTTCCGTAATGGCCACCAGATCATACCCATGTGTAGTTATTTGCACCGTCAACTCATCAATTTTGTTACGAATGCTGCGTGCATTCAGATAAAGAACTTTCAAATATGTTTTCTGACAATTTATTCCTGCTTTTACCCCTTTTACTACTTTATCTTTATCATTATACATTCTGTCCCTTCCTGACATGCTCTGGTTTTTAATTCCCCCACTGTTACCTTGCTCTATTGCCTTCTCCGCTGTCATTTTTATTTTTCACTCTCTTAAAACCTCCCCCCCACTAATTAGTTTAAAGCCCTCTCTACAGCCCTAGTTATTCGATTCGCCAGGATTCTAGTCCCAGTACTGGCCAAGTGAAGTCCATCCCAACGGAACAGCTCTCGCCTGTCCCAGTACTGATGCCAGTGTCCCAGGAAGCAAAACCCATTTCTCCCACACCAGTCTTTGAGCCACGCATTTAACTCTCTAATTTTATTTACCCTAGCCAAATTTGCACGTGGCTCAGGTAGTAATCCAGAGATTATTACCCTTGCGGTTCTGCTTTTTAATTTGGCGCCTAGCTGCTCAAACTCCCTCAGCAGAACCTCCTTCCTTGTCCTATCTATGTCGTTGGTACCAACATGGACCACGACAACTGGATCCTCCCCCTCCCACTCCAAGTTTCTCTCCAGCCCAGAGGAGATGTCCTTAACCCTGGCACTGGGCAGGCAACACAGCCTTCGGGACTCTCGCTCTTGGCTGCAATGTACTCTATCTATCCCCCTAACGATAATATCCCCTACCACTACAACATTTCTTTTAACTCCCCCCACTTGAATGGCCCCCTGCTCCACGGTGCTGTGGCCAGGTTGCTCATCCTCCCCGCAGTCCCTGTTCCCATCCTCACAGGGAGTAAGAGCCTCAAACCTGTTGGACAAGAGCAAGGGCTGCGGCTCCTCCAACACTACCTCCTGGATCCCCGTACCTGCCTCACTTCTAGTCACACCATCCTGACCCTGGCCACGGACTACATCTGAATGAATTAATCTAATTGGTGTGACTACCTCCTGATACACAGAGTCCAGGTAACTCTCCCCTTCCCTGATGTGTCTCAGTGTTTGAAGCTCGGACTCCAGCTCTTCAACACGGAGCCGGAATTCCTCGAGCAGCCAACACTTACTGCAAATGTGATCACCGTGAGCATCAATGGTGTCCACCAGCTCCCACATATTGCAGCAGCAACACATCACCTGATCTCCCATTCTATGTAATTAATTAAATGTATTAATATTATTTTTAAATACCCTCTGCCCCGATTCTAGATGATGAATATCGCACCTTAGAAACTATAAACCACAGAGTTTAAGCTTAAAAAGAGAGAAATACTTACCAACCAATCACTTACCCGCTTTCTGGTGACGTCAAACTTGGATTACTTTTTACCTCTCTCCTTCCCTCTGACTTCGGAGACTGGAGATTGGTACACCTTACTTGGGACTCTGAAGCCTTTTTAAGCTTCCCGCTCGCGCCTCCCGCCGACACCCGCAGTCTGAGGCCTTACCTGGGTCTCTGAAGCCTTTTTAAGCTTCCCGCTCGCGCCTCCCGCCGACACCCGCGGTCTGAGGCCTTACCTGGGTCTCTGAAGCCTTTTTAAGCTTCCCGCTCGCGCCTCCCGCCGACACCCACGGTCTGAGGCCTTACCTGGGTCTCTGAAGCCTTTTTAAGCTTCCCGCTCGTGCCTCCTGCCGACACCCGCAGTCTGAGGCCTTACCTGGGTCTCTGAAGCCTTTTTAAGCTTCCCGCTCGCGCCTCCCGCCGACACCCGCGGTCTGAGGCCTTACCTGGGTCTCTGAAGCCTTTTTAAGTTTCCCGCTCGTGCCTCCCGCCGACACCCGCGGTCTGAGGCCTTACCTGGGTCTCTGAAGCCTTTTTAAGCTTCCCGCTCGCGCCTCCCGCCGACACCCACGGCCTGAGGCCTTAGCTGGGTCTCTGAAGCCTTTTGAAGCTTCCCGCTCGCGCCTCCCGCCGACACCCGCGGTCTGAGGCCTTACCTGGGTCTCTGAAGCCTTTTGAAGCTTCCCGCTCGCGCCTCCCGCCAACACCCGCGGTCTGAGGCCTTACCTGGGTCTCTGAAGCCTTTTTAAGCTTCCCACTCGCGCCTCCCGCCGACACCCGCGGTCTGAGCCAGCAAAGTTGAAGCCCATGGAATAAAAGGGACAGTGGCAGCATGGACACAAAATTAGTTAAGTGACAGGAAACAGAGAGTAGTGGTGAACGGTTGTTTATCGGACTGGAGGAAGGTATACAGTGGTGTTCCCCAGGGGCCAGTACTAGGACCACTGCTTTTCTTGATATATATTAATGACTTGGACTTGGGTGTGCAGGGCACAATTTCAAAATTTGCAGATGACACAAAACTTGGAAGTATAGTGAACAGTGAGGAGGATAGTGATAGACTTCAGGAAGACATAAACAGGCTAGTGAAATGGGTGGACACATGGCAGATGAAATTTAACACAGAAAAGTGCGAAGTGATACATTTTGGTAGGGAGAACAAGGAGAGACAATGTAAACTAAAGGGTACAATCCTGAAGGGGGTGCATGAACGGTGAGACCTGAGGGTATATGTGCACAAATCGTTGAAGGTGGCAGAGCAGTTTGAGAAAGCGGTTAAAAAAGCATACGGGATCCTGGGTTTCATACATAGAGGCTTAGAGTACAAAAGCAAAGAAGTTATGATGAACCTTTATAAAACACTGGTTTGGCCTCAACTGGAGTATTGTGTCCAATTCTGGGCACCGCACTTTAGGAAAGATGTGAAGGCCTTAGAAAGGGTGCAGGAAAGATTTACAAGAATGGTTCCAGGGATGAGGGACTTCAGTTACATGGATAGACTAGAGAAGCTGGGGTTGTTCTCCTTGGAGCTGAGACGGTTGAGAGGAGATTTGATAGAGGTGTTCAAGATCATGAGGAGTCCAGACAAAGTAGATAGAGAGAAACTGTTCCCATTGGCAGAAGGGTCGAGAACCAGAGGACACAGATTTAAGGTGATTGTAAAAAGAACCAAAGGTGACATAAGGGAAAACTTTTTTATGCAACGAGTGGTTATGATCTGGAATGCACTGCCTGAAAGGGTGATGGAGGCAGACTCAATCGTGGCTTTCAAACAGGAATTGGATAAATACCTGAAGGAAAAACATTTTGCAGGGTTAGGGGAAAAGAGCGGGGGAGTGGGACTAGCTGAAGTGCTCTTGCAGAGAGCCGGCATGGGCTCGATGAGCCAAATGGCCTCCTTCTGTGCTGTAACCATTCTATGATTCTATGAAGTGCTTGGATGTCATTGGCCAAGGCTGCAAAGGGTAGCCTTGATCTCCTAAGATTCACTGAGATACTTACTTTCTGATCGAAAGAGTGGTGGCACAGTGGACTGCAAGGGCTGCCAGGAAATCAAGCATTTACATGCATGATGTGGTGTTGCCGGGCACAAATGAACTGTGCTTTGAAAGAGTGGTATCCTTTCCTGTTGATGTAACTGATGGGATTAATGAAGGGAGCACGATTGGCGTGTGGGTGCAATCTATGACTCGGTGAATCATGGGGAATTGTGCCACTTGATAAGATTGCAGGGTTTTGTTGTACTGCTTCCAGTGTCCTTATTGAACCAGCTTGCATGAGCAAACAATGCATGTGTCAATCATTGATGCATCAAATCACAGCTGATAGAATAATTTTAGAGCTATCCCATGTGGCAATCTGCAATACCACATTGTTAATCTTGACAGCCACTGGCAGTGCAGATCATATGGTGGAGGTGAGCCGTGCATTTGTCACAACTCATTTGATGGCTTCCCTCAAGTAGCATAGCGTCTCTAGAAACATAGAAACATAGAAGATAGGAGCAGGAGTAGGCCATTCGGCCCTTCAAGCCTGCTCCGCCATTCAACGAGATCATGGCTGATCATCCAAACCCTAGCACCCGGTCCCTACACCGACAGCCATCCCACCCAAGCCCTATCCCCGTAACCCCGTAACCCCACGTATTTAATCCCCCCTAACACTACGGGCCAATTTTTTTATCATGGCCAATCAACCTAACCCGCACATCTTTGGACTGTGAGAGGAAACCGGAGCACCCGGAGAAAACCCACGCAAACACGGGGAGAATGTGCAAACTCCACACAGTCACCCGAGGCCGGATTTGAACCCGGGTCCCTGGCGCTGTGAGGCAACAGTGCTAACCACTATGCCACCGTGCTGCCCATGAGCACTGCTCTTGGGACAATTGGAGTTAGAAACGCCTTGGTCTGCATCTTCTGGAGGGAAGGTATTGGCGGTGGGTGCTGTACATCTCCTATAGTGTCTGGCCTCTCTCTATTCCTCTTCCTCTTCTTCCTCCAAAAAGATCATGTGGAGATATATTCCCAATAGGAGCCCTATAGTGGCCTCTGTAAAAATGTAAGGCCGGCAGCAGAAGGCAGTTAGGAAGAGGTTGAAGCGGTGATTTAATGGTACTTTCATGTCCAAGCTGGCACAATGGAAAATATCTTTCATGATTAATCAAAACTGATCCACTTGAAAATATTTCTAGAAGTGACAGGCAAAGTCAAAGGAAACTGCAGATGTAAACAACTTAAATGAACACAACGTAGCCAAATATTTAACTCGATTAGATTCAGATCCCTTGGTGGGGCAGGCTTAGAGAAAATGGTCATATTTACTGGGGTGGAATTTCCAAGCCAGGGGGAAGAGTTCTGGTCAGACAACATGCGTGATTTTTTTTTAAACAGGTTCCCCTCCCGGAAGCCAGCCTGATTGACAGGCTTGGCTCCCTGTCAGGCGGGGAACACTGCAGACAAGGCTGATTGACAGGAGCAGGTAGGTTTCCTGCTGCTTGGGGTAGAGATCATGAAGCGGGAGTGGGTACGGCATGGTTTGGAGGGTTGTGAGGTGATCGCGGGGATCGCAGAGAGATTGGAGGTCGGTGATTGGTGGGTGGTCGGTGATCGGGGGCGGATCCAATCGTGGGGGGTGTGGTGATCAGGCCGGGGGTGGGACGGTGATCAGGCGGGAGGGGTACGATCATGGGGAGTGGGAAACAGGTTTGCTTGGGTGGCTGGGAGGGGAAGCACTCCTGCTCCACCTGGCCCACAAGCAGTGCTGGGAAACAGTTACCTCTTCCATGCAGCAGTCCTCGCCTCCTTTTAGCTGCCGGTTAAACCTGGCCAGCCAGCAGTAAAGTTGTAAAAGGGATAAAATCTGAGGCACACAGCCTCACTAAAATATTTAAATGAGCGACCGGCCTCCTGAGAGCGGGTTGGTTGCCCGCCTTCCGTCCTTCCTCCGTTACAACCGAAAATGGGCAGGTTCAGGCGGGTTTGAGGTGGGTTGGGTTCGAGCTTGAGATTTGTTACATTTTAACATCCCACCTGACCCAAGCCCACCTGTTTTGGGGGATTAAAATTACCCCCAATGACTCGGACTCTTTCTCATAGTAGCAAACTCATATGCATCATAACAGGAAACATACACATCACTTTTATCCTAACAAGGAACGGTCTACAAGTAATATAAACCTGGACCCAAAATCCCCCCCCATGAAGAGGCTACTTAGGGCTCGATTTTGCTATTGGTGCAGGCTGGGGGCGTGTCAGCCGCTTTTCGTGTTAGCCACCCGACTCCAATTTGATGTGGGAAAAATATGCGATTTTCCCCAAATTGGGCAATTGATTTCCAGCGTGTGGGAATCCCTGGCCCACTTAGTCTATCCATCCTGAAAGTCACCTCCGATGACGTCATCAGTGCTGTGGGATTTAAGGCCTGCAAGCAGCCTTGCTTCATCTGCAGACTGCAAACTTTATGCCCTTTGCTGTGATAGATTCCTCCAGCCAATATGTCCAGCAGTAGGCCAAAGTCTGCACCAAGGTTCGATGATGCTGCCCTGCAAGCTCTGGTGGAGGGAGCAAGAGGAAATAAGGAGGTGCTCTTTGATGTGCCATCAATAACTCAAAGACAAGGAATTAAAGGATTCAACTGAAGGCTTTTAATCACTAAGAACATTGCATGTCTTTCCACATCGGATTCGTCTGGCAGGAATGACTCATGCAGCTCTTGAGACCTTTATATGACAAAAGACAGGGGCGGAGCCAATACACACAATAGGAAAAAGGGGGCGGTACACACAATACAATGCAGGTAAAACACAGGGGCTGATGAAGGCATATATTTCATCACATTCACCCCTTCTACAGATTTAGTCTGTCCGGGGGTGTGATAGTCCTTCCTGAACGTCGCAACAGTACCTCGGGTTCCGACCGGGAGTCCGTGGTGCCCTCCTGGGCATACCCCTGTGCTGGGGGTGTTGCAGGTACTTCTGTGGTTGGTGAGGATACCTCTGGGGATGGTGGAGGTTCTTCTGGGGGTGGTGAGGATGGGTCGTCATCGCTTCCTGCCGAGGCGAGGTCCTTTATGGACACGGTGTCCTCACGCCCGTCGGCGTGCTTGACGTACGCGTACTGTGGGTTTGCGTGGAGTAGGTGTACTGCCTCCACGAGGGGATCCGTTTTGTGGCCCCTCACATGCTTCCGTAATAGGACTGTCCCTGGAGTGGAGAGCCACGAAGGTAGGGACACTCCTGAGGTTGATTTGCGGGGAAAAACAAACATCTTCTCGTGAGGAGTGGCGTTAGTAGCAGTACACAGTAGTGACCTTATCGAGTGGAGTACGTCTGGGAGGACCTCTTGCCAGCGGGAGGTAGGGAGGCCTTTAGACCTTAGTGCTAAGGTGACCGCCTTCCACACCGTCGTGTTCTCCCTCTCCACTTGCCCATTACCCCGGGGGTTATAACTAGTGGTCCGACTCGTGGCTATCCCCTTCGACAGCAGGTATTTGTGCAGTTCGTCGCTCATGAACGACGCCCCCCTGTCAGTGTGGATGTAGTTAGGCATGCCGAACGTGCAAAACAGGCTGCCGAGGCACTTGATGACCGTGGCACTGGTCATGTCTGGGCAGGGGTAGGCGAATGGGAAGCGGGAGTACTCGTCCACAATGTTGAGAAAGTACACATTGCGGTCGGTGGAGGGGAGTGGTCCCTTGAAATCTAAGCTCAGGCGCTCGAATGGCCGTGTAGCTTTGATCAGGTGGGCTCGGTCAGGCCTGAAAAAACGGGACTTGCATTCCGCACAGGTGCGGCAGTCCCTGGTCATAGACCGGACCTCCTCGATGGAATAGGGCAGGTTACGGGATTTTATAAAGTGGAATAGCCGGGTGACCCCCGGGTGGCAGAGGCCATTGTGGAGGCCCTGTAGCCTGTCCCCCTGGATGCTGGCACACATCCCTCGTGATTGGGCGTCGGGGGATTCGTTGAGGGCCCCCGGCCTATATATTATGTCATACTCAAACGTGGAGAGTTCGATCCGCCACCTGAGAATTTTGTCGTTCTTGATCTTCCCCCTCTGTTTGTTGTTAAACATGAAGGCTACCGACCGCTGGTCGGTAAGCAGGGTGAAGCGTTTGCCGGCTAGGTAGTGCCTCCAGTGCCGCACTGCCTCCACTATGGCCTGGGCCTCCTTCTCTACCGAGGAGTGCCTGATCTCGGGCCCTTGGAGGGTTCTTGAGAAAAAGACTACGGGCCGCCCATCCTGGTTGAGGGTGGCTGCTAAAGCGAAGTCGGACGCATCGCTTTCGACCTGGAAAGGGATGTTTTCGTCCACTGCCTGCAGCGCGGCCTTCTCAATGTCGTGTTTAATGCTGTTGAAGGCGGCGTGGGCCTCGGCCGTGAGCGGGAAGGACGTTGATTTCAGGAGGGGACGGGCCTTGTCGGAATAATTGGGGACCCATTGGGCGTAATAGGAGAAAAACCCCAGGCACCTTTTCAGGGCCTTGGGAGTGTTTGGTAGGGGTAGCTCCCATAGGGGGCGCAATCGGTTGGGGTCC
Source organism: Somniosus microcephalus (assembly GCF_052327205.1). NCBI lineage: Eukaryota > Metazoa > Chordata > Chondrichthyes > Squaliformes > Somniosidae > Somniosus > Somniosus microcephalus. Next base: position 112,439,597 of record NC_140998.1, on the reverse strand, counting down.
GGACCGATTTCCCCGTTTTCCACCACGCAGCCCAGGATACAGAGGCGCGTGGTGCTAAAGACACACTTATCCTCGTTGTAGGTGAGATTGAGTCTGAGGGCGGTTTTCAGAAATCTCGCGAGGTTCGAGTCGTGGTCTTGCTGGTTGTGGCCGCAGATGGTGACGTTGTCTAGGTATGGGTAGTGGCTGTTAACTGGTTTTCATCGACCATGCGGTCCATCTCCCGCTGGAAGACCGAGACCCCATTCGTTACCCCAAAGGGGACTCTGAGGAAGTGGTAGAGGCGTCCGTTCGCCTCGAAGGCGGTGTATGGACGGTCCTCCGGCCTAATGGGGAGCTGGTGGTATGCCGATTTTAGGTCGATGGTGGAAAACACCCGGTATTGTGCGATTTGGTTAACCATATCCGCTATGCGGGGCAGAGGGTAGGCGTCTAGCTGGGTGTATAGATTAACCGTCTGGCCATAATCTATCACCATCCGCTTCTTTTCGCTACCCTTAACTACTACTACCTGGGCGCGCCACGGGCTGGTACTGCATTCAATGATACCCTCCCGCTTGAGTCTTTCTACTTCCGACGCAATGAACCGTCTGTCCTCCCAGCTGTACCGCCTACTCTTGGTCGCTATGGGTCAACAGTTGGGTGCGAGGTTGGCGAACAGAGAGGGCGGCTTGACCTTCAGGGTAGCCAGACCGCACACTGTGAGGGGCGGCTGGGACCCACCGTAGGTAAGCGTGATACTTTGGTGGTGGCACTGGAAGTCCAGACCCAAGATTATGCTCACACAGAGATCTGGCATTATCAATAGTTTAAAATCTCTGTAATCAGTGTCTTTTACCGACAACATAACCGCGCAGAAACCTGAAATTTTTGAGGCCATGGCGATTTTGCCCTGTGTAGGGACTATCGTTAGTGAAAGTCGTTTTACCAGGCTAGGATGAATAAAGCTTTCGGTGCTCCCGCAGTCAATCAAGCATTTAACCTTGTTCCCGTTTACCTCTATGTCCATCATCGATCTAGACAACGGATGCGGCCTGGATTGATCCACCGTGATCGAGGCCACCAGTGGGTCCTGGAGGTCCATGTAGTCGGGACAAGATGGTGGACTCCATGAGGGTGGACAAGATGGCGTCCAAGATGGCCGCCCCCATGGTGCGCACGCGGCGGTGGTGGAGTTGGAGACGGGGTTCCCTCTGCAGACTTTGCTGAAATGTCCTTTCTTCCCGCATTTAAAACAGGTGGTGCCCTTCGCTGGGCACAGATGCCTGGAGTGTTTGTCCTGGCCGCAGAAGTAGCATTTTGGGCCCCGATGCATCGCGGCAGTAGTGGGGCTCCTGGGCGGAGGCTGGGGCTCCGATGGTGCTGGGCTGGCCTGAGACCTGGGAGGTGAAGATGGCTTCCAAGATGGCGGCCCCAACGGCGCGCACGAGGTGGAGTGGGCCGCGTGGCCTGAGGAACAGGATTCAGAGTTCCTCTGGGCCATATCCAGCAATCGCGCTATGCCCATAGCCTGTTTTAAGTCCAGTCCCTCCTTTTCAAACAGTTTCTGCCAAATGTAATTCGAACTGAGGCCCGCAATAAAGGAGTCTCGGATCAGCTCCTCCGTGTACACGATGGCAGACACGGCCTTACAGTTACAGTCTCTGCCCAGTACTTTTAGGCTTAGCATGAAGTCCTCTAGTGACTCACCATGCCGCTGCGTGCGAGTAGTCAGAAGATGCCTGGCGTACACCTCGTTTATTGGCTGCACGTAGTGGGCCTTCAGAATGGTGCAGGCATCCCCGTAGCTGGTGGCATCTCGGATGAGAGGGGAGACCTGATGACTCACCCAGTTTCGCAGGATTCCCAGTTTCACGTCTCCGGTGGCGGTCGCGGCTGCTATGGCGGTGGCTGAGCTTTCGATGAAAAATTCGAAGCATTGGAACCAGTGTCCGAACTGTGTGGCTGCGTCTGAGGCATAGGGGTCCAGATCCAAGCGCTCTGGTTTCAGGAGTCGATCCATCTTGGTGTTTTAGTGATTAAAATTGATGTGCCACCAATAACTCAAAGACAAGGAATTAAAGGATTCAACTGAAGGCTTTTAATCACTAAGAACATTGCATGTCTTTCCACATCGGATTTGTCTGGCAGGAATGACTCATACAGCTCTTGAGACCTTTATATGACAAAAGACAGGGGTGGAGCCAATACACACAATAGGAAATAGGGGGCGGTACACACAATACAATGCAGGTAAAACACAGGGGCTGATGAAGGCATATATTTCAGCACACTCTTCCCTTCCTCAGGGAGGAAGAAGCCTCCCCAGCAGACGAAAGCTGTGTGGATGCAAGTGGCCCAGGAGGTCAACTCTTTGTCTATGTGCCGCAGAATCTGGCTTCAGTGCAGGAAGAGGTTTCATGACCTTTTGCGCACTGGAAAAGTGTGTATGACTTTCCCATCACCCTCAATCTGATCCCCATTGCCTCTCCTCACCAGCACTCAGTTTTGGCAACCTCTTCCTCCACATCCCACTTGACACTGACATCCCTGCACCCTTACCCATTCCCTCTCTCTCTATGGTCACATTAACCTAACTATTCGACTATGCAGCCCTCACACTCCCTATCACTGTGATGCTATGAAAACAACTTACAACACACAGGGAGGGCCCTTGGTCTTGCCACCTCACTCCGTCTTTGTCTCCTTCTAACCATCAATGATATGGATTCTCTACACTCACTCCTTCATTCTCACTCAAACTCCACTTGTCTCCCTCATTGCAGGAAAAGAGAGCTCACAATAAGAGGGAAAGAGCGAGGACAGGAGGAGGTCCACCCTCAGTAGCCCAGCTCACCCCCTGGGAGGAGGCGGCCCTGGAGATCATGGGAGTTGAGGAGGATGCGCAAGTGGGGGATGGACAGACGGGTGCATCAGAGCAAGCTGGTGACAGAATAGTTTATCGTCTCTCTCACTGACATTGCATGAGTCACGGATAATGATTCTGATGCTCTAACAGATTGACTTTTGATCATCTGCAATATTCAATGTGCATGAAACCTTGGCTTCACATTTCTGACTCTTTCCTTTACTCCCCCACATGACCATCGAAAGCCCCCGTCCCCACTATCCAGGAGGAACAGCCTGAGCCTCCAGACTCCTCAGAGGAAGCTGCAACCTCTGAGGGCGCAGCGTCAGCAGAATTCAGCGCACCCAGCACCAGCGCAGACACTCACACCTCGGTGTTACCTTCGCGAGATAGTGCAGTGTTGTCACCTGGTGTATCACAGCTCACAAGTGAGCATCAGCAGATATTGGAGACAGGGACAGCAGTGGAGAGTCCTAGTCAGAGGGCGCAGGACTCTGCCAGCTCGGCTCAGCTGCATGTCGACCCTGTGCCTCTGGGTCCATCCAGAAGAAGAGCAGAGCTGGAACTCCAGGAACAGGTGCAGGAGTCTCTGGCAGGTTTTGTCTCCAGGGTCGCTGCAAGTGTGGAGCGAATGGAGGAGTCCATCGCTAACATGAGCAGAGCCTTTGTGGAGGCGTCGGCGCATGAACGCATCACCACGGAAAGGATGGCAACCTCCGTGGAAAGGATGGGTACCATAGAGGAGAGGATGGCTACGGCCATGGAGGAGCTTAGTCGCCAGGGTCGTGAAAACATGGCCATTGTTCAGAATAGACTGACATCTCTTGAGGAGCAATGGTCAGCTATTGAGCAAACAAACCAGACCTTCAGGCAAGTCCTCTGGAGTCGGACTTCCAGTACAGAAACGGGTCCTCATGGCCCCCCTGAATTGCAGCAAGATGCTGTCAAGCCACTTGCTAGCTCTGAAGTGGGGCTGACCCATGAGAGGGATGTTGGTGGCATACAACAAGGAAGTGGGGGCTCCTCTCCAAGCGCTCACATGACCATGCCACTGCAGAGCCCTCGGTCAGAGCCCCACCAGAGTCCCCACCCAACTGAGATTGGCGTCTCAACCCCTGCACAACCGCAGGAGCAACAGACTGTTGCCGAGCCCTCACAGGTTCACAACCCCAGAGGACGCCCGCCAAAGGTGTCGAGACAGGAGCAGTAACACAGTGAGCAAGGGGCCTCCACATCTGCTGAAGCCACAGGGGAAGCACCACGTAGGAGCACGCATAAGAGGAAGATAATGCACAAATAGTCACAATGGTAGTCACTTGGGTGTCATGTTTAATTTTGAAAAGCCATCACTTGCTTATTGTCATAAAAAATTCTGATGGCAAACTGTTGCAGTTGTGGCATGTGTCATTTCGCAAATGGGACTTCCACATTGAGGGCTTAGGGCAACTTGCAATTATCAGTATGGTGGTCAGAGTGATAGGAATCCGCAGGTTCTTGGCCATTGTCGATGGTCTGATAAGAATGTGCGATGCAAAAGTGTTTGATTGTGCAGGATAAGCAAATCTGGCCAAGATGAGTGCGTCCCTTGCATCCCGGGCAGCAATGTGGTCGTGCGCTGGCGCCTTCTGGCCTGTGCAGCTTCAGGTGGGTGAGCAGCAACTTGGTGCTCCTGTTGTTGCTGCTGCAGTTTGTTGGTGCTGTTGTTCAGGGTTCTGCTGCTGCCGTGGTTGGTCTTCGTCTGAATCTGATGTCCAGGAGGAAAGGAAATAAATGTTTCCCATTCTTCTGGTATATACCTCAGTTGAGGAAGCGCTCATTCAAGGTGGGGAGAGGGGTTTCCCAGGAGGTCACACTGGAGATGGGTGTCAGGCTCCAAACTTCCACAATAATGAGTAGGCCTGTTAAAAGTTCCCCCAGATCTGAGACAACAAAGTTCTGCCACCTGCAAATGATGATTGGTGAAAACTCCTTTTTAATGATGGAGCTGCAGCTGTTAGTAAGCAATCCACTTGTGCTGCCATCAGGTTTCACTGGCATGTTTCAGAGGAGACGTGCAGCACGTGGGAAAACTGTTAAAATCAGAAAGGGCCTCTCAAAATGGTATTATAGAGGCACTTAACTGGTTGTTAAGGGCCTTAAGGGCCTATCCCACCTCTTGGAGGCGGGATGGAGACGGGATTGGGCCTGCCCGCCAGTTTTTGTGATTTTAACACCTCACACGCCTCCAATCCCGCCTCCTCGGGCCTGGCAAAATCGAGCCCTCAGACTCCAGTTTATTCCTCGCACACGAGGACATGCTGCTAAGTGAAGTCCAATTATAATATTTCAGCTGCAAATTCTTAGTCTAGTTACAAGTTTATATATAAAAATAAAGGGGGGTCAAAAATGCATGGGTTGGTGGGGGCGGGGGTGTGGTGGGTTGTCGTATCCCAGTCTAAGTGTGGGAATGTTCCAGTGAAACCCAGTGGATGCTCCAGCACCAGTGGGAGGTTGTCCATTTTATAAGGGATTGGTGGGCAGCCAGGCCACTAGGGACACATCTTGAGCACCTGCCTTCCCAGGAGACCTCCAAATTTCTTATGCATTTTCATTGCTCTTATTTGTAACCATTTACACATTTTTATTTTAAAAAGGAAATGCTATTGTAAAGAGCCTGCATTGAAGTCAAAAAAGATTCCTCACCAGGGGTCCCAGGCAAGTTTCTTGACCAGACTCGCAGGTGGGGCCCATTAACACTGTTTAGTGGCCCGGTACGCCTGGGTTCACTGCTGCCCAAGCTCCCCTGGCTCACTCTGAGGGCTAGGGACACGAGAATTCCTGGCACTGGGAGTCCCAGCCTTGGCCATCCCTGCACCCCACTGGCCTTGTAAGAGGCTGGTAGATGCTTTACCCCTGACAAGGCCGCAGAAAATGCTTAACATTAAGCTGGGACCTGATGTATCTAGGCACAGGCCTCATTTCCAGCCCTTCCAGAGCACGCCTGCCAGACTTGCTGCAGGAATGTGTCAGAATGGCTGCAAATCTTCAGCCCCAACATTTCTTATAACTTGAAAGCAGATAGATCTTAATCACCACTCTTCCAATATAATGAAATTTTTTTGGATTAATTTTCAAAACACTTAAGAAAAATTGAGTCATGTCAATCCAAAAGGATTTTGGATTTCTTGAGCATTTCTGCTGTTAAAGGTCTCACCATACTCACCCTTCTAACTTCATAGCTCTTATTGTAACTATTCATTCATTTAAAAAAAAAGGAAATGCTGTTATGGTATTTCAAATGACAAGAGTAACACGGGTGAATGGTGTGTGCAAAATATCAAGGGCATATTAAAATGACCTAAATATCAATGCAGCTTGCATTTCACCATACTAATTACATTTTCAAGTCATTTTTCATCTGGGGTGGCAGTTCAAAACCAGTTTTTTTTTAAATTACTATATTGGTAGGGTTACATAAATTGGCCCACCATTTTTTTGTCTTAAATATTTAAAATCTAAATGATGCTTTACTCTATCAAAATGAACCATTAACAGCCAGATACTTAAACAGGGCATTTCATGCTGTATATTAGGGCATGACATCTTTGGCCACTTAATTCTCCGTACTGCTATCATTCGTTTCAGGTACCTTTGCACATCCAGGTCATGCACCTATTTTGCATTCTCTTACTGTGCCAAGTGTAACAGTTTGGAACATAGGAACATTAAGAGCAGGAATAGGCCATTCAGCCCCTTGAGCCTGCTCTCTGCCATTCAATTAGATCATGGCTGAACTGCACCTCAACTCCATTTTCCCACATTACAAATATATTTCATTGGCTGTAAAGCGCTTTAAGACGTCCGGTGGTCGTGAATGGCACTATATAAATGCAAGTCATTCTTTCTTCTTTCTGATGACCTCTTGTCACTCAATCCCCAACCACAGGAAATAGTCTTTCCTGTTCACTCTCTTAAAACCCGTCATAATTTAAAAAACCTCAAGTGAGGTCTTTATTTCTCTCTTTTTAGTGCTTTGGTAGAGAGAGAACCTTTTTACTAGTGATACACTGGCCCTGATATTTTAGGGAAGGGTATGGATGAGGCCGAAAATGGCCGAAGAACCCAGCAAGGCCGAGAACGAGGAAGTCCTGCCGATTTTAACGGCAGGGCCTCATTTACATCGTGCAGCTCCGCCTCCTGCCCAGCAGTTGGCCAAATAGGCAGCCTGGCCAGTGGGCAGGAGGGAACACTAGCGGCAGGAGGCCTTAGCAGGGAACCCTTGGGATCAGTCCCCGGCAACCAGGAGATGGAGGAGGTCGAGACTCGGGAGGAGGGGAGAGGTCGGCACTCGGGAGGGCTGGGGGTTGTGGGGGGTCGGGTCTGGGGGAGGCCAAAGGCTCCTCCTGGCCCACAAGGAGTGCTAAAAGAGCCACTCACCTCGTGGAACTGGCAGCTCCCACTTCCGTCTCATTGCAGAGTTTTCTGACCCCCAGGAAACCCGTGCAGCAGCCGTTATCTTAAAATCGGGCTCCCAATTGCATGGTAGGAGCCCAATTTAAAGATGTTAATAAGCATCCTGCCTTTCTACGGCGGGACACTCGGACACCTCGATATCAGCTGCCGTAAAAATGGCGGCGGGTGTGTGCATGTTGTTTTCACTTTTTAACCCCTGACCCCCTCCCACCCGTTGTGTGGGGTTTACTATTGAGACCGCTCTGATTCACTATGTGCTGAAGTTAATGCTCTACATTGCAATCCTTTCTTACCCATGTCTCCTAACATTGGGAAAATAAAAATTCACCCAAAATTATTGCCCTTTTCCTACATGTGTCTCTGAACTGTCTGCATATCTCCCTTTCTATCTCATCTCTACTATTCTGTGGTCAATAATGCATGCTGCGAATTATGCTGTTTCCCTTCCTATTTCTAAACTCTACCCATAAGGATTCTGTATAAAGCAAGCTCCTTTGGCATCCTTGTGTTCTAGCACTGCGATAGAATCCTTTCCTAACACTGCCACCCTATCCGCCTTTCTCCTGCCTTAAACTCTGAAAATGTCATTATCAGGATTATTAAGTCCCCAGTTCTGTTCAAATCTAAACCGTGTCCCTGTTATAGATACTAGATCATATCCCTTCAGTTATAACTTCACAGGAAAGTGGTTGATGAAAGGTGGGAAAGTGGAGTTGAGGTGCAGTTCAGCCATGAGCTAATTGAGTGGTGGAGAGCAGGCTCGAGGGGCTTAATGGCCTACTCCTGCTCCATATTTTCCAGTCCAACCCATTATGGCAGGTGCCCGAGATGCACCCGCCATCTTTATATTAAAAAGGGAACCTTACCCTGACCCACTCACATAATCTGATGGAGTCAGTGACCTAGGATCACAGTGGCACATTCCCTCACTTATACTGGGGTATCGGACCCATGGTCCTTCAGCCTCCGTATGTTCCAGCCCTGTTCTTCACTTGCGGGTGCTGGTATTTAATCTACTCCTCACTAACTGAATTTAGCACATCAGGATCTGAAACTGAACCCAAATCTAAAAGAAATCCAAATCATCACTTCCCATGCAAGCGCAGGAGATGCAACACCTGCCCTTTTACCTCTTCCCTTCCCACCGTTCAGGGCCCCAAACGCTCCTTCCAGGTGAAACAGCGATTTACTTGTATTTCTTTCAATTTAATATATTGTATTTGCTGGTCACGATGCGGTCTCCTGTACATTGGGGAGACTCAACGTAGATTGGGTGATCGCTTTGCTGAAAACCTCTGTTCAGCCCACAAGTGTGACCTTGAGCTTCCGGTCGCTTGCCATTTTAATTCTCTGTCTCACTCTCACTCTGTCCTCGGCCTCTTACACTGTTCCAATGAAGCTTAACAGAAGCTCGAGGAACAGCACTTCATCTTTCAATTAGGCACTTCACAGCCTTCCAGACTCAACACAGAGTTCAACAATTTCAGCTCCTAACCACTGCTCCCATTGTTTTGGACAGCAGGTGCTGGTAATGATTGAGCTATTCCCATTTACACCTCCTCTAGACCCAGCTTGTGTTTCTTTATTTGTCCCATTACCACCACCTTTTGCCTTGCACCATCATCCCTTTTATCATTTAATCTCTCCTGCCTTCCACCCTATCACAGACCTTCCCTTTTGTTCTTTCCACCCCTCCCCCCTCTCCCTGCCCCTGCACTTGCTTAAAATCTGTTACATCTCTAACTTTTTCCAGTTCTGACAAAAGGTCATCGACCTGAAACGTTAACTCTGTTTCTCTCTCCACAGATGCTGCCTGACCTGCTGAGTATTTCCAGCATTTCCTGTTCTTATTTCAGATTTCCAGCAACGGAGTATTTTGCCTTTGTACTTCTATCAAGGCAACTATCTGTTTTATTAAAGATTACTGCAGGTGTTCCAAGACCAAAATTGTGGCAGAGCAGTACCTTTCCCTACATTACAACAGTGACTACACTTCAAAAGTACTTCATTAGCTGTAAAGCGCTCTGGAACGTCCTGCAGTTTGTGAATAAATGCAAGTCCCACCTTTCTTTCTTTTGGCTGACAGGTGATGAAAAGACATTGGATAAAACTGGAAAGGAAGTGGCAGAATTAGTAATAGTGAGCAATGGGCTCTCAGGCTGGTCAGAAGCAGGAGCTTATGTTAAATTTACTCTTATAGTATCAGCTTTGGTGTCTTCCCTACATTAAGTACTTTTGACAGCTTTTTCTTTGCCGAAAAAACAATATAAGTGGCGAATATGGGATTTTGTGCAGAGTCATGCTCCGAGTCACGCTGGCCGGAGGCACAGGTTGAAGAATTTGCGCTACTGCACTGGGAGTGTGGAATCACCCCCATAGTTCCATAGCCTGGGAAAAAAACGATGAAAACTGGGCCACGTGCACAAAACTGGCTTTTGTTGACAGTTTACATCAAAAAAGACAGCCCACTGAAAAAAATAAAAACTGAAAATGTTGGAAATCAACAGAAGGTTACACTATCTGTAAATAGAAAAAACAAGTCAACATGTCAGGTGTACACCTATCATTGGAGTCAGAAGAGTGGCTAAAAACCAGAGAGAACTGCACTGTTTTTGTATTGTGAGTTCAATAAGATAAAGGGGCATTTTAGCTGGAAAGGAAAGCAACTTTCTATTCACAGTTATGACATTGATCAAATATAATGCAGGGCTGTGCCTATCTTACATCCACACTCTGAAAGGTATCCCATCAATTGTCTCTGCCTGATATTTCTATTTTCTACACCACCATCTCCTTGTGACCTGTCTGGGCAAAATGACCAAATTAGCACCAAGTCAATTCCAAGTCCAAGGACAATTGTGTGCTGTAGACTCACATCTGCTGGGAACTGAAGTGAGCCTCCCCAAGTCATTTCAATTAGGCCCCTTGACAGCTGTCAGGAGGAAGAAACTATCATCTCTTACGTCTGAACTGAATTCAAACCCAGGTCCCAGAGGTGAAATGACAGTGTTGAAACAGACTGCTACCCAACTGCAATTCCCTTCACTGTGCAATACATCTGGAATGTGAGCTAAGTATGCATCAAATAAGGCAACAACATGACTGGCAGTGCAATCAGTCTGCTATTTATTTTCACCATTTTCTTTCCTTATCACATCTCAGTGAGACAGTTCCTCCCTCTGACTTCAACCAGAAATTCTCTCAACTTTGCCTCTTTTGTGATGTTTGAAAAGTCAAACCCCATCCCCACCCCACCCACTTCCCTTATGCAAACACCCTCCTTCTAGGTAAAGCCACAGCACAAATGTCAAGTAAACGCTGGAATTTACCTCACAAGATCTGCAGCTAACAAGTAAGAATTTTTCACGTTATAAAATAAATGAAGGAAATAAAATGCATTGTTTAATATCTGTGACTCTCAGTATAGGGAACAGTCAGTTGCCCACCACCAGCCCCAGAGACATGGACATGAGCAGCCAGACATGGAATAAGTGGCATGTATTTGCAGAAGGATCAATGTAATTTGAACACACAGCTGAAATCTGGCACAGCCTCATTTACAAGAGAACCAAAAGTTTGCCTTACCTTTGCTCCATTAAAAAAAAAATTTCAAATAATCTTTTCCTATTAAGCTTAGTTGGGGTCCTCTCCTCAGCAACAAGGGTGTTGAAGTGGCAGTGGGTAGGAAAAGAACTGAAACCTAATGTTTGACCATTCAGGTGGACTTTCCATTCTGTTCACCTTCCCATGATAGCCCACAGTGATGGCAGAAGCAACACTTAAAGCCCACGCGCTACAGACATTAAGAAATGGAAAATTACATAACAACTGATGGAAGCAAGCGCCAAACCCATATAGAGCAAGGTCCTGATTTATATTTCAGTGATTCATTTACAACAACAACAACTTACATTTATATAGCGCCTTTAACATAGAAAAACCTCTCAACACGTTTCTCAGAATCCCAATCAGACTAAAATTGACACCAAGCCAAAGAAGGAGATATTAGGAGCGGTGACTAAAAGCTTGGTCAAATATATGGATTTTAAGGAAGGCCTTAAAGGAGGAGGTGAGGGGCTGTGGGGCAGTGAGAGTTAGGGAGGGAATTTCAGAGCTTAGGGCCGAGACAGCTGAAGGAACAGCTGCCAATGTTGGGGCAAAGGGATTTTGGGATGCACAAGTTAGGGCCTGTGCATTCAGGTGTAAGTGAATTTTTAACAGTGTGATAAGTCTTAATTACTGCCAAACAACCTCTCTGGCACTGAAATTTTTTCTTTCTGTCTCTTTTATCTCTCTCTCTTATTCCCTTCTTTCTTTCCCTCTTTTTATTTCACTTTCTGTACATGATTTTACAATGAATACTTCTTGGTTTCGACTCTGCATGTCTCAGTGAGAATTCTTCAATCTGCGGATCCCCCGTAGAGGGCGCCGTGCTGGAACTGATCTTGAGTAACCGTAAGCGGCCTCTCAAAAGTCTGTGGGCAGTTGTAAGCGTGATGAACGGCGAGTGCTGTTCCTTCACTGCTGACCATTAAATCCGGGCCATTAGGATTCACATCCTTAGTAATCAATGTGCGCTTTCAAACAAATGTTATTTCCAGCTAAGAAAAAAATGTGCAGTAAGAAAATTATTAAACTTTAAAAGAAAACATGGAATGCCTCTTGGAATGCCTGGAAAAAATTAAACTGGAAACTATGGAAACAACCTATATTGAAAAGACATTACAATTTGGATACATGACCTGATATGAGGTGTATTTTACAGTGGGTAACAGATCTTATAAGTTTGAAATGTAAAGAAAAATAGATTTGTGTATCAAAACAATCCCATTCCAATCTGCATTGAGTGACCTGTGGTTATAAAAAAGACAGTCAAGAGTGATCGGCATGGACAGGTGCTGTAGCAAAATGGTTTTAAGAGTAGATGTTTGGCTAAGCCAGAATTTTTGATTCCAGTTACATTGATATTTTACAACAACCTGTGAATCAGACTGCATCTATATTTCTACATATTCTTCAACACATGTCTTTATTTTGAACGATAAACGTTTCATTTGGTAGATCCAGAAAGTAATTTCAAAGATATTCCCATGGAGACATAAGCTCAGAGTCTTCAATCAGCAGCGAGCCCAGGGCAGTGTGCCAGTCTGATGTGCTGAGTGCTGACTCCACCATACCTCCCAGGGTCAGCCTCTTTGAAATATAATGGGTGAGGTCCAGGCATTAGAAATGTTTCAGATTGGAAGTTTACCCATTAGGGGGTGGATTTAGTCCTGCAGCAGCTTAAAATGTAGCATTCGTAACAAAATAGACGAGTTAATGGCACAAATAACTACATATGGGTATGATCTTGTGGCCATTACAGAAACATGGCTGCAGGGTGACAATGCCTGGGAATTAAACATACCAGGTTATTTAACGACCAGGAAGGACAGGCAGGAAGGAAGGGGAGGTGGGGTGGCTATGTTAATAAAGGAAGGAAGCACTGTAATACAGAGAAATGATATTGGGTCAAAAGATCAGGATAATGAAACAGTTTGGGTGGAGGTAAGGAATAATAAGGGGAAAAAAACACTAGTGGGTGTAGTCTATAGGCCTCCGAACAGTTGCAACTCTGTTGGACGGAGTATCAATCAGGAAATAGTTGAGGCTTGTAATAAGGGAGCATCTATAATTATGGGGGATTTTAACTATCATATTAATTGGACAAATCAAATTGGGCAGGGCTGCCTTGAGGATGAGTTCATTGAGTGTATTAGGGATGGGTTTCTTGAGCAGTATGTAACTGAACCGACCAGGGGGCAAGCAACCTTAGATCTGGTCCTGTGTAACGAGACAGGATTAATTAAAAATGTCCTAGTAAAGGATCCCCTTGGAATGAGTGACCATAACATGGTTGAATTCCATATTCAATTAGAGGGTGAGAAGGTTGGATCTCAAACAAGCGTGCTAAGCTTGAATAAAGGAGACTATGAAGGTATGAGAGCGGAATTGAGTAGAGTGGATTGGGAAAATAGATTAAAGGGTAAGACGATACATGATCAGTGGTGTACATTTAAGGAGTTATTTTACAACTTCCAAAAAATATATATTCCACTGAGAAGAAAAGGGTGTAAAAGAAAAGGCAGCCATCCGTGGCTAAGTAAAGAAATTAAGGATAGTATTCGATTAAAAACAGGGCATATAAGGTAGCCAAATCTAGTGGGAGGATAGAGGATTGGGAAAACTTTAAAAGACAGCAAAAAATAACAAAAAGATTGATTAAGAAAGGGCCGATAGATTATGAAAGTAAATTAGCAAAAAATATAAAAACAGATTGATGTAAGAAAAAGGAGACTTACCATCAAGTAACTTTAAAGTAAGCTTTAAGTAACTTATAAACACACTATATACACGAGAGGTCTTTACCATGCCTCTGGTAGAAGCCTCTTACAATACTGAACAGACCAGTATTTATACCAGTCCAACAGGAAGTGACATATGACAGGAAGTGAGGTATGGACACAGTTCATAGTTCATAGTTCACAGGAAGTGATGACATAACTTCCCGGAAGTTATCATTTTTATCACATTCTTCCCTCCTGCAGGATTAGGAGGCTGTGGTCTACCTTTTGGTCCGCAGCCGCCGAACAAGGAAGAGTCGCACCCGTTTGGATTCCCGTCGTAGAGGGTCGCTGGTCCGCTTACATGCGGTTGGCCATTGGTCAGAGTCTGTGTGGCCTGGATTGCCCTGTGAAGGGTCGGGGAGATCATGGCTTCGAGTACGAGCCCCAATAGGTTCAAAGTCGGACTGCCTCTGTTCAGAGGGAGGTGCAGAGCTGGTCTGTGGCGGATCAGTACTTTCATGCGCGGTACTGGGAGGGTCGCAACCTTGAGCACGGGGTTCTACCGGCACCAAGCTAGTTGGTGTCCGATCAGGATCCTGGAGAGGGGTACCCGATAGGTCCCAAGAGTTTCCTGGTGAAATGCCATCACCCGATGTCCCACTAGGTCCTGGTGGGCAGGGAGCCAGATCCCGTAATGATACGGTAGATTCTCGGCCGTCGGAATATCGTATGTTTGCATAGGTGGGGTTGGCATCGGTTAGTTCGACCTCGTCTACAAGAGGGTCATTTTTAGACGTCCGAACGTATCTTCGGAGTAATACAGGTCCAGGAGTAGTTAGCCATGATGGGAGTGATGTCCCATGAGATGAGCGACGCTGGAATCCAAAGAACCGCTCATGAGGTGTAGTATTTGTGGCTGTAGAAAGCAGGGACCGTATAGAGTGCAATGCATCCGGAAGCACTCTTTCCCATTGCTGGTCTGGTAGGCCCCGAGATCTTAAAGCGAGACGTACGGAATTCCAGATGATACCGTTATACCTCTCTACCTGCCCATTTCCGATGGGATGGTATGGTGTTGTTTTGCTTGTAGCAATTCCCCGTTCTGAGAGGTAGTCCTTGAGTTCCCTTGACATAAAGGATGGACCCCGATCTGAGTGAATATAAGCCGGCATGCCACAGAGAGAAAATACCTGCTCAAGGCAGCAGATTACTGTGGACGCCAGCATATTGGAGCAGGGGAAGGCAAACGGAAAACGTGAATATTCGTCGATCATGGTGAGCAAATATGTGTTCCGAGTTGAAGAGGGCACTGGGCCCTTAAAATCGATGCTAAGTCGTTGCATCGGTTGGGTTGCATGTATGAGTATACCATCTGAGGGGCGGAAGAACTGAGGTTTTAATTCCGCACAAAGCCGGCATTCTGAGCATATTTTCTTTACATCTCCAGTGGAAAAAGGGAGATTCCGTGATCGTACGAAATGTAGCATGCGCGTAACGCCAGGATGACACAAACCATTGTGGACATCCATGAGAGTGGAGGATGACATAGTGGAGCAGAATGCCCGTGTGAGGGTGTCCGGGGCCACATTCTCCTTGCCAGGCCGATAGAGAATGGTATAACCAAAAGAGGCCAGTTCCATCCTCCAAAGTTGTATTTTATTATTCTTAATTTTGGTTCGTTTTCGATTATCGAGCATGAAGGCGACTGATCGTTGGTCCGTGATCAATGTAAAGTGCTGGCGAGCTAGAAAATGGTTCCACTTCCGTACTGCCTCTATGATGGCTGTGGCTTCTTTCTCAACCGGAGGATAATGTAGCTCGGCACCTTGTAAGGTCCTGGACATAAATGCTACAGGACGACCTTCCTGATTCAGAGTAGCCGAGATCGCTACCTCCGAGGCATCACATTCAACCACGAAAGGGAGATTCTCATCAATGGAGTGAAGAGCCGCTTTCTCCAACTGTTTTTTGAGAAGGTTAAAGGCTGCAACAGCCGCTGTTCCCAGTGGAAATGATCTAGCATGCAGCAAGGGTTGGATTTTGTCCGAAAAATGAGGAATCCATTTAGCGTAGTATGCAAACAGACCGAGAGCCCGACGTAAAGAAGCCGGATTCTTAGGTGACGGGAGCTCTTGGAGCGGGCGAAGTCTTTCTGGGTCTGGCTTAATGATACCATTGCCTACGCAGTAGCCAAGGATGTTGATGGTCGGTTGCGACTCAACAGATTTGGATTCATTCAGGGTCAAATTACGGCGATGGAGGGAATCCCGAAATTTTTGGAGGTTGGAGTCGTGTTCCTGTTGATCGTGACCTGCAATGGTAATGTTATCAAGATAGGGAAAAGTGTCCCTTAGGTTTTCCTGCTTAACCAGGCCATCCATTGCCCGTTGAAAGACAGCCACTCCATTAGTAACCCCGAATGGGAGGTGACGAAATTGGTACAGCCGTCCATTAGCCTCAAAGGCTGTGTACTGCTTATCTGAGACCTTCAAGGGTAACTGATGATAGGCACTTTTTAAATCGTAAGTTGAGAACACTTTGTATTCGGCCAGTTTATTAACCATATCATCAATGCGTGGCAATGGGTAGGCGTCCAAGTCGGTATATTGATTGATGGTTTGCGAATAATCGATGCATAGTCGCTGTTTGTGAGGTTTTAGAGGGTTCTTGACAATGACGACTTGAGCCCGCCAGGGCGACGAACATGGTTCAATGATATCCTCTGCTAGAAGTCGAGAGATTTCAGCCGCAATAAAAGATTGGTCTTCCTGATTAAAGCGCCGCGATTTCGTTATTATCGGTTGGCATTGAGGCGGAATACTGGCAAATAATGAGGGTTCATCAAGTGAAGCTGCTGATAATGCACAAAATGGTAATTTAGACGGTATATTAGAAATAGTAAGTCCGGGTTTGGATCCACCAAACTCAATGGTGAGTTTCTTATGCTGTTTTCGGAAGTCCAGCCCTAAGAGGAGATCACTACATAAGTCCTTGAGCACCGAAAGTCGGGTGGAGGGATACATACGACCATGAAGTGTCATATCAACAACACAAAAGCCGGAGATTCTGGTATTAAGTGATGACTGGGCCATCGCAATTGCCTGGTCCGATGGGAAGACATGTAGTTTCAATTTCGCAACAATCTGTTCCTTAATGAAACTATCAGTACTTCCTGAGTCAATTAAGGCATCTAAGGTATGCCCTTTAATTGAAATTTTTGTGGCTGCATGAGACAGGTTCTGTGGGCAAGCAGCTGTAATTGGTGTCGTTGCACAGAGAGTGGCTAAAACTCTCGGTGTGCTTCTTCGGGAGAGAGCTCGAGAGGAAGCTTGATAGGTCCTAGCTGGAGCATCTTGATAGGCCCTAATTGGGGCAGCTCGGTAGGCCTTAGCTGGATTGGCCCTCGTAGAGGCCCTTGATAGGCAAACTTTAGCAAAGTGTCCTTTTTTCCCGCAATAACTGCAGATTGCATTGCGAGCAGGGCAGGTTTTCCTAGGGTGAAAAGCATCTCCACAAAAGAAGCATTCCTTCCTAGATTGCCAAGAGGCTGCTAAAGTGGGGTCGTCCTCCTCTTCTTCATCAGAATTATCAGAATTAGATTCCCCCATGATAGGGTTCACCTGAAACCGCTTGAATTGTCTGGTTGCAGCTACAGCAGCAGATCGAGATCTGGGCAGCTGATAGAGGTCTGCATTTCTCTTTGCCAAATCCAGTGAACAAGCTAGGTCAAAAGCTTTTTGTAGCTCAAGTGTTTTACTTTCTAGTAGACGCTGGCGTATAAATGGAGAGGCAATCCCGCAGATGAAAGCATCACGAATCATTTCTTGGCGGTACAGCTCAGCTGAGGCTGCCTGAAAGTTACAATCTACGCTTAGCCTGCGAAGTTCTTGCAGGAATTCGTCAATTGATTCCCCTGGCCCTTGTCGGGCTGTGGCCAGTAGATGTCTAGCATAGACCTCATTTGGGGTCTTCGCATACAGTTTCTTAAGTGCCCGAATCACCTCTTCATAATTATCCCAGTCATCAACATATTTGAACACTTTTGGGGTCACATAATTGACAAGTATCTTCAATTTAGCAGGAGCATCCGCTTTACATTCATCCAGAAAATTCTCAAAAGTACGATACCAATGCTTCCATACCCTGCCAGCTGCTGGTGTATTCGGGTCCAAGTCCAGACGAATAGGTCTAAGGATTTTCTCCATGATGGGTGGTTCCCTGGATCCTTAACTTCCGAGTTTGTCTGAAGGTCTAGTATTTGTCAGTGTAAATACTAAGTTACTGAAATTGATGTAAGAAAAAGGAGACTTACCATCAAGTAACTTTAAAGTAAGCTTTAAGTAACTTATAAACCCACTATATACACGAGAGGTCTTTACCATGCCTCTGGTAGAAGCCTCTTACAATACTGAACAGACCAGTATTTATACCAGTCCAACAGGAAGTGACATATGACAGGAAGTGAGGTATGTACACAGTTCATAGTTCATAGTTCACAGGAAGTGATGACATAACTTCCCGGAAGTTATCATTTTTATCACACAGATAGTGAGAGTTTTTACAGTTATATAAAAAGAAAAAGGGTGGCTAAAGTAAATGTTGGTCCCTTAGAGGATGAGACCGGGAAATTAATGGTGGGAAATATAGAGATGGCAAAAACACTGAATGAATATTTTGTATCAGTCTTTACAGTAGAAGACACTAAGAATATCCCAACACTGGGCAAACAGGGGGCTATAGGGGGGGAGGAGCTAAACACGATCAAAATCACTAAGGAAGTGGTACTCGGTAAAATAATGGGACTCAAGGCGGATAAATCACCTGGACCTGATGGCTTACATCCTAGTGTCTTGAGGGAAGTGGCGGTAGGGATTGTGGATGCATTGGAAATAATTTTCCAAAACTACCTGGACTCAGCAAAGGTCCCGGCAGACTGGAAAACTGCTAATGTAACGCCCTTATTTAAAAAGGGCAGCAGACAGAAGGCTGGAAACTATAGACCGGTTAGCCTAACATCTGTGGTAGGTAAAATATTGGAGTCCATTATTAAGGAGACAGTAACAGGACATTTGGATAATCATAATTTAATAGGACAAAGTCAGCATGGTTTTCTGAAGGGGAAGTCATGTTTGACAAATTTGTTGGAGTTCTTTGAGGAAGTAACATATAGGGTGGATAAAGGGGAACCAGTGGACGTAGTGTATTTAGGCTTCCAAAAGGCATTTGACAAGGTGCCACACAAAAGATTATTGCTTAAGATAAAAAATCATGGGATTGGGGGTAATATTCTGGCATGGATAGAGGATTGGCTCTCTAACAGAAGGCAGAGAGTTGGGATAAATGGTTCATTCTCAGACTGGCAATTAGTAAATAGTGGTGTTCCACAGGGGTCAGTGCTGGGTCCCCAACTCTTTACAATCTATATTAACGATTTGGAGGAGGGGAACGAGTGTAACATATCAAAGTTTGCAGATGATACTAAGATGGGAGGGAAAGTAGTGAGTGAGGAGGACATAAAAAACCTGCAAGGGGATATAGACAGGCTAAGTAAATGGGCAGAGATTTGGCAGATGGAATACAATCCTGGAAAGTGTGAGGTTATGCACTTTGGCAGGAAAAATCGTAGAGCAAGTTATTATCTTAATGGCAAGAAACTGGAAAGTACTGAAGTACAAAGGGATCTGGGGGTCCTGGTGCACGAAACTCAAAAGGTTAGTATGCAGGTGCAGCAAGTGATTAAGAAGGCCAATGGAATGTTGGCTTTCATTGCTAGGGGGATAGAATATAAAAATAGGGAGGTATTGCTTCAGTTGTACAAGGTATTGGTGAGACCGCACCTGGAATACTGCATACAGTTTTGGTGTCCATACTTAAGAAAAGACATACTTGCTCTTGAGTCAGTACAAAGAAGGTTCACTCGGTTAATCCCGGGGATGAGGGGATGGACATATGAGGAGAGGTTGAGTAGATTGGGACTCTACTCATTGGAGTTCAGAAGAATGAGAGGCGATCTTATTGAAACATATAAGATTGTGAAGGGGTTGGATCGGGTGGATGCAGTGAGGATGTTCCCGATGATGGGTGAAACTAGAACTAGGGGGCATAGTCTTAGAATAAGGGGCTGCTCTTTCAAAACTGAGATGAGGAGGAACTACTTCACTCAGAGGGTGGTAGGTCCATGGAATATGCTGCCCCAAAAAGCTGTAGAAGCTACATCATTACATAAATTTAAAACAGAAATAGACAGTTTCCTCGAAGTAAAGGGAATAAAGCGTTATGGGGAGCGGGCAGGAATTTGGACATGAGTCTAGGTTCGGATCAGTCATGGCCCTGTGGGTAGTGGAGCGGGCCCAGGGGCCGTGTAGCCTGATCCTGCTCCTATTTCGTGTGTCTAATTCTGTTAGGTTCAGGAGATGGTTCTGTGATAGTGGATTGGCAGTTAGGATCAGATCAGCCATGATCTTATTGAATGGCGGAGCAGGCTCGAGGGGCCGATTGGCCTACTCCTGCTCCTATTTCTTATGTTCTTATGTTCTAAAAGGGCAGAAGTATTTCTTATTGTACTGAGGCTCACCCTGGATCAATTTGGGCACCTGAAGCACTGCCTGGCAAGCCAATGGTGTGCTCAGTGATAACTCTGGTGGAAGCATAGTCCTCATTATATCTGCATTCAGCTGGTCTCATGGGAAGCTGCAGATATCATAAGCCATGACTGCAGAGGATACAAACAGAAAATGCTGGGAATACTCAGCAGGTCAGGCAGCATCTGTGGAGAGAGAAACAGAGTTAATGTTTCAGGTAGATGACCTTTCATCGGAACTGGTTCGCCACTTCTGACAACAGTTCCATTATTCTCGCACAAACTTCTCTTCTTTCCCTCCTTGCAGGAGAAAAGAGCCCACAACAACAGAGAGAGGGAGAGAGCCGGAGGTGGCCCTCCAGTAACTGCACACCTTACTGCATCAAAGGAGGGGGCTTTGGAGACTTTGGGAGCTCGAGAGATGCTGGCGGTTGGAGACAGAGAGAGGGGGACATCCCAGCAACCTGGTGACAGAATTACATCTCAAACAGCCACGTGGCACCCTTCTTCTTAGGCAGTCCCTCAAAACTGAGGATGACTTGCTTCCACATTAAAAATTAGTTCTCATCAGTCCAATGCGGGACCTACAGTCTCTGTCACAGGCGGGGCAGACGGTGGTTGAAGGGGCGGGTGGGTGGGGTGCTTGGGTTGACGTGCGCACCTTGTGCTGCCTGCGCTTGGCTTCTGCTTGCTCCCGGCGAAGAGACTCGAGGTGTTCGGTGCCTTCCTGGATGCTTCTCCTCCACTTTGTGCGGTCTTGGGCCAGAGATTCCCAGGTGTCGGTGGGGATGTTGCACTTTTTCAAAGAGGCTTTGAGGGTGTCCTTGAAGGGTTTCCTGTGCCCACCTGGGGCTCTCATGTCATGTTGGAGCTCCGAGTAGAGCGCTTGTTTTGGGAGTCTCGTATCGGGCATGCGGACGATGTGACCCCTCCATCGGAGCTGATCAAGCGTGGTCAAAGCTTCGATGCCAGGGATGTTGGCCTGAGCGAGAACACAGACATTGGTGCGCCTATCCTGCCAATGGATTTGCAGGATCTTGCGGAGGCAGCGTTGGTGGTACCTCTCCAGTGCTTTGAGGTGCCTGCTGTACATGGTCCATGTCTCTGAGGCATACAGGAGGGCGGGTAGTACTACTGCTCTGTAGACCATGAGCTTGGTGCCGGGTTTGAGGTCCTGGTCTTCAAGCACTCAACCTCAGGCAACCGAAGGCTGCACTGGCACACTGAAGGCGGTGTTGGACTTCATCATCGACGTCTGTCCTTGTTGACAGTAGGCTCCCGAGGTATGGAAAGTAGTCCACGTCGTCCAAGGTCTTGTCGTGGATTTTGATAATTGGGGGGTAGTACTGTGTGGCGGGGGCAGGTTGGTAGAGGACCTTTGTCTTACGGATGTTTAGTGTAAGGCCTATGCTCTCGTATGCTTCACAGAAACATAGAAACATAGAAGATAGGAGCAGGAGTAGGCCATTCGGCCCTTCGAGCCTGCTCCGCCATTCAATGTGATCATGGCTGATCATCCAATTCAGTACCCTGTCCCTGCCTTTTCCCTATATCCCTTGATCCCTTTAGCCTCAAGAAATATATCCAACTCTTTCTTGAATATATTTAATGAACTGGCCTCCACCGCCCTCTGTGGCAGAGAATTCCACAGGTTCACCACTCTCTGGGTGAAGAAATTCCTCCTCATTTCAGTCCTAAATGGCTTACCCCTTATCCTTAGACTATGACCCCTGGTTCTGGACTCCCCGGCCATCATAAACATCCTTCCTGCATCTAGTCTGTCCAGGACTGACAGAATTTTATAGGTTTCGATGAGATCCCCTCTCAATCTTCTAAACTCCAGTGAGTATAAGCCCAATCGACACAATCTCTCCTCATACGTCATTCCTGCCATCCCAGGTATCAGCCTGGTGAATCTTCGCTGCACTCCCTCCATGGCAAGAACGTCCTTCCTCAGGTAAGGTGACCAAAACTGCACACAATACTCAAGGTGCGGTCTCACCAAGGCCCTTTACAACTGTAGCAAGACATCCTTGTTCCTGTACTCGAACCCTCTTGCTACGAAGGCCAACATACCATTTGCCTTCTTAACCGCCTGCTGCACCTGCATGCTTACCTTCAGCGACTGGTGCACAAGGACCCCCAGGTCTCTTTGCACTTCCCCTTCTCCCAATCTATTGCCATTCAAATAATAATCTGCCTACCTGTTTTTGCCACTGTGGTGTATGTAACCTGTACCACCTTAAGAGACTACCTTAAGAGATGGACTACTTTCTCTTGGCTACTGTATGTTGTAGTACCGGTGGTGACCACACCGGTATATAAACTCTGTGTAGTAATTTGCTAAGCAGTTCAGCCCTGACCTTCGATTAGTAAAGACCTGTTTAAGTTATTCTTGTTGTCTGTGTCCAGTGATTTAGAATAAGCATATCTGGGACACTCAGACTCAACAGTGGCGACGAGTCCGATCTTACCCTGCGGCAGTTTTGCATCCAAGGCAGCTTCGTCCTCAGAACGGGCGTCGAGAAGAGGCATCCGCCCTCATCATCCTGCTGAGCACCGCATCGCACGGGAGGCATCGAGAACCCGGGTTGAAATTACTGACCACGAAGTCCTCCATCAGCGACAGGCAGTGATCATCCTTCTACCACGGTGGTGGGTAAGCCGATCTAGCGACACGGGCAGAAAGTCGGCCGCATTGTCAGTGGAGACGGGGAGGGAAACCGGAGGAAAAAGGGCGGAGAACTCGACCGCAGCCGGTGAAAAGGGCCGGGCTGCAATCGGGGCCAAGAGGCACAGTGACAAGGGCAGCGTTAATGCCCACGAGAACCGCGGGGGAGCAAAAGCAGCGTCGGGGAAATTAAGAACCGCTGGGAGGCGAGAACGGCAACAGCGCAGTCATCGCCATTGTAGCCAGCGGGGGAAGAAGACAAGCGCGGGAAGCCGCCATTGTAGTCGGCGGGGGAAGAAGACAAGCGCGGGAAAAGCCGCCAAGTGCGGGAAGCCGCCATTTTAGTAGGCGGGGGAAGAAGACAAGCGCGGGAAGCCGCCATTTTGGAAAAATACAATATTTAAAGAAACTCTCAAGGATGCCTAAACACGGTAACATCACTGCTTTTGATAGCGATGTTGAAGATTGGGCCACGTATGTAGAACGCATTGAAGTTTATTGTACAGCAAATGAGGTACCAGATGATAAGAAAGCACTAACCTTTTTAAACTCAATGGGTGCGAAGACGTACGGGTTATTGAGGCACCTTGTAACACCAGATAAACCGGCGGATCAGACTTTCGCGAATATTGTTACTATCCTGCAAGAACATTTAAACCCCACGCCGCTGCTGATAGCGGAACGATTTAAATTTTACAGAAGAACGCAGCTGAAAGAGGAAAGCAACGCTGAATTCTTAATTGAACTGCGCAAGCTATCAAAGTACTGTCAGTTTGGTACAGGACTAGCAGATGCTCTGAGAGATAAATTCGTGTGTGGATTATTAAAAGAAGGAACACAAAAGCGACTGCTAGAGGAAAAGGACCTTACGCTTGATAAAGCTGTCACCATTGCAGCATCGCACGAGGCCGCAGCAAGAGGCACCGCAGAAATGCAGCTAAGGTCATCGGAACTCAGCACCAATCAAATGGCATTGGGTGCAGTAAAGTGTTATCGTTGCGGAAGGACAACGCATGATCAGAACCAGTGCTGGTTCAAAAATCAGGAATGCAGAAAATGTGGCAAGCTCGGTCACATAGCTAAAGTATGCCGGTCAGGAAAGAAGACCAGCAACAAAAAGTCACCGCAGGAAAAGTGCAAAAAGGTACACAAGGTGACAGAGAACAGTTCGGATGAACAGAAGACGGATTCAGACTCCAGCTGTAAGGAACTGGGTTGTCTAAGAATACACAATGTGGGTAACACAGCAGACAACCAAACTATCTGGGTCACACTTCAGATAGCAGGAGTCCAAGTGAAGATGGAATTGGACACTGGATCGGCATTGACGGTCATGAATAAGCAAGATTACAAAAGGTTATTTCCACACATTCCCCTAAGGGATACGGAGATTGTATTGAAAACATACACGGGGCAAAGAGTATACCCCATTGGAAAGATAAAGGTAAAGGTGGTCCACAAGGGTAAAGAAAGCCGAGGAATGGACTTATATGTGTTACCTGAGGGAGGTCCACCACTACTGGGACGGGAATGGATCAGGAGAATAAATATGGACTGGCATTCCTTAAAAGCACTAACTGTAGATTCCAGTAAAAAGGACGATGTCAAACCTAAATGACTGTCCAGAATATTGGACGATGCTAAAGAGGTGTTCCAGCAGGGACTGGGAACACTGAAAGGAATTACGGCAAACATCAAGGTTGAAGAACATGCAAACCCGAAATTTTTCAAAGCTAGACCGGTACCTTATGCGATACGACCTGCTGTGGAAGCTGAGCTGGAAGGACTAGAACGTTCCGGAGTACTGTGAAAGGTGGACTGGAGTGAATGGGCCACACCCATTGTTCCCGTCATGAAGCGTTCATCGAGTAACAAGCCGGGGGAACCGGGGAAGGTTCGCATCTGTGGCGATTTCAAGATCACTGTTAATCTGGTGCTTCACACGGTGCAATATCCGCTTCCACGGATTGAGGATATCTTCGCTTAGTTGTCTGGCGGGAAACACTTCACCAAGATAGACCTGGCGCAGGCGTACTTACAGATGGAAGTTGATGAAGCGTCACGCCAGTATCTCACGATCAACACGCATAAGGGCTTATATCGGTATAATAGACTGGTTTTTGGAGTGGCATCGGCTCCAGCGATTTGGCAAAGGGCCATGGAGCAGGTATTACAGGGAATTCCAGGCACACAATGCTACCTGGACGACATTCTGATTACAGGAGATGATGATGAGGAACACCTTGCAAATTCGGAACAGGTGCTCACCAGATTGAAAGAATATGGACTTCGAGTTAATCGCCAGAAATGTGAGTTCTTTCAGAAGCAAATCTCGTACTGTGGTCACGTCATTGACCAGGAGGGGCTTCACAAGTCACCTGACAAGATCGAAGCTGTTGTGAAGGCTCCCGCGCCGGAAAATGTATCCCAGTTGAGGTCGTTCCTAGGGTTGATTAACTATTACCATAAGTTTCTGCCAAATTTATCCACGGTGCTACACCCGCTGAACGCTCTTTTGCAGAAGGGAGTGCCATGGAAGTGGAGCGAGGACTGTAAGCGGGCCTTTCACAAAAGCAAGGCATTGATCACCTCTAAGGAAGTGTTGGCTCACTTTAACCCAACGCTGCCTATTCGTTTAGCTTGTGATGCTTCTCCATATGGTATTGGGGCAGTGCTCTCACATAAGTTGCCAAATGGCTTGGAAAGACCAGTCGCATTCGCATCCAGATCATTGACCTCCGCTGAGCGCAACTATGCTCAGGTAGATAGGGAGGCTCTCAGCCTTGTGTGGGGAGTAAAAAAATTTAATCATTACCTGCAAGGGCAAAAGTTTACGCTGCTGACAGACCACCAGCCGTTGGTTTCCATTTTTAACCCAAAGAAGGGTGTTTCGGTGATGACAGCGCAGAGGCTCCAGAGATGGTCCCTTTTCCTAGGGGCACATCAATATCAGATCGAATTCAAAGGTACAAAGCAACATGGTAATGCTGATGGGCTGTCGCGCCTGCCACTACCTACAGCGGAAGAGGCACCGACAGTTGACCCTGTCGAGTTATTTCACTCGACCATCATCGAATGTTTACCAGTCACCAATGCAAGTATTGAGAGAGAAACCAGGAATGACCCGACACTGTCTCGGGTCTATGAATTGACAGTGAAGGGATGGCTAGCTCATGGCGAACCACTGTTACCGGCATTCTCAGCCAGACGAGAACAGCTGTCCGTCTGTCAAGGAACATTGATGTATGGAACAAGGGTGATTATTCCTCCTAAATTAAGGGAGAGATTTCTAAAGGAACTGCATGAAGGTCATCTGGGGGGAGTCAAGATGAAAAGCCTTGCTAGGGCTTATGTGTGGTGGCCAGGTATCGACCAACAAATAGAGGATCTGACTAAAAGCTGCTCAGGGTGCCAAAATGTTCAAAATGCACCTCCAATTGCACCGTTGCATCCATGGGAATGGCCTTCAACCCCATGGCAACGTGTACATATTGACTTCGCAGGTCCATTCATGGACTCCATGTTTTTAATTGCGGTAGACGCACATTCTAAATGGCCAGAAGTGATTAAGATGGCGACCACTACCTCGGAAAAGACGATCGCAGTTCTAAGAACGATATTCGCAAGAAATGGATTGCCAGAACAAATATGTTCAGACAACGGACCGCAGTTCGTGTCAGAAGAATTCCAGAAATTCATGAAGAAGAATGGGGTGAAACATTATACATCTGCCCCATATCATCCGGCTACAAATGGGTTGGCCGAGAGATTTGTACAAACGTTCAAAAAGGCGATAAAGGCCATGAGCGAAGACCAGATTCCACTACAACACAAGGTGGACAATTTCCTAATGGCATATCGAAACGCCACTCATGCAGTGACAAATCAAAGCCCTGCCATGATGTTCTATAACAGGAGGTTGCGGTCCAGGTTGGACTTGTTAAAACCAAATGTGCGGAGGGAAGTCGAAAACAAACAGTTCCAGCATATAAATAACAAGACCACTCGGAGTTTTGAAATAGGACAACCAGTGTTAGCCCGGGACTATAAGAATGAGAAATGGCAATCTGGAACAATTCGTGCCAGACAAGGACCCCTGATGTACACGGTAGATATTGGTGAAAACGTAATACGACGTCATGCTGACCAACTTGTAGAATCGAGAACAAGGGTCGAACCCATGACTACGACAGGAACACCAGTGGAAGAAGTTAGTGAACCTGAAGCATCTACCTCAGACGCCAATGTATCTGATGATGTCCAATCCATAAGAGATCAACTAGATGAGTCACCCCAGCAACGAGAATCAGAGACCCCTGAAAGGCGTTATCCAACTCGGATCAGGAGGCCTCCTCAGAGACTGAATCTTTGAACAGTTTTGCATGAAGTTGTATATATGTTATCCATGTTATGTTTAAATTGGGATGTACACTGTTAAGCTAAAAAGGGAGGAATTGTGGTGTATGTAACCTGTACCACCTTAAGAGACTACCTTAAGAGATGGACTACTTTCTCTTGGCTACTGTATATTGTAGTACCGGTGGTGACCACACCGGTATATAGACTCTGTGTAGTAATTTGCTAAGCAGTTCAGCCCTGACCTTCGATTAGTAAAGACCTTTTTAAGTTATTCTTGTTGTCTGTGTCCAGTGATTTAGAATAAGCATATCTGGGACACTCAGACTCAACAGCCACCAAAGTGGATAACCTCACATTTATCCACATTATAGTGCATTTGCCATGTTTCTGCCCAATCACCCAACCTGTCCAAATCGTACTGGAGTTTCCCGACATCCTCCTCGCAGCTTACCCTCCCGCCCAGCTTTGTGTCGTCTGCAAATTTGGAGATATTACATCCAATTCCCTTGTCCAGATCATTAATATATATTGTGAACAGCTGGGGTCCTAGGACCGATCCTTGCGGTACCCCACTAGTCACTGCCTGCCACTCGGAAAACGACCCGTTTATTCCAACTCTTTGCTTTCTGTCCGCCAACCAGTTCTCTATCCAAGTCAATACCTTGCCCCCAATCCCATGTGCCTTAATTTTGCACGCTAATCTCTTATGTGGGACCTTATCGAAAGCCTTCTGAAAGTCCAAATACACCTCATCCACTGGTTCTCCCTTATCTATTTTACCAGTTACATCCTCAAAAAATTCCAGTAGATTAGTCAAGCACGATTTACCTTTTGTAAATCCATGCTGACTTTGTCCGATCCTGTCACTGCTTTCCAAGTGCTCTGCTATTACATCTTTTATAATAGACTCTAGCATTTTCCCCACTACCGATGTCAGGCTTACCGGTCTATAATTCCCTGCTTTTTCTCTACCACCTTTTTTGAATAGTGGGGTAACATTAGCTACCCTCCAATCCATGGGTACCGTTCCAGGGTCTATCGAGTTCTGGAAGATGATCAGTAATGCATCTACTATCTCTAGGGCCACTTCCTTAAGTACCCTGGGATGTAGACCATCAGGCCCTGGGGATTTATCGGCCTTCAGTCCCATCAATTTTCCTAACACCATTTTCCTACAAATACTGATTTCTTTCAGTTCCTCACTTTCATCCGACCCTATGTTCCCCGGCATCTCTGGGAGGTTATTTGTGTCCTCCTTTGTGAAGACAGAACCAAAGTATGCATTTAGTTGGTCTGCCATTTCCTTGTTTCCCATTATAAATTCCCCTGATTCTCACTGTAAGGGACCTACGCTTGACTTCACTAATCTTTTTCTCTTCACATATTTATAAAAGCTTTTACAGTCAGTTTTTATGTTCACTGCGCGCTTACTCTCATATTCTATTTTCCCTTTCTTAATTAATCCCTTTGTCCTCCTTTGTTGACTCCTAAACTGCTCCCTATCCTCAGGATTATTGCTTTTTCTAGCCAATTTATATGTTCTCTCCTTGGATGTTATGCTATCCCTAATTTCCCTTGTTAGCCACGGTTGAGTCACCTTTTTTGTTTTATTTTTACGCCAAACTGGGATGAACAAATTCTGTAGCTCATCCATTTGGTCTTTGAATGTTTGCCATTGCCTATCCACCGTCAACCCTTTGAGCGCCATTCCCCACTCAATCCTACCCAACTCGCTCCTCAGACCATCGTAGTTTCCTTTATTTAAATTGAGGACCCTTGTCTCTGAGTCAACTACTTCATTCTCCATCTTAATGAAGAATTCGATCATATTATGATCGCTCTGACCCAAGGGGCCTCGTACAACAAGATTGCTAATTAATCCTTTCTCGTTGCATAATACCCAGTCTAAGATGGCCTGATCTCTGGTTGGTTCCTCGACATATTGGTCCAGGAAACCATCCCGTAAACACTCCAGGAATTCCTCCTCCACAGTATTGTTACTAATTTGGTTGGCCCAATCTATATGTAGATTAAAGTCACCCATGATGACTGCTGTGCCCTTATTGCACGCTTCTTTAATTTCCCTTTTAATGCCATCCCCAACCTCCACCTTACTGTTTGGAGGTCTATATACCACTCCCACTAATGTTTTTCTCCCCTTAGTATTTCTCAATTCTACCCATACAGATTCCACATCATCAGAGCTAATATCCTTCATTACAATTGTATTAATCCCTTCTTTAACCAGTAATGCTACCCCACCTCCCTTTCCTTTTTGCCTATCTTTCCTGAATATCGAATACCCCTGGATGTTGAGTTCCCAGTCTTGGCCATCTTTGAGCCACGTTTCTGTAATCCCAACCAAATCGTATTCGTTTACCTCTATTTGCGCAGCCAATTCATCCACCTTATTACAAATGCTCCTCGCATTAAGACACAATGCCTTCAGGCTTGTTTTTTTAACGCTCTTAAACTTATTAGAATTATTATTTACTGTGGCCACGTTTGATTTAAATCGTTGATTTCTCTGACTGCCACATTTGTTTTTCTCCTTCCTATCTTTTGCTTTTATCCCTGTTTTCCTTTCCTCTGTCTCCCTGCTCAGGTTCCCAACCCCCTGCCATTTTAGTTTAAACCCCCCCGAACAGTGCTAGCAAACCTCCCCGCAAGGATATTTGTCCCGCTCTGGTTCAGGTGCAACCCGTCCGACTTGTACAAGTCCCACCTTTCCCAGAAGCAGGCCCAGTGATCCAGGAAACTAAAGCCCTCCCTCCTGCACCAACTCTTTAGCCACGCATTCATCTGCTCTATCCTCCTATTCCTATACTCACTAGCACGTGGCACCGGGAATAATCCAGTGATTACAACCTTTGAGGTCCTGCTCTTTAATCTGCTACCTAGCTCCCTAAATTCTTGTTGCAGGACCTCATCCCTCTTCCTACCTATGTCGTTGGTCCCAATGTGAACCACGACCTCTGCCTGTTCACCCTCCCCCTTGAGAATGCCCTGCAGCTGTTCAGTGACATCCTTGACCCTGGCACCAGGGAGGCAACAAACCATCCTGGAGTCACGTCTACGGCCACAGAACCATCTATCTGTTCCCCTTACGATAGAATCCCCTACCATTATTGCTCTCCCACTCTTTTTCCTCCCTTCCTGAGCAGCAGCCACACCCCCGGTGCTAGGAAGTTGGCTGCTGCTGCCTTCCTCTGGTGAGTCATCCCCCTCAACAGTATCCAAATTGGTATACCTGTTTGAAAGGGGGATGGCCACAGGGGTCTCCTGCACTACCTTCCTGCTTCTACTGCTCCGCCTGGTGGTCACCCATTTCCCTTCTGCCTGTGCAGCCCTACCCTGCGGCGTGACCAACTCATCAAATGTGTAATCCACGACCCTCTCAGCATCGTGAATGCTCCACAACCCATCCATCCGCAGCTCCAGCGCCTCCATGCGGCCCGTTAGTAGCTGCAGCTGGATGCATTTCTGGCACACGTGGTCATCAGGGACACTGGCAGCGTCCCTGAATTCCCACATAGAGCAAGAGGAGCATAACACGGGGCTGGGCTCTCCTGGCATGACTTACCCCTTTAATTAATTTAAATCAATTCAATACCACCAGTTAAAGATATACTCTAGGGCGCTTATTTACCAACTGTCCCCACTACACCACAGAGACCCAAGAAAATATAAACCGCAGAATTTAAGCTTGTAATAAAAGAAATACTCACCAACCAATCACTTACCTGCTTCCTGGTGACGTCACACTTGGATTACTTTTTACCTCTTTCCTCTGCTGTTGAATTGGTCCAAGCTCTCTGACCTCGCCTCTGCTGAATCCGCCGGTTTTAAGTGCCGCCGGTCACGCTGCTGCTCTCCCACAGGTCCAAGCTCTCTGACCTCGCCTCTGCTGAATCCGCCGGTTTTAAGTGCCGCCGGTCGCGCTGCTGCTCTCCCACAGGTCCAAGCTCTCTGAAGGTGTTAACGATGATTTGGAGTTCGACCTCCGAGTGAGCGCAGACGCAAGCGCAGTCAGCACCAGCGCAGATACGCACAGCTCTGTGGGTCCTTTGTGCCATAGAGTAGAGTTGTCACCTGTTGTTTCACAATTCACAAATGAGCAAGAGCAGGTGGTGCTGACAGGGCCAGCAGTGGGGACTCCTCACCGGAGGGCGCAGGATGCTCCAAGTTCTGCTGAGCTGCATGCAGACGCTGAGCCTCGGGGGCCATCGAGAAAAATGATCTTGGAGGGGCAGCAACAATTGCATGAAGTTCTGGCATCCTTACTGCTGACCCGCCCCCAAATCTGCAAGCGTGGCAATGGGAAAATTCCGGCCTATATTAATTTTGTGTATAACCTTGGTTAGAACAAACTTGGAGTAGTGTGCACAGTTCTGGTCTCCATATTATAAAAAGGGTATGCATGGCACTGGAGAAGGTGCAAAAAACATTCACAAGGATGATACCAGAACTGAGAGGACATACTTATCAGGAAAGGCTGAACAGACTGGGGCTCTTTTCACTAGCATTCAGGAGAAACTTCTTTACCCAAAGTGTGGTAAGAATGTGGAACAAGGGGTAGTTGAGGCAAATAGCATAGATCCATTTAAGGGAAGCTAGATAAGCACACGAGGGAGAAAGGAATAGAAGGATATGCTGATAGGGTGAGATGAAGAGGAAAGGGAGGAGGCTCGTGTTGAGCATAAATGCTGGGATAGACCAGTTGGGCCGAATGGTCTGTGTCATAAATCGCAACTTCTACAAGAAGTACTACTGAACAGCCAGCTAAGGGCGCCGCCCAAGGAGTATAAATACTCGGGCATGGGCCCACCTTGGCCAGAGACAGTCTGGAAACAGGAAGCTAGTGACCACTAACTAGACCTCCATGCTTTGTTACAAGTCGATTAAAGCCTTGCTTTATGTACAACCAAGTGCGTAGTGAGTCTTTATTACGTCAGTCTGATTCTGTACTGTAAACTCTATGTAATTCTATGAATTTTGCGTCTAACCGATTTACGTAGGTTGTACGCTGAAATGTCACTATGCGCAAATGTCCTCGATCATTTGTGCTGGAATCCCACTTGGCTGATTAACATAGCCCCACCCCCATGCAAAATCTATGTGCAACTGGATCCGATGTTACCATTTCTGGTGTTTTCTAGTGATTTTATTTTTTTAGCGATTTAATTGCATGCATGGCAAGTTAACAACGGATTTGGAATTTAACCTGACATGACCTGCCCTACCAGCGACAAGCAGTGCCAGTGAAAATGATGCAGTGACTAGGGCCATTTGTGATGCCATCGTCTTTAATCACTCTTTTTAAGACTGACTGGGCATGTATATCACATCCGTTATATGTGCTACATTTTAATGAATACGGGAGATGGGTAAATATGTTTGCCCCATCAGATGAGTGCTAGCTGTGAACATGTCTTCACATAAAACCAAGATTTGACATAAAAAGTGGGGTTCCACTTTTTAGAAGTCATTTCCAAAAACAGATCCAGTCATTTATAGTGCAACAAAAGAATTGGGCCATAATTTGCCATAGCAAGGCAAAGAACGGCGTCCACCTTTAATTAGATTTGCCCTTGCCCGTTAAGTCACAATGATCGTTTGCGCTGCAAGTTGCTGGAAACGTAGTCAAGGGAAACCGAGCATCTGGAACCTGATTGAACAGAGCAAGCAACTATGTATCTCCTTAACCAATCAGATTTAAGGATTGTGAAATTAACAGAGCATGAACTGAGAAGGAAATGTAAATTAGAGTGGGTGAATTTAATGTCAAATCAGGTACAGAAAGAGAGATAAAGAGAGGGAAAGAAATATTGGATTAAGAGAGAGAAAAAAGGAGACAGAAAGGAAAAGTAAAAAAGAGTTTAATTAAAAATTTTTTTTTTTTAAATCTCCAATAACAAAACCTGAAGGAATGAGACTCCACACTTGTAATAGTTAATTTTCAGTGCCAAGAGGTTGCTTGGCAGTAATTAACATTATCACGTCATTAAAAAGGTACTTAGATGGAAATGGACAACACTTAACTTTCTGTTGTGAGTTTAGTTCGTATCTACCGTGCAAATACAGCAACTTCATGCCGTTTAATGCATTTCAATGGTGAGGCAGACAGCGAGATGCCATTTTTGCAAAGCTAATGGGTGAGTGGTGCATATTGGACAGCTACTTTTGGATTTTCTAGTTTAACCGCGTACCTGCCCTCGCCTGAAGTTGCATTTATGCATAAATAACGCAAGCGCTGTTAGCCTCACCGTTATTTTGACACCAAATTATGGCCCATTACTTTAATTTATAATAATAATAGTTTTTCACACCATGTAGTTCTCACACATTGGCCCGGATTTTGCTGTACTAATAACATCGAAGCTGTCAGCGCTTGCCATTATTACTGGGTAAAACGGATAGCAACTTCTGGCATCCGCACATGTGCAGTTAAACACAGAAATCCAGAAGTTGCTGTCCATGATACCCTGCTCCTCCACAGGATGCGCTGTTGCAGTCTTTGCCGATGGAATCTGCACAGAGGTCACTGTCATGGCGTGAAGATAGGCTAATTACCCACTAGTCTCACTCTAAAAATGTCTGAAAACGTTAGGGCTTGTTCAATCAGGAGTAACTGAGTTTTTAACAGCGTAGTAAGTGATAATTACTGCTGAATCGCCTCTCTGGCCCTGAAAAAATAATTTTACAAGTGTGGGGCCTCATTTCCTCAGAAGAAAATTAATGTTGCAGATTTTTTAATAATTAAAAAAACATTTATATAGTTTTTCTGTTTTGCTCATGTCTTTCCCTTAATCCCATGTGTATGTTCCATTCTTTATTTCGCTTCCTGTACAATGATTTAAATGTAATTTATATTTCCTATTTTGCACTTCCTACTTAGCAGTCTGTGTGTCTCTGTGAGGATTCTTTAATCTGATTGGTTGTATGCGA
This sequence comes from Somniosus microcephalus, assembly GCF_052327205.1. Taxonomy (NCBI): domain Eukaryota; kingdom Metazoa; phylum Chordata; class Chondrichthyes; order Squaliformes; family Somniosidae; genus Somniosus; species Somniosus microcephalus. Next base: position 112,405,413 of record NC_140998.1, on the reverse strand, counting down.
GGTGAACATCAAAAGCCGTTCCTTCGCCACTCACAGCAAAATCCGGGCCATTAAATTAATTGTACCAAAAATAAAGGTTTCCTTCACATTTCAGAATTTTACTATTTACATATCCTCCTTTGAGGAAGGGACACCTGCTTTTTTTCCTTTCCTACTTGGGTCAGACCAATTTATCAGTGTTTAGGATTCTGTTTGCATCTGCTATCTCCCACATCTATTCCACTATGAATTCTCTCAACTGACTACTTTCCTGCCAGATAACCCCGTCTTAGCTCTTAACAAGTCTTTCCCCAGAACCAACAGAGGTGTAGTTACTTGACCCAGTTTTCCAGTTCCAGGTACTCAGGGGGGAAAATTCAGTTGTTTGCACCTCCCGTTAGCGCCTTAAGAGGGTGCCAATTGGGGCGCAAAGCAACTAGAGGCCGGGCGCGGCAATGTTTGTGCCACTCGCAAAATTAACTAGATATTTTGCGGCGGCGCTAAACACTACTGCCACGATCTCCTGCGCCTGCAGATTGTGACATCAGTCGAGTGCGCAATGCCCCGTTAGTGCCCCGGACCGGAAATTGAGTGGAGCCCTCTGCCTTACCATCTGTCACTAGCAACGACAGGTTGAGGGGAGCGTTATGCTGTCAGAAAGGGACTAGGGAGCGCTATTTAAAGGCGACCGCTTCCTGCCTTTTTTTGTCGGTGACATTTTTGCACCACGCATTCTGAGAGAGAGAGAGAGAGACTTCTGGAGAAATTCAACACTGTGTGAAGGAGTTTTGAGTACCGAGCAGCACTTTGCAGGTTTATTTGGATTTGCCCTTCCCTGCTTCGCCAGCGCTCTGAGGTAGCGCCTCGCTCTTCGGCCTTTGCGCCTTAAGACAGGTGTGAAGCACCTGATTTAGCGCTCCAATCACCTCCAGCGGCGATAAAAGCCAAGTTTGCTGTCGGAGGCGATAATTAGCGCCAGGCGCTAAACTTTGCGCACCGCCAATAATGGCGCCCCAAATGGGGCGATACCGAATTTTTCCCCCTCAGAGTCAGCAGCATGCCCGCTTGCTGGCATTTGTCTTGGGATGGTCGCAGCGAGGAGCAATCTTTTGAAATATAGATTACTCAGGATGGTGCAGACTTGGTACATGACAGTCATAGTGACTTTGAACATTAACAATGTGTGGCTGGTACTCTCGACCTTATGCAACATACAGAGAAGGGAAATTTAGCTTGTTGGGACTTTTAAAAAATTCGTTTATGGGATCAGGGTGTTGCTGGCAATGCCAGCATTTATTGCTCATCCCTAGTTGCCCTTGAGAAGGTGGTGGTGAGCCGCCTTCTTGAACTGCTGCAGTCTGTGTGGTGATGGTACTCCCACAGTGCTGTTAGGTAGGGAGTTCCAGGGTTTTGACCCAGCGACGATGAAGGATCGGCGATATACTTCTAAGTCAGGATGATGTGTGACTTGGAGGGGAACTTGGAGGTTGTGGTGTTTCCATGCGCCTGCTGCCCTTGTCCTTCTAGGTGGAAGAGGTCGTGGGTTTGGGAGGTGCTGCCGAAGAAGCCTTGGCGAGTTGCGGCAGTGCATCTTGTAGATGGTACACACACACTAAAATGGGGATTGTTTTTGAAGTAACTATGGTATTGGTGGTGATTAATGCTGTGGTAATTACACTAACTGGTGTTGACACCTTTATTCCTGCCATATCAATAGTTCCCCCATCAATTTCAGAAGGGGAGAGTTGAAGTGTTGGTACTGGTAGCCATGCATAGTACTGAATCTCACAATACCCAGTACCTTCTAAAGGATGAGCAGAAAGATGGCCAGTTTTTATGTGGGTGGGGAATTCTGACCTGCTCTTTCCCCTCTGCCCACCTCCCGCCATCCCCGCATGCTCACCAAGTTAGTGTCATCCTTTCCCTCCACTTTTACCTGTTTCAGCTGTCCTCAGCTTCTTACCCTCAGAATGAGCACTCATGCCAAGATCAGTCTCTGCCCTTGCTTGCTGGTTGCGATTCCCAAACAGCTTTTCCTTGTTGCTTATGACTTTACTTTGTGCAGGATAAATTGGGTCACAGTGCCACAGAAGGGAAAACTTTGTGAAATTGGAACAACATTTTCTACTGTGGCCCTATTTACATGAAGGTGTCATCTTGCAACTAATCTAATACTGAACTAGTTTGATGTCTGGTTTTTGCACATATGGGAGGAATTTTCTGAGGGACAGTATTAAAACCTGGTTTAACAATGGTGCTACCAGGCCTTTGCCCTGTGATCTTTTCCTTTTACATTTGTGAGAGACACTCACTTAAATGGTAACACTTCATCACTCTTGTGGGTGTAGGATGTTAATTAGGGCCAGTTCAGCAGCACCAACTCATTTTATTTCAATGCTGCCCTGGTCCTTAGCTCTATATTCTTCGCCTCATTCGGTGCTTTAACCAAAAAAAAAATTTCTTCCTTTCAGTTAGCCAGAACCGCAAGCTTCAAATTCTCTTGGAGCCAGTCCAAACGCCTGATCCCTATTCTCTTTCATTTTCTTCCACCCCTGTCTCGCCTTCCAATCTTACCCCTTGCCACATTTTCACTATCCCCTCTAACCTTCCACCTCTGATCCTGAATGATTTGTCCTCAGCAAGGGCTTTAGCTCCATCCTCCTATGTCCACACCCTCAACAAATTCTGAGCTTGACATGATAGTGAGCTCTCCTTTTATTATCTTCACCTTCATGCCTAATTTTTTGGCCAGGAGTCTTCCACCTGCAAATATGATCATTTCTCTTGCCCTCCGCCTCCTGATCCATGTGCAAGGCTCCTTCTGGCTTCAAAGCCAGAAGGAGCTTGTTTTTTTTATAAATTTAGAACTGCTGGCATGATATTGGCCATATCAGCTTATCCTCCCCCTTCACTCACTAAAATCTATCTCCCTCTGAGTGTCCTCTCTGCTCTCCTCTCTATTTCTGAAATGACCCTTCCCTCTGTTCCACCACCCCTACCACCTGCTTTCCTTCCCGTGGCATCTTTTTGTGCAAACGTAGGAGATTCAACATATGCCCATTCTTCTCCTCCCACCCCATTGTGCAGGTGAGACAACAATTTGCATCTACTTCCTCCAGTTTGGTATCATGTATTCACTGCTCAGGGTGGGATCTCCTCTATATTGGAGAGCGCAAATGCAGATCAGGTGCCCACTTGCTGAACAACTCCATTCTGTCCACAAATGCGACCACGAGCTCCCTGTTATTTGCCACTTGAATTCCCATCCCATTCCCGCTCTGATTTGTCTGTCTTTGGCCTTCTAAACTGATGGAATGAAGATCAATGCAAGTTTGAGGAACAGCACCTTATCTTTCCATTAGGCACTTTGTAGCCCTCTGGCCTTAATATTGATGTTAATAACTTGAGATCGTAACTAAAGCTCCCGCTTTCTCTTCAGCAGGAAGTGCTGGCGATGCGAGTTGGGTGTGCTGGTGTTTCTGGGGGGGAGGCGGGGGGGGGGGGGTAGATGGGTTTGTACTTGAGGTGGGGACCCTCAGCCAGAGTGTGCCTGTTGCATGCATGAGGTTGTTTCCTCTCCCCCCTCCCCCTTTATCCTCTTCCTTTCTAAATGCTGTTCAGCTGCAATATCTTACCAGTTCTGTTGCCTCCACCGATGCTGACTGAGCTGCTGAGGCTTCTCAGTTGCATCTGTTTTTGTTTTAGTTCACCACTAATTGCCATCTATTCTTTGTGCATTCGGATAATAATGTCCAAAAAGCTCTCATCACTACCTCGATCATTAAATTTAGTCTTTTAAACAATGCTCATTGATGCAGTGAGAGTCACAGCAGTTCGCTTGCTGTATGTTTACTAATTAGTCAGAGACAGCAAAATATGTTTACTGCCCTCCCTGTCCAATCTGGCCTCAGAGCTAGGCAAGACTGTCCACCCTCAGAAGGTGGGATTCCTCAATACCACTGATTAAGAAACTGAAATGTGTGGCTGGGGAGCAGTGGCAACCACAACGACTTTCTGCTCATAATAAGCACTAATGACCTTTAACATGCAGACACCTGGTGGGGGGGGGGGGGAAATTCAGTTGGTTAGTGCCTCCAGTTAGTGCCTGGCGGGGGCGCTATTGGGGCGTTGATGCAGCGCTGGGGTGAGGCAAATCCAGCGACGCACGCCAAATCCAGTCCCCTCCCCCACATAGTGCCGCCACTATGAGTTATCGCCGGGGACTTCAGCGCAGGCAGATCGTGACGTCAGTGAGACTGCAACACTCACTGGGCGCCCGAACAGCAAAATTCATTGTCGCCCCCTGCGTTAGCACCTTGCCCCGACAGCGACAGGGAGAGGAGGCATCAAGCAGGCGGATGCGGGCTCCAGGGGTGCTACTTAAAGGGATCATGAGTAGCTGTCATGTTAGTGCTGTTTCACTGCTTCCTTCTCAGTTTGACATTGTGCAACAGTTTAATTCAGTCATTTAAAGGTTGTTTAGTATCAGGAGAGTTGTGGCTACTAACAATTAGTTACATTTATTCTCACAACATATTAAAGTGCTACACTTGGTTACATTAATGGGGGCTGTACTGGCAGTCGACATGGCCCTCCAGAATCTACGGTGGAGGGAGCGGAGGCAGCGAGAAAGACTGGAACATGTGCTCAGAGGAAGGAGGAGGGCCATCAGGCCTCTCAACAGGAGGCCTTACCCTCTGAGGGTATTCCGAGAGCACTTCTTCTACCTACAATTAAGCAAGGAGCAGTGTATTAGAAGGCTCCACTTTATCAAGGAGTGGTCACCGAACTCTGCCACCTCCTGCAACCAGACCTCAAGCCTCAGATCAGGGTGATCATGGCTCTCTCAGTGGCAGTCAAGGTCACCGTCGCCCTCAATTTCTTCGCCAGCGGATCCTTCCAGTCTGCAACAGGAGACATAGCTAACATCTCGCAGTTCGCCATCCATCGCTGCATCCGGGAGGTCACAGAGGCTCTCTACAGTAAGAGAAGGGATTACATTTCCTTCCCCATCACCAGAGAGAAGCAGGGCAAGCGTGCATGGGGCTTTGCCAGGATAGCGGCCTTCCCCATGGTGTCGGGCACCACTGACTGCACCCATGTGGCTTTGCGGGCACCGCATAACAATCCTGAGATCTTCCGTGACCGTAAAGGCTACCACTCACTTAGGGCTGGATTTTTCGAACCTCAGCAGGTCAGGGGCGGGCAACGTCAGTGGTGTGTGGGAACCCTGCATCTATGTTGATCCCGGCCTCCAACAAAATGTTCCAATGATGGGACTTGTTAAACGCGCCCTGTGAGGTTTCCGGCCAATTAGTGGGAAGCGGGTCTGATGATGTCATTTGATGACGCGTCATCAGCCGATTTCCTTAAATGGACCATGTCCAAATTGATTTTGACAGTTCTGCTGTCAGTGTTCTGCAGCATTGAGGAGCTGCAAACACTGACAAGCACTGCACAAAGGTGCATGGCTACACCCAGGCTCTCCCATGACTCCCTCCATATGCTTATACAAGCAGAGATGTCATCAGGAGGACCAGGCTGCAGTGGCGCAAACCTTTCAATGACCTCAGTAGATCACAAAACGTTACTGCCATGCCACATTCAACCTCATCCTGCCATGTCATCACTCTGCCTTCCCTACCCTACTTCTGCACATCTTTACTCACACCAACTTACCTTGCACCTCCACCCATCCCTCTCTATCTACATTATCACTTCTCATCTCACTAGCCACCCCTCAATCTCACCCTTAACCTACTGCAAGCATACCAACTAACACACAAGCGTAGGCACTTGGGTGGTTTAGCCAATGTTCATCTGAAAATTCTGGTAATATGCTGTCCAACATCGAAATCTTTATTTTCAACACTTTGCGTTCTTGGACAGATTTGTGTGCACCTTTGAAAGTGTCTTAGTGAGTTGTAGTGAATGGTGAGACATAACTCCTCCCCGCCCCCCCAACGGTGATGAGTGTGAAAGGAATGGCTTGGATATTGTAGGGATGCTTTATGGAGCTGGTGTGGAATGGTGCCAACCTGGTGCATCATGTGGCAGCCAGGGTGTACAGTGTTAAGTGAAGCTAATCTGGACATGGTGAGGCCATCGCTGGTGTCCTGGGCAGCAATGTGCACGGGTGATGATGCCCTGTGTCCAGTGCAGCATCAGTTGATTGTGGAGAAGGGTGGTGTGGATGTTGGTGCTGCTGGTGTGCCTGGTGATGCTGGTGTTGGGGCTGATCGTTTTGGTATTCTGAGGACCAAGGTGAGATTTTTTCAAGGGCACCGATGCTGATGGAATAGATGGCAGGTGAGGTTGAGATGACATAAGTAATCTGTCAATTTTGAGAGAGATTGTTTCAAGAAGGTGACAGTGGATAGAGAGATTACTCCAAACACTTCAAAAGTGCATAAAGCTCAAAAGTGGGTTCCAAATACTGAAGGCTGAAGCTTCTGAGATTGGAACGTGACCAGCTGTAAAATGATAGCTTTTAGAAATGGAGAGTTGTTCAGAACCCGACATACTTACCTGGTGTGATCCCTGAGCGATTGGAACCTCGAGGAAAACTTGGGAAAATGCTTTCGACCTGGTAAAATGCTGATTAAATTGCTTTAAACACCCTCTTAACGATCAGAATTGTCTGACCCAATGCTTAGTGCTGGGTCTGCAAAGTGCAGGCAGAGCCGACACTAGGGAAACTCACAAGGAGGCGGGTTCAGAGCGGGATATCGCCCCACTGTCAATCTTTTTGATTTTGCCATCGGACCCGCCTCTGAACCTGCCCTGTGAGCGCTGGTAAAATTCATCCCTTAATGTGCAGTTGGTGTGCGACCAGAGACAGCAAATCCTCAATGTGAATGCCCAGTATCCAGGCAGCAGCCACGATGCCTTCATCCTGCGCCAGACCAGTATGCCAGCATTCTTCCAGCCATCACATCATGCTCATGGCTGGCTGGTCAGAGACAAGGGTTATCTGTTCTCCACCTGGCTCATGACTGTCCTCTGCAGCCCCAACACTCGTGTCCAGCACTCATATAATGAGAGCCATGCTACCACCAGGAACATCATCGAGCAGACCATCAGGGTGCTCAAGCAACGGCTCCGCTGCCATGACTGCTTGGGAGGAGCCCTCCAGTACTCGGCTGAGCGGGTTTCCCATTTCGTGGTGGTCTGCTGCATGCTGCACAACTTGGCCATCATGAGGGCCCAGCCCTTGCCACCAGGGATTGCGGGACCACCTCAGGAGAAGGAAGAGGGAGAGGAGGAGGAGGAGGAGGAGGAAAAGGAGTGAGGGAGGAGGCAGCCACTCAATCGGCCTTCCGGAAGGGCAGTCCGTGACCACCTCATCAGACTGCGGTTCCAATAAATTAAACTTCAGATCCTCGTTGCTCACCACATTCCCATCATTCCATCCCTGTCGCAGGCCATATCACAGCGCAAAGCTGAAATGAGAGACACCACAAAATAATCCAAACTGAATTAATAAATTTACCAAAAATCAGTGAACATATATTTACAACAACAATATTACCTATTCACCCTTGTGCAATCCCACAGTGCCCTTCATTACTGTGCCTTTGCCTACTCTAGTGCTCCTATGAAGTGTTGGCCCAGTGGCTGCAGCAGGGCTGGTGGAAGGCTGCTGAGTGTCCATGCGGGAGGCTTCAGATGGCCTTGCAGGAGGCCCTCGACCAGCTCTGAACCTGGAAGGCCCGGCTGTAAACTGGACCACCTCAGCATGGGCGGCAGCAGTCTGGGCTGGCTGGATGACAGGCAGCAACAAAGGCAATGGCGGAGTGTCAGTGGTGGGAGCAAGAATGCTGTCATCCTGAGAGAGGACAGCAGGTTCCTGCTCCACTGACCCACTGCCACTCCCCCAGGGCAGCACCTCAGCATCCCTATCAATCTGTTGGAGCACAGATTGCTGGCCTGCTGCGACACCGTGAAAGCCCTAGTCAACGATGGTAGACCCAGCCACGATGGCAGCAGTCAGAGCTTGCGTTGCATCAAGCTGAGACTGCATGAGAGCAGTCTGAGATTGGTTGCCACCAAGCATTGACTGCATTACAGCACTAAGACATTGCGTTGCTTCCGCCTGTGCTGCAATGGAAGCTGCGACATCGCCCATCACATGCAGCTTCAGGTCTGGGTCACCACAGTCTCTCTGGGAGTCTACCATCCTTTGCAGACTAGAAATGATGGGCTCCATGGTGTGCGCAGAGCCTTGTGCAATGTTGGAGGCGGACTCCTCCACGCCCCATACCATTGCCGAGGCTCTCGGGCACCCTTGCTATTGCACCTGTCATCTCCATGTGCATGCCCATCACCCTTCTTCTAAAGGCCTCCCCATCGAGGTCCTCATCTGAGTCCTGTGCAGCTCACGTACGAACTCGCCCTCTGGGAGCTGGCTCCCAAGCTACCCTTTCCCCCTGGCCTTGCTGCAGCCCACTCGTCCCCGGTGCCTCACCCAGTGCAGATCCCACTACTATACTAGCCTCTAAAGAATGTGTAGTGCCAGTATCTGAGCTGATGCCTGTGGGTGAGACATGCAGTGATGTGGTGTGTTCTTCCTCCTCCTCGTCTCCCACCTTGCTCGCAATGGTGCCCTCAGGTACAGGCTGCTCAGGTGCTTGCTCATTACCTGTAAGCATAAAGGCACAAGATTCAGGTTAAGGTGAGGGAAGGGGCAGGAAGGGAGAAATGCATGCATACAGCATGCTTAGCTGGAAAATGCAAAAGGCTTGTGGGATGAGGGGGAAGTGGGATGTGGGAAGGAGAAGAAGGGATGAACATACCGTTGCTGTCCCCAAGAGGGTCAATGTCGCTGGTGACCATGGCGCCCACCACCTGGTGCCCAATAATCTGCAGCACTCGAGTCTCTAGCTCAGGCAGTGGTTGGGTGTCGGCTTATCCCCCGCCTGTGCACTCCTGCTCCCTCCTGTTGTGAGCTACCTTGGCCTGCTAGAGAAAGGAAAGTGTGTGAGTGAGTGTCGAGCAATGTGTTTGGGTGATGTGCCTACCATAGTTGAATAGCTGTCATTGGTGTGAGATGTGGGTGTGAGTGTTGGTAGGTCAAGATCGTTGGTGGGTGAGTGCTGGGGGTGTGGTGCTTTGGGCAGTGTGTGCAGACTGTGGTTCAAACTGTGGTATGTAGCATTTGTTGAAGCATTGAATCACCCTGACCACCTGAGTGAGGTCATTAAATTTCTTCCTGGGGACCACAGTGCTGCCCGAGACAAGCTGGGCTACCTCCCTCCACATGGTGCAGAAGACTTGTGGCGAGGGCCTCCTGCCACCTGCCAGGTAGAGAACCGCTCTCCATCTTTCCACTGTGAACGCCAACGCCTCCAATGCATGGTCGCAGAATCTGTGGGCTCTCTTCCTGGGGCGTGGATCTGAAATCATTACGGCTGCTTGAGTCGTCCGGCTCCTTCTTCTTGACCTGCTGCTGCTGGCTGAGATGGCTGCACAGCCAGCAATGATGAGAATGAGGTCCTGCAGCATCAATAAACCTCCCCTTTAAGAACTGGAAAGAGCCTGTGGCAATGATGACTTGTGACTAGGCTACACCTGATATTGGTCAGTGCTTCGAGTTTAACGCCACTGAGCGAGGCCATTAGCACTTGATTTAGCGCCCCAATCCTTTCTTTGTGCAATGAGACTTAATTTTGCATGCAGTCTGAAGCATTAACGCCTGGCACGAATTCTTAAACTTTTCAAAATTTACCGCCCATGGGCTATAATGAATTTCTCTCTCCTGATGTATTTGATGAAATAGCACAGGCTGACTTGGTATACCTAGTTAATAAAATTTAAACTTCGTTGAATAATGGTGAGAATTAAATAACAAACTAATGATTGAGATGACTTCACAAAAATAATGTCCTGCTTTTCCATTATTGGTTTTCATATAAACAGTGACATTTTAATTGAGGCTTCAAATAGTGATAATGCATAATCTTGTTTTCCCAATGAATTGGTTTTGAATAAGTCATTGGCCCAGAAATTCGGGTCGGGGGCTTCCCGCGGGTGTAAGCCCCGACCTGCACTTACCTTGCGCACCGGCAGTTGAGCTGTAGGGCCCTGTGGAATTCCGCTCCGGGGCCTGGCCCAGCTGCCGGCGCGCTGTGCTTGCGTGTCCCAGGGGCACAGTTAGTGCGATGCGTCCCCTGGGATCACGTGAGCCATGGGCAGCCAATCGGAGGAGTGAAAAGCCCATTCATAAGATGACAGGAAGACCTGTCAAAACTTATAAATACTACGGCCCCAAAATAGCAGTAAACCTTCAAATAATTTTTTTTTAAATCACACTTTTTAAATAAACTATAAATTACATTAAATAACTATTTTAAACAATAATTTAAATTTTTGAAAAAAATAATTTTATATTCTAACGGGGCTAAAAATAAACTTAACTTGCTTTAAAGTATTTAAAAATAATAAACCTGTGGAAAAAATGTTTTAATTTTAATTAATTGACCACTTACCTTGTAAAAAGCAGGCCTTATGCCTGCTTTTTATATTTCTAAATACTGCAGGCTTACGATCCCTGGAAAACCTGCAAAAAAAACCTAAGTTCAAAGCGCATGCGCAGCCTCTCCTGCGCGCGCGTTTGACCTCTGAACCCCTTCATTCAGGGGAACGGAAGTGCCGGTTTCCCGCGCATGCGCAGTGCATGCAGAAAACCGGCACTTCCATTCGGCCTACGGGTGAGTACCCCGTGCGTACTCACCCGTGGAGACCCGAATTTCTGGGCCATTATTAATTGGTATTTGACAACAAATTTTAATTGGTAAACTGACTTCAGAAGGACATAGATAGACTGGTGAAATGGGCAGACACAATTTAATGCAGAAAAGTGTGAGGCGATACATTTTGCTGGGAAGAATGAGGAAAGGAAGAATAAATGGTGTGCAGGAATAGAGAGACTAGGGGGTGTATGTACGCAACTCTTTGAAGGTGGCAGGACAAGTTGAGAAGGCTGTTAAAAAAGCATACCGGATCCTTGGCTTTATAAACAGAAGAATAGAGTACAAAAGCAAGGAAGTTATGTTAAACCTTTATAAATCACTGGTTAGGTCCCAGCTGGAGTATTGTGTCCAATTCTGAGCACCACACTTTGGGAAGGATGTCAATGCCTTAGAGATGGTACAGAGGAGATTTACTAGAATGGTACCAGGGATGAAAGACTTCAGCTATGTGGAGAGACTAGAGAAGCTGAGATTGTTCTCCTTAGAGCAGAGAAGGTTAGGGGAGATTTAATAGAGGTATTCAAAATAAAGAAGGGTCAGTAACCAGAGGACACAGACAATAATAACTTTCAAAATGGTATTGGATAAATACTTGAAGGGGAAAATTTTGCATAGCTGTGGGGAAAAGGCAGGGTAATGGGACTAATTGGATTGCTCTTTCAACGAGCCAGCACCAGCATGATGGGCCGAATGGCCTCCTTCTGTGCTGTTTCATCCAATGATTCTATGATAACTAAGTTCAACAAGTGTGAACTCCACTTTTGTCAAATAGGACAGCTCTAGTCAATAAATTAGGCATTTTTAGCACCATCGTGAAATGAGGCCAATTGTGTCAGATGTTGCTTTGATGAATCCACAGAGTTACACATTCTGCACATGGCCACTCTCCCCAGTGTACTCATTATAGCAGAAGCCTTCACTTATATGCCTCAGGTACTGTAAAGTGCTTTGGAAATGCATGGTCAAGAAAGTTAGATCACAAAAAGAGAAAAGGGCAAGCCCATGTTTTAAGTTATTTATTAGTATGAAATCTGTGGTAAATGTTTAAGGAATGTGAGACATGAATGGGGATGTTAATAGAATAGCCAATTATGTCTGGTCTGTTAAATACTGCAACTGCACACAACATTGCAATTATTCTTATTTAAGAATGGTACATTCAAAAGGTGCTCTAATATTAAAAAGATTTATATTGGTAAGCATTCTTTTAGTTTTGATATTCGTACAGAAATTTAGAGTATATTTACTTCAGTGAATACTGAAAATGGAATTGTTAAACTGACCCAATTAAATGAACAATTAAGAAATCAGCATTTGTTTTGGTAAACATGGGAGTATGTACTGTAAAACTACACATTTAATGAAAATTAGCTTTATACATTAATACAATATTAGTTTCCACTGACAATAAACCAGGGAATACTTTGGCTTTTAAAAAAAACGTACTTAAGCAGAGTACACACTATAGTCAAATAAACTACTAATAGCTTTCACTAATTAAAATTGTGAAGCAAAACCCAAATTAAAAGTTAGGAATGAGAAATAATCACATATGCAGTAACAAAAATACAGATGTAAGCTATAGCTCCATTCCTTATTCTTTTTCCCTACGGTGAAACGAGTTGACCTACATAGAACTAGAGTCCTTGCTGCTTCTGTTTTTGGAAGCAAGGAATTTTGGTTCCATAAATTCTGGCTCAGTGTCTTGTGGTCGAGTGGATTTATTTCCGTGTTCAGTGACAACACATAATATGGCCCAGATTTTGCTGAAAAAAGTAAGTGTCTGAATGACGCACGCCATTATTAAAGCATAAATCGGCCAGCAACATGTACCAAGGAAGAGATACCCAGTGAATTGCCACAAGTTGTCGGCCGATTTGGGCCACAGAAAGTTAAGTCTAGTAATTATCGGCATAAGTACCCTTTTAACGACGTGATAATTGTTAATGACTACTAATCATCCTCTCTTGCCCAGAAAATAAACAACTTTAAGTGCGAAGTCTCATTTCTTCAGGTTGTGAATGGTTTTAGGAGATTTTTAAAATGTCAATTTTTTTTTTTTTTCTTACTTTTCCTTTCTGTCTCTTTTTTCTCTCTCTTTCTTAATCCAATCTTTCTGTCCCTCTCTTTATTTCTCTTTCTCTACCTGATTTGACGTTGAATTCATCCACTCTAATTCACCCCCTTCTCGGTCCTTCCCCTTTCCCAATCCTTTAATCTCATTGGTTAAGCAGATTCACCAAGGTCCCAGAAGCCCTGTTGCCCTCACTGCACTGTTATCAGCTCGCACTTCCAGCAACTTTGTGGGCAAATTTTTTTTAAACCTAAACATGCAATTGTAAGTCTAACTAATGGGACACGCCATGAGATGCCCTGCTCCAGCAAACTCTGGCCCTACAGCACATGGGGACTTTTGTGATAAATGGATTGACATTGGTGTTCCCTGACTCTCTATACAATGCCACCATGACAGATTCACGCTGTGGCACTGCAGCAGTGGTCAGTGGCTGGTGGCCAGCTTTATTTTCTGAAATCAGAGCCAACCCCTTTTGATTAAACCCATCTATCACACTCACAGGAAAAATCAAATGTAGGAAGTGATAAAAAAATAATTTGAACTAATTACAACATTATAATTAGGCTAATACTTTTCTTTTTGCTGTGAAGTAGATCAAACATATTATGTAGCACTCTGAAGGGATTTAAATTGAATACAGAGATGTTTCCAGTCTTTAAGTGTATTTACTACCATAAAAACACCATGTTAAAATTATATGAATGGACATCTAATTAGTTCCGTTAAGACCATAGTAATTTCATTTTTGTTTCCTAGGGTCTCACCTGTCTAAATGAACATATTTTGGAAGTGGTTCTGATGGCCTCGAGGTAAACATAATTAGAATCGAGCTGCTTTGTGCAGTTTTCTTGATTAACATGGCAACAATACTTGTTTTGTAGTGTTGCAACAATGTGACTTGTGTATGGAATAAAGATACAGTTTAGAATTGTTCAAATGTGTTGCCCAAATCAGTCCCACAGCTCTGCCAATACCACCCCATACCAAACAGTTCCTGCAAGTTTCACCTTTGACCTCAGCTAGCCAGCAACATAACGAGACTGTCCAGACTGTGTTCAGCCCGCCTTTGCAGCCCTTGATCAGGTTAGTGCAAGATGCAAAAAAAAGAAATGGATTAACATATTGCAACTTCCTCCAGCAACACAACTGAAGCATATTGCACACTATTTTACAATAACATTTAGGCTGACATCCGCACAATGTTTATAAAGCATTAAACAGTGTTGCACGGCATCATGGAAATATCCAAAAACTGGAAGTAACATAGAAACATAGAAGATAGGAGCAGGAGTAGGCCATTCGGCCCCTCGAGCCTGCTCCGCCATTCAATGCAATCATGGCTGATCATCCAAATTCAGTACCCTGTCCCTGCTTTCTCCCCATATCCCTTGATCTCCTTAGCCTTAAGAAATATATCTAACTCCTTCTTGAATATATTTAATGAATTGGCCTCAACTGTCTTCTGTGGTAGAGAATTCCACAGGTTCACCACTCTCTGGGTGAAGAAATTCCTCCTCATCTCAGTCCTAAATGGCTTACCCCTTATCCTTAGACTGTGACCCCTGGTTCTGGACTTCCCCGCCATCAGGTACAGCCTTCCTGCCTGTCTAGTCCTGTTAGAATTTTATAAGTTTTAATGAGATCCCCTCTCATTCTTCTAAACTCTAGCGAATATAAGCCTAAACGACCCAATCTCTCTTCATACGTCATTCCTGCCATCCCAGGTATCAGTCTGGTGAACCTTCGCTGCACTCCCTCCATGGCAAGAACATCCTTCCTCAGATAAGGTGACCAAAACTGCACACAATACTCAAGGTGTGGTCTCACCAAGGCCCTGTACAACTGCAGAAAGACATCCTTGCTCCTGTACTCGAATCCTTTCGCTATGAAGGCCAGTATATCATTTCCCTTCTTAACTGCCTGCTGCACCTGCATGCTTACCTTCAGCGACTGGTGCACAAAAACACCCAGGTCTCGTTGCACTTCCCCTTTTCCCAATCTATTGCCGTTCAGATAATAATCTGCCTTCCTGTTTTTGCCACCAAAGTGGATAACCTCGCATTTATCCACATTATGCTGCATCTGCCATGCATCTGCCCAATCACCCAACCTGTCCAAATCGTACTGGAGTTTCTCTGCATCCTCCTCACAGCACACACACCCACCCAGCTTTGTTTTGTCTGCAAACTTGGAGATATTACATCTAGTTCCCTCATCTAGATCATTAATATATATTGTGAATAACTGGGGGCCTAGCACCGATCCCTGCGGTACCCCACTAGTCACTGCCTTCCACTTGGAAAAAGACCCGTTTATTCCAACTCTTTGCTTCCTGTCTGCCAACCAGTTTTCTATCCAAGTCAGTACCTTACCCCCAATCCCATGTGCTTTAACTTTGCATGCCATTCTCTTATGCGGGACCTTATCGAAAGCCTTCTGAAAGTCCAAATACACCACATCCACTGGTTCTCCCTTATCTATTCTACCAGTTACATCCTCAAAAAATTCCAGTAGATTAGTCAAGCATGATTTACCTTTTGTAAATCCATGTTGACTTTGTCCGATCCTGTCACTGTTTTCCAAGTGCTCTGCTATTACATCTTTTATAATGGACTCTAGCATTTTCCCCACTACCGATGTCAGGCTTACTGGTCTATAATTCCCTGCTTTCTCTCTACCACCTTTTTTAAATAGTGGGGTTACATTAGCTACCCTCCAATCCATGGGAATTGTTCCAGAGTCTATAGAATTTTGGAAGATGACCAGCAATGCATCTACTATTTCTAGGGTCACTTCCTTAAGTACCCTAGTAGAGGGGGGAAGATTTTGAAAAGTCCAATTTAGATGCCAAGAAATTTATTTTGTGGACCCTGGTATACTCTTTTCCCTTGCTACTGAGGCAAAAGGCTGGTGAGAAGGATAGCAACTTGCTGGAGATGTATTTTTCGCAGAAACAACATGGAGAGCAAAGAAATTGTGGGTATTGATAATACATAAAGTTAGACTATGCAAAATAAAGTAAAACTAAAAAAACAAAACTAAAATAAACTGTCATAACAATCCAAATAAGAAAGTAAAGAGCAACTAAAATGTTGACTGGGAGTGTGAGTGAAACAAGTAGCAATTGGATGGCATTTCTGATTCAAGCAGAGAGGGTGTGAGGGAGACAGGCAGCTAAGGCCTGCAGGTCCAGCCAGTGTGTGTACAGGTTAGAAAAATAAGTGAACAGGGAAGAAAGAGACCAAAAGTTGAGAGCCTGTGACTTGGTGCATCAGGCTACAAAGTCAGAGCAGAAGGAAGGATATGACACAAAAAGAGCCGATTATACTGGGGAATACGGAGATGATAGGGTAACCAAGCACAAGCTTAGCAATGTAATTAGTTCCAAGCAGAAGTGTAAATCATTCTCCCTTTGAGTAATGTTCTTAAACTTTTGCAAATATATAGTCATTACAGTTATGCACATTGACAACAGGTTTGATCATGTGCCTGCAAAAACAAACTTACATTATTACTAAAGGACCCCATCAAACAAAGCTTTTAGGATTCAACTTATGGTGTCTGCTGTAAAAAGAAAGAACTTGCATTTATATAGTGCCTTTCACGACCACAGGACGTCCCAAAGCACCTTACAGTCGATTAAGTACTTTTTGAAGTGTGGTCACTGTTGTAATGTAGGAAACGGGGCAGCCAATTTGCGCACAGCAAACTCCCACAGTAATGGGTTAAATGAACAGTTGATCTGTTTCAGGTGTTGGTTGAGGGATAAATATTGGTCAGGACACTGGTGAGAACTCCCCTGCTCTTGTTCGAATAGTGCCATGGGATCTTTTATGTCCATCTTGAACCTACAACCTTCTGACTCAGAGGCAAGAGTGCTACCAACTGAGCCACAGCTGACACCTAAAATTAACAACCAAAATTAAATACCTAAAGAATATGACTCAAAGTAGTCATCGCAGTTGTAATGATATCAGCAAATAGTGATGGTATTTGCCTGTTTGATTATTTATGCCTTACCAGCATATTTGCCTGATTGATTATTTATGCCTGACCAGCAGAGGGCATGTGAGAGACAAGCAGTTTAGTTTTAGTTTCGTTTTAGATGGATCTCTAAGATGGTGTCTCCTGTAATGCTGTTAACAGAGTTGAACATACTTTAGATAAAAAGACAAGCTCTTTCATGAATGTGTCGTCATTGAACCCACATACAAATCAATACATGGTGTCAGAAGTGATTGAAAGAGATGAAGAGGAAAAATCTGAAGTTAAATCAGCTCTCCACATATTAGCAAGCCAAAAGAGAACATCATTACTTACCTTTGGAGAATAGCTAACAAAGTGAAAAATGGAAGGTTTGCACCCACCGGCGAAGCTTCAGTTGACAGGTAATGTGGCTGAAAATTGGAGGAGATTCAAACAACGTTTGGAGTTGTATTTAGCGGCAATCGGAGCTGACGAGAAAAGTGATAAAATGAAAGCGTCAGTGTTCTTACATGTCGTGGGTGATGAAGCGCTGGAGGTGTATAATAACTTCACATTCGCTGCTGATGGAGACAAAATGAAGCTGGATAAAATAATGGAACAGTTTGAGGCCTACTGCATACCTAAACGTAACGTGACGTTTGAGAGGCACAGATTTTTCACATGTGTACAGAAAACGGGTGAGACTATTGATCAGTATGTGACTGAACTGAGAAACCGAAGCAAAACATGTGAATTTGGAGGACTGACAGACTCGCTGATAAAAGACAGACTGGTGTGTGGTATTCCAGATAATGGTCTAAGGGAAAGACTGCTAAGAGAGCAAAATCTAGACCTGGGAAAAGCCATAGCACTGTGTAGGGCTACAGAGACTGTGAAGTCGCAGGCAAAGGAGCTGTTCAGTGACCGTAGCTGCAACGTGGATGCAGTGAGAATGAACGGACACAAACCGTTTAACAAAAAGAGCGCCAATGTGAAAAAAGAGGCGTGGCCAGCGAACAAAAATGAAAGGGACTATCGAGAGTCATGTAGTCGATGCGGTACACAGCATACACCAAAAAAGTGTCCAGCATATGGTAAAACATGCAATAGTTGCAACAAAAACAACCATTATGCCCGTTGCTGTAAGAACCAAGTGCAACAAAGCAAGGTCCATGCAGTAGATGAAAGCGAGATAGAGGAGTTCTATGTGGATGTTGTGTCTGAAAACAAAAAAGAAAAAAGAGACTGGATGTTGACACTAAAAGTGAATGACATACACATTCCATTTAAATTGGATACTGGAGCACAAGTTAATGTGATATCAGAGACTGATTTTAAGAAAATTAGACCCAGACCAAAGATACATGGAATAAAAGAGAAAGTGACAGGATACTCAGGTACTGATATACCAGTGAAAGGAAGATGCATTGTCAAAGTGACACACAAGGACAGAGAGCACACGCTAGCATTAATCGTGGTGCCAAAGGATGTGCAGGCCATACTAGGTTTAATAGCCTGTGAGAGACTGAACCTGGTAAAGAGAGTCCTCGTTGTGGAAAGCAAAGGAGAGACAGTCTATGATGAACTCATGAAAGAGTACAACGACCTATTTAAGGGTCTAGGCTGCCTTCCAGGAGAACACATGATCAGAGTAGATAAAAGTATGCCAACGGTCATACATCCATGCAGAAAAGTTCCGTTTGCTCTTCAAAAGCAACTGAAGGCAGAGTTGGACAGGATGGAAAGCCTGAACATGATTCAGAAGATAGATGAGCCAACTGAGTGGGTGAGTTCCCTCGCCATTGCAGACAAAAAGAATGGAAAGCTCAGAATTTGCCTGGATCCAAGAGATCTAAACAGAGCAATAAAGAGAGAGCACTTCAAGCTTCCTACACGTGAGGAAATCATGTCACAGTTTGCAAATGCAAAGTATTTCAGCAAGTTAGATGCATCATCAGGATTTTGGCAGATGAAACTGGACGAGGCAAGTTCAAGACTGTGCACGTTCAACAGTCCATTTGGCAGATACAGATTCCTAAGGTTACCATTTGGCATTGCCTCAGCTCCTGAAGTGTATCACAAAACTATCCATATGATCTATGAGCACCTGGAGGGAGTTGATACATCAATGGATGACATCATAGTATGGGGAACCACGAGAACTGAGCATGACGAGAGACTGAAAAAAGTGCTGGAAGCAACAAGGAAAACAAACCTGAAGCTGAATAGAGAGAAATGCCAGCTCGGGGTGACAGAACTGACATTCATGGGAGATATCCTTAGCAGTGAGGGCATCAGACCAGATCCCAGAAAGGTGTCCGCCATTGAGAATATGCCAAAGCCACAATGCAAAAAGGACGTGCAGAGGTTTAATGGAATGATCAACTACATGGGTAAATTCATATCCAACCTCTCAGAAAAGATGGCGCCACTGAGAAGACTAACTGAAAAGAACATAGAATGGGAATGGAATCATGAGCATGAGAAGTCATGGAGCGATCTAAAGAAACTGCTCACGGAGGAACCAGTTCTGAGGTTTTATGACCCAGCGAGACCCATCAAGATATCATCAGATGCATCACAGAGTGGGCTCGGTGCTGTTCTTCTGCAAAAATATGACTACTGGCAACCTATTGCATATGCATCGCGCTCGATGACAGACGCGGAGACGCGATATGCTCAAATAGAAAAGGAGCTGCTCAGCATCACATATGCCTGTGAAAGATTTCACCAGTTTGTGTCAGGACAAGCAATCAGTGTAGAGACTGACCATAAGCCCTTGCTTGCATTGTTCCAAAAGCCACGAAATAGCTGTCCGCTTAGAATACAAAGAATGATGATCAGGCTGCAACGCTATACACTGAATGTTGCGTACACCCTGGGTAAGCTGATGTATACAGCAGACACGTTGTCCAGAGCTGTAGACCCAAGAGAGCCCGCAAACACCAAAATGGATGAAAAAGTGAATGCCTACGTGGACATGATCACAAGTGCACTGCCCATAGCAGATGCAAAAATGGAGCTCATAAAGACTGAGACAAACAAAGGTGAAACAATGAGATGACTGAGGAAAAGCATCTTGGATGGATGGCCCAACATGAAGCAAGACTGCTCACCTGACATGGCAGAGTACTGGAACTGCAGGGCGGAACTATCAGTGGTCGAAGACATCATCTACAAAGGAAGTAAAATAGTTATCCCAAAGAGTCTGAGAAAAGAGATGCTAAAAAGGATCCATGGAGGACATCTGGGAATCGAAAAGTGTAAGAAAAGAGCACGAGAGGTGATGTACTGGCCACGAATCAACCAAGATGTGACAAATGAGGTGTCAAACTGCACAATATGCCTGAAATATCGAGCAAGCAATCCGGTAGAACCACTAAAGCCACACCCAGCGCCAGACAGACCTTACCAGAAGGTAGGCGCTGACCTATTCGTATGTCAAGGGAAGGACTATCTTGTAGTCACAGACTATTACTCCCTGTATCCAGAGGTTTGTAGACTGTACACCACTACTGCAGATGCTGTGATAACATGTATGAAAGCCATATTCTCCAGACATGGCGTGGCAAGCGAGGTCTTCACAGACAACGGACCCCAGTTTTACAATGCAAGTTTCCGACACTTTGCCAAAGAGTGGGACTTTGTCCACACAACGTCAAGTCCTCACTTTCCACAGTCCAATGGACTAGTGGAAAAATCGGTCCAGACAGTGAAAAGACTGATGTACAAGGCAAAAGACAGTGGAACTGACTTCTACCAGAGCATGCTTGTATACCGCACAACGCCGCTCGAGTGTGGTATGTCACCAGCTCAACTCCTTATGGGACGTCTGCTAAGGTCAAACCTACCCATCCCAGAGAACCTCCTGAAAACAAAAGAGGGGGAGAAAGTGAGGAAGTTCAAAGAACAACAGAAAGAAAAGCAAAAGTACTACTATGACAGAGGAACACAAAACCTACCTGAACTCCACACTGGTGACCAAGTAAGGTTCAAAGACAAAACAAACATATGGACTCAGAAGGGAACTGTCCTGAGTGAAGTCCAACCAAGATCATACACCATTCAGACAGATGAGGGTGCTGTTCTGAGAAGAAATCGTCGGGATCTTCTCATGGGACCAGCCACAGCAGGTCAAAAGACTGATACTGTTGAACAACCTGATCACACAGCAGGTCAAAAGACTGATACTGTTGAACAACCTGATCACACAGCTGAGAAATCATCATCTGAGGCAACAACTCAGATTCAAGGACAATCAATCAGAAAATCCTCAAGACACGTGAAGCCTCCTGAGAGACTCATTGAGCAAATTTAAGGACTCTTGTTATAGAAGGAAGTAA
This sequence comes from Somniosus microcephalus, assembly GCF_052327205.1. NCBI lineage: Eukaryota > Metazoa > Chordata > Chondrichthyes > Squaliformes > Somniosidae > Somniosus > Somniosus microcephalus. The sequence goes on along the minus strand of NC_140998.1, from coordinate 112,384,297 downwards.
TGTTATCTTATTCTCTCTTCAAGTTCTAGGTATTTACATATTTCATGTGAACACACAAAACAAGGTTAAAAAACCTTGATCATGATAATGATAATGTAAGTTCATTAAGTGTTACAGTTAAAATGCAGAGTAATACAAAGAAAACATGTTGTTAGATAAAAGTAAAATACTTTTGTTTTAAGAAAGGGAGATGTAATGATATCAGCAAATGGTGATGGTATTTGCCTGTTTGATTATTTATACCTTACCAGCATATTTGCCTGATTGATTATTTATGCCTGACCAGCAGAGGGCATGTGAGAGACAAGCAGTTTAGTTTTAGTTTCGTTTTAGATGGATCTCTAAGATGGTGTCTCCATTAATGCTGTTAACAGAGTTGAACATACTTTAGATAAAAAGACAAGCTCTTTCATGAGTCGTCATTGAACCCACATACAAATCAATACAGCAGTGTGTGGTTACAAATATGTTTTACAATCAAGAGCCAAGGGCCTAGAAATTCAGTTGGGCGCGCCAGCCGTTAGCGCCTTAGGAGGAGTAGATCTCGAGCGCTAGGCGCTTAGCGCCCGGGCGCAGCGTGATCTGCGCCTCACCCCAACTTCAGTAGACATTTAGCACCAGCGCAAAGTCTTAGCGCGCGCCCTGCTGCGCGCGCAGATCATGACGTCATTTTGTTGTGCAACGCCCTTTGTGCGCCCGGAACCGGAACTTCACTTGCGCCACCCCATTGTGCGCCGGGTGGCCCTAACGACTGTGAAGTGGAACGGTACACAGCCGAGGCAGGCCGCGGGGAGCGCAAATTAAAGGGCACTTACCCTGCACTATAAATGGCAGCCATTTTGCAGCATTCACTCTTGTGCAACGGATTTTTGGAGAGAGACCAAGGAAGAGAGCTTACTGCTTTGGCCCAACACTAGGACAGGTATTTTTGGCTCAGGCCAGAGCTGTGCAATTCTCTTTGCCTTCATTGAGATCTCAGTGTTTGCCAGCATATAATGGGGGCTGCATTGGGTGCCAACACTGAGTTTCAGCCTTATGCCGGAAGGGCTTACAGACGCCGTGAGAGAGTGGCAGCCCTGGCTAGACGCAGAGGGGGCAACAGGTGTCGCCAAGTGAGGCCTTACCCACCCAGGGTATACCGCCAGCAGTCCTCCTATCTGACCATGTCTGCCGCGCAGTGTGTTAGGAGGCTGCGATTCAGAAGGGAGGTGGTTGCAGACATCTGCCAGCTGCTGCACAGAGATCTGCGTCCACAGCTGATGCGCAGGATGTCTCTGTCGGTGGCAGTGAAGGTGACGGTGGCTCTCAACTTCTATGCCACCGGCTCCTTCCAATCCGCTGCTGGGGACATCGCTAACATCTCCCAGTTCGCCGTGCATTGCTGCATCCGCCAGGTGACCAATGCCCTTTTCAGAAGGAGACATCAATTCATCTCCTTCCCCATGACCCTGGACAAGCAGCAGCAGCGTGCAGTGGGATTTGCAAGAATAGCGGGCTTCCCCATGGTGCAGGGCGCCATTGACTGCACGCATGTGGCTTTGCTGGCACCTCTGGAGCATGCCGAGGATTACCGCAACCGGAAGGGCTACCATTCCCTCAACGTACAGCTGGTGTGTGACCACAGGCAGCGCATCCTAGCTGTCAATGCCCGCTTTCCAGGCAGCAGCCACGATGCCTTTATCCTGTGACAGACAACTGTGGCTGACATGTTCCAGGCACAGCCTCACCCAAGAGGATGGCTTATCGGGGACAAAGGCTATCCTTTGTGTACCTGGCTCATGACCCCGCTCCGCGCGCCCACGACCTCTGCTGAAGAGGCATACAACGAGAGCCATCAAGCGACTAGGAACATCATAGAACAAACAATCGGCGTCCTCAAGCAACGGTTCTGCTGTCTGGATCGCTCCGGGGGAGCCCTCCAGTATTCGCAGGAGCGAGTCTCCCAATTCGTCGTCGTTTGCTGCATGCTGCACAACCTGGCTATCCGCAGGACTCAGGCACTGCCACCGCACGTTGAACCACCACCTCAGGAGGAGGAGCAGGAGGAGGAGGAGGACGAGGCGTACCAGCCCAGGAGGGAGGCAGAAGGTCCAACGGCCGCCCGTCGGCGGCTTATTGACCATCACTTCTAGGCCCCCTGTCAGGGAATGGCTTGTGCCAATGAAAGAACATGATTGCAGCCGCTCCGCAAGCCGTCAGCCGGTTAAGGCAACAAACACTTCAAAGATCAAACATGGACAATGTGAATAAATAAAATGGTTTATTGTACAAACTCAGGGCCCTTCCCACATGAAAACCAAAAACAGACGAAACCCCCAAAAAACACTCACACACATGACTCACTCCAACAACCTGGGGAGCATTAACAAGAGATGTAAACAAAAATGGCCTTCATCCTCGGCCTTCACAAAACACACATTCCAGAAAACACAACATTTGGACACACCCTCTACTTAGTGGCCCGCGAGGGCGATGCCTTCTGCAAACTTTGGCAGCCCCTGCACACCCTGCTGCTCCTCTTCAAAGTGAGGCCATTGGCTGCTGCAAGGCTGGGGGCAGGCTCCTGAGGGGCACATGTCGTGACGGCAGATGCCCTTGGGGGTCGGCCTAGACGAGGTCTGGCCGTCGAGGGGCCGGCTGGTGAATGCTGCAGCTGTGGCTGGCCAGCATCAGTCGCTGCAGCAGCTCCTGGCAGCTCCACTGGGGGAGTGGCAGTGGCGGCTGGAGGAATGGGGGCAAGCTGGCGGATGGCAGGCGCTCGCTGGTCGCCTGAGACACTGGCACTCGGCCGGGCCAGCACTGCAGCATGCGCACCAATCTGCCGAGGGACAGACTGCTGTGCTGCTGCAGCGCGCCGGGTGCCCTGGCGATGCCTGGCTGACACAGCGAGTGTGGCAGCAGTGAGTGCCCGTGTTGACCTGTTCAGTGACCGCATCAGAGCACCCAGTGACTGCACGGCACCACTGATCACCTGGCCACTCGCTGCCTGAGCTGCCCCGAATTCCGCCCGACTGGTGGCCTGTGAGGCCCTGAACTCGGTCACACTCCGAGACAGGGACTCGATGGCCTCAGGCAACCGTGCCACTACCCCCATGAGCTCCGTGAGCTGGCGCTCCGAGTCCGCGGACAATTCCTCGAGGCGGCGCATCTCCTCGGCGTTGGCCGTCTCCGGACTGGAGGCCGGACTCTCCCTCTGGGGAGAAGGCCGCCGAGCTGGCCGACCCTTCCTGCGTTGCTGGACGCCGCTGGGCCCAGCAATTGGACTCCCCTCCGACCCTTCCCCCCTCTGGGGAGAAGGCCGCTGAGCTTCCACCCGCCTCCCGCGTTTCTGCAGGCCGCTGGTCCCAGGAGCTACCCTCCCCTCCGACACTTCCCCCACGCTCCCCTCCAGGGAAGACGTGTCCCCTACATTGGCATGGGTTGCCGCGGCTGAGGGTTCCCCTGATGGGCCGCCTTCCTCTTGCTCCTCCTCCTCCTCCTCTTCTGAGGGGCTGTCACTGGCAACTTCAGGGACCTCCTCCTCACCATCTGAAAGCAGGAAGGCACAAGAGTAGCTTTAGAGTGAGGAGAGGGCGTCAGCGAGGGATGCATGAGTGGTGGCATTCAGCGCATTGGTCGGACAGTGGCAAAGGATGTAGATCTGATGCGCAAGTGGGACGAGAGAGGTCCAAAAGGTGATGTCCTTACCATTGGTGCCCAGAACAGGGTCGGCATCTCCAGATGCAACGGGGCCAATCATCCGGCCACCCATGATGCCCTCCACGCGATGTTGCAGCTCGGTGAGCGGCTGGATCTGGGGTCCGGCTCCTCTTATTATTGGCCAGCTTGGCCTGCAAGAGAAAGGACGGCCTCTAAGTACAGTGTGTAGCCCTGATCTTGTGTGCACTGCCTCCCATGGTGGAATAGCCTGGCCAGTGTGTAGCCCTGATCTTGTGTGCACTGACTCCCATGGTCGAATAGCCTGGCCAGTGTGTTAAGTGCACAATGTGCAATTGATGTTCATGAGTGTCCCATAGCTGCTGCATGAGGGCTGGCCATTAGGGCTTTCAGGTCCCTTTGCCCATAATGTGAGGTGCACATGCAAGGATGAGGAGGACACTGGAAAGGGTACTCACCCTGACAATCCTGGCGAGGTCATTTAGCTTTTTGCGGCACTGGACACCGCCACCGCTCCTGGGGACCTCGCTGTTGGATGACACCTTGGTGGCGACATGCCTCCAGGCTCTCCGGTAGACGCGGGCCGGCGGCTTCCTGCCATTGTCCGGAAACAAAATATGGCGTCTCTTCTCCACAGCACCAACCAGCACCCTCAGATCATGCTCTGAGAAGCGTTGCGCTCGTTCACGGGCCTTCTCCATGGTTTCAGGCGCTATTTGGGTCCAGCAGCAGTGTTCAGGCCTAGCTGCAGGGCTCCACTATCCAGGGCGTGGCAGCAGACCAAGTCGACCCTTCCCCCTTAAGAGCTGGCGGCGTCAGGGTGTCTGCTGTCAATCAAGAAATGGCCGCACCTGCGCTGCGCCCGGCCTCGGCGCTCTCGCTCAGCACCTCCGGCTTAGCGCCTAAAGAGAGGCGTGCATCGCCAGTTTTAGCGCTCGAGCAAACTCTTAGGGCGAAGCTAATGAATATCGGAGAAGTGGCCTCGAATTTGCGCCGGGCGCAAACTTTAGCGGCCGCCCAACTTTACCGCCCCAAAAGTGGCTATAATGAATTTCTAGGCCAAGACCTCTACAGTACATTATTTTATGTGTGTCTGCTAGTGTATGTGTGTAGGATGTGCACACATGTTATATACATCAGAGATGACTGAGAACATGTTACAAGGTAGCACACTCAAGGGTTTTTGGTGACATCAATTTGAACAGTCACCTTCACCAAAAACCACTTTCCACATTTAAAATTAGATTTGTCAAAGCAACACCTCTGTTGTTAGGGGTTTCTCAGTGGAGGTAGCAGTCATTATGCAGAGGATAAGGGACATCCACCCAGTGTTGCTTCTCGTATAAATAACGTGAGCACTGTGCAGTGTCACACAATGAAGTTATCCATGGCTGCTTCCTGGATAACGAGCACTGAGTGCTTGATAATGTTCTGTGCCCAGAAACCAGTTGACACCAACTGAACATTGAGTGCAAACCCTTTCTCTTCATGAAGGACATGGGGTTGATAATGAAGAGTCCTGATAGCCATATGGTACCATGTGCACCTGTTTGCACTTGATATCTTGCCACCCAGTGAAAGTTGTGCATCTGTCCAGCTGATGTCTTCTTTCCACAGGAAAAATATTGACAGTCTTGCCCCTTGCAAACATATCAGTTGTTACCTCAATGCATGTGTGCACTGCAGAGTGCTTGTTGTTGCAGATGTCTATTAAAATGGCTTATATTGGTCCCCTAACATGAAAGCTTCTTGCTGGGGTAACCTTCAGTCCTATAAGAAAAGTTGTCCTTGATCCAGATGGTGAGCGCAAGCTACTCTGCAGCAGATGACATTATTCTGTGGCAGCCTGTCTTGTGAAGTGGAGGTGGCAGAAACAGAAATTGTCTGATGCACCAGGTGTAGATCCTTCAGTAGTGATGATGTAGCCAAAGTGGGTCATGGATCATTGCACTGGCATTTATTGTCCCCTCACAAACTCCCTTTCCTCATCTCAATTTTGCAGTGTGTTTGGACCCCGAAAGAAGGGCCCAACCATACCTCTTTGTAAGGTGCATTTTGAATGCTAGCAATGACCTAGAATAATGAAACAACATACTGGCAGGAGAAAGAAAAACTCAAAAAAATCGAATACTACCCACGAAATTCAATCAATATTTGTAGCAAAATGCAATAAAAGGGAAATAATAATGCCCCCAAAAATTGCCTGCATCAAAAACTTATTTTGTGGTTTTAAGATGCCTACTTGAGCAGGCCAAAACCCAGGACTCTGCACCCACTTTTTTATGGATGAGGCTATGCTGTGGGTGTATCCTCACCTGACCATGTGACATTCAGCACAACTGTTAAACAGCATTTTTGGCTTTAAATGCAACTGCACACACAGTAGTGTGGCCTCTGACCTTCCCCCAAATTGCCCGTCAGAAAATCAGGCGCCATGTGAATTGTAGTGTATGTGCTTTAAGTCAGAACTACTTTTTACAGCTCCTGTATACTGTAGTACCGGCAGTAACCACACCGGTATATAAAGCTGTGCGCATGCCTCTGTACTCCAGTCTAGAGATTGCCCTCCTCCAGTAAAGACCTGTTATTTGTTTATGTACAGCATCCGTGTAATTATTTATCCACTGGACCACGGATCTAACATGAATCAGGTGCACAAGGTCTGGTGCCAAATTTTCTGACCCGCACTTGCTAGATGCAAGTTGGGCCCTCACAAACTTCACCCTCTCATATCTGCAATGGTGCATCAAAACAAGCTGGGCCATTTTCTGCGACTGAATCTCACTATTAACTTGATATGTATCGTAACGGAAAGAAAGGAAAAATAAAAGAAAGAGAATGAACACTTTGAAACACTAAAGACACAAATGTTTCATTTTTGTCACAAGCACTACTATGAAGCTACATGTTAAGTTAATGCCAGTGTCCCTACCTAAGCCAGGAACAAGTGCTTCAATTGGCAGTCTCAAATGATGTTAGCCAATTACATGCTAGTGCTCTAAAGCACAGCACATTAATGCAGCAAGACAATCTGCCACTGAACCATCAAAATAAAAATATTTATCAAAGGCGCAATGCTGTATGTGACATATTTAGAAAAGACAGGATGTGTGCAAAAGGGGAATCAGAAAAAAGTGTTCCTCTGATAAAGAGATGCCTGTAAATTGTAGCTGACAAATGGTTGGTATCAAAGACAAAAATCTACAGGGCAAAGTAGCACTGTATGTGCCAAGAGGGAGGAGGTCACAAAAGTATTTAATGCAAACCTGGAGATGTATGGATTTCATACCCTGTGCCATAGATAAATTGAGAGTACACACTCAAGGCCACTAGAGATGGTTCTGATACATATTGCCAGCTAAAGAGACTACTGCCAATTGACTGACACAATGGAGATTCTCACTGAGCTTGACGGGGCAGATGTTATTTCTGAAGGAACTGCTTCAAACACACCTGAAAGTATGTTGATATAAAACACTTCCAACGTCTTTATGACTTGTTTGATGATTTGATTTGGAACATTCTGTACTTGGACAAAGATGAAAACAGATTCCATTTTACTGTACACACACAATGCATGTAATAGCCAATATCCTGCATTTAGTAACCACATCCCTTGTTCTTACACTACAGAGTATGTGACGGGAAAATTCAAGAAGGACCAGCCCCCGATTTAACCGCACAGCTGATAATTCAAAAAAACAAACTTGAGCTCATGCCAAGCACTGCTCTTTGTGCAAATACAATTACCATCATTTCTTGTGTGTTTTGTTTGAGCACAATTTAAGTAATCGTGCAACATATATATCAACTGCATCACTGGGGGTAATTTGAACTTTTGCAATAGTGTAAAACGTGTGATAATGGATCAGCTGCCCATTAAATACCTCTCCTGATTTTCCTTATCCACTGAAGTCAGCCGGTCCAATCAATATCACCCACTATTGCTAAAAGATAAAATGATTTCCATTGTTGGAGATAATGAAGTTTATCGGAGTGTGGCAAAGTTAATCATCCTTGTAAAGGAGTCAAAGAAATGTGTGTTAATTCCAGCTGCCATATATTCTACTTGGGCAACGGTTGCTTGGGAAAGCTGCTGTAATTCCTTGCAGCAGTAAATGGTTTCTTGATACTCCCACACAGGAATTACGTCACTTGTCCACATAGCTGACCTACCTCTATTCTGAGAACCAACGCGGTTCATGATCATTTGAGATCCTGCAGGTAAAGAACCATTTCCCCAAAATTAGGAAAGTTCATGTTCATGATTTAAAGTAGGTCTACAGAAGATTAGCTCAACTCCAGTGTAGTGGTTGGGGGTGAAGAGGATGCTAAGAAGATGGGGGGGATAAGAACACTTCTCTCCACTCCAGTTTAACATTTGTGAAAGACAAGACATTTGGATTTCATTAGTAGATTGTAGGCCTGAAGGTTCTTGAAAGCAACAAGGAGGGAAGGACTTGCAATACTTGAAAATGTAGCTGATCAAATGGACAAGTTTAATAATCCTGCCAGCAATCAGTGTACAGAAATGGACACATCAAAAGGGAGCTGTGCTCGATTGATCTGTTGCATAATTCCAAATTTGCTGAAGGGATCTATCTTAGCAGCACCTCTGTTAACTTTTCTTCTGCTGTTTGATGCTTGAAAACTAATGGGGAGAAGTCATTTTGTGCTTTGTGCCTTAATTAAGCCCTTTTCGTTGTGGTCATAAACGAGGAGTGCTGCCTACTGTAGGAATATAATGTAATGATGTATTGGAGCAGTTTCACACAAAATAGCTGCTCACAGGCTATCTAGAAGCACTGATCCATCCTCTACATATTGCAGGATTAAACACAGATTGGCAATGCAACAAATCACAATGTTCATCTCTTCGACATATTTTTGACCCTGATGTCATGACATGAAGGGTCAATTACTGTGTGATCCTCTTCTAAATTAGCTGATTTTGCAAGGCTAAGCGGAAGGCATGAATCAGGAAATCAGATGCGCAGGCTAGTGCATCCGATTCACATACAATCATAGATTGTACCCATCTCCAAACAGACTGTTGAGCCCTGCTGCCACCTCCTGACAGGCAAGGTGCACTGCTGTCTCTGAGGACAGTCCCCTCGAGTGCCAAACACGGCTACTGTGCCACCCATCTCATGCAGCAGCACATGCACCTTATGAGCCATCAAAAAGGGGTTAGGTGCAGTGTTACTCTGTCACTTGCCCACAGACTCCATTTCATGACTTCACATGGGGTCCCCTTTTCACATTGCCATTAACTACTTTCCCTTTCCATCCACTGCCTTGGCAAAGGCTGACAAATATCTCAAATCCATTTTGATCCTTCACAATGGCTGAAATACTATTTGCCCCTTATAAGCAGCAACTTACCTTTAATGGGTACACCTGTTTAAATTTGAATAATGAGCCACATTTTGCACCTGCCCCATTGGGTTAGCTGTCAATGCAAGGCTAAAATTGTGCTGAAGCTTATGCTAATTATTCAAAAGTTCTGACTCTGCAAAGTTGTGCGCTGTCAGCTCAGCATGTTGTGGGCTAACTTTGACCTGGCAGTCAGCCATTCCTAGCACAGATTTTGGGGGAGCACAAAATAAGGGCTCGTGAGACTGTTTTAAAACATTTAAAATAATTCTTCCATCAGGTTTTACTTGTTTAACATACTTATTTTTATATCAACCTTTTTCTATTAGAATGTCTTCCCATATTACTGGTTTTAAATACTGCATAAACTGTTCTAAAGCCTTCACTAATACTGAAGGTCACAGCAGGTGCCAGAGGTATTTGTTCTTGAAGGATGATATGTAGGCTGGTCAAATCCACCGAAGATTTTCATCAAGGACCCACAGAGACTGCTTTTAATGCTTGGAAAGGATTCTGGCATCAGCCATTGGCTCAAGCCAAGGTTGACAAGTAAATTGATGCCAGGGGCACGGGATCCCTTCAGTGCCAGGGCAATATCAAACCCTGCGAGGACTAAGCCTTCAACTTGTCAGCACCATTTGTAGTCATCTTTATCTGGTCCAGCAGAGCTCAGGCAGTCTGACATGATAATGTTCAGTGGCGTGTGTCGAGACAGCTTGCTATAAACTGGCAATGGAGTCCCTGAGACCACTTTGGTGCTGTTATCATTGGCACTGAATGGACTTTCCCAGTAGCATGCCTATCAACTTTCAATGGCTTATCTTTGTTCAAGTTCACTCCTGTGGCTTCACACAACACTATGTCGGAGAAGAAAGACAGTGTAACATTGACTGGTACCGGCATCGACTCGCTGCCACCAGAGGAAGGGTGGTAGATGCACACAGATCAGTACCAGTCCGCACCACTCAATACCAGTGACGTAGCTGAATGATTGATTCCAGGGAACTAAGCAGATGGCAAAGATATTTCCAAAATCCTTTTTGGAGAAATTAAGTGGCTTAGCACACAGGGTGGTACAGCACCTTTACCAGTGCAACATTTTCTGTGTTGTTAATCCACCCTGAACTTGACATTGCAGCTGTCCCAGAGTTCACTACTGATGCTCCAAAAAGCACTGAGAGCTATAATTCCCATCCTAAGCTTCGAGCAGTGATAGAAAGAAAGACTTGCATTTTTTACAGCGCCTTTCATGACCTCAGGGCGTCCCAAAGCGCTTCACAGGCAATTAAGTACTTTTGAAGTGAAGTCACTGTTGTAATGTAGGAAACAAGGCAGCCAATTTGCGCACAGCAAGTTCCCACAAACAGCAATGTGATAATGACCAGATCATCTGTTTTAGTGATGTTGGTTGAGGGATAAATATCGGCCAGGACACCGGGGATAACTCCCCTGCTCTTCTTCAAAATAGTGCCGTGGAATTTTTTGCGTCCATCCTCGATTTAATATCTTATCTGAAAGACACCTCCGACAGTGCAGCACTCCCTCAAAACTGCACTGGAGTGTTAGTCTAGATTTTGTGCTCAAGTCTATGGAGTGGGTCTTGAATCCGCAACCTTCTGGCTCAGAGTTGAGAGTGCTGCCACCTGAGCCACAGCTAACAGAATGATACTAACGGGGATTAACTTCCTTTGCCTGGTGAAAATGGGGCGGTAGCAGGTTTCAATTACACACATAGGACCCTGATACCATTTTAATGGCCTACTGGGCACAGCATGTGCCGTAGATACTCCGCTCAGTAAAGGCTGGCGGGCAAGAGGAAGAGGCCCCATAAGGGAAAGGCTACAATAATTTTGTGGGGCCAGTAGAAGGAATGCTCTTCCTCAGACAACTGCTGGCCCTGTTTCCCCCCCACTGTGAGCACACTCCCCGCCACCTCCCCCATCCCAGACTGTGAGCACACTCCCCGCCACCTCCCCCATCCCAGACTGTGAGCACACTCCCCGCCACCTCCCCCATCCCAGACTGTGAGCACACTCCCCGCCACCTCCCCATCCAGACTGTGAGCACACTCCCCGCCACCTCCCCCATCCCAGACTGTGAGCACACTCCCCGCCACCTCCCCCATCCCAGACTGTGAGCACACTCCCTGCCACCTCCCCCATCCCAGACTGTGAGCACACTCCCCGCCACCTCCCCCATCCCAGACTGTGAGCACACTCCCCGCCACTCCCCCATCCCAGACTGTGAGCACACTCCCCGCCACCTCCCCCATCCCAGACTGTGAGCACACTCCCCGCCACTCCCCCATCCCAGACTGTGAGCACACTCCCCGCCACCTCCCCCATCCCAGACTGTGAGCACACTCCCCGCCACCTCCCCCATCCCAGACTGTGAGCACACTCCCCGCCACCTCCCCCATCCCAGACTGTGAGCACACTCCCCGCCACCTCCCCCATCCCAGAATTACCTTTCTGCCAGCTGGGTCAGCCTCAGAGCCACCTGATATTGGGCCGGCCCAGATAATGAAGCCTGGCCCTCAAAATAGAAAGGCCTCCCACTGCAGGTATCGGGCAGCCAGCTCACCTGCTCCACTGTCCAGCTGCACAGTAGTTAAACTTCCCCCTCATCTTTCCGAACCCATCACGAGCATGAGTAGCTTCTTGCACTCTGCTGGAGGGAATCATCATGGCTGCTGGAGTCTAAGTAACAATGAAGAGAGAACACCTCTTACATTTTGAGTTGGTATTTTCAAAATTCAAAGAAATTGTTTACATTGCTTAGTAACCTTTTATTCAAAAACATTTTACCAAACTAACTGAGCAATGTATTTCAAGCTGGAGTTATAGAAAGTTACTAATGCGTTAGGAAAGGATGATATTTTATTCCTGTTACTTTGTAGGCCCAAAACATAAGCCCCTTAAAATAAGAGAAAAGAATTATCTGTACGTTTCCGTATTACTTTCTGAATCCATTCTCTACCAAATATACCAACATAAAATAACTTTCCAAATTTAACTAAAAGTGTTTTAGCAGAAAAAATGCTTTGCTTTATCTCAGTTTCCCATTGATATTTATTGTATTTAATGTAGCACTCAGTAATTTGATTAGAATATAACATACATTAGTTTACAGAACACTTTACTCTCAACCCAAAGTATTTTCCAAGCAATGTACTGGAACTTCTAAACACAATTGAATTAAATGCATTAAATTGTTTTGAACTGAAGATTGGGGGTGATCTGTTATTGGAAGGCAGAATAATCGTACATCAGATGCTCATGAAATACTATTAAATCAATTATCGCAGCACAGGGTGTCTGAAAGGGGGAAAGAAGATACATAAAAGTTAGTGTAGAGTGGGGGTGCATGTTGGGGATTTGGCTCCATACAAAATGGTCAGGAGAGGCAGTGCATAGCATTACCTCACATAATCACATGACTGGGCTGGCTCTAAGGTACAATCAAAAACATAGAACTGCAAAAGTTGCAAGACAAAGGGGATGCTCAAGATGTGTAACCGCCCTAGAAACCAGACGGCCTAACAATATCCCAAGGACATTAAGTAAATCAGGAAGTTGAGAGGGTTGCTGAGCTGTCGCCTTCCCCATTACTTCAAAGCTAGTGTTGCTCTGCACTGCACTGACAAGAGGTAGACTTGCTGCAGGGTAAAATTCACACATGGTCTTCATAAAATCCAGTTTTCATATCAGTTGACTTGCCTTTGTCATATTTTTTCGTAACAGATCAGCAGCAGAATTATCTAGCCTTGACTAAAAAATATTGCACATAAAATCTTACTCTATGTAGTAACGGAAAGGTAAAAGCACAGAGGACATATTTTCCAGAAAATAATCCTCTCTCCAAGTCGTGTCATGGTGACATAATAATCACACCTGCAGGGGAATGGGATTATGTAGTGTTGATGCACAACGATCACTTTTTCAGTAAAGTAGCCCCCACTTATTCTACTCTCTATTCGCACCACATATCTGAACCATTTTTGAGGCAAAATTAAAAAGTGCAATGCTCCCGTGACATTCATAACTCCAGATGACTCAAGGTCATTTGACATCCAGAAATGACTCAGGTGAAAAACATACTGCCCTACAGGCCCACATAGAGCTACCACTACTCCATAAACATGCAATATTTTTCTTCCACAGTATTCCAGAGTTCAGCAGCACTAAATTTAATATGGACATTGCCTCAAGTTTGGGGCACAGGGGAAGGGCAACAATTTAATTCCTTGCTCTTGGTCTTAATGGACCTCAGCATGTCCATAGATGGTGATGACTTCAAAGGCAGCATCAGTTTTTCCTTCGCATGAGGTAATTAATTAACTGAATTTGATCATGCCAAACCTTAAGATGTTTGCTGGCAAGTTCTCAGGGATCATCAGCTGAGAACTGACAAAACTCAGTAGGTCACAGAAGATAAATTTAAAATGTTGAACAGTCTGTGCTTTGAAGTTATGACCAAATATGAAACAAATATCTTTATATTTATGTTGCTCAGCCAGTCACACAGCAAGACCTTCAAAAACAGGAGCAAAGGCAGACAAATGTGGCTATGGTCAAAATGAATACCCCTGTTAGACTGCTTTGAATGTGTAACGGACAACTAATTTTAACAGGAGGGCAAACACTCCTGATAGTAATGTGGGCTTGTTGATGACTTAGGCCTACTTAATGTAAAATAAACTACTAATGTAAGATTGAAACTACAGTATGAATAAAATAATGGGAAATAAAGCTTTTGATCTTTTTCTTTGCTAAGTATAAATCCATAAAATAAGTCCTATTCAATTACTTTCGTTATTTTGAATACAGCCGTTATGACAGGTTACCAGTTCAAATCTAAAAAAAAATGTTTTTCTGTCAGGCTCCTAAAATGCCAGAATGCAGACCTTTTCAAGCGAGTTTTAGCCTCAGTAAATAAAGGATTTCAGAAGTGGAGCTCACAGACATCAGAGACCATCAGTGGCAGTGCACATCTGGCCTTATTAAAAGGCTCCTCATGTTCCAGTTACCTCCAGGGACTGCAGCATCCCAGTCTTAACACAAAGCAAGAGTGCTACATGATGCCGAAGTTTTTGATTTTGTTTTGGCTCCCTGAGGTGGGTCTTCAAATGATTCAAAGCTTTTATAGCTTCCCTTGAGATCAATGGATATGCAAGAAGAATGGAATCTTCTTGTCATCAAAGTAAATTCCCCTCTTTACCAGTATCTACAGACCCCCGTAATGCCAAATGATAGTAAAATACACAACAGTTGGAGTCTTAAATGATACAGTGAAGTCTTAAATTGTAGTAGAATCTTACACTAGACAAGCCTCCATTTTACATTTCACTTTCACACTCACTACCGGCCTTTCAATTACTCCCCATCAGCAAGTTTAGATGAGACAAAATTTTAACAAGAAAGAAATGAGTTTATTGAGACAAACATGTGGCAATTTGATCAACTAAAAACTAATTATTACTATTTCCCTGAGCATTATCTAATTTTTCTGCACACATCTTAAGGTTTGGCATGATCAAATTCAGTTAATACCAGAGGGACAGAGAACGAGGGAGACCAAAAGGTTGTTCTTTTACCGACTATCTTAGGGGGAGGAGACTTCAGAGTTTTTGGGTGGGACAAGGAACTTTTAACAACCACCTATTTCCCTCCCCCTCCCCCGCAACCTCAAGGAATATTGACTGCAATCAGTACCCCACTATTAACTGTAACTAGATGGGAAGAATAAACCTATATCATTGCACTATGTGGTGCCACATGTAACATTTGCATACTGAATTATCATTGGCCCGCAGGCATCTGCAAGGAATACCTATTATATTCACATGTGATCACATGCTGAGTTGTCATTGGCCTGCAGGCATCTGTAAGGACTGCTATTGTTTAGAAGACCCAGGGGTCCTGACTCCATCTTGTCCACACACTGCTGTATTGATTGAGAAAGCTTACAGACCTGATGCTTCATTAAAGAGTTAAACTGTAATACCCCGTTGTCCTGCAATTTTTAATTTTTGTACAAAGTGTGCAAAACAAGACATGGTGTCAGAACAGGGATTTGAAATGGACATCGTTGGAGCTCCCTTACCTCGAATGAATTGGGAATCTTTGAACTTACATAGAGAATGGTGCAAGTTCAAGCTACACGTGGAATTGATGTTCTCGGGTCCACTGAAAAGCAAAGGGGAGGAAGAAAGATGCAGCTACCTACTCTTGTGGATCGGAGAAAAAGGGAGAGAAATTTTTAACACATGGTCTCTCACCGCAGATGAAGCAAAGGTACTGAAAAGTTATTTTGACCGTTTTGAAGCATATGTGATGCCCAAGACAAATACGATATTCGCTAGGTACAAGTTTCAGGAGAAAGTACAAGGAGCTAGTGAGTCTTTTGAACAGTTTGTGACTGAGTTAAAACTGCTGGTAAAAGACTGTGCATATGCAGATAAAGATGAGATGGTCAGAGACCGCATCGTGTTTGGAATACATTCAGCTAAAGTGAGAGAGAAACTTTTGAATGTTGGGTCCGGGCTAACGCTGGACAAAGCTATAGACATAGCTAGATCGCACGAGATAGCCCAAGCACAGTTGAAAAACATAACTGGCGCCACAAGCAGCTCGAGTGAACAGACAGTGCACGCAGTTAATAGACACACACCAAAGAACACTGCCCAGAGAGCGTGTTTCAGGACAGAAAGAACAGGGAGAGTTCTAAAAATGGGCGACACACACATAAAATGCTTCAAAAACTGGATATTGTGGAAACAACTGGCATGGAGAAAAGGAGTACTGCCCTGCCAAAGGAAGGCAATGTACTAAATGTGGTAAACAGAAACACTTTGCTAAAGTTTGCAAGACTGTTTTTGGAAAAGCAGTACACACAGTGAGTGACAGCCAAATGCCAGATAGAGAGCCAAATGCAAAGGAACTGTTTATTGATTCTGTGTCACAGAAAAAACAGATTTCAGAGACTGAGCAAGCCTTTGCCGATATTGAGATAGGAAAACAGGACAAAGAGCTTAAGTTTAAACTAGACACTGGATCTCAGGTTAATGTAATTCCTCTGAGTGAGTATCACAGCTTGAAGGATGAGTGTGAGCTACAGCCCACCTCACGCAGACTGACCAGCTATGGGGGTGAGCAGCTCATTGTAAAAGGCACATGCGTGATGAAATGCAAGTACAAAGAAAGCGAAATGATGTTGGATTTTTACATTGTTGACACTCAAGCACCTCCAGTGCTAGGTCTAAAGGCATGTTTAGACATGGACCTCGTCAAGCTAGTGCTATCATTGACAGCATCAGTTGAGAAGCAGACAGTCATGGAGGAGTTTGCTGAGGTTTTCAAAGGAATCGGACTATTCCCAGGTGAATGCACTATTCACCTTGACCCAGCAGCAGCCCCTGTGGTTTGCCCACCGAGAAGGATACCCCTTGCTCTACATAGTCGCCTGAAGGAGGAGCTGCAGAGCATGGAGAATACAGAAATCATCGTCCGGGAAACAGAACCGACAGAGTGGGTCAACGCGTTAGTAGTGGTTGAGAAACCACGTACAGGCAAGCTCAGAGTCTGTCTCGACCCCAGAGATTTGAACAAGGCTATCAAATGCCCTCACTACCCTCTACCAACGCTAGATGACATCACACCCAAGCTAGTAAGAGCACGTTACTTCAGTGTAATGGACGCACGATCAGGATACTGGACTATCAAGCTTGCGGAAGAGTCATCTAAGCTAACAACGTTCAACACACCATTTGGACGCTACCGATTTCTGCGTTTACCATTTGGTCTTATCTCAGCTCAGGATGAATTACAGCGGAAGATCAACGAAACCTATGAAGGCCTCGATGGAGTAGTCGCAATCGTAGACAACATCCTCATCTATGGCAGGAATAGAGAGGAACATGACAGGAACCTCTGTGCGATGCTACAAAGATCACGGGAGAAAGGTATCCGGCTCAACCCCGAGAAAAGCATAATCGGATCCACCGAGATCAGTTATTTCGGGCATTGCCTCTCAACTGATGGCATTAAGCCGGATCCAGAGAAAATCTCCGCCATCAAGAAGATGGAGCTGCCGAAGAACCGGGCAGAGCTAGAGACAGTACTAGGCATGGTTAACTACTTAGCCAAGTTTGCCCCGAGCCTCTCCGAAATCAACGCACCCATGCGTCAGTTGCTCAAACAATCCAATGAGTTCCTGTGGGACAAACAACATGACACAGCATTTCAGAAAATGAAAGACCTAATCACCAGAGAACCAGGACCAGTTCTTGCCTACTTTGACCCCAACAAAGAGCTCAGACTACAAGTGGACACGTCAAAGTACGGACTAGGCGCAGTATTACTGCAAGAAGGAAAGCCCATCGGCTACGCTTCCAGATCTCTCTCAGACAGTGAAATCAACTATGCTCAAATCGAGAAAGAGCTGTATGCAATTCTGTTTGGATGTAAGCGTTTCCACCAGTATGTCTATGGCCGACAAGTCATTGTGGAATCCGACCACAAGCCCCTCGAGTCAATCATGAGGAAACCACTAGCCGCAGCCCCACCAAGGCTACAGAGAATGATCCTGCAGCTACAGAAGTATGACTTCACAATCATTCACCGTCCAGGCAAAGACATTCCTGTCGCAGACACGCTCTCCAGAAAGTCTCTTAGCTACCAGGACAGCAGCCTCAGTGAAGACATGGATGTGCAGGTGCACATGGTGTACAACAGTTTACCTGTGAGTGACTCAAAACTGAAGGAGATCCGAGCAGGAACAGAGAAAGATGCACAACTCACACTGCTGAGAAAAGTCATACATGAAGGATGGCCTGAGGAAAGGAGGAAATGCCCTCAGAGCATATCTGAATTCTGGAACCACAGAGGCGAAATGTCACAAATCAATGGAATCATCTTCAAAGGGGAGAAAATCATCATTCCTACCAGTCTCAGGGAAGAGATGTTGACAAAAATTCATGCTGGACATCTGGGCATGGAAAAATGCAAACAAAGAGCACGTGACATTATGTTTTGGCCCGGAATGTGCAAACACATCGAGGACATTGTCGGAAAATGTTCCATTTGTCTAGAACGCCACCCATCAAATGTCAAAGAGCCCATGATACCTCACCCTATCCCAGACAGGCCTTGGCAGGTCGTGGCAATGGATCTGTTCACATGGAACAACGAGGACTACATAGTGACTGTTGATTACTACAGCAGATTTTTTGAACTGGACAAGCTTCACAGCATCACATCTGCAGCTGTGATCCACAATCTAAAGGCAGCCTTTGCTAGACATGGCATGGTAGAAACTTTAATCTCAGACAATGGCCCCCAATACAAATCAAAAGAGTTCAAGTCGTTTGCCAAGGCATGAGATTTCACACATGTCACATCAAGCCCACATTACCCTCAAAGTAATGGCCTTGCTGAAAAAACTGTCCAGATTGCAAAAACACTCATGGACAAAGCCAAAGCGGACAAAAGAGACCCCTACATCAGTCTCCTTGAGTACCGCAACTCCGGTTGACAACTTCAAGTCACCAGCACAGCTGTTGATGAGCTGCAGACTTCGCTCAATCCTTCCAAGCACCAACCAGCAGCTGCAGCCAGAGGTCATCAGCTGCAAGCAAGTGCATGCAAAACGTGTACAGAGACAGCAACACCAAAAGAGATACTATGACAGGTCAGCTAGACTACTGCCGCCGTTGCACAATGGAGAAACCGTCAGAATCCAGGAGCATGACTACTGGAAGCCAGCAGTCGTCATCCAGCCAGCTGACACTGAGCGATCGTATCACATCCGCACCCCAGAAGGACAGGTGTACCGCCACAATCACAGGCACCTCCTGAACACCAAGTAACAACACCGTCATTCCGACGAGAGGATCAGTGCAACAGAGTGTGATGAACAGAGCAATACACAAAACACATCATACTTACCTGAACCTAAACCTGAACCGGAATTGTTGACCGATTCAGGAGCATGCTCAGTTCCATACCACACAAGGTCGGGACGAGAGGTCAAGCCTAGAGTTATCCTTGACTTGTGAACTGCCAAAGGGTGTAGGCGGATCGCTGCCCTAAAAAAACTGTACATCGTTATTGAAACGTTGAGATGTTTTCAGTGCTAGTTAAATGTTGAGTTTACTTATATGTTAATGCTACTGAGAACATTACATAGAAGAAAGGTTCAAAAGTAATGCATAACATTTTTCTTTCAAAAGGGGATGTAATATTTGCATACTGAATTATCATTGGCCCGCAGGCATCTGCAAGGAATACCTATTATATTCACATGTGATCACATGCTGAGTTGTCATTGGCCTGCAGGCATCTGTAAGGACTGCTATTGTTTAGAAGACCCAGGGGTCCTGACTCCATCTTGTCCACACGCTGCTGTATTGATTGAGAAAGCTTACAGACCTGATGCTTCATTAAAGAGTTAAACTGTAATACCCCGTTGTCCTGCAATTTATTATTTTTGTACAAAGTGTGCAAAACAAGACACCACATATTAACGCACCGAAACATTGCGACACCATGCAGTTATCTCGTTTATCCACGGATGCTGCCTGGCCTGCTGAGTGTTTCCAGCATTTTCTGTTGTTATTTCAGATTTCCAGCATCTGCAGTATTTTGCTATTGCATCTCGTTTATCTTACCTCCTACAGCCATCACTAAGTGGAAACCCAGCAGACTGGGAGGGCTACAAAAAGCAACAAAGGGCTACAAAGAAAATAAGAGATGCAAAAAGGAATATGGAAAATAAACTTCCATATCAAAGCTAACAGCAAATGTTATTTTTATTAAAATATTAAGAGAAAGGGACTGGTAAAAGGGGAATGTGTGCCCATTAAAGATGGATGCAGGTGAGAAAGAAAGACAGAAAAGATTAGCATTTAAATAGAGCCTTTCATGACCTCAGGATGCCCCAAAGCACTTTACAACCAACAAAGTCCTTTTGAAGTGTAGCCACTGTTATAATGGATAATAAGATAGTCGCAGACTCGTTAAAGGAGGATGGTGTATTAGTTTTCATAGTGGAGGACGAGGACAAAATAACAGCAGTACAGGGGAACCTAAAAATAAGTCAAGGATAGGAACTTACTAGATTTAGTATAAGTAACAACATAGTAATGAAGAAAATATCGGGACTTACAAAACAAATTTCCGGATCCTGATGGTTTCCACCCCAGAATAATTAAAGAATTAGGTGATTAAATTGCAGATGCATTAGTTATAATTTTACAAAGCTCTCTAGATTCAGGAATTCTACCTTTGGATTGGAAAATTGCAAATGCCATTCCATGACTGAGCACTTGGACAAATATCAATTGTTCAAAGTGAGTCAGCATGATTTTTTGACAGATTGGTCATATCTGACTAATCTAGTTGAATTTTTTAAGGAGGTCACTAGCATGGTCGATAGGAGAGTGCCTATGGATGTTGTCTATATGGAATTCCAGAAGGCATTTAATTAT
Source organism: Somniosus microcephalus (assembly GCF_052327205.1). NCBI lineage: Eukaryota > Metazoa > Chordata > Chondrichthyes > Squaliformes > Somniosidae > Somniosus > Somniosus microcephalus. The sequence continues at coordinate 112,363,776 of NC_140998.1, read as the reverse complement.
CAGCAAAATTGAGAGTGTACAGAATTTGAGGTAACAATGGGCTGGATTTTGCAGGGGGTATGTTGCTTTTGGCTTAGAGAAAGCAGCTATAACTGTGTGCCTTCTTTTGTTAAATATTTTACTTATTCTGGGCCAAAGTAGCTTATAATACTGAACCAGAAATGGCACAGGAAGAGAAAAGCCTGGAAATTGGCCTCAAGACCCATCTGAGAGTAGGTCTCTTGAAATGAGGGCTTACAAGCCCATGAATATATGTACAGATCTACGCATGTACCATATGCTGAATGAATCATACCTATGTCATGCATCACAACATCCTGGCGTGGTTATAATAAAATACTTTCTGTTGTTGCATGCGTTCTCTTCACAGATGCAGTCTGACTGCTGATGCCTTTAGGAACAAGAAGAGCTACAGCAGGATTCTCCCTCGTAACATTAACCAATATTTCTCTTTATAGGTGTTCACTATGTATTTCCAGCATATGTGCTTTTATTTGCATTTAAATGTTTAATTGTATTCCCTATGTATGATGGTATTAAAATTCCCACTCATAACACCTACCTCCTGTTAAGGCATGTTATAAGTGAATTCAATCCTCACAATTGTGAAAAATAACTGAACTGTTCCATGAGTCGTTGCACAGATTGGGGGCAATGTTTTGTGTGCGCGCGGTAAACGAACGGTCAATGGGCACCTCGTGCAGGGTGGCTACCCAGAGAAGTCAGCGTGGAACCTGATTGATTTTCATGGTTGGCCCTCATTACAATGAGGTCGGCGAGCTGCCAGCATGAATGGCACTCTCCATAGGCAGCTGACCGACAGGCTATTTGGAGCAAGTGTTTGAAAGAGTAATCACCATATGAGAGATAGGGAAGCAGGCAGTAGAGGAGGAAAGATGGGCAACTATCTGAGTGGTGGGGGGGGGGAAATCAGGAAGGAAAGGTTAGAACAGGAGCAAACAGTGCAACTTAAGCTCTCAAACAGTTTAGTTTCCTGTGGGGTAAAAAAGGGACTCTGGACAGAGCCATCAAATATCAATGGCACCGACAACCAAGAGATGGCTCAAGGGGCAGTAGATTAGCAACATAGCTGGAAATAGATGATAGGAGATTCAATAGTTAGTGGGGCTGACATGATCTTTTGAAGTCCTAGATGCTTTGTTGCCTCCTAGGTGCAAGGGTAAGAAATTTTGAATAGACTGAAAAAGATTTTGCTACGGGTGGGAGAGCAACCAGTCATCATGCTCCATGTGGGAGCCAAAGATATAGGTAAAGAAAGGCCTGGTCATAGAATCATGGAATCTTACAGCATAGAAAGAGGCTATTTGGCCCATCGTGCTTGTGCTGGCTCTTTGAAAGAGCTATCAAAGTCCTGTAAAATTAATTCAGGAAATTAGGAAACAGGTTTTTAAGCAGCACTTCTCAAGTGGTAATCGCAGGATGAATTCCCCAGCCATGTGCTAGAATAGTGGAGGACAGGAAGATTAGGGAAATCAATGCATGGTTAAAGGAATGATGCCAGGAAGAGGAATTCCACTCTATTGAGCATTGACATCAGTTCTGGGACAGTTGGGAGGTATTCCAGAAGGATAGGAAACATCTGAACAGGGAGGGTGCTTAAGTACTGGCAAAATTGTTACATAGTTTAAATATATTCTCACTAACCCAAGAGTGGGGGTGTGTGGAGGGGTGGGGGAAGGGCTGGGAAAATAAAGCCACCCAGGATCAGCTAATCGTGAAGGAAGAAATAGATGTGGAGAATGTTCAAATAGAAAACAAATATGGAATAAAATCAAATGGTGAAGGTAGGGGGTAGCTTAGTCACAAAAAAAATGTAAGTGTTGGTTGAGGGATAAATATTGGCCAGGACACCGGGGACAACTCCTCTGTTCTTCTTTGAAATAGTACCATGGGATCTTTTACATCCATCTGAGAGGGAAAACAGGGCCTCGGTTTGTCTCATCTTAACGCTGTTTTTTTCTAGGTAAACACACCAGCCCATTTGTACCCGTCAAGGACCCACAAAGAGCAATTAGATAAATAACCAAGTTATCCATTTTCTGTGGTGTTGGCTAAGGGCTGAATGTTGGTTAGTGCACCAGAAGAATTACCTGTTCTTCCTTGAAAAAATGCTATGGGATCTTTTATGTCCAGCTGAACAGGCAAACAAGACCTTGTAGGAACGGAGGTTCCTAACGAAAAGACTGAGTTCGACTCAGGCAATCAAAACAATGAACTTTAATGGAACAAAACAGGTTTTAACTGGAAACTGCTGGAATGCATCGAATACAGGTCTGCTCTCATTGAAGGCTCCACGAGGACTGCCCCTGCAGTCCTGTGGCTGACGTCATGACGTCATCACGTTTTCCCGCCAGTCGGGGATCACGTGATGAAAGGCGTGACGTCATCACGTTTTAACCGCGCTGTTAAAGCAACCACACTCTGTACAGTTAAACAGCATAAATAAAGGTACAGACTCAGACTGTAGCTAACATGTTGTTAAAGGAATTATGTACAAACGATCTGAGTCCTTTGGTGGCTCCGCCACATGCGCCCCCCCACAGAATTGTCTTTAACAGCAAAAGTGAGCCGCTGAGGAGGCCTGACAAGTCTGTCCGAGCAACTTCGGTAACCTGGCGGAGGAAGCTGATGGACGGTGGTCGAGCTGGCGGGCGGTTGTGGTTGAGCTGGCGCGGCGAGCGTGGTCGAGTTGGCGGGCGGCTTTGGTTGATCTGGCACGGCGGCTGCGGGCGGTCGCCCACGTTTCGGCGGTTGAGCGACGACGACTGGGCGGTCCAGGTCCAGGTGAGCCGGCTTCAATCGGTCCGCCGAAATGTGATCCGGTTTTCCTCCGATGTCGACCGAAAAGGATTTGTCTCCTGGTTCAATGACGCAGAAAGGACCAGTGTAAGGGGGCTTGAGCGGATCCCGGTAAGCGTCGTGGCGGATGAAAACATACTCAGCATTCTTCAGTTCTGCTGGCACGTGGGAGTTCTGTAAGCCGTGATTTGATGTAGGCACCGGAGGGAAGCATCTGGCCACTTCCTGGTGGCTAACGGGTTGCTGGGAGGCGGACCATGGCTCTGTGGGAGAAGAGAGGAAATCCCCTGGTACTCGGAGAGGCTGGCCATAGACAAGTTCGGCTGAGGACGATTGCAGGTCTTCTTTGGGCGCTGAACAAAGACCCAAAAGGACCCATGGAAGTCTGTCCACCCATCCTGCACCTTGAAGACTGGCCCGAAGGGCGGCTTTAAGCGACTTGTGGAATCGCTCGCAAAGGCCGTTCACCTGTGGATGATATGCAGTGGTGCGATGAAGTTTGGTGCCGAGCCCCTGAGCTACAGCGTTCCAAAGCTCCGAGGAAAATTGTGGCCCACGGTCGGAAGAGATGTCCGCTGGTACCCCGAAATGGGCAACCCAACAGGAGATGAAAGCTCTAGTGACATCTGCCGAAGTGGTGGAAACCAAAGGAATTGCCTCTGGCCACCTAGTGGTGCGGTCCACCATGGTGAGGAGATGCGTATAACCATGAGAAGGCGGAAGCGGCCCCACAAGGTCCACATGCACGTGGTCGAAACGACGCTCCGGAACAGCGAACGTAGCCACTGGAGCTTTAACATGACGCTGGACCTTGGCCTTCTGGCAGGCTACGCAGGTATTAGCCCAGTCACGGACAACAAGGTGCATACCTTTCCAGACGAACTTCGCTGACATAAGCCGTTGTGAAGTCTTCATCCCAGGGTGCGACAACCCGTGTATGGCATCAAACACCTTCCGGCGCCATGCGACCAGCACGATAGGTCGGGGAACGCCCATGGAGACGTCGCAAAGGAGCGTGGCACCTGCGGCCTGGAAAGTGACGTCGGTCACTTGGAAACTAGAGGGGACGGTTCTGTATGATTGGACCTCAGAGTCCGAGGCCTGATCAGCAGCCATGAGGGTGTAGTCGATCCCCAGGTGAACCGCGTGGACTGTCGCACGGTAGAAGCAATCCGCCACCAGGTTGTCCTCACCAGACACATGTTGAATGTCCGTGGTAAATTCGGAAATAAACGTCAGGTGACGTTGTTGACGAGCGGACCACGGTTCAGCGGTCTTGGCCATGGCGAACGTTAGAGGCTTGTGGTCGACAAAAGCCGTGAAGAGACATCCTTCCAATAAGAACCGGAAATGGCGAATGGCTAGGAAAAGGGCCAGTAACTCCCGATCGAAGGTGCTGTATTTTTTTTCATTTTTCCGTAGTTGACGGCTGAAAAACGCCAGCGGTTGCCACGTGCCATTGACCCACTGCTCTTGCACTGCGCCGATGGCGTAGTCTGACACGTCCGTGGTAAGGGCGATGGTGGCACCTGGAAGTGGGTGCGCCAGCATGGTTGCGTTGGCCAAGGCGCTCTTGGTGTTGACGAACGCCTGGTCCATCTCGGCTGTCCAGCTGATTGGATCCTTACCGGACTTGCCCTTGAGGGCCCCGTACAAGGGTTGCATAAGCTGAGCCGCCTTAGGGACGAATCGGTGATAGAAGTTGCCCAACCCCAGGAACTCTTGCAGGGCCTTGACGGTTGGCGAGCGCGGGAAAGAGGTAACCGCTTCCACTTTCGTCATTAAGGGGACGGCGCCGTCTGATGTTATGCGGTGTCCCAAGAAGTCGATCTGCTGCAGGCCGAACTGGCACTTGGCCGGGTTGATGATTAAACCGTGCTGGTTGACGCGCATAAAGAGGGTACACAAATGGGAGATGTGCTCTTCCTTGCTAGCACTGGCGATGAGAATGTCGTCAAGGTAGACGAAGATGAAGCTTAGGTCTCGGAGCACAGAGCCCATTAAGCGCTGGAAAGCCTGTGCCGCGTTCTTCAAACCAAACGGCATCCGCAGGAACTCAAAGAGGCCGAAAGGGGTGATGACTACGGTTTTCGGGACATCTTGCGGGTGCACGGGAACCTGTTGATACCCCCGGACGAGGTCGACTTTAGAAAAGATAGAATTTCCCGCCAAATAGGCCGAGAAATCCTGAATATGCGGAATCGGGTACCGATCAGGAGTAGTGGCGTTGTTCAGGCGTCGGTAGTCACCGCATGGCTGCCAGCCACCGCCCGGTTTTGGAACAATGTGGAGAGGCGAAGACCAGGGACTATTGGATCGGCGAATGATCCCGAGCCGCTCCATCGTGTCAAACTCCGCTTTCGCAGCCGCGAGCTTGCCGGGTTCGAGCCTTCTAGCCCGCGCATAAACTGGGGAGCCAGTAGTGGTGATATGATGTTCAACACCATGCTTCGTGGCCGAGGAGGAGAAAGTGGGCCTTGTCAGCTCCGGGAACTCTCTGAGGAGCCGAGTGAAGTCATCTGGAGGAGGGAAAGCGCAGGCAATAGAGTGCACCACGGTGGTACTGTGGTAGCACGGAATCGAGTGGAAGGTGGCCGCGTTGATCAACCGGCGGTGCCGGACATCGACGAGGAGACCGTTGGCACACAGAAAATCCGCCCCTAAGATGGCCTGCGAGACTGTGGCCATGACGAATTCCCAACAGAAGCGCTGACCGCCAAAACGGACTAGGACCCGCCGCTTTCGGAAAGTTCAAATTGCTGCGCCATTAGCCACAACGAGGGAAAAACCGTGGTTCCCAGCTTGCATATCGAGATTCAACGCAGGTAGAATGCTACACTGCGCCTCGGTGTCACAAAGGAAACGTCGACCCGATAGGGAATCGGTGATATAAAGAAGTTTCCCCGTAGATCCAACGGCCATCGCAGCCACGGAGCGCCCGTTAGACCCGGTCCTCCTTCGCCAGGAACGCTGCCGGAGCTTTGTTTTTTTGGGGGGCAAAAAGCTGCAGGGAGAGCGGCAACGTCGTGCTTTCACGCCAAAATGGGCATGGTAGGAGCACCAGCCCGCTGCAAGAGGAGCTGGAACCGCGTCTGTGGGGGATGGGCGCCTCGTGGCTGCGCAGCACTGCTGGGTTACTGTGAAAATCTTATCGGCTTCGGCAGCAAGCTCGGCGCAGTCTGTAATGTCAGATCTGGCTAGGGCTACCTGTACCTGTTCCGGCATTTGGTAGAGGAAAAGCTCCCGGAAGAGAAAGCATTCCGGTTCGGCACCCAAGAGCGTGAGCATGTGGCTCATGAGCTTGGATGGTTTGGAGTCCCCGAGGCCAGGCATCGTGATGAGCCGGCGAGCGCGCTCTGACTTTGAAAGCCCGAAGACCTGTAGCAACCGCGCCTTTATCGTATCATACTTGCTGTCAGTAGGAGGACTACTGAGGAGGCTGACGATCCGTGAGGCAGTTGCGCTGTCGAGGGCGGAGACTACGTAGTAATAACGGGTCTGATCCGCGACGATGTTCCTGATGGCGAACTGGGCTTCAGCCTGGATAAACCAGGCGTCTGGTTGTTGCTCCCAGAACTGTGGCAGTTTCAGGGTCACGGCGTTCGTGTCCATGCTGAAGATCTTCCGCGAAAACTGTTCACGAAAGTCGGGGTCACCAATGTAGGAATGGAGATTCCTAACGAAAAGATTGAGTTCAACTCAGGCAATCAAAACAACGAACTTTAATGGAACAAAACAGGTTTTAACTGGAAACTGCTGGAATACATCGAATACAGGTCTGCTCTCTGTGATGAAATATTCCATTCATCACTGCCTGTGACTGTGGTCGGTTTCAGTGTCATTTCCCTTCCCTCAGTCCTCATTGTATTGTTTATTGGAATGTGCTGGAATGTGCTGTGTGTGTAGGGCTCCGCCCATACCTGGCCCCTTTTGTAAGCTAGCTCAGTCTGGCCTCAGTCTCCAGAAGGAAGATACCTCTCTCTCTTACGTGTTACTTTCTAAGTTAATAAAAGCCTTGTTTTGTTTCGCTAACATCGAGTCTCGGAATTATTGAGGCACATCAATTTTATTAACTTATTTTTCAACACTATGGATCAACTCCTGAAACCCGAACGTTTGGATTTGGATCAACATGCTCCGGACGCATCAGCAGGCTTCGGACACTGGTTTGAGTGTATGGACTTCTTCCTGGACAATTCCGCAGCCGTCAAAGACGCTACGGACGCTGCGAGGATGAGACTCGGAATTCTGCAGAATTGGGTAAGCCACCGGGTTTACCCCCTCATCCAAGACGCCGATACGTACCTGGCCGCCTGCGACATCTTAAAGGCGCATTACCAGCAGCCTACGAATGAGGTGTATGCTAGGCATCTGCTCGCTACTCGCGCACAGCGACCTGGGGAATCGGTGGAGGAGTTCCGAAGCACCCTGAAAATGCTTGGCAAAGACTGCAAGTGCCGAGATGTAAAAGCCGCAGTGTACACTGACGAGCTTGTTCGCGATGCCTTTATCACAGGCCTCAGCTCCACTTACATCCGGCAAAGACTGCTGGAAAAAACGGGGTTGGACCTGAAACAGGCTGCGGACACCGCGCGATCCCTGGATGTGGCCCAGAGAAACTCGGACGCCTACCGTCCACGCCGCCACGTGTGCACCGAGGGCGCCGCCATCTTGGAAGGCATCTTCCCCGCCCGGCAGCCCGACACCGGCAGGGCCCCGCTCTCCCCCCAGAAGCCCTACGACAGCCGCGACGCGTCAGGGACCCAACTGCTACTTCTGCGGGCAGCCAAAACACACCAGAAACCTGTGCCCGGCGAAAGGCACCACCTGCTTTAAGTGCGGTAAGAAGGGGCACTTCGGGAAGGTGTGCAGAGGGAACCCCGCCGGAAAACCAACCGCCGGAAAACCCGCCACCGCCGCGTGTGCGCCGTGGGAGCGGCCATCTTGGACGCCATCTTGCCCGACCTTGTGGGGTCCGCCATCTTATGAGCAGACAGCGTGGACGCCATCTTGTATCGATCAGGGCCCTACAGTGGCATCGGTCACAGTGGACCAGACCAGGCCGCACCCGCTATCCAAATCAATGGTGGACATCGAGGTAAACGGGTGCCGGGTTAAATGTTTAATTGACAGTGGAAGCACGGAGAGTTTTATCCACCCTGAACTGGCACAGCAACTCTCCCTAAAGGTGGTCCCTGCTCAGGGTACCATCTTTATGGCTGATAAAACCCAGACATCGACCATTCTGGGTTACTGCATGGTACAATTGGGCGTTAACGGAACTGTATACGATAATTTTAAAGTATTAATCATGAAGAACCTATGTGCGAGCGTGATCTTGGGCCTGGATTTCCAGTGCAACCACCAAAGCATCACGCTCAAGTACGGTGGGTCCCAGCTGCCCCTCACAGTGTGCGGTCTGGCTACCCTGAAGGTAAAGCCGCCTTCGCTATTCGCGAACCTTACCCCTAACTGCCGGCCAATAGCGACCAAAAGCAGGAGGTACAGCTGGGAGGACAGGCGGTTTATCGCGACCGAGGTAGACAGGCTCCTGAAAGAGCGCATTACTGAACGCAGCAACAGCCCGTGGCGCGCCCAAGTGGTAGTGGTAAGGGGTAGCGAGAAGAAACGGATGGTGATCGACTATAGTCAAACGATCAACAGGTACACCCAACTAGACGCCTACCCGCTACCCCGCATATCAGAAATGGTGAACCAAATCGCCCAATACCGGGTGTTCTCCACCATCGACCTCAAGTCAGCGTACCACCAGCTCCCTATCAGACCAGAGGACCGCCCGTACACCGCCTTCGAGGCGAACAGACGCCTCTACCAATTCCTCAGAGTCCCCTTTGGGGTAACGAATGGGGTCTCGGTTTTTCAGAGGGAGATGGACCGCATGGTCGATGACCACCACTTGCAGGCAACCTTCCCCTACCTTGACAACGTCACCATCTGCGGCCACAATCAGCAGGATCACGACTCGAACCTCGAGAGGTTCCTGGAAACCGCACAAAAACTCAACCTCACCTACAACGAGGACAAGTGCGTTTTCAACACCAAGCGCCTCTGCATACTAGGCAGCGTGGTGGAGAATGGGAAAATCGGACCAGACCCCGACCGATTGCGCCCCCTATGGGAGCTGCCCCTGCCCAACACTCCCAAAGCCCTGAAAAGGTGCCTGGGGTTATTTTCTTATTATTCCCAATGGGTCCCCAACTACTCCGACAAAGCCCGCCCCCTCTTGAAAGCATCCTCTTTTCCGCTCTCTGCTGAGGCCCACGCCGCCTTCAAAAGCATTAAGCAGGATATTGAGCGGGCCACGCTACAGGCAGTGGACGAGAACACTCCATTTCAAGTGGAAAGTGATGCGTCTGACTTTGCCTTGGCGGCCACCCTCAACCAGGCGGGGCGGCCCGTAGCTTTCTTCTCGAGGACCCTCAAAGGGCCCGAGATCAGACACTCCTCCGTGGAAAAGGAGGCCCAAGCCATCGTGGAGGCAGTGCGCCACTGGCGCCACTACCTAGCCGGCAAACGCTTCACCCTACTTACCGACCAGTGGTCGGTAGCGTTTATGTTCAATAATAAACAGAGGGGGAAGATTAAAAATGATAAGATTCTTAGGTGGCGGATCGAGCTCTCCACCTTCGAGTACGACATCATTTACCGGCCAGGGGCCCTTAATGAATCCCCTGACGCCCTCTCACGAGGGATGTGTGCCAGCGCCACCGGGGATCGGCTACAGACCCTCCACAACGACCTCTGCCACCCAGGGGTCACGCGGCTGTTCCACTTCATAAAGTCCCGTAACTTACCCTACTCGATTGAGGAAGTTCGGTCTCTGACCAGGAACTGCCGCACTTGCGCTGAGTGCAAGCCTCGGTTCTACCGCCCAGATAGAGCCCACTTAATCAAAGCTACACGGCCCTTTGAGCGGCTCAGCTTAGATTTCAAGGGCCCCCTCCCGTCCGTCGACCGCAATGTTTACTTCCTGAACATTGTGGACGAATACTCCCGGTTCCCATTCGCCTTCCCCTGCCCAGACATGACCAGCGCCACGGTCATTAAATGCCTCAACAGCCTGTTCTGCCTGTTCGGTATGCCGAGCTACATCCATACGGATAGGGGGGCGTCCTTCATGAGTGAAGAGCTACGCCAGTACATGCTGTCCAAGGGGATCGCCACGAGCCGTACCACCAGCTACAACCCCCGGGGTAACGACCAAGTGGAGCAAGAGAACGGGACAGTATGGAAAGCAGTCACTCTACCTCTAAGGACCAAGGGCCTCCCTATCTCCCCCTGGCAGGAAGTCCTCTCGGATGTGCTCCATTCGATACGGTCGCTATTGTGTACGGCCACTAATGCCACGCCTCATGAACGAATGTTTGTCTTTCCCCGGAAATCCACCTCAGGCGTATCCATGCCGTCATGGCTCTCCACCCCAGGTCCGGTACTCGTGCGAAGGCATGTGAGGGGCCACAAGACGGACCCTCTCGTGGAGCCAGTACACCTACTCCACGCCAACCCCCAATACGCATATGTCTGGCACGCCGACGGAAGGGAGGACACCGTGTCCATAAAAGACGTCGCCCCAGCCGGCATCGACAACAACCACGGCAATAGCAGCAACAACGATGACAGCAACTCTTACCCACCCACTACTCTTTCATCACCCCCGGAAGAACATCGACCAACGGCACCCCCACCAACTACCCCTTCAACAACCCTGGCGGCACCCCCGGCAGAGACCCAGGAGACTACCGGGGACACCCAGCCGACACCCGCGGCACCACAACAGCCACGTCGGTCGCAGAGGACTATCAAACCCCCGAACAGACTAAATCTATAGAAGGGGTGAATGTGATGAAATATTCCATTCATCACTGCCTGTGACTGTGGTCGGTTTCAGTGTCATTTCCCTTCCCCCAGTCCTCATTGTATTGCTTATTGGAATGTGCTGGAATGTGCTGTGTGTAGGGCTCCGCCCATACCTGGCCCCTTTTGTAAGCTAGCTCAGTCTGGCCTCAGTCTCCAGAAGGAAGATACCTCTCTCTCTTACGTGTTACTTTCTAAGTTAATAAAAGCCTTGTTTTGTTTCGCTAACATCGAGTCTCGGAATTATTGAGGCACATCACTCTCTTTGAAGGCTCCATGAGGACTGCCCCTGCAGTCCTGTGGTTGACGTCATGACGTCATCACGTTTCCCCGCCAGTCAGGGATCACATGATGAATGGCGTGACGTCATCACGTTTTAACTGCGCTGTTAAAGCAACGACACTCTGTACAGTTAAACAGCATAAATAAAGGTACAGACTCAGACTGTAGCTAACATGTTGTTAAAGGAATTATGTACAAACGATCTGAGTCCTTTGGTGGCTCCGCCACAACCTCAATTTTTAATGCCTCATCTGAAAGAGGGCACCTCTGACAATGCAGCACTCCCTCAATACTGCACCAAAGGGTCAGCGTTTGAGCCCACAACCTTCTGACTCAAAGGCAAGACTTCTACCATTATGCCAAGCTAGCACTTGCATGAGACTCTCTGCAAGATGTAATCTCACTCCATTTTATTTTGGAGCCAGTACATGCCTTGACATTCAATTTAAACTCCATGGGCTAAAAATTGAGTAGGGCGCTAACTTCGCCGGGGCGCTAAAAGTAGCGCCCGGAAAAATTAGCGCCCCCGCGCCGGAAATAGAGTGGTTGCGCCCCAAGAGGGAAGCAGGGCACTACTGGAAGTGCCCCGCATCCCACTTGGGGCGGTAAGTCAACATTGCGGTGTTATGTGCCGCAGCGCCACACGCTGCGGCACGTCGCGCCGTGGTATTGCAGGCCTTCCTCCCCTTCTTAAAGGGGAGGGGCCTTGTGCAGCGCTACCTGGGGCCCAGCTGGGCCCCCGGGGATCGGGAGTGCAGGCAAAAGAGCCTGGCACTGAAGAGAAGTGCCGGGCTCTTGGCGCGCAGCCAGCACTCCGCGGGGGGGGGGGGGGGGGCGGGTTTCAGGGGGCTGGGGACAGGAGCGCAGGCAGGTGGCCAGCAACAAAAATGGCCGCCCTGCACCTCGCCTATAAATTGCGCCTCCCCAACCGCAGGTACGCCCCCCTGACCCCGTCGGACATAGTGTCCGGCGGTAAGTCAGGGGGCGCTCCCGAAGATCGTGACCGGGGCGTGAGCGGGGTGCTGCGCACGCCAATGACATCATCGCCAGCGGTGCAGCGCCGCAGGGCACTACCGGTTAGTGCCACCACTAACCTCCCGCTGAATTTTGCAGGAGGCGTGGGCAGTGCCACGCACGGGCGCTAGTTGGTTAGCGTCCCATTAGCGCCCTCTTAAGGCGCCCTCTTAAGGCGCTAACGGGAGGCGCAACCAACTGAATTTTTCCCCCCATAAATTTAGCATTGTGAAACTGAAATGGCTTTGCACCAATGCTAAACTAAATAAAATATTTTAATGATGTCAAGAGGGTTGTCATGATTACGAAAGCTCACAACTGTGGATTCAAATGAAATAGGGAAAAAGGAGAGCTGTGTTAGCAACTGAATAAATAGTTGCACAATTCTCGTAAATTAGGACAAACTCCACAGATCCCTCTGAATAAGGTTTAAAAAAGTTAAAGGTACACACAACATGGCTATAGATAAAAATGTAAAACACCAAAAACGTTAATAATCTTGACCAGAAAAATAGCAGTAAATATATATATGTAATGTATAGGATGAAAAAATAATTAATCATTGCCAATTATTGATTAATCCCCACTTCTCTAATTTTTCAACCTGTTACATATTAGCCTTCGTGTTCATATCATATGTTCATTGTATTAAAAACAAAATCAATCATTCAGATAATCCATTTAGTTCCAATAAGCCTGATGTCAAACTTCACTAAATTCCCACTTCAATCGCGAGATTTTGTGAATCTGTGGGGACAATTTTCATCTCCCTGTCCGGTTTGTCAGTGTGAGCGGGGTGGTCGGGAGAGGCAAAGATGTTAAAAAAAAACTACTGCTCACTTGCCTCCGAGGCCCAGCCAACGTGATCTGCAACGAGCCTCAATTTAAGCTGCCAGCACTGCCACCCGAAACCGGCGGGAGCCTTATTAACATATTTAAATTGGGGTACTAAGACGAGTGGAGCATGCATGTGGAACGGAGCATAGAGTGGACAAACCAACGGTCCTTAAAGGGACTGGGGCAGTCCGCTTCAAAATAGTTTACAAAAAGATTTTTACATGATTTTTGTTGGGTCAGGAGGAGCATGAAAACTCCTGACCCCGCAGATATCTTCCCGCCCACTGTCAGACTCGCCACTGGGCCCTCCCACTTAACGAGAAACATCTCCCTCAGCTCTGCAGAGGAACCACCCGATTTCTCGGTCCCGCCCGTCCACCCTCGGAATGGGTGAGCTGCCTCTCGGTACACATTCAACGCTGGCTATTGCGCCAATTCTTCTATCATGGGGCCTGACCAGAAAAATGGATCGGACCTCCTGCTGGCTTAAATCGGGTGGTTGGAGCAGACACCCTGCTTCCCCGCCCACCTGACGTATGCCAGCCAGAACCCCAAAATCGATCTCTCTGTTCTGAATTTAGACTTTCCTGATTCCAAATACTGAAGTCAGGTTTAATTTAATCTGGTCACTAAGTGTACGGCATTACTCAAAATTGGAATTTACTTAACTTAAGAACAGAAGCTGATATTTGCCAAATGGAAACATGAAAGGTCAGGATTTACTGAACCTAGATGTGGATTTAGTCATTCAGGACCATTGAGAAGTACAAAGACTTGCATTGGAAAGATATACAGAGTTTAGCAAAATCTACACACTTTAAAGCTAAAGAGTTAAATATGGATTTTAAAATCATTTTAATAATTCAAGATTATGTCAGTAATGATTTAATGTAGTGAGGATTTAATTTTTTCATGTATTCTGGTTGGAAGGTGAGGAACATAAACTGCTGAGTAAGACAGTACTTGCTAAATAGAATGTAATAAATCTAAGGTGGAAAATGTTTTCTTGTGGAGCATTTTCCAATTTATAATGGGGTGAATGTCCTTGCCATTTTCGTGTACTTACCTTGCAGGAACAGCGTAAATTTTACATTTTGTTTCCTTTAAGCATGGAAGCTGTTTCCATCGCTTCTGCGCCTTTAAACTTTTCCTCCGAATTTCCCCGCAATGTTTGAGCCTTCCCGCGATCCAGCTGCTGAGTCGCCACTGGGCTCATTTGCATATTGTCAAAGCAATCGGCCGTTGCACAGCAGCTGGTTTTGCCCTGCTCACCCACTCGGGGTAAGTTACATTGAACCACGAGGCACAGCAGCTGCCAGTTTCCTGGGTTTGCCCTGCTCACCCACTCGGGGTAAGTTACACTGAACCATGAGGCACAGCAACTGCCAGGATCAGCTGATACAGGTGAAAAAGAGGAACTCCTGACCCAGGAGAATCTGGAGATCTTTCCGTACAGATTTCTGCAGCTGGGAAACTTCTTGTTTTGCCATTCTGTCGGCAGACACTTGCATTTGCTTCTTCCTGATCCTCACAGGGTCAGACATCAGCAGATTTTCAGACACCCCAATCCCCAGTCAAGACTTCTCATGAGCAGCTTTAACATTCCCTATGGGCATCATCTTGTACACCATTACCATGGAGGGGAGCAGCACCACCACATGGAGCAAAGGAGACTCGAGCAGTATTTACTGCAAGAGGCATCCTAACACATCTCATCACTAAAGTTTTCTCTTCTGTGTAACACAGTCTCCTTTGATATCACAGCCTTAACTCCTCCCACCTCACTTTTAAATAATGGAACCTTTCCTCAAACCATCCTACCACATGACAACACATCAGCTTTCTTTTCCCCTATGTGACCATGCCATTAATCATCACCTGAGTGAATAAGTCAGCTACAAATGAGTGCCCCCTTTCCTGTACAATGCTAACCTCCATCAATAACAAAACACCATGTCAGTGCACATTCTATTTTATTAAAGTGGATCCCAACCGCACACAGTCAACCTACTCCTTCACACCGTGCTTCTCTTGTGTGTCTACATGTATCTTTAACATTTTGTTCTCGTGCCTTTTTCAAGTGCCATTTGAAGGCTAGGATCATGGGACGAGGTTGGCTGCGCTGCTTAGAAGGCTCGTGGGACTGAGATGGTCCTTGCTTCGTGACTCCTTGCTGCCATGCTGCACTGATGTAGTACTACAGGTGGTGGAGGGGGGGGGGAGGGGAGCAACTGGAGGCCTGGAATTTGCTGCTGTCCTGAGAGATGGCTGTACTATTCAGCTGTGACTCATGAATGGCTTGGTCCTCATCATTCTCCACTATCATCATCAACGTCATCGTCCTTCACCTGTGCTGACCTTTGCTGTGGTAGATCAGCAGCAAAGGAGGTTAGAAGTTAAGAATGGTTGAGGATCACGCCCTTGGCATTAAGGAGACAGAGAAGGGGTGGAAGGTTGTGCCTGTGTGTGTTTCACAGGAATGACACGCCGACAGCACCTGGCTGACAGCGTAGGTGCATGGTCAGTAACCTGGCACCAGCAAGATGCTGACCACCTCACCATCTCCCACAGCATGAGCTAAGTAAGTGCCCAATAGCTCCATGGCCTTCTTATGCAAGGCGTGAGGGGTGTAAAAATGGAGATGTCTCTTCTGGTAAACTGCCTTTGGAGGGCATTGCATGCCAATATGTCCTGCAAGGTTAGAGTAACTGAGGGCAAGTTGAGGGCTATATGCCAAATGGAAGAGCTAAAGTAGGAGATATGGGGGTATGAGGAAGTTAAGGTGGTGAAAGGAATTTTAGGGTTGTGCATGTGAGGGGAGCTGGGTAGCTGAAGCGCAAGATGCCAAGTTAGAGCCCCCGCCCTTAACCAAAAAGTATGGTAAAGAGTTAACCAACCAAATGTTGCTTTAAGAGGGTGCAAAATATGCTGGTGCCCAGGGTCGGCAAGTAAGAAAAGGGAAAGCACCCACATGCATTACCTTACATGCTGAGGATGTGGAGCTTTTAATGGCATTGTTCTGCAGTCCTGGTTGGCACACAATGCCAGTGCCACCTCCCTCCAAGGGGCATGAGTAATATTTTTGGGTGACTGTTTGTCCTGCATTAAATATCCTCCAGGAGGGTTTGGAGGTTTGAATGAGTGAAATTGTGCATTCTTCTTCTCTGGCTTGGTGCCAGGCCCTGCTATACTCTGGGCTGATTTCTTAAAAATTTGTTCCTGGGATGTGGGCGTTGCTGGCAAGGCCAGCATTTATTGCCCATCCCTAGTTACCCTTGAGAAGGTGGTGGTGAGCCAACTTCTTGAACCACTGCAGCCCTTGTGCTGAAGTTACTCCCACAGTGCTGTTAGGTAGGGAGTTCCAGGATTTTGACCCAGCGACGATATATTTCCAAGTCAGGATGGTGTGTGACTTGGAGGGGAACTTAGAGGTGGTGGTGTTTCCATGCGCCTGCTGCCCTTGTCCTTCTAGGTGGTAGAGGTCACGGGTTTGGGAGGTGCTGCCGAAGAAGCCTTGGCGAGTTGCTGCAGTGCATCTTGTAGATGGTACACACTGCAGCCACGGTACACCAGTGATGCAGGAAGCGAATATTTAAGGTGGTGGATGGGGTGCCAATCATGCGGGCTGCTTTGTCCTGGATGGTGTCAAGCTCCTTGAGTGTTATTGGAGCTGCACTCATCCAGGCAAGTGGAGAGTATTCCATCACACCCCTGATTGTAGATGGCGGAAAGGCTTTGTGGAGTCAGTAGGTGAGGCACTCGCCGCGGAATTCCTAGCCTCTGACCTGCTCTTGTAGCCACAGTATTTATGTGGCTGGCCTAGTTAAGTTTCTGGTCAATGGTGACCCCCAGGAAGTTGATGGTGGGGATTTGTCAATGGTAATGCCCTCAAATGTCAAGGGCAGTGGTTAGACTCTCGCTTGTTGGAGATAGTCATTGCCTGGCACTTGTGTGGTGTGAATGTTACTTGCCACTTATCAGCCCAAGCCTGACTGTCATCCAGGTCTTGCTGCATTCATGCATGGACTGCTTCATTATCTGAGGAGTTGCGAATGAAACTGAACACTGTGCAATCATCAGCGAATAGCCCCACTTCTGACCTTATGATGGAGGGAAGGTCATTGATGAAGCAGCTGGAGATGGTTGCGCCTAGGACACTGTCCTGAGTAACTCCTGCAGCGATGTCCTGGGGCTGAGATGATTGTCCTCCAACAACTACAACCATCTTCCTTTGTGCTAGGTATGTCTCCAGCCAGTGGAGAGTTTTCCCCCCGATTCCCATTGACTTTAATTTTACTAGGGCTCCTTGATGCCACACTCGGTCAAATGCTGCCTTGATGTCAAGGGCAGTCACTCTCACCTCACCTCTGGATTTCAGCTCCTTTGTCCATGTTTGGACCAAGGCTGTAATGAGGTCTGGAGCCGAGTGGTCCTGGCGGAACCTAAACTGAGCATCAGTGAGCAGGTTATTGGTGAGTAAGTGCTGCTTGATAGCACTGTCAACGACACCTTGGCCGGATTGGATTTATCCTGCTTTTTGTGGACAGGACATACCTGGGCAGTTTTCCACATTGTCGGGTAGATGCCAGTGTTGTAGCTGTACTGGAACAGCTTGGCTAGAGGTGCGGCTAGTTCTGGAGCACAAGTCTTCAGCACGACAGCCGGGATGTTGTCAGGGCCCAGAACCTTTGCTGTATCCAGAGCGCTCAGCAGTTTCTTGATATCACGTGGAGTGAATTGAATTGGCTGAAGAATGGCTTCTGTGATGGTGACAACGTCAAGAAGGGGCCAATATAGATCAGCCACTTAGCACTTCTGGCTAAAGATGGTTGCAAATGTTTCAGGCTTACATTTTGCACTCACGTGCTGGACTCCATCATCATTGAGGATGGGGATATTCATGGAGCCTCCTCCTCCTCCTGTTAGTTGTTTAATATTCTACCACCATTCACGATTGGATGTGGCAGGACTGCAGAACTTGGATCTGATCCGTTGATTGTGGGATCGCTTATAACATGCTGCTTCTGCTGTTTAGCATTCATGTAGTCCTGTGTTGCAGCTTTCCCAGGTTGGCACCTCATTTGTTGGTATGCCTGGTGCTGCTCCTGTCATTCTCTTCTGCACTCCTCATTGAACCAGGGTTGGTCCCCTGGCTTGATGGTAATGGTAGAGTGAGGGATATGCCGAGCATGAGGTTGGTAGTAGAGTAAAATGGGGAACAGCCTTCTGGGCATTTTACAACTACTTTACATCACGTGTTTAATAGAAAAACATTCCAAGATATCGAGCTAAAGAAAGTAAGAACGATTAGGAGAGGTGACCAAAAGTTTGGTCAGAGGTGGTTTTTAAGGAGGGTCTTAAAAGGAAGCGAGGGAGGTACTATGACTATAATGCAAGGCATTGCTGTGCACTAAGGAAGCTTGAATTGGGATGTTCTGTGGAACATTTCAGTGTAACATTCTTTCTAAATATACCCACTTTTATCACTTTTAAATATGAAACTGACTTGATGACTTAAAGTGTAAAATATTTAGGTGCTTTGAAGGTCAATCTAAAGAGGTTTCTACATATAGCAAGTTTCCCTTATATTTTTCCACAATTCAGTCTAATACTGCAATTTAAAATATTGGGAAAATTATGATGCATTATAAACAAGTTACCATCATCTGGGGACAAGTTATACTTCACTCTTACACTAAAAGGGTATGGGTATGAAATAAGGGTTTAATAGTATCTTTTACACAGCTTTGCTGGACTCCGGCAGACGTGTAGGATACAAACGATTCACAATTTTCATTACATTGATATACGATTGCACTTCCTCAATAATTAACAATTAATCAGATTTAAAAGGCCGCAAAAAATTAGAAAAGGAAGAAATTTATACACAACGTAAAACAGCGCGCAATAGTCAGCATAGTCTTCTCAGAGCACAACACATCTAAATATTTGATGGTGAAGAAATGAATTTAGCTTTCTTGCATATTAGCTTTTCTATTCCAACTAAATTATTCATAGCTTTGCAATCTCGCTCAGTTCTTTATCCTATTAACTACTGGATCTCTTCACCCAACTTTTCATTATCACACACTGCATTTTCTGTCAGTTCTCGTGTCGCAGGTTGTTCTCATTTCAGTCACTCATGAAATGTGCTTCCATTGTTTGTTTATCAGTTGTTTAATGAAATAACTAGTCACAGGAGTGATACCAATCCTTTTTTCTTATTGTCACAGTGAATTTTTGTGCATACTTTCAACTTTTATGTACAAAAATGATTTTTTTCCCTGATTTTCATTGGTTGGTAGGTCCGAGTGTTCCTAACATGTTGTGCTGCTCCCCTCAGATGCTGCAGTGCTGGATTTCTTTTAGATGTCTGCAAGCACACTGGTATCTCAGCATCAGTAAGGATTATCAAGGGAAACTCTTAATCTATTACTGTGAACTCTGTGATTCTCCATAGATTCTTGATTGAAATTTATTAAGTGGCAATTACACATTCTTAAACACAATGGGCCGGAATTTGCGTACCTCTGGAGTACGCCTACGACCCGATTAAAAAAATCCGCACATACCTTCAGGCTCCCTGGCTTCGGAGACTTCGGGTCCTGGGCCTGCATAAAGGCCCACGGATCCCTGGGACACATGCGGTTTGGAAGCGCCCCCGGGATCACGTAGCTCAACTCTGCGCCAGTGAAAGTGACTTTTGAGGCAGTGCGGTAGATCTGTCTAGGCGAACCTTGGCAGATCGCAAGTTCCGGGTTTTCGCGCATGTTGACTCTCATCTGCTCTTTCCCCATAACTCTGCAAATCTTTCCTTTTAAAGTATATATCCAATTCCTTTTTGAAAATTTAATTGAATCTGCTTCTACCACCCTTTTCGGCAGTGCTCGCTGCATCAAAAAAAATTCTCATCTCTCCTCTGGTTCTTCTGCTGATTATCTTAAATCTGTAATCCTCTGGTTACCGTCCTTCCTGCCAGTGGTGTGTGTTTACTCTATCAAAACCCTTCATAATTTTGAACACCTCTATTAAATCGGCCCTGAACATCTGTGCTCTAAGGAGAACAATTCCAACTTCTCTAGTCTCTCCACGTAATTGAAGCCTCTCATCCCTGGCATAATAATTCTAATAAATCATCTCTGCAACTATTACATGTGATGTAATAGTTAACCTAGTATTTAAATCATGCACGACAATGTGCAATTTACAGCAGTAGAATCATGACACTGCATGTACAGCTTGAAAATAAGAATTTTTTATGAATAAAATTTTATTTGTTTTTCAATGGAACTGCAAACTTCAAGAAACATTCAGCAATAAAAACAAGGTTAGTGCCCATATATAATACCTGCATCAGAAATTATGCTACAAATGTTACAATATTACAATACGATTCCCCTACAAAACCCTTCCAGATAATCCACTAAAATTTGTAACCCTAGTTCCCTCCTCTCGGGGCTGGATTTTGCCAGCCGGGACTGCTGCCTTCCGGGTTCTAATCCTGCCCCCAGCGACGTATGACGAACCCACGCTATTTTCCCTTAATTGGCCTTGTTAAGCCCGCCCTGTGGGCTTACCGGCCAATTACGGGAAAGCCGGTGACAGATGACGTCAGCGTATGAGAAGCTGTCAAACACTGACAATCTCTGTTGTAAGGTGAGCCCTTGCACAAAGGCTCACCAAAACCACTCTCCTCAGCAGAAAGCAGATGGCTGCTGAATCTGAGAATGCAGCAGCCATTCTGTCATCTCTGCCGTTGAGATGAGGAACCTTCGGATCCTCAACGGTTGAAGCCTGCAGAAAGAAGCAAAGGTAAGGAAACTTTTTTAAAAACTTTACACTCACCTCTCATACTTACCTGTCCACACTTGCACCCATCACTCAACTCTACATCTGACATGTCGACCCCTCTCAACCCCGCAGACCTACTGCTCGCCTTGTTGACCCTGGCAAGGTTCGCAGCCATTGGGAAGCCCGCAATTGCAGGCATAAAATGGGGAAAAGCTCTAATCCCCTTCCCGCCTCGAGGAGACGGGTCCCTGTGCGACTCGGGGACCCGCCTCCCGAGAAGATGGCACGGAGGCGGGTTGGGAACGGGGTTGGTACCCGCTCCCAGTTTCTGCCATTTTTCTGGCAGTCTCGCCTCCAAACCCGCCTCCTCAGGGCCGGGAAAATCCAGCCCTCTGTCTCTACTCAGTAGTCTGAAGAATTGCATAACATATGCTCAACTGGTGAATTCACATTAAAAAAATTCTCTCCAGCTACATGCCTCACATTCCTGTTGAGACAAGACAGCCTATTGCAGCTTTCTAGATGCCAGTGAGGTGCTTGCGACAATTCTTCCTCTGTCTATTCACACAAGACCAACCTCTTTGACCAAGCTTTTGGTCACCTGTCCTAATATCTCCTATGTGTCTCGGTGTCAAATTTTGTTTGATAACACTCCTGTGAAGCCTTGGGGCATTTTACTACATTAAAGGCGCTATATAAATGCAAGCTGTTGTTGAGACCAGATATATAGCTAAATGTTCCACGTATGTGCCAACGCGCATCAAAAAATTGCAAGCACATTCTTACGATCTTAGGATTAAAGGTTGCAGGCAGCATATCCTATGATTTTTCAACACACATTGGCAGCGGGCAAGATACCTCACCATCGGCACAGTCCTAGAAAATTTACCTCATATCTTCAAGCCATTATAAAAGTTTCTTTTACAAAAAAACAATACTTTTTCTCCCCTGTGTGTGGTTTGTGGCATTCCCCGAGTCATTTTCCAGCTCTCATCACCAATGGAAGCAAGATTAGATTTAGTTGAAAATGTCAAGCAACTCATTTCTGACATGTTGAGCTGATCCAATTTGTTTGATTCTGTTTGTATTTCAGTGGATGGAGAGAGATTTATTGCTGGTGCATTTATTATATTGAAAGCAGAAAATATGGCATTACTGCTTTGAGAATGAATCAATGGGTTTACTAACAAAATGTTTCCAATATGCCCCAGCAACAAATAATGTGCAATGCAATCCTTTGCAAGGCTAGAAAATTTGGTTTGGTGATGGAAGTAAATTGCCTTTTGCTTAAATTTTGTGCATTTTACTTCAATAAGTATAAAACAACAAAGATGGGCTGGGGAGCAAAAAAAAATCATGAAATGGAGCATAGGAACAGTAGTAGGCCATTCAGCCCCTCGGCCCTGTTCCACCATTCACTGAGATCATGGCTGATCTGCATCCAAATTCCATTTTCCTGCCTTGGCTCCCATATCCCTCAATACTCATGGCTAGCAAAAATCTATTGATCTCAGGATTTAAAATTATTAATCAAGCTAGCATCTATTGCTTTTTTTGTGGGCTAGCGTTCCACACTGCTACCACCCTTTGTGTGAAGAAGTGTTTCTGAACTTCTCTCCGGAATGGCCTGGCTCTGGTTTTACGGTTATGTCCCATTGTCCTAGACTCGCCCACCAGCGAGAAAAGTTTCTCTCTATCTACCCTTTCAATTTCTTTTAAAATCCTAAAAACCTCAATGAGATCACCCCTTTTACATTCCAGGGAATATAAGCCCAATTTATGTAATCTCTCATCATAATCTAACACTTGGAGCCCTCGTAACATTCTGGTGAATCTGCGCTGCACTCCTTCCAATGTCAATATATTCTTTCTAAGGTGCGGTGCCCAGAACTTTTCACAGTACTCCAGATGTGGTCTAACCAGGGCTTTGTATGGCTGTAGCAAAACTTCTTCCCTGTTATATTCTAGCCCTCTAGGTATAAAGACTAACATTTCAGTGATCTGTGTACATGGACCCCTACACCTCTTTGAACCTCCATGGTTCCTAGCTATTCCCCATTTAAAAAATACTCAGATCAATCCTTTTTGGTCCAAAATGGATGATCTCACACTTACCTGCGTTGAAATCCATCTGCCACAGTTTTTCCCACTCACTTAATCTACTACCGTCCCTTTGTAATTTTATGCTCCCGTCTATACTACTTACTATGCCACCGAACTTTGTGTCAGCTGGAAACTTGGATTTATCACTTTCTATTGTGTTATTAAAGTCATTAATAAATATAATGAATAGTTGAGGCTCCAGCACCGATCCTTATGGGACACCACTAGTCGCTTCCTTCCAAGTAGAGTATATACTCATTATTCCGACTCTATGGCCACGATTTCGCCAACCGAGCCGGGTCCGGGGTGGCCGGGGTCGGTGTCATGGTCCCAGCCCACTGCCTACAGCAGCCCGCACTCTCCAAGTGATTTTATGTTAATAGGGCTTGTTAAGCCCGCCCTGTGAGGTTCCCAGTCAATTAATAGGAAGCGGGTCTGATGACATCATTTGATGACACGTCAACAGCCGGTTCCCTTAAAGGGGCCACGTCCAAATTGATTTTGACAGTTCTGCTGTCAGTGTTCTACAGCATTTAGGTGCTGCAAACACTGACAAGCACTGCACAAAGGTGCTTATGGAGGGAGTCATAGCACGCAGGGAGGTTCTCTTCCTTTCCCATGGGTGGAAGAAACCTCCCCAGGAGATTAACGCAGCCTGGTTGCACAGTGCACAGGAGGACACAAGCAGGGATGTTGGCAGGAGGACCAGGCTGCAGTGGCGCAAACCTTTCAATGATCTCAGTAGATCATGACACGCTACTGCCAAGCCATACTCAACTTCATCCTGCTGTGCCATTCATCACATCCACATCACTCTGGCCTCCCTACCCTACTCCTGCACATCTTTTCTCACACCAACTTACCTTGCACTTCCACCCATTCCTCTCTATCTACATTATCACTTCCCCATTTTACTAGCCACCCCTCACACTCACCGTCATTCTACTGCAAGCATACCAACTAACAACACACAAGGGTAGGCACTTGGGTGGTTTAGCCAATGTTCATGTGAAGTTTCTGGTAATGTGCTGTTAAACATTGAAACCTTTATTGTCACTGCTTTGCCTTCTTGGACAGATTTGTGTGGACCTTTTGAAGTGTCTTAGTGAGTTGTAGTGAATGGTGAGACATAACGGTACCCCCCGCAATGGCGACAAGTGTGAAAAGAATGGCTTGGGCATTGTAGGGATGCTTTATGGTGTTGGTGTAGGGTGGTGCCAACCTGGCACATCATGTGGCATCCAGGGTGTACAGCATCAAGTGAAGTAAATCTGGCCATGGTGAGGCCATCCCTAGCATCCCAGGCAGCAATGTGGCTGGGTGCTGATGCCCCATGCCCTGTGCAGCATCAGTTGATTGCGGAGAAGTTTGGTGTTGATGTTGGTGCTGCTGGGGTGCCCGGTGATGCTAGTGCTGGGGCTGGTCTTGGTGGGATTCTGAGGACCAAGCTGAGATATTTTCATGGGCAACGATGCTGATGGAATAGATGGCAGGTGAGGTTCAGATGACAGAAGCGATCTGTCAATGGTGAGAGAGTTTGTTCCAATGAGGTGGCACTGGATAGTGAGTTGGCTCCAAACACTTACAAGCTGCAGAAAGCTCAATGTCTTCCAAATGCAATCACCAACAGTTTCTGAGCTTTGATAGTGAACAGCTGTAACATGGGATCTTTTATACAACTTTGGCAGCTGTCAGGTCCTGAGATAATTCAATGCTGAATCCATTCACGACATGTTGAGCTGACGTGTTCCCCGAGCAGCGAGTAACCCATGGGGGAGCACGTAAAATTGAAATGTAGGCTTAAAATAACAGTGAATTGGATGTTAACAATCCATTTAACGATGTGAATTGTCTCCCCCGCCGCTTGGTGTCGGGTCTGTTCAACACCAACAGACCCGATACCTGGGAGACTTGCGTGGAGGAGGGTTGACAGCGGATTCCCTACCCACTGTCAATCTTTGCTATTTTGACAGCTGATCTGCCTCCGAACCCACCCTCTGAGCGATGGCAAAATTCAGCCTTTTGTCTTCTACCGCCTAACCAATCTCATAACCAGGTAATTTGCCTTCAATTCCATATGCTTTAATTTTAGCTAACAGTCTCTTATGTAGAACCTGAAGTCTATATAAACTACATCCATAGACATAACTACTACTTTAGTTATTTCCTCAAAAAATTCAATTACGTTTGTCAGACATGACCTACCCTTTACAAATTCATGTTGGTTCCCTCGATTCAGCTCAAATTTCTCCAAGTGCTCAGTCACTCTGTCCTTAATTATAGATTCCAATAACTTCCCCACAACAGATGTTAGACTAACAGGTCTATAATTACCTGATTTTTCTCTCTCTCACAGTTCTTAAATAATGGAGTACGTTTTCAATTTTCCAATCTAAAAGAACTACTTCTGAACCGAGAGAGCCTTCACATGGACAAGCCGCCCTGTATAGTTCTTCATTGAATTTGCTGTAGGGTTCATTAAAATGCATGGTTCAAATGATAAAGGATTAATTTGATTTTGCATACTGACTGACTTCTCTAAACAGTTGCCAAATTTACACATTATCAGACAGTGAATTTTAAAGAATGGTGTGTAAACGCTTATTCACAAACTAATATGGAACAGTGGAGCCCGATTTTCTGTCCTTGAGGTGAAAATGGGCCAGATGGCTGGGAAATCTGGGGGCAAATCAGTTCCACTGGGTTCCTGTTGGTTTTGGGATCTGCTCCATCTTTCAGTCGGGCCTGGAGTAGGCATATGGAGGTTGTATCCCAATCAGACAACAGGTTTATTTATCTATTCAAAGGGGAAGGAGGAGAAGGGCACCACTACATTAGTTTGGTGCTGGACACCACATTAACTTGGTGCTTGACATCACATTAACTTGGTGCTGGACACCACATTAACTTGGTGCTGGACACCACATTAACTTGATGCTGGACACCACAATAACTTGGTGCTGGACACCACAATAACTTGGTGCTGGACACCACATTAACTTGGTGCTGGACACCACATTAACTTGGTGCTGGACACCACAATAACTTGGTGCTGGACACCACATTAACTTGATGCTGGACACCACAATAACTTGGTGCTGGACACCACATTAACTTGGTGCTGGACACCACATTAACTTGGTGCTGGACACCACAATAACTTGGTGCTGGACACCACATTAACTTGATGCTGGACACCACAATAACTTGGTGCTGGACACCACAATAACTTGGTGCTGGACACCACATTAACTTGATGCTGGACACCACATTAACTTGGTGCTGGACACCACATTAACTTGGTGCTGGACACCAAGTCCCCCAGCATGCCCATGAAAACCTTATGGGAAGGGGGCCTCAAACAGTACCATTAAAAAGCCTGCAGATTTTAAAGGCACGTGTTTCAGGCCTTTTAAAATGACACTTTTTAAAATTCTGTTTGTATTTTTCCTTCCGACAATTAGGCTTTAATGAGATTTTGTGCCAGTTACAATTTCCTTTGGCTCCCAGTTCCCTTTCTTGGCAGCTGTTGGTATTTAGTGGGAATGAAGCTGTAAGTGATGTTCCTGTTGAATGTTCCTTCAGTCACCTGGTTGATGGATCCACTGGCAGCATAATGACCGATACCGCAGAATAATTCCCCCGCTAACCTAGAAACAGGCAAAGGAAGGTGAGCACCATTGCCACTGGCAGTGCTGTCCCAGTGGTAAAGGTTTCTGCAGATGTCCTTACTGCAAATGGCACATCTTCACACCTGTTTCAGTGCTGGCCTAGAGCTTCAGAAACAGTTTTCTTCAGTAATTGCCAGATAGGTGTACTGGGACATGCAGATGTGATTGATAGTATAATGGAGGGTGTGGGCCATCCAGCTGATCTTCCTGGCATGTCATCTTTCATCTTCCACCACTTCAAATGTTAAAACAGTTGTTGGAGCACTTTAAAAGCAAACCCCATCATTATTGAAAAACTGCTTTGAATAAAAATGAAGAGCTCTTTCCCTACATGCAATAATTCAGGCTCCTTTTAATGCCCACTTTGAATGGTGGATATTAATGGTCAGCGAGCCTTCCACCTAACACATGGAATATCTAGCACTCTCAGTGCCCTCATTTGCATGCATTAAATGTCTATAATCAAGCTTTTGCATATTCTGTGTGAGAGCCCCACATGCTGGTGGGAAAGGGAAAATTGTGAGGTGCACAATCGAAGCAGGGACCCGGTGAACTGTAAGAGATGTGATTTTTCTGTTCTCGCTCACAGCATCAACACCAGCAGGTGCATACTCCAGCATTCGCAAAACAAACCTTAGATCATTACACATCCCACATTCCAGCAGAACCAAATAACTCATAAGCACCACATGCGTGAATGAGTTGTGTAGGTCTTATTAGCACATGTCGATGGGTTGTGTAGGTCCTATTTACACGTGTGGATGGGTTCTGTAGGTCCTATTTACACGTGTGGATGGGTTGTGTAGGTCCTATTTACATGTGTGGATGGGTTGTGTAGGTCCTATTTACACGTGTGGATGGGTTCTGTAGGTCCTATTCACACATGTCGATGGGTTGTGTAGGTCTTATTCACACATGTCGATGGGTTGTGTATGTCCAATTAGCACATGTCAATGGGTTGTGCAGGTCCTATTTACACATGTCAATGGGTTGTGTAGATCTTATTCACACATGTCAATGGGTTGTGTAGGTCCTATTTACACATGTCAATGGGTTGTGTAGGTCCTATTCACACATGGAGATGGGTTGTGTAGGTCTTATTCACACATGTCAATGGGTTGTGTAGGTCCTATTTACACGTGTCGATGGGTTGTGTAGGTCCTATTTACACATGTCAATGGGTTGTGTAGGTCTTATTCACACATGTGGATGGGTTGTGTAGGTCCTATTCACACGTGTGGATGGGTTCTGTAGGTCCTATTCACACATGTACATGGGCTGTGTAGGTCCTATTTACACGTGTGGATGGGTTGTGTAGGTCCCATTCACACATGTCGATGGGTTGTGTAGGTCCTATTTACACATGTAGATGGGTTGTGTAGGTCCTATTCACACATGTGCATGGGTGGTGTAGGTCCTATTCACACGTGTGGATGGGTTGTGTAGGTCCTATTCACACACGTAGATGGGTTGTGTAGGTCCTATTTACACGTGTGCATGGGTGGTGTAGGTCCTATTTACACATGTGCATGGGTTGTGTAGGTCCTATTCACACATGTAGATGGGTTGTGTATGTCCTATTCACACATGTAGATTGATTGTGTAGGTCCTATTCACACATGTAGATGGGTTGTGTAGGTCCTATTTACACATGTCGATGAGTGGTGTAGGTCCTATTTACACGTGTGATGGGTGGTGTAGGTCCTATTTACACGTGTGCATGGGTTGTGTAGGTCCTATTCACACACGTCGATGGGTTGTGTAGGTCCTATTCACACATGTCGATGGGTTGTGTAGGTCCTATTCACACATGTCGATGGGTTGTGTAGGTCCTATTCACAAATGTCGATGGGTTGTGTAGGTCCTATTCACACATGTCGATGGGTTGTGTAGGTCCTATTCACAAATGTCGATGGGTTGTGTGGGTCCTATTCACACATGTCGATGGGTTGTGTAGGTCCTATTCACACATGTTGATGGGTTGTGTAGGTCCTATTCACACGTGTGCATGGGTGGTGTATGTCCTATTTACATGTGTGCATGGGTTGTGTAGGTCCTATTTACACATGTGAATGGGTTGTGTAGGTCCTATTTACACATGTGCATGGATTGTGTATGTCCTATTGACACATGTAGATGGGTTCTGGAGGTCCTATTTACACATGTGTATGGGTGGTGTAGGTCCTATTAACACGTGTGCATGGGTTGTGTAGGTCCTATTCACACATGTCGATGGGTTGTGTAGGTTCTATTTACACATGTGATGGGTTGTGTAGGTCCTATTCACACATGTGGATGGGTTGTGTAGGTCCTATTTACACGTGTGATAGGTTGTGTAGGTCCTATTCACACATGTGGATGGGTTGTGTAGTCCTATTCACACATGTCGATGGGTTGTGTATGTCCTATTCACACATGTCGATGGGTTGTGTAGGTCCTACTTAAATGTGTGGATGGGTTGTGTAGGTCCTATTCACACATGTAGATGGGTTGTGTATGTCCAATTCACACATGTAGGTGGGTTGTGTAGGTCCTATTTACATGTGTCGATGGGTTGTGTAGGTCCTATTCACACACGTAGATGGGTTGTGTATGTCCTATTCACACATGTAGATGGATTGTGTAGGTCTTATTCACACATGTAGATGGGTTGTGTAGGTCCTATTTACACATGTAGATGGGTTCTGTAGGTCCTATTTACACGTGTGGATGGGTGGTGTAGGTCCTATTTACACGTGTGCATGGGTTTTATACGTCCTATTTAGACATGTAGGTAGGTTGTGTAGGTCCTATTTGTAGTGTATGTGCCTTTAAGACAGAACTACTTTTACAGCTCCTGTATACTGTAGTACCGGCAGTGACCACACCTGTATATAAGCCTTGCGCATGCCTCTGTACCCCCAGTCTTGAGACTACCCTCCTCCAGTAAATACCTGTTTATTGTTAAGTTACAGCATCCGTGTGGTTATTGAAAAACAGCATACTCTCAGAATCACGGATCTAACAGTGGCGACGAGTGTCGATTCGAATCTACCTGCAACTCTGCATTTCCCTTCGAGGATTCGCTCCGGGAGGGCGGTGTAACAAAAAAAAAAAAGTCAAGGCCAGGAACACGGGCGTCGACCACGAGCAGCCGCCCAGTCGTCCGGCAGAGAGTGAACATCGCAGGGGAGGCTGTGGAGAGCCGGGCTTGATTCCCCAGCCACGATGATCAGCAAGAGACTGACGACAGGTCCAGCGCAGACCCTTCCCGGACAGCGGTGGTGGGAGCCGACCGACGGCGGAGAGAAAGCCGAGCAGCGTCAACGGGGTAAGACAGAGGGTGAAGCGCACAGGGCGCAGCCAGGGGTTGAAAACCGAGCGGCGTCGAGAAAAACAAACAAACCGGAGAGAGAGAGGGTAAAGCAACAGCCGGGTTCAGGACCGAGCGGCGTCGAGAAAAAAAAAAAAAAACGCGCAGAGCACAGCCACGGCTCAAGGGCTGAACAGTGTCCGCGGGGAGAAGAAGGGAGAGTGCGGGAGATGCCATTGAGCCGCGGAGAAGAAGGAAGAGCGCGGGAGACGCCATTTTTAGAAGCCGCAGCGGAGAACAAGGGCGAGCACGGGAAGGAAGGAAAGCGCGGGAGACGCCATTTTGTGCCAGCGGAGAAGAAGGGGAAGCGCGGGAGATGCCATTTTTGACAGTTAAATCACACCCAGGGATGCCGAAGAGTGGCAGTATCTCTACGTTCGACAATGAAGTCGACGATTGGGCGACATATGTGGAACGTATTGAGGTGTACTGCAGGGCGAATGAAGTGCCAGATGCTAGTAAAGCACTGGTTTTGTTAAATTCCATGGGTGCAAAAACTTATGGGTTACTGCGAAATCTAATAACCCCAGAGAAGCCGGTGAACAAGAATTTCGAAAGCATAGTAGAAATCCTACAGGACCACTTAAACCCCACACCGCTGCTGATAGCAGAACAATTTAAGTTCCATAAAAGGAACCAACACAAAGACGAAAGCAATGCTGAGTACCTAATGGAACTGCGTAAGCTATCGAAACACTGCCAGTTTGGAGCATGACTAGCAGATACGTTAAGAGACAAGTTTGTGTGTGGGCTACAAAGTGAAGGAACCCAGAAACGGCTTCTATCAGAAAAGGATCTTACGCTGGACAAGGCTTTCAGTATGGCAGTATCACATGAAGCAGCCGCAAGGGGAGCTGCAGAGATACAACAGAGACCGCAAGAATATGGCACCAATGAAATGTCCTATGGAACAGGGAAGTGCTATCGCTGCGGCAGAACAACACATGACCAGAAGGATTGTTGGTTCAAGGACCAAGTGTGCAGACAGTGTGGAAAAGCAGGACACATAGCAAGAGTCTGCAGGACTGGGAAGAAAACCAACAGTAAGAAATCTCCACAGGAGAAGTACAAAAAGGTACACCAGGTGATGGACAGTGGTTCAGACGAACAGAAAAGTGACACAGACTCCGGAAGCAAGGAGCTGGGTTGTCTGAAACTACATAAGGTAACCAAAATGGAGGATCACCAGACTATCTGGGTTACACTCAAGATAGACGGAGTCCAAGTGAAAATGGAATTGGACACAGGATCAGCCCTAACAGTCATAAACCAAAGGGACTACAAGCGGCTATTTTCACATATACCCTTGAAAGCTACAGAGATTGTCTTGAAGACGTATACGGGGCAAAAAGTCTACCCCAAAGGAAAAATAAGGGTGAAAGTGATATACAAAGGCCAGGAAATACCTAAAATGAACCTATATGTATTGCCAGATGGAGGACCACCACTACTAGGATGTGAATGGATCCGGAAGATACAATTAGATTGGCATTCCATACAGGCACTGAAGGTTGAGGCCAAAAAGGATGACAACGTCACACCTTGACGACTGTCAAAAATGCTAACTGATGCAAAATAAGTGTTCCAGGAGGGACTAGGAACACTAAAAGGCATAACAGCAACGATTAAAATAGA
The DNA here is from genome assembly GCF_052327205.1 of Somniosus microcephalus. NCBI lineage: Eukaryota > Metazoa > Chordata > Chondrichthyes > Squaliformes > Somniosidae > Somniosus > Somniosus microcephalus. The sequence continues at coordinate 112,332,396 of NC_140998.1, read as the reverse complement.
GGAAATTGCAAGCCCAAAGTTTCTTAAGCCCAGACCAGTGCCTTATGCGATCAGACCAGCTGTCGAAGCAGAGCTGGAAGGGTTGGAACATTCAGGAGTACTGTCCAAAGTGGACTGGAGCGAGTGGGCTACACCCATCATTCCTGTAATGAAGAGGTCATTGAGTAATACGCCTGGGGAACCAAAGAAGGTCCGCATCTGTGGGGATTTTAAGGTGACAGTGAACCCAGTCCTTCACATGGTACAATATCCGCTTCCACGAGTTGAGGATATTTTTGCCTCGCTATCTGGAGGTAAACGCTTCACCAAAATTGATCTAGCCCAGGTGTACTTGCAAATGGAGGTAGAAGAAGCTTCGAAACAATACCTTACGATTAACACTCATAAAGGTCTCTATCAATACAACTGGCTGGTGTTCAGGGTAGCCTCGGCTCCGGCTATCTGGCAAAGGGCAATGGATCAAGTCCTGCAAGGGATTCCAGGGACCCAGTGTTATTTGGACGACATCTTGGTCACGGGCGAAAATGACAGTGATCACCTCGCCAACTTGGAGAAGGTGCTCACCAGATTAAAGGAGTATGGGCTATGAGCTAATCGCCACAAGTGCGAGTTTTTCCAGAAACAGATCTCGTATTATGGCCATGTCATCGATGAAGATGGGTTACATAAGTCCCCTGAAAAGATTGAGGCAGTAGTCAAGGCTCCAGCACCAGAAAATGTGTCACAACTGAAGTCGTTCCTCGGGCTGGTAAACTACTACCACAAGTTCTTACCAAATTTGACCACGGTATTACACCCACTGAACACCCTACTGCAAACAGGGGTACCATGGAAGTGGGATGACGAACGTAGACGAGCTTTCCAGAAGTGTAAAGAATTGATCACATCAAAAGAGGTGTTGGCCCATTTCAACCCAGCACTACCAATTCGTTTGGCATGTGATGCATCACCCTATGGTATTGGAGCGGTGCTGTCGCACAAATTCCCAGACGGGTTGGAGAGGCCAGTAGCCTTTGCGTCTCGGTCACTAACCTCAGCCAAGCGCAACTATGCCCAGATTGACAGGGAGGCCCTCAGCCTAGTATGGGGAGTAAAAAAATTCAACCACTACCTGCATGGGCAGAAGTTCACCTTGCTGACTGACCACCAACCACTTGTCTCCATCTTTAATCCTAAGAAGGGCGCTCCAGTGATGACTGCACAACGGTTACAAAGATGGTCCCTGTTTCTAGGGGCGAATCAATATGAAATAGAATATAAAGGCACGAAACAGCATGGGAACGCTGATGGGCTATCGCGCCTGCCACTGCCTACTGTGGAGGAAGCACCAGCAGTGGACCCTATCGAGATATTTTATTCATCAATAATTGAACGATTGCCAGTAACGAATGCAGATATAGAGAAGGAGACCCGCAATGATCCGACGCTGTCTCGGGTATATGATTTGACGGTGAGGGGATGGCCAACACATGGCGACTCACTGTTGCCAGCATTCTCATCCAGAAGAGAACAGCTGTCAGTCTGCCAGGGGACAGTGATGTGTGGATCCAGAGTGGTGATTCCACCCAAGTTAAGGGAGCGAGTGCTAAATGAGCTACATGAAGGTCATCTGGGGGGAGTGAAAATGAAAAGCCTTGCTAGGGCTTATGTGTGGCGGCCGGGAATCGATCAACAAATCGAAGACCTAACTAAGAGTTGCTTAGGATGCCAGAAGGTCCAAAATGCACCACCACATGCCCCTCTACACCCATGGGAGTGGCCCTCCTTTCCATGGCAACGGGTGCATATTGATTTTGCTGGTCCATTCATGGACTCAATGTTCTTAATAGCAGTGGATGCTCATTCGAAGTGGCCTGAGGTGATAAAAATGTCCTCAACCACTACAGAGAAAACGATTGCAGTCCTACGGACCATATTTGCCAGAAACGGTTTGCCAGAGCAGATTTGCTCTGATAATGGACCACAGTTTGTGTCCGAAGAGTTTCAAAAATTTATGAGAAGGAATGGGGTAAGGCATTACACATCCGCCCCGTATCATCCAGCCACAAATGGATTGGCTGAGAGGTTCGTACAAACCTTTAAGAAGGCGATAAAGGCCATGTGCGACAATGAAATTCCACTGCAGCATAAGATGGACAATTTCTTATTAGCCTACCAAAACGCGACACATGCAGTTACCAACCAGACCCCGGCCATGATGTTCTTTTACCGAAGGTCGAGATCTCGTCTGGACTTGCTCAGACCAAATGTGCGAAGAAATGTTGAGTACAAACAATTGCAGCACATCAATGAGAAGCCGACAAGGAGCTTCAATGTAGGACAACCAGTCTTGGCCCGTGACTATCGAACAGAGAAATGGCAACCCGGAACGATATGCACAAGGCAGGGGCCATTTATGTACACAGTGGATGTCGGGGAGAACATTGTGAGACGCCACATCGATCAGATCTTAGCGTCACAGGAACGCGTCAACCCCATGTCTCGAGTACCTGGGGATGAACCCGACATACCGGTAGCATCTACCTCAGAACCAGTAGCAGTGGAACCCGATGAACTACACGATGAAAAGGGGTCAGAATCGCCTCTGCACCAAGAACAAGAACCGCAGGAAAGGCGCTATCCCGAAAGGGTCAGGAAGCCGCCCCAAAGACTGAATCTATAAATGGACTATTGTTGATTAATGTACATGTTAAAGTGTTAATTGTTATTTGAATATTCGGGGTACTACTAATCTAAAAGGGGAGGAATTGTAGTGTATGTGCCTTTAAGACAGAACTACTTTTACAGCTCCTGTATACTATAGTACCGGCAGTGACCACACCTGTATATAAGCCTTGCGCATGCCTCTGTACCCCCAGTCTTGAGTCTACCCTCCTCCAGTAAATACCTGTTTATTGTTAAGTTACAGCATCCGTGTGGTTATTGAAAAACAGCATACTCTCAGAATCACGGATCTAACACTATTTACACATGTGGATGGGTTGTGTAGGTCCTATTTACACATGTGGATGGGTTGTAAAAGTCCTATTTACACGTGTGGTTGGGTTTTGTAGGTCCTATTCACACATGTCGATGGGTTGTGTAGGTCCTATTTACACGTGTGATGGGTTGTCTAGGTCCTATTCACACACGTGGATGGGTTGTGTAGGTCCTATTTACACATGTCAATGGGTTGTGTAGGCCCTATTCACACATGTGAATGGGTTTTGTAGGTCCTATTTACACATGTCGATGGGTTGTGTAGGTCCTTTTCACACATGTGGATGGGTTGTGTATGTCTTATTCACACATGTAGATGGGTTCTGTAAGTCCTATTTACACGTGTGGATGGGTTGTGTAGGTCCTATTCACACATGTAGATGGGTTCTGTAAGTCCTATTTACACGTGTGGATGGGTTGTGTAGGTCCTATTCACACATGTTGATGGATTGTGTAGGTCCTATTTACACATGTGGATGTGTTGTGTAGCTCCTATTCACACATGTTGATGGGTTCTGTAAGTCCTATTTACACGTGTGGATGTGTTGTGTAGGTCCTATTCACACATGTTGATGGGTTGTGTATGTCCTATTCACACATGTCGATTGGTTGTGTCGGTGCTATTCACACGTGTGGATGGACTGTATAGGTCCCATTCACGTGTGTGATCCAATTGCCTGCAGGTGAGTGCCCCTTTAACTGTTGTGTGGCTGCAATGTGTACCATCTACAAGATGCACTGCAGCAACTTGCCATGGCTTCTTCGGCAGCATCTCCCAAACCCGCAACCTCTACCACCTAGAAGGACAAGGGCAGCAGGCACATGGGAACAGCACCACCTCCAAGTTCCCCTCCAAGACGCACACCATCCTGACTTAGAATTATATCGCCGATCCTTCATCGTCGCTGGGTCAAAATCCTGGAACTCCCTCCCTAACAGCACTGTGGGAGTACCTTCACCACACGGACTGCAGTGGTTCAAGAAGGCGGCTCACCACCACCTTCTCAAGGGCAATTAGGGATGGGCAATAAATGCTGCTCTTGCCAGCGACGCCCACATCCCAGGAACGATTAAATTATCAGTGGCTCTGAGAAACTAGGCTTTACTGGCGGGTTGGGCATTGAGCGGGGCTTTCATGGTTTCATGTAAAAGTGATGTTGGGGGTCCTAACTGCATCATAGAATCCCAATTTACATGTATTCATGAGGCCCTCACCTGCCTCTGGTGGGCGCCTGATCTGACTGAAATCTGTGCAGTTAGTAATTGGAAGTGCATCTGGAATGCAGGGTAAGTGCTCCATTACTAATTTAACCACCCATCCCATTTCATCGAGTGGGGTGGGTTAAAATCGGGCTCAACGTTTCTAGGAATGCAAAATACAATTTTGTTAGCCAGCCGTTTATTATGGAGGAAAACAAGCTTTCTCCCATTTTGTTAAATCCTGTAAGCCGTCCTCTCAGGGAAGTATTTAGAGATCGGAAAATCAAAGCAATGCAGATCACTGATGATGAACATATTAAAGTCTGTAATATCTAATCTCTTTCTGATGTAAATGAGAACTTTTAATATTCCTCCCACTATCCAACCATGACTTCAGACTTTTTTCTTTATCTTCTCTGATTTTCAGTGCCCTTTTATGAAGTGTTCAATCACTAGGACACAATTGCACCAATGGCTCGCCTCCTTTATCTCTCAGCTCATTTATACTGCAGCTTTTTAAAGCCCCACTTCCCATCAGATTTTTTTGAAAGTTAATTGCAAGAAATCTAAGCAATTTCAATCCATTCTTTTCACAGGGGTGAGCAGAGAAGAGTTAGCTGTGAAACATTATATGGTGCATCCAAATTTTTAAAAAGAATATGGAAAATGTGTGAAATATTGTACAGCACTGGGTCTAATGTTGGTATCAGGTACTGAACTTCAATTTTAAACACAAAAAGTCTCTATGGTAGGTTATATAAATTAGCAAATACTTGTGAGAGATAGACGGCTATAATTAACCTTGGGTCTGGTTCTAACAATTCTATTGCAGACTATTTGATAATCAGAACCCACACAATTAAAATAGGTGGTTATCACGCATATAAATCTACATGTGAAGCCTAAACATGTCCACTCATAATGCAAACTGTAGACAACCGATTCTACTGTGTTAATTATAAATGAACAGAAATGCTGCAGATGCTTCCATTCAGTCGAGGTGAAATTGAACATCTCCGGAGTCAATTAAAAAAAATGGAGGCATTTTCTGCTGACCCCACAGATTTTGGGCACAGTCCTTGTAAACTTGAATTCAGCAGACTTCATAACAATAGTGACTATTAATAATGCCATTAGCATTGGTTTCATTCTCCTGCCCCTATCAGCAGACAGTTTCTCCCATTTTAATTGCATTCTGTTTGGATGGCACTGACTCTTCCTACAGTGCAGTTCCTGAGCACTTGGCAGCTCTCTTATACCTTCACCAACTGCCCATGCTTCAGTGTCAGCTGACTATTCAACCATGGATGCCATTCACAATGTGCATTGGAATTATGTTCACAACTAATCTAATACTACATACAGCAGTAATATTAAACAGACCAATTATATAAATAAATAAGCAGACATAATATTAATTTCAGAACTTCGGGTCCCCACGGGTGAGTACGCGCTGGGTACTCACACGTAGGCCCAACGCATGCGCGGGAAACCAGAACTTCCATTCCCTTAAAGGAAGGGGTTCACAGGTTGAACGCGTGCGCCGGAGAGGCAGCGCGTGCGCCTGGAACGTTTGTTTTTTTTGCAGGTTTCTCCGGGAGGGTAAGTCTCCAGCAGCTACGCTTCTAAAAAGCAGTCGCAAGGCCTGCTTTTAACAAGGTAAGTGGTGAATTAAGTAAAATTAAAACATTTTTTCCACAGGTTTATTATTTTTAAATACTTTAAAGAAAGGTAAGTTTATTTTTAGCCCCGTTAGAAACTGTAATTAATTTTTTCAAAAATTTAAATTATTGTTTAAAATAGTTATTTTATGTAATTTATAGTTATTTTAAAAATGTGATTTTTTTAAAGATTTATTTGAAGTTTTAGTTATGATTTGGGGCTGAATTGTATTCATAGATTTGACAGCTCTTCCTGTCAAATTTATGAATGGGCATTCCCTGCTACCATTGGCTCTCCATGGCCCACGTGATCCCAGGGGATGCTTCGAACTACCTGCGCCCCTGGGATACGCAAGCACTGCGCGCCGGCAGTTGGAGCCGGCCCAGGATCGGAATCCCACGCGGGCCCACAGCACAACGGCCGGCGTGCTAGGTAAGTGCAGGTCGGGGGCTTGCACCCGCGGGAAGCCTCCGTCCCGAATTTCTGGGGCAATAAAATTGTACATAATCTGTGTTTTTACTCCTTCAAATTAACTGTAAACAGTACAAGTATTTTTGAACACCCACACCCTCCTTTGTGTTTGCCCTTTTCATTTTTATCCTGGCTTTACTATATTCTAGACTAATAAAATATAACCTGATTTGTATCCACATAATAGAACGCTTAAAAATATCATGTCCTATTTATAATACTAACCACTGTGTTTGTCCAATCAGAATTATTAAAGCTAATCACTTTCAATGAGGATTTCATAAATGGGGGCTTATGTAATAAAGATTTAATATGTTTAGATTTTGAATAAAATAAGCAGATTCAGAAGTAAAGAGATGTAATTCAGTAAAATAAGATTGCACAAGTAATGTTTATAATATGTTGGGATTTTAAAGTTTTAATATCTATTTAAATTAAATAATTTTTTATTAAAATTGGTATTAGGGATGCGCCCCGGTTTGCAGCCAGGCAGCCTGTTTTATGACCGGACTGTCTGGAAATTTGTAAACTGTAAATTGGACACCTGTAATTGATTTTTAAAATGGTCACTCATTATATTTCTGAATTGATTTTTGTGCCCTTTTCATGCAGACATCAATTACTACAGTTTTTTTTAATTAATTTTCATAAGAGGAAAAGCAGACATCAGAACTCAAGCCATGGTCCCACCACTTACTCCACTTCTATTCTGCATCCTATCCAGTTCAGATTTGGCAAAAGAAAGGGCAATGTTTCTTTGAACCCTCCTCTGATACTCATTTAGAAAGAGCACTATATCTTTTTCATAAAATACAGTAGCTACAAATCATTCTACCTTGTGCCTCGTTCCAGAAGATCCATTGTAAAGTATTAGTTGATGCATTAATATACATTTTGGAGTTTTATGGTAGATTATCCCTGCTCAAGCAACAAACTGAATACCAAACAAGTTAGTGCGCAGATTTATCAGATATATCTGTTTTTTTATGGTTGAACACACCAATTATACAAGAATAGAAACATAGAAACATAGAAAAATAGGAGCAGGAGTAGGCCATTCGGCCCTTCGAGCCTGCTCTGCCATTCAATATGATCATGGCTGATCCTTTATCTCAATACCATATTCCCGCTCTCTCCCCATACCCCTTGATGCCTTTTGTGTCCAGAAATCTATCTATCTCCTTCTTAAATATATTCAGTGATTTGGCCGCCACAGCCTTCTGTGGTAGAGAATTCCACAGGTTCACCACCCTCTGAGTGAAGACATTTCTCCTCATCTCAGTCCTAAATGTCCTACCCTGTATCCTGAGACTGTGACCCCCTCGTTCTAGACTGCCCAGCCAGGGGAAACATCCTCCCTGCATCCAGTCTGTCTAGTCCTGTCAGAATTTTATACATTTCAATGAGATCCCCTCTCATTCTTCTAAACTCTAGTGAATACAGGCCTAGTCGACCCAATCTCTCCTCATACGACAGTCCTGCCATCACAGAAATCAGTCTGGTGAACCTTCACTGCACTCCCTCTATGGCAAATATATATTTTCTTAGGTAAGAAGACCAAAACTGCACATAGTACTCCAGGTGTGGTCTCAAGAAAGCCCTGTATAACTGTAGTAAGACATCCTTGCTCCTGTACTCAAATCCTCTTGCAATGAAGGCCAATATACCATTTGCCTTCCTAACTTCTTGCTGCACCTGCATGTTTGCTTTCAGTGACTGGTGTACAAGGACACCTAGGTCCCTTTGTACATCAACATTTCCCAATCTATCACCATTTAAATAATACTCTGCCTTTCTGTTTTTCCTACTGAAGTGGATAACTTCACAGTTATCCACGCTATACTGCATCTGCCATGTATTTGTCCACTCACTCAACTTGTCTAAATCGCCTTGAAGCCTCTTTGCATCCTCCTCACAACTCACAATCCCACCTAGTTTTGTGTCATCAGCAAACTTGGAAATACTACATTTGGTTCCCTCATCCAAATCATCATTGATATATATTGTCATTAGCTGGGGCCCAAGCACTGATCCCTGTGGTACCCCACTAGTCACCGCCTGCCACCCCGAAAAAGACCCATTTATTCCGACTCTCTGTTTCCTGTCTGTTAACCAATTTTCAATCCATGCCAGTATATTACCCCCAATCCAATGTGCTTTAATTTTGCACACTAACCTCTTATGTGGGACTTTATCAAAGGCCTTCTGAAATTCCAAATACACAACATCCCTTATCTATTCTACCAGTTACATCCTCAAAAACTCCAGTAGGTTTGTCAAACATGATTTCCCTTTCATAAATCCATGTTGACTTTGTCTAATCCCGTTGATATTTTTTAAGTGCCCTGTTATCACATCCTTTTTAACAGACTCTAGCATTTTCCCTACTACTGATGTTTGGCTAACCAGTCTGTAGTTCCCTGTTTTCTCTCTCCCTCCTTTTTTAAATAGTGGGGTTACATTTGCCACCCTCCAATCTGCAGGAACTTTTCCATAATCTATAGAATTTTGGAAGATGACAACCAATGCATCCACTATTTCCATGGCTACCTCTTTTAGTACTCTGGGATGCAGATTATCAGGCCCTGGGGATTTATCGGCTTTCAGTCCCATTAATTTCTCTAGCACTATTTTTTAACAAATACTAATTTTCTTTAGTTCCTCCTTCTCACTAGACCCTTGGTTCCCCAGCATTTCTGGGAAGTTATTTGTGTCCCCTTCCATGAAGACAGAACCAAGAAGGCGGCTCACCACCACCTTCTCAAGGGCAACTAGGGATGGGCAATAAATGCTTGCCTTGCCAGCGACGCCCAGATCCCATAAGCGAATTAAAAAAACATGCATCTCTAATTTCCTGTTTGATGCCATCCCCTACATTACCACGACTGTTTGGAGGCCTATAGACAACTCCTGTTCTGTCCGTGTATAATAAGACACAGACTGCAGGAGAAACGGTACAACAGGTGTTTACTGAACATGGCTCACACTGGAACTGCCTGTACAGATTACTACTCAGTGCTATATACAGGTGTGGCCACTGCCGGTACTACAGTATACATGAGCTGTAAAAAGTAGTTCCCCCCTTAAAGGTATATACATTACAATTCCTCCCCTTTTAGATTAACAGTACCATAACACTCATTTAACAATTAAATATCAAACTAATTACAATTAACACTTTTAACATGCAACATTAGCTGAAAATAGTCTATTTATATATTCAGTCTTTGGGGAGGCCTCCTGATCCTTTCTGGATAGCGCCTTTCCCGAGTGTCTTGCTCTTGGTGCGGAGGCGATTCTGGCCCCCTGTCGTCGGTTGGTTCATCAGCTTCCGATGCTACTGTTTCTGGAGTAGATGCTACCTGTACGTCGGGTTCATCACCAGGTACGTATGGGCGAGGCATGGGGTTGACTTGTTCCTGTGACTCTAGGATCTGGTCAGCATGATGCTCTCCCCAACGTCCACTGTGTACATTAGTGGGCCCTGCCATGTGCATATCGTTCCTGGCTGCCATTTTTCTCTTCGGTAGTCGCGGGCCAAGACTGGTTGCCCTACATTGAAGCTCCTTGTTGGCTTCTCATGGATGTGCTGGAATTGCTTACTCTCAACATCTCTTCGTACGTTTGGTCTGAGCAAATCCAGGCGAGATCTTAACCTTCGGTTAAAGAACATCATGGCTGGGGCCTGGTTGGTGACTGCATGTGTCGCATTCCGGTAGGCGAACAGGAAATTGTCCACCTTGTGCTGCAGTGGAATGTTGTCATTGTGCATAGCCTTTATTGCCTTCTTAAAGGTTTGTACGAACCTCTCAGCCAATCCATTTGTGGCTGGCTGATACGGGGCGGATGTGTAATGCCTTACCCCATTCTTTTTCAAGAACCTCCGGAACTCTTCGGACACAAACTGTGGTCCGTTGTCGGAGCAAATCTGTTCTGGCAAGCCATTCCTAGCAAAAATGGTCCGTAGGACTGCAATAGTTTTCTCCGTGGTGGTGGAGGACATTTTGATGACCTCAGGCCATTTCGAGTGCGCATCCACTGCTATTAAGAACATTGAGTCCATGAATGGACCAGCAAAATCAATATGCACCTGTTGCCATGGAGATGAGGGCCACTCCCATGGGTGTCGAGGGGCCTGTGGTGGTGCATTTTGAACTTTCTGGCATCCTGAGCAGCTCTTGGTCAGGTCCTCGATTTGTTTATCGATTCCCAGCCACCACACATAAGCCCTGGCTAGGCTTTTCATTTTTACCCCTCCCAGATGACCCTCATGAAGCTCATTGAGCACTCTATCCCTTAATTTGGGTGGAATTACCACTCGGGATCCACACATCAAGGTCCCCCGGCACACTGACAGCTGTTCTCTCCTTGTCGAGAATGCTGGCAACAGTGAGTCGCCATGTGCTGGCCATCCCTTCACCGTCAAATCATATACCCGAGACAGTGTCGGGTCATTTTGGGTTTCCTTTTCGATACAAGCGTTAGTTACCGGTAGGTATTCAACTATAGTCGAATGGAATATTTCGACAGGATCCACTGCTGGTGCTTCCTCCGCAGTAGGCAGTGGCAGGCGTGATAGCCCATCAGCATGTCCATGCTGTTTCGTGCCCTTATATTCAATCTCATAGTGGTGCGCCCCTAGAAAAAGTGACCATCTTTGTAGTCGTTGCGCAGTCATCACCGGAACGCCCTTCTTCGGATTAAAAATGGAGACAAGAGGCTGGTGATCAGTCAGCAAGGTGAATTTCTGCCCATGCAGATAGTGATTGAACTTTTTCACTCCCCACACTAGGCTGAGGGCCTCCCTGTCAATCTGGGCGTAGTTACGCTCGGCTGAGGTTAGTGATCGTGACGCAAAGGCTATTGGCCTCTCTGAGCCATCCGAGAATTTGTGCGACAGCACCGCTCCAATGCCGTAGGGTGAAGCATCACATGCCAACCGAATTGGTAATGCTGGGTTGTAATGGGCCAATACCTCTTTTGATGTGATTAGTGTTTTGCTCTTCTGGAAAGCTCGTCTACATTCGTCACTCCACTTCCATGGCACCCCAGTTTGCAGTAGGGTGTTCAGTGGGTGTAGTATTGTAGACAAATTTGGCAAGAACTTATGGTAGTAGTTTACCAGCCCGAGGAACGACCTCAGTTGTGACACATTTTCCGGTGCTGGAGCCTTGACTACTGCCTCAATCTTCTCTGGGGACTTATGTAACCCCTCTTTATCGATAACATGGCCACAATACGACATCTGTTTTCTAAAAAACTCGCATTTGGGGTGGTTAGCTCGGAGCCCATATTCCTGCAATCTAGTGAGCACCTGCTCCAGGTTGGCAAGCTGATCACTGTCATTTTCGCCCGTGACCAGGATGTCGTCCAAATAACACTGGGTCCCTGGGATCCCTTGCAGGACTTGTTCCATTGCCCTCTGCCAAATAGTCGGTGCTGATGCTACCCCGAATACCAGCTGGTTGTATTGGTAGAGACCTTTATGGGTGTTGATTGTGAGGTATTTTTTTGATGCTTCTTCTACCTCCATTTGCAGATACGCCTGGGCCAGATCAATCTTAGTGAAGCGTTTCCCTCCAGATAGCGAGGCGAAAATATCTTCAGTCCGCGGACGTGGATATTGTACGGTGTGAAGGACCGGGTTCACTGTTACCTTAAATTCCCCACAGATGCGAACCTTCCTTGGTTGCCCAGGCGTGCTGCTCAACGACTTTTTCATCACAGGGACGATGGGTGTAGCCCACTCGCTCCAGTCTACCTTGGACAGTACACCTGAACATTCCAGACTCTCCAGCTCTGCTTTGACGGCTGGGCGGATCGCATAAGGTACCGGTCTGGCCTTAAAAAAATATTGTGCTTGCGTTTTCTTCAATTTTAATCATCGCTGTCATGCCTTTTAATGTTCCGAGTCCTTGCTGGAACACATCTTTCGCGTCAGTTAGGATCTTTGACAGTCGCCCAGGTGTGACGTCGCCATCCTTTTTGTCAGCCACAGTCAGTGCCTGTATGGAATGCCAATCCAGTTGTATTTTCCGGATCCATTCACATCCCAGTAATGGTGGTCCTCCATCTTGCAATACATACAGGTCTAGTTTTGGTGTTTCCTTACCGTTATATATAACGGTCACCCTTATTTTTCCTTTGGGGTGGACTTTTTGCCCCGTGTACGCCTTCAAAATAATTTTTGTGTCTCTCAAGGGTATGTGTGAGAATAGCCGCTTGTAGTCCCGTCGGTTTATGACTGTTAGGGCTGATCCTGTGTCCAATTCCATCTTTACCTGGACTCCTGCTATCTTGAGAGTGACCCAAATGGTTCGGTGATCCTCTGTTGTGATCAGATTATGTAGTTTCAGACAACTCAGTTCCCTGCTTTTGGAGTCGTTATCACTCTTTTGTTTGCCTGAACTGTTCTCCATCATCTTATGTACCTTCTTGTACTTTCCTTTGGTAGGTTTCTTATTGCTGGTTTTCTTTCCCGACCTGCAGACTCGTGCTATGTGTCCTACTTTTCCACACTGTCTGCACACTTTGTCTTTGAACCAGCAATCATTCTGGCCATGTGTTGTTCTGCCGCAGCGATAGCACTTCTCTGTTCCATATGACATTTCGTTTGTGCCATATTCTTGCGGTCTCTGTTGTATCTCTGCAGCGCCCCGTGCTGCTGCTTCATATGATACCGCAATGCTGAAAGCCTTTTCCAGCGTAAGGTCCTTTTCAGATAAAAGCCGTTTCTGGGTTCCTTCACTTTGAAGCCCACACACAAACTTGTCCCTTAATGTATCTGCCAGTCCCGCTCCAAACTGGCAGTGTTTCGATAGTTTGCACAGTTCTGTTAAATAATCAGCATTGTTTTCATCCTTATGCTGGTTCCATTTGTGAAACTTGAATCTTTCTGCTATCAGCAGCGGTGTGGGGTTTAAATGTTCCTGTAGTATCGTTACTATGTCTTCAAAACTCTTTTCCATTGGCTTCGTTGGGGTTACTAGATTTTGTAATAAACCATACGTCTTTGCACCCATTAAATTTAACAATACCAATGCTTTCTTGTCATCTGACACCTCATTTGCCTTGCAGTACACCTCTATTCGTTCGACATATGTAGTCCAATCTTCGACTTCATTGTCAAATGCGGTGATACTGCCACTCTTCGGCATTTTGGGTGTGGTTTAAAATGACGTCTCCCAATAGCTTAAAATGGTGTCTCCCATGCTTTCCTTCCTCCCCCGCTGCTGCCAACGCCGCTCCCGGCGGTTCTCGTGGCAATGGCGGCGCCCTGTAGGTTTCGCGCGCTTCTCCTGCGCTGCTGCCAACGCCGCTCTCAGCGGTCCTCGTGGCAATGGCGGTGCCTCGCGGGTTTCTGTGCGTCTCTCTCTCCCTCTCTTCGACGCTGCTCGGCCCCTGAACACCGGCTGCGCCCTGTGCACTCTGCCCTCTCTCTCTCTCCCCTGTCGACGCTGCTCGGCCCTTTGCTGTGCCGCTCGGTCGGGCTCTAGCCCGCCGCTGTCCAGGAAGGGTCTGCGCACTACCTGTTGCCAGCCCGTTTCGCTGGACCACCTCGACTGGAAAGCCAAGCCTGGCTCTCGACAGCCTCCCCCGCAATTCTCGAGTCTCTGCTGGATGACTGGGCGGTTGCCCGTGGTCGACGCCCGAGTCTCTGGCCTTGACCTCCAATCCACTGATCTCCAGGAACGAATCCCCGGGAGGTGATGCAGAGTTGCAAGTAGGTTCGAACTTACCTTGTCGCCAATGTTGTGTCCGTGTATAATAAGACACAGACTGCAGGAGAAACGGTACAACAGGTGTTTACTAAACGTGGCTCACACTGGAACTGCCTGTACAGATTACTACTCAGTGCTATATACAGGTGTGGTCACTGCCGGTACTACAGTATACATGAGCTGTAAAAAGTAGTTCCCCCCTTAAAGGTATATACATTACAACTCCCACCAAAGTTTCCTGCCCCTTGGTGCTTCTTAGCTCCACCCAGACTGATTCTACATCTTGATTTTCTGAGCCAATATCCTTTCTCACTATTGCTCTGATTTTATCTTTACCAACAACGCCACCCGACCTCCTTTTCCATTTAGCCTGTCCTTCCGAAATATTGGTTGCATTTATGCATAACTAATTCTTGTGTTGCATTCTAGAACCACATACATGTAGTTAAAGGCATAGCATCCTCAGGAATTATTAGCTTGCCAACAAGAAATCCCTATTTGTAAGCAATAATTGCAGATTAGCCCTACTGACATTAGGGCATAGCTTTCTTATCATGTGGAGGCTAATGAGAATTTTGGAATATATTAACAAACAGGAAATAAAATTGTTACCAAAATTGAGTAAAAAATGTGTTGTTAGCATTATCCACAGGGTTCCTTCAAAGCTGAAAGGCAAACAACATGAAAACTGCAACAAAACATACTTTTTAAGGTTTATTAATGCCTCTAGTAGCACTGAAGAGAAATTCTCTACACGTTGTTCTATTTCCTCCAGATGTAATGTTACTCAATTTTTCTTGCGAGACCAAGCATTACAGTGACATTTTCAGCCCTTTGCTGTAGATGGAATTTAAAGTGGGAGTAGTCTGTTGGAGACTCCATTCCATTTGCTCTGCTCCCACACCTTCAGAAAAGTGCTTGGCCTCGACTCAACAACCTCCCCATCGCAGCACAACTAAGATTGGAAACTCAGTGAAGTGAAGGATTCAACTCACATCCCACCAGAACACTGTGTGTTGGCGTTCCAAGATGCTGCTTCAGCATCATCTCACCCAGGTATCAGTGTTGTAGCATCTAAATAAGATCTACAACAGCAAAATTGATTTTAATCTGTGATTTGCTTTTGCATTGTTAAATGGCTTCTTCTGTTGGTAGCAATATCTATGTATGATTCTATTATAATGTCCACCTGGGCTGTAAGTAGATGAGGAAAAAATGGTCCATATTAGGTTTAACGAGGAGCCATTTAAGTCAAAAATCTGCTTTTGTTAGTATAGCTATCACCACTTAATCCCTTTCTATCTGGACAGTTAAAATAAAGACATAGAAAGAATGGAGAGGGAAAAGCAACCACTCAATGAGACAAATCCTCATGTAAATGTTCATTTGTACACATAATAATGGTAGAGTTAGTTATAATATAATACTGTACAATGGTTGGTTGGGAAGAACTTTCAGAGTGAAACTAAATTCCTGATTGATCATAGCTGGAGGACATCTGACTTTAAGACTTTGTACAATCAATCATGAACTGGCCAAAATTTCCCAGAACAAAATCATACATTTTGACTCTGGTTATGGAGTGCTGATATATGTTATTGTTCCAAAACTCATGAAGTATCATCGCTAGTAATTCAGGACAGTGCCTGCACAGCTCGCATCAGAATTATAGAGAAACAAAGTAATTTTAAAAGAAAAGCTTGCTCGGTAGAAAGACATTCCTAACTAACCCAGCTTTAAAGAAGCCATCATACTACAGCTTTCACATCTGTGAAAGTGAATTCAGATGTGCATCTACACGAAAATGTTAGTGCAACCAGGGAATCGGGTGTGAATCCACTTCTTGAGCATAGCCAGGGCACCGGTGATGTTCTTTGGCAATCCAAAAAACATCGAGGCACACAGGCACCAAAGAAAAATAGAACAAAGGGGAAAGGAGGGAAAGGGATTCCATCAGGAGCCGCCTGTATTTTGAAAGCAAGGTTGATTTAAGAAAAAAGGTGCAGCACCTCATTTTGGGAGAGCTTCAGTCTCCAAAGCCCTCAGAGTTGTGTGAAATAGGAGCAGAAAGGGAAGTGGAAGGAATAAAAAGGTGAACATTAATCAGAGATAACTTAAAAGAGCAGCACCAAGCAGAAGTAAATTTAAAAAAGGGGGAATCTCAAAGAAATAAATGTTAAAGGGGAGTACTCAAAAAACAGAAAGACCCATTAGGCAACAAAATAATGGAATTGATTATCAGGAGTAAACTTGAAGAGTAAATTGTATATTAATAACCTAATAGTCTGCAGAAGTGGAAGGTTCTAGCTGACTATTAGCTTTTTTGAGGAAGTAATATACCACACGGACAGCAAAAGCCCTATGATGTGATATACCTGGACTTTTAACAAGCATTCAACAAAGTTCTGTATGAAAGGCTACTCCTCAAGTTCAAAGCTCAGGAATGGATATGACATTGGCTGAAGAGTAGAAAATGGGGGCTACTTATCAGGGGAGTTATGTCAGGGCGTGGTGGGAGAGTTGCATGCTCAAGAATTAGTGTTGGGACCACTAATGTTTCTAATTTACAGTGATGTAAACTCAGAAACTGGGGTGGTGTCAGAAATTCCTTGCAAATTGATCAAATCTGCAGACGATATAGAAGTAGGAGAGAGAAATAGAGTCAACGTTTCAGGTCGAAACCCTTCATCAGGACTGAAAAACACAGGAAATGAAACAGGTTAAAAGGCCAGTTTGGGGGCTGGGAAATGGGGATAAAAAACAAAAGAGAAGAAGAGACATTAAGAGGTATTCAAAACGAGACGAGATGGTGATAGGACTAGTAAAGAGACAAAAGACGGCTCTAGATTAGGTGTGAAACGTGCTGGCAGAATGCGGGACAGCTGCCATGTGGGAGAGAAAAAAAGAGGGAAGGGCACAAAACAAAGGAGTGGATAAAAAAATATATTTAAAAATGTAATGGGGGCCGAGGTTATGAGCTGAAATTGTTGAACTCGATATTGAGTCCGGAAGACTGTAAAGTGCCTAATCGGAAGATGAGGTGCTGTTCCTTGAGCTTACGCTGGGTTTCCACGGAACAATACAAGAACCCGAATACGGTGAGGTCTGAGTGAGAATGGGGTGGTGAATTAAGATGACAGGCGACCGGAAGCTCAGGGTCACCCTTACGGACTGAACGGAGGTGTTCCGCAAAGCGGTCACCCAATCTGCGTTTGGTCTCCCCAATGTAGAGGAGACCACATTGTGAGCAGCGAATACAGTATACTAGATTGCAAGAAGTACAAGTAAATCGCTGTTTCACCTGGAAGGGGTGTTTGGGGCCCTGGACAGTGGGAAGGGGGGAGGTATAAGGGCAGGTGTTGCATCTCCTGCGCTTGCACAGGAAGGTGCCGGGCGAAGGGGAAGGGGTGCTGGGGGTGATAGAGGAGTAGACTAGGGTGTCCCGGAGGGAGCGGTCCCTACGGAATGCTGAAAGAGGAGGGGAGGGGAAGATGCGTTTGGTGGTGGGATCACGTTGGAGGTGGCGGAAATGGCGGAGGATGATCCATTGAATGTGGAGGCTGGTGGGGTGAAAGGTGAGGACAAGGGGAACCCTATCGTGGTTCTGGGAGGGAGGGGCAGGGGTGAGGGCAGATGTGCGGGAGATAGAACGGACATGGTTGAGGGCCGTGTCAACCACGGTAGAGGGGAATCCTCAGTTGAGGAAAAAGGAAGACATGTCAGAAGCACTGGTGTGGAAGGTGGCATCGTCGGAGCAGATGCAGCGGAGACAGAGAAACTGGGAGAATGGAATAGAGTCCTTACAGGAGGCGGGGTGGGAGGAAGTGTAGTCCAGGTAGCTGTGGGAGTCAGTGGGCTTGTAGTGAATGTTGGTCAATAACCTATCCCCAGAGATGGAGACGGAGAAGTCGAGGAAGGGAAGGGAAGAGTCGGAGATGGACCATGTGAAGGTGAGGGAAGGGTGGAAATTGGAGGCAAAGTGAATGAAATTGTCTAGTTCAGGGGAACAAAGAAATGGCAGACCAATTAAATACATATTTTGGTTCTGTCTTCACAAAGGAGGACACAAATAACCTCCCAGATATGTCGGGGAACATAGGGTCTGATGAAAGGGAGGAACTGAAAGAAATCAGTATTTGTAGGGAAATGGTGTTAGGGAAATTGACGGGATTGAAGGCCGATAAATCCCCAGGGCACGATAATCTACATCCTAGGGTACTTAAGGAAGTGGCCCTAGAAATAGTAGATGCATTGCTGATCATCTTCCAACATTCGATGGAATCTGGAACAGTACCCATGGATTGGAGGGTAGCTAATGTTACCCCACTATTCAAAAAAGGTGGTAGAGAGAAAACGGGGAATTACAGACCGGTAAGCCTGACATCGGTAGTGGGGAAAATGCTAGAGTCCATTATAAAAGATGTAATAGCAGACCACTTGGAAAACAGTGACAGGATCGGACAAAGTCAACATGGATTTACAAAAGGTAAATCGTGCTTGACTAATCTATTGGAATTTTTTGAGGATGTAACTGGTAAAATAGATAAGGGAGAACCAGTGGATGTGTATTTGGACTTTCAGAAGGCTTTCGATAAGGTCCCGCATAGGAGATTAGCGTGTAAAGTTAAGGCACATGTGATTGGGGGCAAGGTATTGACTTGGATAGAGAACTGGTTGGCAGACTAAAAGCAAAGAGTTGGAATAAACGCGTCTTTTTCCGAGTGGCTGGCAGTGACTAGTGGGGGTACCGCAGGGATCGGTCCTTGGACCCCAGCTATTCACAATATATATTAATGATCTAGACGAGGGAACTAGATGTAATATCTCCAAGTTTGCAGACGACACAAAGCTGGGTGGGCGTGTGTGCTGTGAGGAGGATGCCGAGAAACTCCAGGATGATTTGGGCAGGTTGGGTGATTGGGCAGAAGCATGGCAGATGCAATATAACATGGATGTCAAAAACAGGAAGGCAGATTATTATCTGAATGGCAATAGATTGGGAGAAGGGGAAGTGCAACGAGACCTTGGTGTCCTTGTGCACCAGTAGCTGAAGGTAAGCATGCAGGTGCAGCAGGCGGTTAAGAAGGCAAATGGTATGTTGGCCTTCGTAGCGAGAGGGTTTGTGTACAGGAACAAGGATGTCTTGCTGCAGTTGTACAGGGCCTTGGTGAGACCACATCTTGAGTATTGTGTGCAGTTTTGGTCACCTTATCTGAGGAAGGATGTTCTTGTCATGGAGGGAGTGCAGCGAATATTCACCAGGCTGATACCTGGGATGGCAGGAATGATGTATGAGGAGAGATTGGGTCGATTGGGCTTATACTTGCTGGAGTTTAAAAGAATGAGAAGGGATCTCATTGAAACTTATAAAATTCTGACAGGACTGGACAGACTGGATGCAGGAAGGATGTTCCCGATGGCGGGGAAGTCCAGAACCAGGGGTCACAGTCTAAGGATAAGGGGTAAGCCATTTAGGACAGAAATGAGGAGGAATTTCTTCACCCAGAGAGTGATGAACCTGTGGAATTCTCTACCACAGAAGGCAGTAGAGGCCAATTCATTAAATATATTCAAGGAGTTGGATATATTTCTTAAGGCTAAAGGGATCAAGGGATATAGGGAGAAGGCAGGGACAGGGTACTGAATTGGAATGATCAGCCATGATCTCATTGAATGGCGGAGCAGGCTCGAGGGGCCGAATGGCCTACTCCTGCTCCTATCTTCTATGTTTCTAGAAGAGCAGGAAACGGTATCGATACAGTCATCAATGTACCGAAAAAAGAGGCATCTCCGTGTCCACTTGTTTGGCCAGGAGTTTTCCCCCCGCACGGCTGACCCTTTCTCCTGCTTTCAGAATTCTCGTTCTACCTGGACCCCTTCCTGGCTTGCTGAGTTTTTCCAGCATTTTCTGTTGTTATTTCGGATTTCCAGCAGCCGCAGTATTTTGCTATCCTAGAAGTAGGTGAGGCAGCTGGCAGAACAATGACAGGGAATTTAAACCAGTCAACTGTAAATTACTGCACATCAAAAGAAAGAAAAGAGCAACGTACGCACTCCATTAATGGTGGGGAAAGAACTAAGGATCAAATTTAAAGATCTAGCAGTCTCTGTAGACTCAGTGCTCCACAGAGCTTGCGTCTGCACTCACTCAGAGGTCGAACTCCAAACCATCGTCAACACCTTCACCGAAGCGTACGAGAGCATGGGCCTTACACTAAACATCCGTAAGACAAAGGTCCTCTACCAACCTGCCCCACCACACAGTACTGCCCCCCGATTATCAAAATCCACGACAAGGCCTTGGACAACATGGACCACTTTCCATACCTCGGGAGCCTACTGTCAACATGGGCAGATGTCGACAACCAAGTCCAACAACGGCTTCAGTGTGCCAGTGCAGCCTTCGGTCACCTGAGGAAGATAGTGTTCGAAGACCAGGACCTCAAACCTGGTACTAAACTCATGGTCTACAGAGCAGCAGTGATACCCGCCCTGCTGTATGCCTCAGAGACATGGACCATGTACAGCAGGCACCTCAAAGCACTGGAGAGGTGCCATCAATGCTGCCTCCGCAAGATCCTGCAAATCCATTGGCAGGATAGACGCACCAATATCAGTGTTCTCGCTCAGGCCAACATCCCCAGCATCGAAGCTTTGACCACGCTCGATCAGCTCCGATGGACAGGTCACATGGTCCACATGCCCGATACGAGACTCCCAAAACAAGCGCTCTATTCGAAACTCCAGCATGGCAAGAGAGCCCCAGGTGGGCAGAGGAAACGCTTCAAGGACACCCTCAAAGCCTCCTTGAAAAAGTGTAACATCACCACCAACACCTGGGAAACCCTGGCCCAAGACCGCACAAAGTGGAGGAGAAGTATCTGGGAAGGCGCCGAACACCTCGAGTCTCCTCGCCGGGAGCAAGCGGAAGCCAAGTGCAGGCAGCACAAGGAGCACACGTCAACCCAAGCACCCACCCACCCGCCCCTTCAACCACCGTCTGCCCCACCTGTGACAGAGACTGTAGGTCCCGCATTGGACTCATCAGTCACCTGAGAACTCATTTTTAATGGGGAAGCAAGTCATCCTTGGTTCCGAGGGACTGCCTAAGAAGCTCAACAGAGTAGAAATTAACAAAGCAAATAGATTGTCTATCTATATAGCCAAAACAGTAGAATACACGTCAGAGGAAATAATGCTTAAACTGTATAGTGCTCCGGACACACCGCACCTTTAGTACGATGTCTCATTCTTGTTGCTGAGACACAGGGGACACATTCCAGCCCTGGTGCAATGCAGAGAAGATCCATGAGGCTGATCACCTAGTGTCAGAGCTCTGAGTTATGAGGAAAGAGATTTTGGGCCCTTCGCCTTGATAAGGGGAGACTGAGAGGTGATTGTAGAGAGGCGTATATAAGATCCTATATACGCCTCTCTACAATCACCTCTCAGTATGGAAGAAGTAAATCCAGAATATTACTTCAACTAAATTGCATAAATAGGACAATGGAACACAGGTTCAAAGTAGTAAAAGGCAAATTTAGGATTGATGTAAGGAAGCTGCTCTTCACACAAAGCATTTGATTCTGACTTTTAGGAGGCCTGCTGGTGGAGCGCGTGGGACAGCCACTCAATCCAGCGGTGAAGAGGCCCTCGTGATTTTGAGGATCCGGCCTCATATAAATTCAACAGTCGAGCTGCAGAGCACCAGACTGAAGACTGGAAATCGGGCCAGAGCTATCAGTTGTGGGGGATTCTCAATCACAGAGTTTGGGGGCCTGGACAGCAGCAGCCCAGATTATTTTTGTGGGCCACAGAAGTGCACTCCTGCTGCTTTTAGAGGGCCTCTTCTCTTCCATCACCCATGGAACTGATCAAAGCCTGCTCTGTGCAGGCTCCAACCAGTTCCTCGCTAAAATGGCAATCGGGGTCCTATTTTCGTCATAGTACCCCGACTTCCTTACTGAAAAGGGGTCTGTCGCCTGAAACAGGTGGGCGCGTTGAACTCCCAGTGGTAGGCTCCTTATAAAATGGAGCCGGCCACATCGCCAGTGTTAATGGGGCGGGAAGGTTATGACCCCATTTTGAAGCTATTACTGCCCCTCAACGCCAGATGAAGGCACCCAAATTCTGGATAAAGCAGTGGAGGTGAAAACCCTAGAGTAATTTAAGAAAAAAAATTAGATGCTTAAATGAGATTAGTGTAGAATTCTTCTGGATAGATGAACTAAGATGGGCTGAATGACCTTCCTCATCTGTATTTATCTTATAATCTGGAAAACTCAGAAGGCGCGAGATCACCTCTTGGATCCATACACAGTGCTTTTCTGTTATTGAGCTCAATGAACTTACAGTGAGATGCAGCCAGCAGTGTAACTCAGATCATGAAGGCTGTGTATATGTAACAGCACTGTACAATCATGTGCACAAGCATCAATAGAGCAATTATTGATATTACTGAATTTATACTGCAGACTACAGGTCTGAGTTGCAGTATGAATTCCAATTGGACAGTACCCCATTTACAGCTGATACCTGGAACTTCAGTTCTCCTGTCAGGGGAGCTTTGCTCCTAGCACTTAATACTGAAATATTTATATTTTTAAAAAATAGAGTGCAGGCAGGAGCATTCACGCTCTCTAAATGTCCTGAGAATATGATAAGGCGCAATAAAAAAGCTGTTTTTTTCCATTCTTTAACATTTAAATTAACTCTAGGTTTGGTTTGAAGAGTTCCTAGAAAATCCAAGGGATCACTTGTGCACCTAGTTTGTCATTGAAACCGGGGTTACGCTGCGTGTGGTATCAAACCCAATTGACGTGACACTAACTTCTCAAGGGAGTTTCACACCATTTCTCTCTGGATTCCGGCCAAGCCCAGGTTTCTACTTCGACTTTAGCATCATTAAAAATGAAAACCGCTTCACAACAACACGATAGCACATGTGGGTTTACAGGTCTTGATTCACTGCTGGAGTCACTTTGCAACAACTGTTGTACATACTCCCAACTCCCTGGTGCTGAACTCGCAGTTGCCCACCGCTGTGGTAAACAGACTACTAATAGATATACAAAATAAATCACTCTGACATGGTCTCTGAAGCTATGGTACAACTGAGTTATGTGCCTCGCTCCTCTTGATAGATTACTGTCCATAATCCGGTGCTTCCTTATTAACTTTTCTAGAATTTCCCTGTAAATCGGCTTCAGAATATTTCTCAGCAAACTTGCACTGATGATCTTGCAGGGGTGATTCCACCATTGGTGCTCCCAGTAGGGAGTGCATTTAATAAAATCATGGGCTTTGCACCCATGATTTACCAAGATGCACTGTCTGCAAGTGCCGCTCCCCACTGGAACCACCCATCTTTTGCAATTAATAAGGCTCGAATATGAACACCAAAACATCTCTGAAAATTGAGCACACCAACAACTTTGACCAGTACACAAAACTGGATAACACCAGCATCATCCTCAATAAAATTAAATACATTTATGAAAAATTATGGGAACCAAGGATTCATACCAAATCTTGAACTTAATGGCAAGGTTCAAATGACAGCTGCAGACCACTTCAGCTTCACTCTCACGGTTTAAGACATTCGAGCTCTTATGATTAGATTTTTGCTCTGCAACTGACTCTGGTTTATTTATGTTTCTGTTATTAATAGTAAACATCAAAAAGATGAATTAAAATAATTATTGCATTTCATCTTTCAGCAACGGCTGAATGTTTGACTCCTGCCGCAACCCCAGGCATCTCATCTGAGAACTCAGAGTTACTTGAGAAAGAGCTATAGGAGATAGGAATATGATCAGCATTACTGTAAAATAAAAACAAGGAGCAGGTTTACTGGTACATGAAGTGATTTGAAGCAGTCTGACAGTGAGAAGGAACTTAATTAACACCAGCAGTGACACAGGCATTAACTCAGGAGTAAGTATGTTCAAGCAATCCCTTCACACTGTTAGGCTCAGTAACTGGCCCAGCCAATATCCCCAACTCACCATTTAAACAAACTAACAATTTATAAAAATGAAAAGGTATTTTAAAGAAACATTTTAAAAGAACATACCGATAGACGCAGCAGTTTTTTTTTAAAGATGTTGATGGACCTTCTGCATAGTTCCAGCATTTTCTGTTTTTACTTCAGATTTCCAGCGATCACAGGTTTTTCTCATTGAATCAGTTTACAACAAAATTTGTGTGTCTGAATGTTTCTAAAATGGAGCTCTAAATGAATGGATTAGATTTAATCTGCTATTCCTAACAAGACGAGCTGTTTTCATTTACTGCAAAGAGAATAAGAAAACTTACTGTACAAAGCAGATAAGGAGGTTTGTGGTATCCTTTACACACCATTAGAAAGACCTGCAATATAGAATGTCAATTACCCTTCATGGTACGGATGATGCCTAATGACTTATGACATGACTAAATGATATCCAGACAGCTACTTGTGTTCAATAAGCCTTCAGCAGAATGAACTTCATGCACAAGGATTTCAATTGATGAGTTTGCCTGCCAATGTCCAATCACACCAAACAGCCCTCTTTGCTTATTTCAGCTTCTACAATGGGCTATTACCATCAGAATCCAGGACTGTGCAGATGCATCTCTATTCTTGATTAACTCTTGAATACAGTGAGGTGTCTTGTTCTACTTTCTATAGAACAATAAACTGTTACATTAGGATGTTTGAAAGAAGAATGGTGAAATTAATGGTCTTTTAGAATGATGTCTTTGGCAGACATTCATAAAGGCAGAGGAAAACGAGAACACCTTAGCAAAGGATAATCTGTATGTGTTCTCTATTACTACAGTTGCCATTATCACCATGAATTATACCAGAAATACAAAGATTATTTTTTGAAAATATTGTATATTGTACTTAATGATATCCTCAAACACAAAGTGCTACATTGAATTGTTCTCCTTGCCAAAGGTCAACCTATGGTAAAAGTCCATTGATACATTTAAAAGTGCTCCTCTTCATTACTTCTATATTCACCTAATTTAATATGCAGTAATCATTTAAATCAGTGAACAGTGACCTCAGCTTGGCATGGGATGACTTCAATCTTCTGTGCAAGAAAATGTAGCTACATATGATAATTACTCATTTGTTTTTCCACATCTCTAAGAAACTGCACAGAAATTTATATAAGCATCTAAGCCCCCAAATTCCTCCCTCCGAGGAAGAATAATTCGTGAAATCTGGGTAGATGGAGGAGAAATTTGGGGTAGGACATGGTTACATTAGGTGTCCCCACCGTTTTTTCAGTCGATTGTCAAATTCTGGCAGAAGTGCATCTGTCATTTTCATAAGCGTAAGAGGCAAAACTGGCTGGATAACATCTCCTGCCCAAAACCCCACTATTCCTTCCTCAATTGCCCCTGACACAATGTGCATCTCCATGAAGTACCTGGCAGTAGTGGGATCCACAATAAATTAAAAGGCCAGTTTCCCTTTTGTAATTGAAGGGCGAGCAATTGCTGCTGTGAAATTTGAAATCAACCGCTGGCACACCCTGGCCTCTTACACTTTGGCAATTTCTGCAAGAGCACTTCAGCTAGTCCCACTCCCCCACCCTTTCCCCGTAGCTCTGCAAATTCTTTTCCTTCAGGTACTTATCCAATCCCCTTTTGAAAGCCACGATTGAATCTGCCTCCACCGCTCTTTCAGGCAGTTGATTCCAGATCATAACCATCATTCACAGCAAGTGCTACCTATAGTAGTGGGTGGAGCACAACAAGAGTCAGGTACCTTGGCATGGCGAGGAGTTGAGCAGGAGAAGGCTCAGGCTAACTGAGGTGCACCATCTGGTCCACAAAGACCTGAAGGTCCAGACAACCTTCTGCAATATACTATCAATGACAGTGAAGATTGTTATGAATCTTATGATCCATGAAGAAAGACTCTTGAAATAACACTGGGTGGCCAGCTGGTGGCGCCGTCCAAGGAGTATAAATACTCGGGCGTGGGCCCAGCTTTCCCAGGACATTTTGTAAACAGGAACTAGTGAAAGATAACTAGACCTCCATGTTTTGAAACAAGTTGATTAAAGCCTTGCTTTATACTCGAACCAAGTGCGTAGTGAGTTTTTTTACGTCAAAGATCATCACTGCTCTCAATTTTTATGTGACAAGGACCTTCCAAGAACCCACTTTAGGAGTCAACAACTTTAACTATTTGCCCTGTATTTCAGGATGTAGCCCTGGGTGAAGTCTGCATACCCAACAGGTAAGGAAATCAGAAGGCCTGATACTTATATCTGCAACTAACCCACATGGATCTGCATCACTTCCAGGGGTCTCTGTTCCTGTCATCACTGTGAACTAAAGGCTTTCAGAGGTGGCACAACTACATGATGGGACAGTATTGTTGCTGATATGTGTCCCAATTGGCTGCCTCTCAGCCACTCCATGCATGCCACTGCTGATAGGCATTGCATCATGATGCACACCGACATGTGTACTCGTAGAACAGTGGCCATCCATGTGGTTTCAGAATCCCTCCCTTATAGTTGCCTGTAAATATTGTGTGATTGAGTTAAAGCCAGCTATATCTGTATCTTGCAGTTTGGACCCAAAAGTCTTGTTACCTATTGCCTGCACAACTGAGGTCCACGGTGAAGGTGTCACCAGTGTTGCCATGTGCTCAATGGCAGACAACAGTACCGGTAAACGTTGCTCTATGATATCACTTGTGGAAGTTGGCAGTGATTATCTGTGTGTTGGCCTCCTCAACACTACCGAGACCATCTTCTACTTCTGTGTTCAAGGAGGCAAGTGCATCTACAATACAGTGGACAGGGGCAATAGGCCTTGTTTGAAGGCAAGTCCACTAAAGTCGGCAACAGCTGGGCATCCATCCTATATCATCTGGCCCCTCATCAACCATCAGTATTTTTACCCACTCCTGACCAGTGTTTTATGTCTTACCTTTTGCTTCCTAATCAAATTATTTGTGATCTTCTCCCATGGTGCATGCATCCACATTGGTGCCTGCTTTAAAGTGCGGCAATGATAGTTGATGCTTGTTTGTTGTAGTGTCCGTGTGTTGATAAAGACACTGAAGACAGGAGTTGGTTCATAGGTGTTTACTAAGCAAAGTCTGGGGGGGGGTTCTAATGGATATACACAATATACAGGCTTATATAGCCCGAGTGGCCATTACCGGCATTACAGCACACATGGGGCTCTTAAAGGCACATACACTACAATTCCTCCCCTTTTAGCTAACCAGTACATCATATTTTAAGTAATTATTAATTACATGTTATAAGAAAAATAATATACACATTGCTGTAGTTAATTAATTATAAGTCGGTCTCTCAGGAGGCTTCCTGACTCGGTCCGGATAACGCCTCGGGGGTGTAGTAGTTTCTGGTGGTGTAGTAGGTTCTTCTGGCAAGGCTGATTCGGCTTGAATGCCAGTGTCGGGTTCATCGGGTTCCAGTATCACCGGATCGGAGGTAGATATGGGTATCTCTACTTCATCGTTAGACGTATAGAGTTGTGGTGTAGGTTGTCCCTTTTCGGATGACTTTATGATTTGGTCAGCATGGCGCCTTATTATGCTTTCTCCGATGTCCACGGTATACATCAGTGGTCCTAGTCGTGTGCAGGTAGTTCCAGGCTGCCATTTCTCGGTACGGTAGTCCCGGGCCAAAACTTGTTGACCTATCTGGAAGGTTCTAGTTGGCCTTTCATTCATGCCTTGAAACTGCTGGTTCTCCACGTCCCTTCTGATGTTGGGCTTGACCAAATCCAGCCGGCATCTTAGGTTTCTATTGAAGAACATCATGGCGGGAGTTTGGTTGGTAACCATATGTGTTGCATTCCTGTATGCGAATAAGAAGTTATCCACCTTGTGCTGAAGTTTTATGTCTTCATTACCCATGGCCTTTATGGCCTTCTTGAAGGTCTGGACAAACCTTTCAGCCAATCCATTGGTGGCGGGATGGTATGGGGCGAACGTGTAGTGCTTAACCCCATTGTTTTTTAAGAACTTTCTGAATTCTTCGGACACAAATTGCGGTCCATTATCAGAACATATCTGTTCCGGCAGCCCATACCTGGCAAATTTGGTCCTTAATACTGTGATGGTTTTTTCCATGGTGGTGGAGGACATCTTTATTACCTCCAGCCACTTGGAGTGTGCATCAACCGCGATTAAGAACATTGAGTCCATAAATGGACCAGCAAAGTCGATGTGCACCCTTTGCCAGGGAGATGAGGGCCACTCCCATGGATGTAGAGGGGCTTGTGGTGGAGCATTTTGGACCTTCTGGCATCCTAGGCAGCTCTTGGTCATTTCTTCGATGTCTCCATCGATACCTGGCCACCATACAAACGCCCTAGCTAGGTTCTTCATTTTCACTCCACCCAGATGCCCCTCGTGAAGCTCCTTTAGCACTTTATCCTGGAGTTTGGGTGGAATCACCACTCTGGATCCACACATCAAGGTTCCTCGGCACACTGACAGCTGTTCTCTTCTTTGCGAGAATGCTGGCAACAGTGGTTCGCCATGTGCTGGCCATCCCTTCACTGTTAAATCGTAGACCCGTGAGAGAGTCGGGTCATTTCTCGTCTCCCTTTCAATGGCAGAATTTGTTACTGGTAGACATTCCACTATGGTAGAGTGGAACATCTCTACTGGGTCTACTGTAGGTGCCTCTTCTACCATTGGCAACGGTAGGCGTGATAAACCGTCAGCATTCCTATGCTGTTTTGATCCTTTGTATTCTATGTTGTATTGGTGTGCCCCTAGAAAAAGGGACCACCTCTGTAGCCTTTGCGCTGTCATAATGGGAACACCCTTTTTAGGGTTGAATATGGAGATGAGGGGTTGATGGTCAGTCAACAAGGTAAATTTTTTGTCCGTGTAGGTAATGGTTGAATTTCTTCACTCCCCATACCAGGCTGAGTGCTTCCCTGTCGATTTGGGCATAGCTACGCTCAGCTGAGTTTAATGAGCGTGACGCAAAAGCTATCGGCCGTTCTGAGCCATCAGGGAATTTATGGGATAATACTGCTCCTATGCCGTAAGGGGATGCATCGCACGCCAGTCTGATTGGCAGTGATGGGTTGTAATGAGCCAAAACTTCTTCGGATGTGATTAAGTCTTTGCATTTATGGAAGGCACGTTTACAGTCTTCGTTCCATTTCCAAATCATTCCTGTTTGTAGAAGTTCATTAAGAGGGTGTAGAAGAGTTGATAAGTTCAGTAAAAATTTATGATAGTAATTTATTAATCCCAGGAACGACCTTAATTGTGAAACATTTTCAGGCGCTGGGGCTTTTATGACCGCTTCAATTTTTTCAGGTGACTTATGCAACCCTTCCTTATTAATGATGTGGCCACAATATGATGTCTGATTTTGGAAAAATTCGCACTTGGGGCGATTTGCTCGTAGGCCCCATTCTTTCAGCCTAGTGAGCACCTGCTCCAAATTGGCAAGGTGCTCGTTGTCGTTTTCTCCTGTTACAAGGATGTCGTCTAGATAGCATTGAGTCCCCGGAATCCCTTGCAGGACTTGCTCCATAGCTCTTTGCCAGATAGCTGGAGCTGATGCTACTCCAAAAACCAGTTGATTGTACTGGTACAGGCCTTTGTGTGTGTTTATCGTGAGATACTTTTTAGAGGCCTCCTCAACCTCCATCTGTAGATATGCCTGTGCCAAGTCAATTTTGGTGAAACATTTCCCTCCGGATAGTGAGGCGAAAATATCTTCTATCCTCGGAAGAGGATACTGTACTGTGTGAAGGACCGGGTTTACAGTCACCTTGAAGTCTCCACAGATGCGAATTTTTCTCTGTTCTTCAGATTTATCATTATTCAATGCTTTTTTCATGACTGGAACGATGGGTGTTGCCCACTCGCTCCAATCTATTTTGGATAATACGCCTGCCTTTTCCAAATTCTCCAGCTCTGCCTCGACTGCTGGATGAATTGCGTATGGCACCGGTCTTGCCTTAAAAAATTTGGGAATTGCTGCATCTTCCACTTTTTTTGAGGCGGTGATACCTTTCAAGGTTCCTAGTTTCTCTTGAAACACTTCTTTGGCGTTGGCCAAGATGTCTTTTAATCGTTCAGGTATGATGTCATCATTGTTTATTTTCTTACTGGTCACCGTCAGTGCCTGAATGGAGTGCCAGTCTAAACGTATCTTTCTGATCCATTCACGTCCCAACAACGGTGGACCACCATCTTGTAGAATGTATAAATACAACTTTTGTATTTCTTTGCCGTTGTATACAACAGGCACCCTTATTTTTCCTTTGGGGTATACTTTCTGCCCCGTATATGTTTTTAAGATAATGGATGTGTCTTTTAGAGGTATATGCGAAAATAGCCTCTCGTAATCCCGTCGATTTATTACGGTTAGAGCTGATCCTGTATCTAGCTCCATTTTAACAGGGGACCCTGCTATCGTGAGGGTAACCCAAATGGTTTGGTAATCATCTTTGGCAAGTACATTATGTAATTTGAGACAGCTTAGTCTCTTGTTTTCGGAGTCGCTATCGCTCTTCTGGTCTTCGGAGCTACTGTCCGTCATCATTTGTACCTTCCTGTACTTTCCTTTATTGATTTTTTTTTTTTCTGTCTGTGGATTTATTTTGCCCAGATCGGCATACCCGTGCAATGTGTCCAATCTTTCCGCATTGTCTGCATGCTTTGTCCTTGAACCAGCAGTCCTTCTGGTTATGGGTGGATCTGCCGCAGTGATAACATCTTTCGAAACCCTGTGTCATTTCATGGGTGCCGAAGTCCTGTGTCTTTTGTTGTATCTCTGCAACTCCTCTTGCTGCTGCTTCGTATGATACAGCCATACTGAAAGCTTTGTCCAATGTTAAATCTTTTTCAGAAAGCAGCCTTTTTTGTGTTCCTTCACTTAAGAGACCGCAAACGAATTTGTCTCGAAGATAATCTGCTAGTCCTGCCCCGAATTGGCAGTACTTTGATAACTTTCTTAATTCGGTTAGGTAATCAGCGTTACTTTCATTCTTGTGTTGATTTCTCTTGAAGAATTTGAATCATTCCGCTATCAGCAGCGGTGTTGGGTTTAAGTGCTCCTGCAGGGTATCAACAATTTCTTTAAAATTCTTGTCCTTTGGTTTGGCTGGAGTGATTAACTTTTGTAACAGCCCGTATGCCTTTGCGCCCATTAGGTTCAGCAGTACTGAAGCTTTTTTTTTCATCTTCTATTCCATTTGCAGTGCAATATACCTCTACTCTTTCCACGTATGTGGTCCAATCCTCTATTTCGCTATCAAAAGCATCAATATTGCCAGACTTAGGCATTTCAGAAAAGATATGGCGCTTCCCGCGCATTTCTTTCTTTTCAGCAGCAAAGATATGGCGCTTCCCGCGCTTTCCCGCCGCTGCTGCCGATGACAACGCTGTTTCCCGCGGTTTCCGTTCTTTGTTTTTTTTAAAAATGTTATTTGTTTACAGTTGGAGACTCGTTCCCGCCGGACTTTCTCTGCAGGTCTGAACGCTGACCTGCTTGCCGCGCCGGCCGTCTCCCGAGTGCCTCCTCCCAGTCCATTATTGCTTGCCTCTGATTTCGCTGCCTGTCTCAGCTGTACAGCCAGCCGCTGGAGCCCCAGCCTGACGCCCAGGAAGGATTAGCGCAGTACCTGCCACCAGCTTGGCCAGCTGGTGAAACCACAGCTTCTCTCACTTTCTTGAGTCTTCTGGACGCCCGAGGAATCGATGTCCTTGAGGTGCTGCCGAATTGCAGGTAAGTCCGTTTCCACTTCGTCGCCACTGTAGTGTCCATGTGTTGATAAAGACACTGAAGACAGGAGTTGGTTCATAGGTGTTTACTAAGCAAAGTCTGTGGGGGGTTTCTAACGGGTATCCACAATATACAGGCTTATATAGCCCGAGTGGCCATTACCGGCATTACAGCACACATGGGGCTCTTAAAAGCACATACACTACATTTGTAATGCTTTTTGTTTGTGGCTGGTGATCCACTGGGTTGTCTATACTTATTGAAGAAAGCAGCTGAGGCACGCTTCTACATTTACGTATTGTATTCATTATATGTAAGTGAGAAACTTACCAGTGCTCTGTACTGCAAAGCTATATTAAAGCTGGTTAAACCCCATACTACCCCTACACATACTTGCAGGTTCCTCAGTAATGACTTTGTCAACCTATGCCTAAGGGATTAGGTAAGTGAAGTGTGTCTCTATGGGGAGAGACTGCACACTCTATATTGGGCAAGCAGAAACTCTACAGTTGTAGATATTTGGAGACTCTTAAACACTTTCTTTTATTCATTCACAGAATGTGGGCTTCGCTGTCCAGCATTTATTGCCCATCCTTGAGAAGGTGGTGGTGAGCCGCCGCCTTGAACTGCTGCAGTCCGTGTGGTGAAGGTACTCCCACAGTGCTTTAGGGAAGGAGTTCTAAGATTTTGACCCAGCAGCAATGAAGGTACGCTGATATATTTCCAAGTCAGGATTGTTTCCAATCGGTCTCCAAGGCACTCATTTTATTTTAATGTTAAATTTTTCTACTTTAAGTTGCAGCTTCCACAACTTGCAAATACTTCTAGCTCTCCAGGAAGCAGTGGGAATAACATGGATCGCACTTGTGTCATCATTCGGCAATTTCACAATGGTGCAGAAGTTCTAGAGAAGCTGCAACTGTGCTAAGATGACATACAGGAAAATAGGAACAGGAGTAGGCCATTCAGTCCCTTGAGCTTGTTCCACCATTCAATAAGAACGTGGCTGATCTGTATCTTAACTTCATCCACCTGCCTTGGCTCTGTAAAGTCTGTGGTTTGTGCAGTTAATAAATACACAGACTTCAGAAGTAACAAACAAAACAGGTCTTTACTATTCGAAGGTCCGGGCGAATCTGCCCCAGAAATCCTGCTACAACACTTATATACTGGTGTGGTCACTATCGGTATTACAGTATACAGAAGCCAAACAAATAGTGCCACACCTAAAGTAGTTCCCTTAAAGGTGAACGGTTACATTCAATAGTTCCCTTAAAGGTAGACGGATACATACACTACAATCCTCCCTTTTTAGCTTATTACTTACAGAGTCCCCGTTAAACATACATATCTTCAACTTCCTATAAAACAAATTACAGCTATAATCTCGGTGGAGTCAATGTCATATAAAACAATTTACAAATATAATCTCGGTGGAAACAGTTCACAGGTTCCGTCTCTGCGGAAACAGTTCATAGATTCAGTCTCTGATCTTGACTCGTTCCGAACAACATTTCTTTGGGGTAGCCGGTTCACCTGGCTAGCGTGACTCCTCCATAGCCTTTTTCTTGACGTAGCAGCTTGAACTTTCGTCCTGTTGAACCAGCAGTGTGGACTTTTACAACCAACTGGCTGTCTTGACATTTTCCAGTTTTTCAACTAATTTAGCTCCTTTCGTAGTGTTCCGCCTGAGATGGTAGAAGTGCTAATATTTTAGACAGTTATTATCTTCTGCTTCTTCTTTTTCTTTTCTGCCTTTTTGAAACTCTTGGAGCTCCTTTCTCGGCTGCCAGCTGTAGCGCCACCAACTCTCTATGTTCCTTAGACCTTAAGTGCTTCCTCCGGATTTCAGCACTTTGGGAGTTTTCATCACAAACTGGGCAGACCACATCCTCGTAATATTCAGTGTCACTCAACAGGTCATGGTAATATTCGGGTTCGTCCTGAGTTAGGCCAGCGAGAGAGCCTTCTTCTTCCTCCTCACCCGTCTGGACGTTAGCTGACGGTGGTTCCTTCCCTAGACATCTTTCTTGAAAAGACTTCTTCATGCATTCATATTCATCCCGCTCTTCCTGGGTTGTCTGCCATTCCTTCACTACTGACCTCATTTGTGAGTTCAATACCTTCCCTTCCACCGGGGATTGCGGTATCAGGCTATTTAATCCTTCTACTGAAGCAGCTGTTTCAACCTTCTTCTGTTCACATTGACGTGATTCAACGAACTCTTCATAGAGTAAACTGTAACACAAAATCTGTGTTGCCACCTCAGTTATTTCTGTAACTTTTGGGAGCTCCGAATTCCTTCCCTTTGCAGATTGAAGCTCGTGTTCCCATTGTGGAGCCTTGTCTCTCAGCATGTGAAGGAGTTGGCTGACCGTTAACTCTTCCGCGGGGACTCTGTGGATCAGAGTCTTCACCATTTCATCCACCTTTCCCTCCAATGCTTTCACCTTCCTTTCCTCTTGTACTTTGGTTTCAAGCGCTCGAAGAAGTTGCGCCTTGATGCTCCCAAGCTCATGTTCAGAGCCCATTCTTACAGTCTCTGTGTTTCTTACAGTTTCCTTCCCTTCCACTGAAAGGATTCCCAGTTGACTCTGCTCTTCAAGTCGTTGAACCTCGGTCATTGCTGCCTCATATTTGTCTTGGGTTTCCTCCAATATTTTTATGAGTTCTTGGACATCTTGTCTTTCATGTTCTGCCATGTCTTTCACCGCTAAATTCTCATCTATGGATGGAACTTCTACCGATGAGTCTGTCTTGGCCTTGAGCTCATCAAGAATTTCCTGCAGCCTTTGGACTTCTTGCTCATGTTCAACCTTTAGTTGTTCATATGCTTCGACTGAAACTAGCTTTTCGGAGGTTGCCGAGTTAATCCCCTCCAGAATTGTAGCCTGGGCCTGTTCATACTGTTCTTTCCACTTCTCACACTCTGCTTGTAAGGAGTCGTAGAGAAGAACTGGAATAAAATCCCGGCTTCCTGAAGATTCCTCTTCATTTGCTTCTTTCGCAATTTCCTGTTGGAGTTCAGCCAAGGCTGCTATGCTATCTGCCTCTTGAAGTCTCACTGCCATCAAATCTTCTTTATTCTTGCAGTCTATCTCAGTCATTTTCCCTTTATTTTCATTTAACTGAGTGATAAGCTCCTCTTGCAACATGGCCACATTATTCACATCAGGTAAAGAAGCGTTTCTCTTTTCCATGTCCAAGATTTTTTCTGCATCTCTTTAAGTGCACACTGCGATTCAGCTTCTCTTAACCTTGCCTGCACTAGCTCCGTCTCCAATTGCAGAACAAAATCCTCAGTGTAGCGTGGTTTGCCTTTATGCTGTATCTCTAGATCATGCAAATATTCTAACTCCTGAACATCATAAGGGAGGTGTGATCGGTAATTGGTCATGATGGCTCTATGGTCGCTCTCTGCTTGAGCCAGCAGGTTCTGTTGTCTTTCCAGACTCTCCCATTCGGTGTCATAGAACTTTTTCATTGTTTTCATCTCCTGTACGAGACGGTAACTTAATTGTTCGAATTGTTGTCGTACTTTGAAATAACGCTGAGTTCGAGCTCGGTGTTCCTCCGTAATGCATATGTCTGTGACTTGAACAGACTCAGAATTCTCTGTCTTTATGCACGCCATCGTTTTTCCAACCTTAGTCAGTGAGTTCCTGTTAACCTTGTTTTTCATACGTGGGCTGGACTTATCGTCTTCCGGCTCAGAGTCTGAGCTGCTTGTCTGCACCGAGTCCTCACTCGTCATTGCTTGTTGGTAGTGCCATTCCATGTCTATTTTCTTGATCCACTCCCGTCCTAGAAGTGGTGGTCCTCCCTCATGTAGTACATACAAGTTCATTCTTGGGTGTTCTTTACCCCTATCTCTCACCTTGACTCTTATTTTTCCCATGGGGTATACTTTATGCCCCGTGTATGTCTGCAATACGAACTTGGTATCTCTTAAGGGTATGTGTGAGAATAGCCGGTGGTAATCCCCTCGATTTATGACTGATACAGCTGATCCAGTGTCCAACTCCATTTTCACTTGGACGCCAGCTATTTTTAGCATGACCCAGATAGTTTGTAGGTCAGCTTCCTTACTCACATGGTGGATACTCAGACTACCCAGTTCCTGGCCGTTTGGATCTGAGTCTGGATTCTGTTCGTCTGAACTCTTCTCAGCCCCCTTGTATACCTTGTTGTACTTTTCTTGTGATGGCTTCCTTTGGTTGTTGGTCTTCTTCCCTGACCGGCATACCTGAGCGATGTGACCCAGTTTGCCACATTTCCTACATTCTTGGTTCTTAAACCAGCATTGATTCTGGTCGTGTGTTGTCTTCCCACAACGATAGCATTTTGTTGTACTCGAGGTAATTTGGTCCACCCCGAGCGCCGCCGCCTTTAGTTGCATTTCCGCCGTTCCTTTCGCTGCGGCTTCGTGTGATGCGGCTATAAGGACAGCCCTGTCAAGTGTAAGGTCGTTCTCTTCTAGTAGGCGCTTTTGCGTCCCTTCCTTGGACAATCCGCCTACGAACTTGTCTCGCAGTGCCTCTGTCAAATTCCCTCCGAACTGGCAGTATTTCGCTAGCCTACGCAGTTCGACCAAGTATTCTGCGTTGTTTTCGTCTTTCCGTTGCGTTCTTGCATAGAATTTGAATCGTTCAGCCAACATCAACGGTGTGGGGTTCAAGTGGTCCTTCAGAACAACCACAATCTCTTCGAAAGACTGATCCGCCAGTTTAGCTGGTGCTAGTAAATCCTTCAAGAGCCCGTATGTCTTTGCGCCCATCGAGTTTAACAATGTTATCACCTTGTCGTCTTCCTCTATTTTGTTGGCTTCACAATAGATCTCGATGCGTTCCACGTACGTGGCCCAGTCTTCTATTTCAGAATTAAAGTCGTTAATATTCCCTCGCTTAGGCATTTTTCTTCCCTTGGGAGCAGCACCAGTATTTCTTTAAGTATTCTTATTTATTTGTTTGTTTCTAAGATGGCGGTTTTCCCGCGAAAATGGCGGTTTCCCGCTCTTCCTTTCTCGTCCCGCCCACTTCAATGGCGGTTTCCCGCTTCTGGCGTCTTCTCCGCCTAATGGCGGCTTCCCGCGTTTCTTCCCGGTGGAAGGGGTACGCTTCCCCCACAGCGGACAGGTTCAGCCGCTGGCTGGCTTCCGCACAGCTCCCCTTACTCGGCTATGTCTTTTCCTCCCGCCTGCACGGCTCTACCGGCGCTGGGTACACCCCGTTAACAGAGGACAGTTCAGCCGCTGGACTGGCTCTCGCGCAGTCTCTCTCTCCGTCCCCGGCTCTGTCGCTCTCTCACCCGCACGTTCGGTGCTACCGGCCCTGGGTACCCCGTTGGTGGAGAACAGTTCAGCCGCTGGACTGGCTCTCGCGCAGTCTCTCACCCCGTTTTCGGCTGTGTCTCTCACCCACTCCCGCACGTTCGGTTTTGCCGGCTCTGAGTACCCCGTTGGTGGAGAACAGCTCAGCCGCTGGACTGGCTCCTCGCAGTCTCTCTCTCCGCACCCGGCTCTCACCCGCACGGTTCCCGTTCGCCTCCCCCAGCCCTCTCGCAGACCGGTGTTTCCCTCCCCGGCTGCGGCTGGGTTTCTCTTCCCGCGCCTACTCGCAGGCTCAGCGCTTCGTGGCTGCGGTCGCTGCCCGGATTTTTCCCGCCGATCGCGGTCCGGCTGTCACCCGACGCCGTTGGACCCGACTTTTGGCCGGCACAGCTCCCCCTCGACCGAGGTCGAGTGCTCTGCCCTTATCCTCCACCTTCCCCTACTCACAGTCTCTTCGGCCGCCTTGTTCCCTGCTGATCGGCTCACTCTGCACCGTGGTAGAAGGGTAGTCAGTGCCTGTTGCTAATGGAAGCTTTTGTTGCTAAAGTCTTCCACCTTTCTCCTGCTGCAGCCTCGTGTTTTCTTCCAGCAGCACGACGAGGGCGGTTGCCTCTCTTCGACGCTCTTCTTGCTTTGGTAATCTTGCCGCAGGGTACGATCGGACTTGTCGCCACTGTAAAGTCTGTGGTTTGTGCAGTTAATAAATACACAGACTTCAGAAGTAACAAACAAAACAGGTCTTTACTATTCGAAGGTCCGGGCGAATCTGCCCCAGAAATCCTGCTACAACACTTAGATACTGGTGTGGTCACTATCGGTATTACAGTAGACAGAAGCCAAACAAATAGTGCCACACCTAAAGTAGTTCCCTTAAAGGTGAACGGTTACATTCAATAGTTCCCTTAAAGGTAGACGGGTACATACACTACAGGCTCCATATCCTTTTATATCTTTGACTAGCAAAGGTATCTGGCAGCCCCTGTAAAAAAATAAAATGCAAGTACTGTATTCTTATTGTTCTGTTCCTTATTTAAAGCAGGTAGAGGAAGGAGAGTGAATGAACTTAATGTTCATGTTCAGCTGTTGCACATAGATGGGTTGAGGATGTAACAATTTTTTAGTGATGGAATGTCTAAAAGCCAGGAAAATAGATTTCAATTTGATGCAGGCTGCCAAGGTCACGTCACTGCCAACAATGAGATTTTATGAGAAATATAATGAGGCAGATTGCAAACCTATTAAAATTAATAGAGCTGGATTTTTTTTTATAGCTAGATGCTCACAAAAAGGTTATTACCCCCTTTCTCCACAAAAGCATCAAGACTTGACAGATTTGAAATCCTTTCTAGCTGGAAGCCTAAAGAAACCACACATTTTCTCATCTTCAGCTAACTAGATCCACTTACAGAAATGTTCAAATCCCTCTTCACTTCAACTTTCGCACTACAAGAATGATCTTCAAACTGATGACCTGACTCAGTATCTGGGGCATTCACTATTCTTTATTTCTTGATTACAAAGGACAAAAACTGTGAGGTTTGAAGAAAAATAGCTGTCACTGAAAGTATTCTAAGGGGGAGAAATTCGGTATCGCCTGCTTGGGGCGCAAATATCGGCTGGGCGCAAAGTTTAGCGCCTGGCGCAAATTATCGCCTCCGACTGCAAACTTGGTTTTTATCGCCCCTGGAGGTGATTGGCGCACTAAATCAGGCACTACACACCTCTCTTAAGGCGCTAATGCCGAGGAGTGAGGCGCTACCTCAGTGCGCTGGTGAAGCTCATATGATGTCAGTCAGCAATGGAACACAGACACACTGGCAGTTCTTAAAGTGAAGGGTCGATCTTGCTCTCCATCCACACCCTGCTCATTGCAGCCTTGAATCTCGGCCTGTAGGGACCTGTACATCAATTCTGCTGGAAAGAACAATGGAGAGGCCCAGGGAAAGAGCTCAGAGTGCAGCCCCCATAGTCTCTTCTCAATCAATGCAAGGAAGATCAAATCAAAATGAACCTGCAAAGTGCTGCTCAGTACCTAAAACTCCTTCACACAATGTTGAATCTCTCCAGAAGTCTCTCTCTCTCTCAGAATGCGTGGTGCAAAAATGTCGCCAACAAAAAAAGGCAGGAAGCGGCCGCCTTTAAATAGCGCCCCCCCCAGTCCCTTCCCGACTGCAAAATGTTCCCCTCAACCTGTCGTTGCTAGCGGCAGGAGGAAAGGCAGGGGATGCCACTCAATATCCAGTCCAGGGCACTACCGGGGCGTTGCACGCTCAACTGACGTCACGATCTGCAGGCGCAGGAGATCGTGGCGGTAGTGTTTAGCGCCGCCGCAAAATGTCTGGTCAATTTCGCGAGCGGCGCAAATATTGCCACGCCCGGGCGCTAGTTGCTTTGCGTCCCATTAGCGCCCTCTTAGGGCGCTAACGGGAGGCGCAAAGCAACTGAATTTTTCCCCCTAAATCCCTTCCTTACGCTTAGGCTAGACTAAGAGTAAAAATCTGTATGTAAGACAAGAAATTTCAAAACCCATCTCTTAATTAAAGGGGAAACCACTAAATTTGGACTGGTATTTTGGAGTTTCTTTTAATTACATTCACAAACCTTCACCTTCTTTAACTAGTTGCCTCCCTCAGGAGACTGAATAGCTTGGGTCCAGTCCATGGCAGGAAAGTTGCACATTACCAGTGGCCAAAGAAATCCAAGCTTAAAGCCCAAAGTTAGGCCGAAATAGTCAGAGACAGTCACTTCACCGATATTGGTAGCATCGATAAAAAACAACATTCGGGCACAGTTAATAAAGCCATACGATTTATGAAAATGAATCAAAAAGGACTAACAAATGGGTGGCAGGGTTAAAAAAATGTCCTTTTGCCTTTGGAATCAGTGTTCAGGGCCAGCCCATGGATGAAAGTCTTTTTTCTCTATGGTGGTTGTAAGTCCTGTATGAAATAAGTTTGGCTATTCAAAAACCTAGTTTCTGGTGAATATTGGGCCATAGTACAGTCCAACATTTGTAAAAAATTGCCTTGCTTACTTATAATGCCCATAGCCATAGCTGGTGTTGGGAGTGGAATAATTCATACAGGAGCAATGGTGGGGTTGGGGGGAAATCTTCTTAGTTTGGGGCTAAGGGAAATTTGATGGGACAGAGTAAAGGGAGCATTTCTCTAGATATGTTGCGTGTGTCATCTTGGTTCAGTTGGTAGCTCTCTTGCACTCTGGGTCAGAAGTTTGTGGGTTTGCACCCTAAACCAGGAATCTTGAGCTCAGAACCAAAGCTGATATTCCACTGCATTACTGAGGGAGTTCTGCATTGTGGAGGTAATGTCCTTCAGATGAGATGTTAAAGTGTGTCCCTCTCTCCTGTCTCACTAACTCAGATGGATGTTAAAGATCCCATAACACTATTCAAGGAGGAATAAAAGAACCAGTGGTTCTTTTCCGAGAAGAGCAGGGAGTCCACCCAGTGTTCTGGCTAACATTCATCCTGCAACTAACACCACTAACACAGATTAACTAGTCATTCATCGTATTGCTGTGTGTACGACCTTCCGATGTGCTATTTGGCTGCCGCATTTGCCGACAAAATAATAGTGACTGTACTTCAAAAGAACTCATTGGCTGTGAAGCACTCTGGGATGTCCTGAGTTCATGAAAGGTGCTTTATGAATACAAATCTGATTTTTTCTTTCTCCTTTTGTTTATCACTTGTTTTTTTGTGGGACCTTGTGTGCAAAATGGTTTTCAAATTGGAAGAGAGATTGTTCATTCCCGACAGTGATAACAAAAGTGGAAAAAAGTTCCAATCCACAATACTAATATATCACACAGAATTAATGAGAATAAAATTTACAAAGAAAATAGAAATAATAATTAAAAAATTAAAGACAGTAACTAAATAAGAAAACAGTGCTTACAAAAATACATCAAATGACAAACTGTTGTATATACCATAGAAGGCAAATTGCCATCAACTGTTTTCAATTAAGCTTTAACTTGAGACTGATAGTGGTTTCTACAAATATTACTTTTTGGTGAAATTCTAAAGGTCATGGATTCAAGCCACACTCCAGAGACCTGAGCACAAAATCTAGACAGACACTCCAGCGCAGTACTGAGGGAGTGCTGCACTGTTGGAGGTGCTGCCTTTTGGCCCGTTTGCCCTCTCAGGTGGACGGAAAAGATCCCATGGCACTATTCGAAGGTGAGGAGGGGAGTTCTCCCGGTGTCCTGGGCAACATTTCTCCCTCAACCAACATCACTAAAAAACAGATTATCTGCTCATTATCTCATTGTTGTTTGTGGGACCTTGCTTTGTGCAAATTGGATGCCATGTTTCCTACATTACAACAGTGACATTTCAAAAAGTACTTAATTGGCTGTAAAGTGCTTTGGGACGTCCTGAGCTTATGAAAGGCACAACATCTATGCAAGTTCATTCATTCTTTTCCTTTCTACAGTAAATGTTATCCACCTTTTCCTCTAATGTATGTTGCTTTGAAAGTTCTGTCAAAATTAGTTCAACTTTCTGAGATTGCTGGGATTCCTCTGATTCTTCAGCATTGCTGCTGACTACATTTTGTTAAAATCTTGACATTTCTCTGTTATCACATTCAAGTATTTCCAGTTTATTCATGTAATGCAGTTTGTTAAAGAATCATTTCCTATTGATGTTTGTAAAGTATTCTGTTTAAAAACCTGGATGAATGATGAAAGATAAAAATGCTAGTTTCAATTTTCAGGTCTCCTGCCTGGTGGAAACGGGGCAGTAGCACTGCAAAAACTGATGGAGAATTATCTACCACCTCATTCCCACCATAGCTATAGCCGAGGCAACGTACTCCTGGGCCTACTGCTGGCTGGCCGGCCGGAGCAACCACCTGAGTCAGAAATCGACCCATTTAAAAATATGTGTATAGGACCCCGATTGCCATTTTTGGACTGAACTGGTTGGAGAATGTGCTGTACAATTGCTGCATCCCTGGGTTATGATATCCTATAAGTAAGTATTGCACAACGTAAGTCAATTCTGATAGGGAATGTCTACAGGAGCAACTGACACCATTGAATTTGAGAAGGTATCTACGGCAGAACTGTGTTGTAACAATTGCCAAGGACCAAGGACTTCACAATGCAATGGGTATGAGATGCTTATCAATTACTGAGACAGGCTAACAATTTCTTATTGCTTACAGTCTTTGGAAAAAACTAGCAGCTAATCACCTTTCATCTAAGTGCTTCTTTTAAAAAATGCTTTGTTTCAAAATAATCTTTAAATGTAACTATTTTTCCAAATCCTTTCTGTTGAAAAAAATGTCAAAAAATCCTGAAATGCAACACTCTCATTTAACCATTTTCATGCATATTGAGAGACAGAACAGTATCAGTTTCTGTGTATGCTTGCTGACTTTTGGGAACTGGATGATGGAAGGATAGAGACAGACCTCTGTAATATTAAGGAAATCAGCTGAAGTCTTTGACAGCGATGGGCTTTGTAAAGGGGGACAGAAGAAAGGTGTGAAGTTACTTTATTTGGTGTGTCAACTTTTATTCATTGAAAGCCCTGCACTATAAGTTGTGTTTTCATTTCTCTTGCTGTTGGCTTTCTTAAGAAAATAAGAAATAAGATCAGGAGTGTAATGTATGTACCTTTAAGGGGGAGAACTACTTTTTACAGCTCATGTATACTGTAGTACCGGCAGTGACCACACCTGTATATAACGTTGAGTAGTAATCTGTACAGTTCAGTTGCAGTCTGAGCCACGTTGAGTAAACACCGTTTGTACCGTTCTCCGCAGTCTGTGTCTGATTATACACGGACATAACAGTGGCGACGAGGCAGATTCGAACCTACCTGCAACTCTGCATCACCTCCCAAGGATTCGCTCCTGGAGAACAGTGGAAGAAGGTCGAGTCCAGAAGCACGGGCGTCGACCACGGGCAACCGCCCAGTCATCCAGTGGTGATTTGAGCATTGCAGGGGAGGCTGTCGAGAGCCAGGCTTGGCTTTCCAGTCACGGTGGTCCAGCAAAATGGGCTGGCAACAGGTACTGCGCAGACCCTTCCTGGACAGCGGCGGGCTAGAGCCCGACCGAGCGGCACAGAAAAAGGCCGAGCAGCGCCGACGGGGGAGAGAGAAAGGGCAGAGTGCACAGGGCGCAGCCGGTGTTCAGGACCGAGCGGCGTCAACGGGGGAGAGAGACGAGAGAGAGCAGAGCGCATCCGGTGTTCAAGGGCTGAGCAGCGTCAATGGGGGAGAGAGGCTTGCAGGAAAACGCGAGGCGCTGCCATTGCCATGAGGACCGCAGAGAGCGGTGTTGGCAGCAGTGCAGGAGCAGCGCGCAAAACCCACAGGGCATCGCCATTTGCCACGAGGACCGCCGAGAGCGGCATTGGCAGCAGCGCGGGAGACGCCATTTTAAGCCGCAGCGGGGAAGAAAGGAAAGCGCGGGAGATGCCATTTTAAGCCAGTCTAACCACACTCAAAAATGCCGAAGAGTGGCAGTATCACAGCGTTCGACAATGAAGTCGAAGATTGGACGACATATGTCGAACGCATAGAAGTATACTGCAAGGCGAATGAAGTGCCAGATGACAAGAAAGCGCTATTGTTGAATTCAATGGGTGCAAAAACGTATGGCTTACTACGAAACCTAGTAACCCCAGAGAAGCCAGTAGAAAAGGATTTTGAAAACAT
Source organism: Somniosus microcephalus (assembly GCF_052327205.1). Taxonomy (NCBI): domain Eukaryota; kingdom Metazoa; phylum Chordata; class Chondrichthyes; order Squaliformes; family Somniosidae; genus Somniosus; species Somniosus microcephalus. The sequence goes on along the minus strand of NC_140998.1, from coordinate 112,288,587 downwards.
AGTGTCAATCCTACAGGACCACTTAAACCCCACACTGCTGCTGATAGCAGAAAGATTTAAGTTTCACAAAAGGAACCAGCATAAAGATGAAAGTAATGTTGAGTATTTAACGGAACTGCGCAAGCTATCGAAACACTGCCAGTTTGGAACGGGACTAGCAGATACTTTAAGGGACAAGTTTGTGTGTGGGCTTCAAAGTGAAGGAACCCAGAAACGGCTTTTATCTGAAAAGGACCTTACGCTGGAAAAGGCTTTCAGCATTGCAGTATCATATGAAACAGCAGCACGGGGCACTGCAGAGATACAACAGAGATTGCAAGAATATGGCACAAACGAAATGTCATATGGAACAGAGAAGTGCTATCGCTGCGGCAGAACAACACACGACCAGAATGATTGTTGGTTCAAAGACAAAGTGTGCAGACGGTGTGGAAAAGTAGGACACATAGCATGAGTCTGCAGGTCGGGAAAGAAAACCAGCAATAAGAAACCGACCAAAGGAAAGTACAAGAATGTACATAAGATAACGAAGCATAGTTCAGATGAACAAAAGAGTGATAACGACTCCGAAAGCAGGGAACTGAGTTGTCTGAAACTACATAATGTGATCACAACAGAGGATCACCGAACCATTTGGGTCACTCTCAAGATAGCAGGAGTCCAGGTAAAGATGGAATTGGACACAGGATCAGCCCTAACAGTCATAAACCGACGGGACTACGAGCGGCTATTCTCACACATACACTTGAGAGACACAAAAATTATTTTGAAGATGTACACGGGGCAAAAAAGTCTACCCCAAAGGAAAAATAAGGGTGACTGTTATATATAACGGTAAGGAAACACCAAAACTAGACCTGTATGTGTTGCAAGATGGAGGACCACCATTACTGGTACGTGAATGGATCCAGAAAATACAACTGGATTAGCATTCCATACAGGCACTGACTGTGGCTGACAAAAAGGATGACGACGCCACACCTGGGCGACTGTCAAAGATCCTAACTGACGTGAAAGAAGTGTTCCAGCAAGGACTCGGAACACTAAAAGGCATGAAAGCGACGATTAAAATTGAAGAAAACGCAAGTCCAAAATTTTTTAAGGCCAGACCGGTACCTTATGCGATCCGCCCAGCCGTCGAAGCAGAGCTGGAGAGTCTGGAATGTTCAGGTGTACTGTCCAAGGTAGACTGGAGCGAGTGGGCTACACCCATCGTCCCTGTGATGAAAAAGTCATTGAGCAGCACGCCTGGGGAACCAAGGAAGGTTCGCATCTGTGGGGACTTTAAGGTAACAGTGAACCCGGTCCTTCACACCGTACAATATCCACTTCCGCGGATTGGAGATATTTTCGCCTCACTATCTGGAGCGAAACGCTTCACTAAGATTGATCTGGCCCAGGTGTATCTGCAAATGGAGGTAGAAGAAGCATCAAAAAAATACCTCACAATCAACACCCATAAAGGTCTCTACCAATACAACCGGCTGGTATTCGGGGTAGCATCAGCTCTGGCTATTTGGCAGAGGGCAATGGAACAAGTCCTGCAAGGGATCCCAGGGACCCAGTGTTATTTGGACGACATCCTGGTCACGGGCGAAAATGACAGTGATCACCTTGCCAACCTGGAGCAGGTGCTCACTAGATTGCAGGAATATGGGCTCCGAGCTAACTGCCCCAAATGCGAGTTTTTTAGAAAACAGATCTCGTATTGTGGCCACGTTATCGATAAAGAGGGGTTATACAAGTCCCCAGAGAAGATTGAGGCTGTAGTCAAGGCTCCAGCATCGTAAAATGTGTCACAACTGCGGTCGTTCCTCGGGCTGGTAAACTACTACCATAAGTTCTTGCCAAATTTGTCTACAATACTACACCCACTGAACACCCTACTGCAAACTGGGGTGCCATGGAAGTGGAGTGACGAATGTAGACGAGCTTTCCAGAAGAGCAAAACACTAATCTCATCGAAAGAGGTATTGGCCCATTACAACTCAGCATTACGGGCAGCACGGTGGCATAGTGGTTATCACTGTTGCCTCACAGCGCCAGGGACCCGGGTTCAAATCCGGCCTCGGGTGACTGTCTGTGTGGAGTTTGCACATTCTCCCCGTGTTTGCGTGGGTTTCCTCCGGGTGCTCCGGTTTCCTCCCACAGTCCAAAGATGTGCGGGTTAGGTTGATTGGTCATGATAAAAAAAAAATTGGCCCTTAGTGTTAGGGGTGATTAAATATGTGGGGTTACGGGGTTACGGGGATAGGGCTTGGGTGGGATGGCTGTCGGTGTAGGGACCGGGTGCTAGGGTTTGGATGATCAGGCTTGTTGAATGGCGGAGCAGGCTCGAAGGGCCGAATGGCCTACTCCTGCTCCTATCTTCTATGTTTCTATGTTTCTATTACCAATTCGGTTGGCATGTGATGCATCACCCTCCGGCATTGGAGCGGTGCTGTCGCACAAATTCTCGGACGGCTCAGAGAGGCCAATAGCCTTTGCGTCACGATCACTAACCTCAGCCGAGCGTAACTACGCCCAGATTGACAGGGAGGCCCTGAGCCTAGTGTGGGGAGTGAAAAAGTTCAATCACTATCTGCACGGACAGAAATTCACCTTGCTGACTGATCACCAGCCTCTTGTCTCCATTTTTAATCCAAAGAAGGGCGTTCCGGTGATGACTGCGCAACGACTACAAAGATGGTCACTTTTTCTAGGGACGCACCACTACGAGATTAAATATAAGGGCACGAAACAGCATGGAAATGCTGATGGGCTATCACGCCTGCCACTGCCTACTGTGGAGGAAGCACCAGCAGTGGATCCTGTTGAAATATTCCATTCGACTATAGTTGAATACCTACCGGTAACTAACGCTTGTATCGAAAAGGAAACCCGAAATGACCCGACACTGTCTCGGGTATATGATTTGACGGTGAAGGGATGGCCAGCACATGGTGACTCACTGTTGCCAGCATTCTCGACAAGGAGAGAACAGCTGTCAGTGTGCCGGGGGACCTTGATGTGTGGATCCCGAGTGGTAATTCCACCCAAGTTAAGGGATAGAGTCCTCAATGAGCTTCATGAGGGTCATCTGGGAGGGGTAAAAATGAAAAGCCTAGCCAGGGCTTATGTGTGGTGGCCGGGAATCGATAAACAAATCGAGTACCTGACCAAGAGCTGCTCAGGATGCCAGAAAGTCCAAAATGCACCACCACAGGCCCCTCGACACCCATGGGAGTGGCCCTCATCTCCAGGGCAACGGGGGCATATTGATTTTGCTGGTCCATTCATGGACTCAATGTTTTAATAGCCGTGAATGCGCACTCAAAATGGCCTGAGGTCATCAAAATGTCCTCCAGCACCACGGAGAAAACTATTGCAGTCCTACGGACCATTTTTGCTAGGAATGGCTTGCCAGAACAGATTTGCTCCGACAACGGACCACAGTTTGTGTCCGAAGAGTTCCGGAGGTTCTTGAAAAAGAATGGGGTAAGGCATTACACATCCGCCCCGTATCATCCAGCCACAAATGGATTGGCTGAGAGGTTCGTACAAACCTTTAAGAAGGCAATAAAGGCTATGTACAATGATAACATTCCGCTGCAGCACAAGGTGGACAATTTCCTGTTCGCCTACCGGAATGCGACACATGCAGACACCAACCAGGCCCCAGCCATGATGTTCTTTAACCGAAGGTTAAGATCTCGCCTGGATTTGCTCAGACCAAACGTACGAAGAGAGGTTGAGAGTAAGCAATTCCAGCACATCCATGAGAAGCCAACAAGGAGCTTCAATGTAGGGCAACCAGTCTTGGCCCGTGTAATGATATCAGCAAATAGTGATGTTATTTGCCTGTTCGATTATGATGTCTTAATAGCATGATTGCAGGTATTGATTACTTATGCCTGACCAGCAGAGGTCATGTGACCGAGAGAAGCAAGGCAGAGAGTTTTACTTTCACTTTGATTTCTAGCTGCATCACAGATAGAGTGTTCTGTAAAAAGGCTGCTAAAAAGAGTTGAATAGACTTTAGATTAAAACAACTTTCTCTTTCAATAAATGAGTCTTTATTGAACACAAGAAGAAAACAAAACAGCCCGCGACTACCGAACAGAAAAATGGCAGCCAGGAACGATATGCACATGGCAGGGCCCACTAATGTACACAGTGGACGTTGGGGAGAGCATCGTGAGACGCCATGCTGACCAGATCCTAGAGTCACAGGAACAGGTCAATCCCATGCCTCGCCCATACGTACCTGGTGATGAGCCCGGCGTACAGGTAGCATCTACCCCAGAAACAGTAGCATCGGAAGCTGATGAACCAACCGACGACAGGGGGCCAGAATCGCCTCTGCACCAAGAGCAAAACACTCGGGAAAGGCTATCCAGAAAGGATCAGGAAGCCTCCCCAAAACTGACTTTATAAATAGACTATTTTCAGCTAATGTTGCATGTTAAAATTGTTATGGTACTGTTAATCTAAAAGGGGAGGAATTGTAATGTATGTAACTTTAAGGGGGAGAACTACTTTTTACAGCTCCTGTATGCTGTAGTACCGGCAGTGACCACACCTGTATATAACGTTGAGTAGTAATCTGTACAGTTCAGTTGCAGTCTGAGCCACGTTGAGTAAACACCGTTTGTACCGTTCTCCGCAGTCTGTGTCTGATTATACACGGACATAAAAAGGAGTAGGCCATACGGCCACTCGAGCCTGCTCCGCCTTTCAATAAGATCATGGCCGATTATCGACCTCAACTCCAGTTTGCCGCCCGATCTCCATATCCCTTGATTCCTCGAGAGTCCAAAAATCTATCTATCTCAGCCTTGAAAGACTCAGCATTCACAGCCCTCTGGGGCAGAGAATTCCAAAGATTCACAACCCTCTGAGTGAAGAAATTCCTCCTCATCACAATCTTAAATGGCCTACCCCTTATCCTGAGACTATGCCCCTAGTTCTGGACACTCCAGCCAGGGGAAACAACATAGAAACATAGAAGATAGGAGCAGGAGTAGGCCATTCGGCCCTTTGAGCCTGCTCCACCATTCAACGAGATCATGGCTGATCATCCAAACCCTAGCACCCGGTCCCTACACCGACAGCCATCCCACCCAAGCCCTATCCCCCCGTAACCCCACGTATTTAATCCCCCCTAACACTAAGGGCCAATTTTTTTTTTTTTATCATGGCCAATCAACCTAACCCACACACCTTTGGACTGTGGGAGGAAACCGGAGCACCCGGAGGAAACCCATGCAAACACGGGGAGAATGTGCAAACTCCACACAGACAGTCACCCGAGGCCGGATTTGAACCCGGGTCCCTGGCGCTGTGAGGCAACAGTGCTAACCACTATGCCACCGTGCTGCCCTTAAAAACAACGTCTCAGCATCTACCCTGTCAATCCCCTTCAGAAATAAAAACTTTTTTTTCAATTCACTTACGGGATCTGGGCATTGCTGGCAAGGCCAGCATTTATTGCCCATCCCTAATTGCCCTTGAGAAGGTGGTGATGACCTGCCTTCTTGAACTGCTGCAGTCTGTGTGGTGAAGGTACTCCCACAGTGCTGTTAGGTAGGGAGTTCCAGAATTTTGACCCAGCAACGATGAAGGAACGTCGATATATTTCCAAGTCAGGATGGTGTGTGACTTGGAGGGGAACTTCGAGGTGGTGGTGTTCTCATGCACCTGCTGCCCTTGTCCTTCTAGGTGGAAGAGGTCGCTGGTTTGGGAGGTGCTGCTGAAGAAGCCTTGGCGAGTTGCTGCAGTGCATCTTGTAGATGGTACACACTGCATCTACGGTGCGCCGGTGGTGGAGGGAGTGAATGTTTAAGGTGGTGGATGGGATGCCAATCAAACGGGCTGCTTTGACCTGGATGGTGTCGAGCTTCTTGAGTGTTGTTGGAGCTGCACTCATCCAGGCAAGTGGAAAGTATTCCATCACACTCCTTACTTGTGCCTTGTAGATGGTGGAAAGGCTTTGGGGATTCAGGCGGTGAGACACTCACCGCAGAATACCTAGCCTCTGACCTGCTCTTGTTGCCACAGTATATATGTGCCTGGTCCAGTTAAGTTTCTGGTCAATGATGACCCCCAGGATGTTGGTGGTGTGGGATTCGGTGATGGTAATGCCGTTGAATGTCAAGGGGAGGTGGTTAGACTCACGCTTGTTGAAGGTAGTCATTGCCTGGCACTTCTGTGGCACGAATGTTACCTGCCACTTATCAGCTCAAGCTTGAACGTCATCCAGGTCTTGTTGCATGTGGGCATGGACTGTTTCATTATCTGAGGAGTTATGAATGGCACAGAACACTGTGCAGTCATCAGCGAACATCTCCATTTCTGAACTTATGTTGGAGGGAAGGTCATTCATGAAGCAGCTGAATGTTTCAACGAGAATCTTGTATGTTTCAATGAGATCACCTCTCATTCTTCTAAACTCCAGAGAGTATAGGTCAATTCTACACAATCTCTCATCATAGGACAGCCCTCTCATTTCAGGAATCAATCTAGTGAACCTTTGTTGCATCGCCTCCAAGGCAAGTATATCCTTCCTTAGATAAGGAGACCAAAACTGTGCACAGTACTCCAGTTCCGCTCTCACCAAGTCCCTGTACAATTGTAGCAAGACTTCCTTACTCTTATACTCCAACCCCCTTGCAATAAAGGCCAACATGCCATTTGCCTTCCTTATTGCTTCCTGTACCTGCATGCTAGCTTTCTGTGTTTCTTGCACGAGGACGCCCAAATCTCTCTGAACATCAACATTTGAAAGTTTCTCACCATTTAAAAAATCTTCTGTTTTTCTATTCTTCCTACCAAAGTGAATAACCTCACATTTCCCTACATTATACTCCATCTGCCAGCTTACTGCCAACTCACTTAATCTATCTATACCCCCTTGTAGACTCTTTGGGCTCGATTTTGCCATTGGTGCGGGTTGGTGACATGTCAGCCGCTTTTCGGGTTAGCCACCCGACTCCAATTTGATGTGGGAAAAATATGCGATTTTCCCCTAATTGGGCAATTGATTTCCAGCGTGTGGGAACCCCTGGCCCACTTAGTCTTTCCATCCTGAAAGCCGCCTCCGATGACGTCATCAGTGCTGTGGGATTTAAGGCCTGCAAGCAGCCTTGCTTCTTCTGCAGACTGCAAACCTTATGCCCTTTGCTGTGATAGATTCCTCTAGCCAATATGTCCAGCAGTAGGCCAAAGTCTGCACCAAGGTTCGATGATGCCGCCCTGCAAGCTCTGGTGGAGGGAGCAAGAGGAAATAAGGAGGTGCTCTTCCCTTCCTGAGGGAGGAAGAAGCCTCCCCAGCAGACGAAAGCTGTGTGGATGCAAGTGGCCCAGGCGGTCAACTCGTTGTCTATGTGCCGCAGAACCTGGCTGCAGTGTAGGAAGAGGTTTCATGACCTTCTGCGCACTAGAAAAGTGAGTATGACTTTCCCATCACCCTCAATCTGATCCCCATTGCCTCTCCTCACCAGCACTCAGCTTTGACAACCTCTTCCTCCACATCCCACTTGACAATGACATCCCTGCACCCTTACCCATTCCCTCTCTCTCTATGGTCACATTCACCTAACTATTCGACTATGCAGCCCTCACACTCCCTATCACTGTGATGCTATGAAAACAACTTACAACACACAGGGAGGGCCCTTGGTCTTGCCACCTCACTCTATCGTTGTCTCCTTCTAACCATCAATGATATGGATTCTCTACACTCACTCCTTCATTCTCACTCAAACTCCACTTGTCTCCCTCATTGCAGGAAAAGAGAGCTCACAATAAGAGGGAAAGAGCGAGGACAGGAGGAGGGCCACCCTCAGTAGCCCACCTCAACCCTTGGGAGGAGGCAGTCATGGAGATCGTGGGACTCGAGGACGATGCGCAAGTGGGGGATGGACAGACGGGTGCATCAGAGAAAGCTGGTGACAGAATAGTTTTTCATCTCTCTCATTGACATTGCATGAGTCGCTGATAATGATTCTGAACATGAGCAGAGCCTTTGCGGAGTCATTGGCGCATGAACGCAGCACCACGGAAAGGATGGCAACCTCCGTGGAAAGGATGGCTACAGTAGACGGGAGGATGGCTACGGCCATGGAGGAGCTAAGTCGCCAGAGTGTAGAAAACATGGTGAGTGTTCAGAATAGACTGGAGGAGCGATGGTCAGCTATTGAACAGAGAAACCAGACCTTCATGAAAGTCCTGAGTAGGACTGCCAGTGCAGATGTGGGTCCCCATGGCCCCCCTGGTGTGCAGCAAGGTGCTCTCAAGCCACTTGCAAGTGCTGAGGTGGACCTGATCCATGAGAGGGATGTTGGTGGCAGAGAACAAGGAAGTGGGGGCTCCTCTCCAAGCGCTCACACTTCCATGCCACTGCAGAGCTCTCGGTCAGAGGCCCGCCAGAGCCCCCACCCAACAGAGATCGGCGTCTCAACCACTGCACAGTCGCAGGAGCAGCAGACTGTTGCCGAGCCCTCACAGCTTTGCAACCCCAGAGACGCCTGCCAAAGGTGTCGAGACACGAGCAGCAAGCAAGTGAGCAAGGGCCTCCACATCTGCTGATGCCACAGGGGAAGCATCAAGTAGGAGCATGCATAAGAGAAAGATACTGCACAAATAGTCACAAGGGTAGTCACTTGGGTGAAATGTGATGTTTAATGTTGAGAAGCCATCAGTTGGTTATTGTAAATAAAAATTCTAATGGCAACCTGCTGCAGTTGAGGCATGTGTCATTTTGCTAATGGGACTTCCACATTGAGGGCTTAGGATTACTTGCAATTGTCAGTATGGTGGTCAGAGTGTTAGGAATCTGTAGGTTCTTGGCCATTGTCGATGGTCTGATAAGAAGCTGCGAGACAAAATTGTTTGATTGTGCAGGCTAATCAAATCTGGCCAAGATAAGTGCATTTAAACTAAAATGGCAGGGGGTTGGGAAACTGTGCAGGGAGACAGAGGAAAGGGAAACAAGGATAGAAGCAAAAGACAGGAGGGAAAAAAGCAAAAGTGGCAGTCAGAGTAATCAAGGGTTTAAATCAAACATGGCCATGGTAAATAATAATTCTAAAAGGTCTAAGAGTGTTAAAAAACAAGCCTGAAGGCATTGTGTCTTAATGCGAGGAGCATTCGTAATAAGGTGGATGAATTCGCTGCGCAAATAGATGTAAACGGATATGATATGATTGGAATTATGGAAACATGGCTTCAGGGTGACCAGGGCTGGGAACTCAACATCATGGGGTATTCAATATTCAGGAAAGACAGGCAAAGAGGAAAAGGAGGTGGGATGGCATTGCTGGTTAAAGAGGAGATTAACACAATTGTAAGGAAGGATATTAGCTCTGATGATGTAGAATCTGTATGGGTAGAGCTGAGAAATACCAAGGGACAGAAAACGTTAGTGGGAGTTGTATACAGACCCCCAAACAGTAATGTGAAGGTTGGGGATGGCATTAAATGGGAAAATAGAGATGCGTGCTATAAGGGCACAGCAGTTATCATGGGTGACTTCAATCTACATATAGATTGGGCTAACCAAATTAGTAACAATACTGTGGAGGAGGAATTCCTGGAGTGTATACGGGATGGTTTCCTGGACCAATATGTCGAGGAACCAACTGGAGATCAGGTCATCTAAGACTGGGTATTATGTAATGAGAACGCAATAATTAGCAATCTTCCTGTGCAAGGCCCCTTGGGGCGGAGCGATCATAATATGATAGAATTCTTCATTAAGATGGAGAGTGAAGTTTTTGACTCAGAGACTTGGGTCCTGAATTTAAATAAAGGAAACTACGATGATATGAGGCACGAGTTAGGTAGGATTGATTGGGGAATGTTGCTCAAAGGGTTGACGGTGTATAGGCAATGGCAAACATTTAAAGATCGCATGGATGAACTACAGAATTTGTTCATCCCTGTTTGGCATAAAAATAAAACAAAAAAGGTGAATCAACCATGGCTAACAAAGGAAATTAGGGATAGCATAAGATCCAAGGAGAGGATATATAAATTGGCCAGAAAAAGCAGCAAACCTGAGGATTGGGAGCAGTTTAGGATTCAACAAAGGAGGACAACAGGATTAATTAAGAGGGGGAAAATAGAGTATGAGAGTAAGCTTTCAGGGAACATAAAAACTGACTGTAAAAGCTTCTATAGATATGTGAAGAGAAAAAGATTGGTGAAGTCAAGTGTAGGTCCTTTGCAGTCAGAATCAGGGGAATTTATAATGGGGAACAAAGAAATGGCAGACCAATTAAATACATACTTTGGTTCTGTCTTCACCAAGGAGGACACAAATAACCTTCCAGAGATGTCGGGGAACATAGGGTCTAATGAAAGAGAGGAACTGAAAGAAATCAGTATTTGTAGAGAAATGGTGTTAGGGAAATTGACGGGATTGAAGGCCGATAAATCCCCAGGGCATGATAATCTTCATCCTCGGGTATTCAAGGAAGTGGCCCTAGAAATAATAGATGCATTGCTGGTCATCTTCCAAAATTCTATAGACTTTGGAACAGTTCCCATGGATTGGAGAGTAGCTAATGTTATCCCACTATTCAAAAAAGGTGGCAGAGAGAAAATGGGGAATTATAGACCGGTAAGCCTGACATCGGTAGTGGGGAAAATGCTAGAGTCCATTATAAAAGATGTAATAGCAGAGCACTTGGAAAACAGTGACAGAATCGGACAAAGTCAACATGGATTTACAAAAGGTAAACCGTGCTTGACTAATCCACTGGAATTTTTTGAGGATGTAACTGGTAAAATAGATAAGGGAGAACCAGTGGATGTGGTGTATTTGGACTTTCAGAAGGCTTTCGATAAGGTCCCGCATAAGAGATTAGCATGTAAAGTTAAGGCACATGGGATTGGGGGCAAGGTACTGACTTGGATAGAGAACTGGTTGGCAGACAGGAAGCAACGAGTTGGAATAAACAGCAATTTTTCTGAGTGGCAGGCAGTGACTAGTGGGGTACCGCAGGGATCAGTCCTAGGACCCCAGCTATTCACAATATATATTAATGATCTAGACAAGGGAACTAGATGTAATACAGGAAACTTTCTGGTATCCGGCACTGACGGGACCGAGCTGGTGCCGTTAGATCAAAACTGCCGTATAAACCAGCGGCAATGTTAAAACATACAGAGCTTTTCAGCTCCGTGTGAATCAACAAACCCTGTTGCTTAGCAACAGCTTCAAAACAGTCGGCTGCAGCTGCAAGCGTCTCTAGCTGAAGCTGTTGCTTAGCTACAGACCTTGCTGAGCCTGACTGGGGGAAAAAAAGCAACGAGAAGTAAAAAAAATTATAGAAAACAGCTCCTGAATTTTGCCGGTAGATAGAGTTTTCTGGACTTTTAACCTCCGGTTAAACGAAAGTTTCCTGTATCTCCAAGTTTGCAGACGACACAAAGCTGGGTGGATGTGTGTGCTGTGAGGAGAATGCCGAGAAACTCCAGTATGATTTGGACAGGTTGGGTTATTGGGCAGATGCATGGCAGATGCAGTATAATGTGGATAAATGCGAGGTTATCCACTTTGGTGGCAAAAACAGGAAGGCAGATTATTATCTGAATGGCAATAGATTGGGAGAAGGGGACGTGCAACGAGACCTGGGTGTCCTTGTGCACCAGTCGCTGAAGGTAAGCATGCAGGTGCAGCAGGCGGTTAAGAAGGCAAATGGTATGTTGGCCTTCGTAGCGAGAGGGTTCGCGTACAGGAACAAGGGTGTCTTGCTCCAGTTATACAGGGCCTTGGTGAGACCACACCTTGAGTATTGTGTGCAGTTTTGGTCACCTTATCTGAGGAAGGATGTTCTTGCCATGGAGGGAATGCAGCGAAGATTCGCCATACTGATACCTGGGATGGCAGGAACGACGTATGAGGAGAGATTGGGTCGATTGGGCTTATACTTGCTGGAGTTTAGAAGAATGAGAGGGTATCTCTTTGAAACATAAAATTCTAACAGGACTGGACAGACTAGATGCAGGAAGGATGTTTCCGATGGCCGGGGAGTCCAGAACCAGGGGTCACAGTCTAAGGATAAGGGGTAAGCCATTTAGGACAGAGATGAGGAGGAATTTCTTCACCCAGAGGGTGGTGAACCTATGGAATTCTCTACCACAGTAGGCAGTTGAGGCCAATTCATTAAATATATTCACGAAGTAGTTAGATATATTTCTTAGGGCTAAAGGGATCAAGGGATATGGGGAGAAGGCAGGGACAGGGTACTGAACTTGGATGATCAGCCATGATCTCATTGAATGGCGGAGCAGGCTCGAGGGGCCGAATGGCCTACTCCTGCTCCTATCTTCTATGTTTCTATGTTTCTATGTTTCTATGTCCCTTGCATCCCGGGCAGCAATGTGGTCACGCACTGGCGCCTTCTGGCCTGTGCAGCTTCAGGTGGGTGAGCAGCAGTTTGGCACTCCTGTTTTTGCTGCTGCTGTTGGTGGTGCTGTTGTTCATGGTTCTGCTGCTGCCACGGCTTGTCTTCGTCCTCATCTGATGTCCAGGAGGAAAGGAAATAAATATTTCCCATGCTTCTGGTAGATGTCTCAGTTGAGGAAGCGCTCAGTCAAGGTGGCGAGAGGGGTTTCCCAGGAGGTCACACTGGAGATGTGTGTCAGGCTCCAAACTTCCACAGCTAGGGTTATGCCTGCGAAAAGTTCCCCCAGACCTCAGACAACAAAGTCCTGCCACCTGCAAATGATGATCAAATCTCCTACTTAATGCTGAAGCTGCAGCTGATAGTCAGCAATCCAATTGTGCTACCGCCAGATTTCACCGTTGTGTTTCAGTGGAGGCATGCATCATGTCGGAAAAGTGTTAAAATCAGAAAGGCCTCCCAAAATGAGATTATAGAGGCAATTCAGTGGTTGTTAAGGGCCTTAAGGGCCTATCCCGCCTCTTGGAGGTGGGACGGAGACGGGATCAGAAACCACTCATTTGGGAAAATTGCTTGGAGGCGGGATGGAGGCGGGGTCGGCACTTTTTGCAATTTTAACACCCCACACGCCTCCATTCCCGCCTCCTCTGGCCTGGCAAAATCGAGCTCTAAGACTCTAGTTTTGAACTTAGGCAAGTCACTCTCAAAATTAACGTGAAATTCTATCATATTATTGTCACTCTACCCCAGAGGATCCTTTAATATGAGATTGCTAATTAACCCTGTCTCATTACACAATACAAGATCTAAAATAGCCTGTTCCCTGGTTGGTTCCATGACATATTGTTCTAGGAAACTGTCCTGAATGCATTCCATGAACTCATCCTCCAGACTACCTTTGCTAATTTGATTTGTCCAGTCTATCTGAAGATTAAAGTCCCCCAAGATTATTGCATTACCTTTGTTGCAAGCTCCTACTATTTCTTGATTAATATTCCGTCCAATGGTATAGCTACTGTTCGGGGGCCTATATACTACTCCTACCAGTGTTTTCTGCCCCCTGTTATTCCTTATCTCCACCCATACTGATTCTACTTCCTGATCATCCGAGCCGAGATCTTTTCTCGCTACTGTCCTTATGTTATCCTTTATTATCAGGGCTACTCCCCCTCCTTTTCCATTCTGCCTGTGTTTTCAAAATGTCAAGTACCCTGGAACATTTACTTCCCACCCATGCAACCATGCTTATGTAATGGCTATTAGATCAAACCCATTTATCTCTATTTGTGCCACTAGTTCGTCTATCTTGTTCCGAATGCTTCATGCATTCAGATAAAGAGTTTTTAATTTAAATTTGTTACCATTATTCCCTGCTTTGACCTTATTCTCTGCTGCACTGCTAGTTCCATGTCCTCGCTTGACTGTGCACCCTCACCGCCTCCCCCTCCCCCTCCCCTGCCCCCCACTGTCTTCAGTTTCCAGAAGCAACAAGCTTTTCTTTATTGTGATGTTATGCTGCACACAGAAAGCTACAATGATTCTGGAGACTCTCGTTGGGCTACATTGCAAGGTTCCAACCAATTTATCCAAGCATCTAACACAAGATTTAAGAATGCCTATTGTCTGCTTCTCACACGGTGCAGTTATGTGACATCATTATTTCTGTTTTGCTCCTCTGTCTGGAGAAGGCTTACTGCTGTCATCCACCATGACTGCAGGGGATAGCTCAGATCACCAATCAACCATTCTAATGCATGACCTTGAGTCATGAGAGCTTGTATGGTGGATTGGCTCATGATGAAAGCATCATGGAAACACCATGGGTAGCGGGCATTCACATGCAGGATAAGATGATTGGCATTGCACACTAGCTGGACTTTAATGGAATGGAAGTCTTTCCTGTTAATAACATTGAGTGGGTTGTCATATGGGGCTTTGAAAGCAACATTAATTTCATCAATTGCTCTCTGTACCTGTGATACACTTGCCAGTCTGTAGTGGTCAGCTCTCTTTGTTCCTTCTGCTCCATTGGGAAGGAAATGATTTATGCAGCTCACCAGAAGCGAGCATTGGTAGTCTTAATACAATGTGAGCTGACTAAAATGGCTGAAGTCTCCAGATGCTGTGAGAATGGATCCATTGACAAAGAAATGCAAGCCAGTGTGACGTTGGCTGGCATAGACAATGTTGTTCTCCTGGTGAAAAATCCTGCAGGTCTTCAGCCAGCAGCTGGCATATCTCCCCAATAGCCCCCGGTGAAAGCACAGACTTCTGAGGCAGTGACGTACAGAGAAGTCTAAGTAAAGATCTTCTTGGCCTGTAAACCCTGTTCAGTGGCTAAGTACATATGGGGAGCAAACATCTTCTGCACTGTCTCACTCCAAGTGCCTCCAATCTAGCCTCTTCCATTTCCTCCTCCTCCTCCACAACAAAGGAATAGAAGGATTCCCATCAGGAAATCCATGTCCCCAGTTACAGAGCTGACTAAAACAAAAGTCCTGAAAGCACATCCACAGTAAATAATAATTCTAAAAGGTCTAAGAGTGTTAAAAAAAACAAACCTGAAGGCTTTGTGTCTTAATGCGAGGAGCATTCGTAATAAGGTGGATGAATTAGCTGCGCAAATAGATGTAAACGGATATGATATGATTGGAATTACGGAAACATGGCTCTAGGATGACCAGGGCTGTGAACTCAACATCCAGGGGTATTCAATATTCAGGAAAGACAGGCAAAAAGGAAAAGGAGGTGGGGTAGCATTGCTGGTTAATGAGGAGATTAACCCAATAGTAAGGAAGGATATTAGCTCTGATGATATAGAATCTGTATGGGTAGAGCTGAGAAATACCAAGGGACAGAAAACGTTAGTGGGAGTTGTATACAGACCCCCAAACAGTAATGTGGAGGTTGGGGATGGCATTAAACGGGAAACTAGAGACGCGTGCAAAATTAATGATCAAGACGAGGGAACTAGATGTAATGTCTCCAAATTTGCAGATGACACAAAGCTGGGTGGATGTGTGTGCTGTGAGGAGGATGCCGAGAAACTCCAGTATGATTTGGACAGGTTGGCTAATTGGGCAGAAGCATGGCAGATGCAATATAACGTGGATAAATGGTTATCCACTTTGGTGGCAAAAACAGGAAGGCAGATTATTATCTGAATGGCAATAGATTGGGAGAAGGGGAAGTGCAACGAGACCTGGGTGTCCTTGTGCACCAGTCACTGAAGGTAAGCATGCAGGTGCAGCAGGCGGTTAAGAAGGCAAATGGTATGTTGGCCTTCGTAGCGAGAGGGTTCGAGTACAGGAACAAGGATGTCTTGCTGCAGTTGTACAGGGCCTTGGTGAGTCCACGCCTTGAGTATTGTGTGCAGTTTTGGTCGCCTTATCTGAGGAAGGATGTTCTTGCCATGGAAGGAGTGCAGCGAAGATTCACCAGGCTGATACCTGGGATGGCAGGAATGACGTATGAGGAGAGATTGGGTCGATTGGGCTTATACTCGCTGGAGTTTAGAAGAATGAGTAGGGATCTCATTGAAACTTATAAAATTCTGACAGGACTGGACAGACTAGATGCAGGAAGGATGTTCCCGATGGTCGGGGAGTCCAGAACCAGGAGTCACAGTCTAAGGATAAGGGGTAAGCCATTTAGGACAGAGATGAGGAGGAATTTCTTCACCCAGAGAGTGGTGAACCTGTGGAATTCTCTACCACAGAAGGCAGTAGAGGCCAATTCATTAAATATATTCAAGAAGGAATTGGATATATTTCTTAAGGCTAAAGGGATCAAGGGATATGGGGAGAAGGCAGGGACAGGGTACTGAATTTGGATGATCAGCTATGATCTCATTGAATGGCGGAGCAGGCCCGAGGGGCCGAATGGCCTACTCCTGCTCCTATCTTTTATGTTTCTATCCAAAGTACCAAACATATAAGTAAAATATAACAAACCAGCCTTCGGTTCCAGCAAACTAAATGGCCTCCTCCAAGCAGTATCAACCTCAGGGATACCTTACTAATTCTCTCACTGGTACTTGTATGGTGACAGTTTAAGTTAGGGGTGGGTTTGAGCAGAAGTTGGGACACATGGGTTGGAGGGGTTAACCATGCTCATTTGATGTCAGCGAGCCTTAAAGGGGTTGGCCAGTTTTTTTGGCAGGAAAATTTTGGTGCAAAGTTCGATTGGCAGTTTTGAGGTGGTGGTCATTTACGACACATTTTACTTTATTTACAGCTCCAAATCTGCCTCAAACTGTGTGGTAATTTATCGGAAAATCCAATCCACTACTTCTTTATTATCATATACTCAGTTTTTCCAAGCTTAAAAACTTTTGATGAACGATGAGAAAGCGCAGTATTACAAATGAAAAATAGCCAAAGAAGATGAGGATATATCAGGTATAATAATGAACTAGGAAGGTTGTTCAAATGTTGGAAAACAAGTAAGGAGAATAAAGAATGTGTTTAACAAGAAGGCTTAGGTCCTGGTGTATTCACAGTTCTAAGGTTCTACACAGAACCATTCACACCGAAGTGAGGTATGAGAAGTCTCATCCATATTTTTCACATTCAGTATTGGCATCAAAGTGCATTTGATTAAAATACTTATGAAAGTACGATTGTGGTGTATGAAAGTAAAGGTCTGTGCTGAAATACAGATTATAACATTAATTAATGTCTATGATAGCTAAATGTTTTAATTAGCTGAAAAGTCCCCAATACCAGAATAGAACATCTGTCACTTTTGCATCAGCTGATAGTTTAGGGTTCCGATCAGCCAGGCCATGTGTTGGAGTATATAGAATGTGGGCTTAATCTGAGATACAATATTTTAATGAACTACCTGCCAATATGAAATAAACAGGCTCTTCTTATACAGTAACTGATAGAAATTGTTTGATGTTCCAGAATAAGTGGATAACAATATACAAAAAAAAAATCACTGGATAATCTGTCAGTAATAATATGGAAATGGGGAAAACATAAAGCAACTAATTAAGGACTAATTGAATTATTCAGAAACTTCAATGAGATGACCAATTGTTTACTATTAGTTAAGATCCTATTCAAGCATTATAAAATACACTATTTGCACATTTGCACTTGGAGTAATGTGTACAGGTCTGGTCTCCATATTATAAAAAGTATATAGAGAGGGTGCAAGAAAGATTTACAAGGATGATATCAGAACTGTGAGGTTATACCCATCAGGAAAGGATGAACAGGCTGGGTCTCTATTCTCTTGAGAAGAGAAGGCAGAGGGATGACCTCATAGAGATTTTTAAAATTATGAAAGGTTTTGATAGAGTAGTCACAGACTACTACATGGCCACAATTTCGCCTACCGAGGTGGGTCTGGGGCGGCCGGGGTCAGTAGCTCCAGCCCACTCTGTTGAAGTGATTTTCCCTTGATTGGGCTTGTTAAGCCTGCCCAGCGAAGTTCCCAGCCAATTAAAAGGAAGCGGGTCTGATGACGTCATTTGATGGCGTGCCATCAGTCGGTTTCCTTAAAGGGGCCGTGTCCAAATTGTTTTTGATAGTTCTGCTCTCAATGCTCTACAGCATTGAGGTGCTGCAAACACTGACAAGCACTGCACAGAGGTGCACACCTGCACCCAGGCTCTCCCATGACTCCCTACATATGGAGGAGTCACAGCACGCAGGGAGGTTCTCTTCCCTTCCAATGGGTGGAAGAGACATCCCCAGGAGACCAATGCAGTCTGGTTGTACATTGCACAAGAGGGCACAAGCAGGAGTGTCATCGGGAGGACCAGGCTGCAGTGGCGCGAACCTTTCAATGATCTCAGTAGATCACGAAATGTTACTGCAAAGCCACACTCAACCTCATCCTGCTATGTCACTCATCACATCTCCATCACTCTGTCTTCCCTACCCTACTCCTGCACATCCTTACTCACACCAACTTACCTTGCACCTCCACCCATCCCTCTCTAGCTGCATTATCACATCCCCATCTCACTAGCCACCCCACACACTCACCCTCATCCTTGTCCAATCATACCAACTAACAACACACAATGGTAGGCACTTGGGTGTTTTAGCCAATGTTCATATGAAGTTTCTGGTACTGTGCTGTCAAGCATTGAAACTTTTATTTTCAACACTTTCTTTGTGTTCTTGGACAGATTTGTGTGCACCTTTGGAAGTGGCTTCATGAGTTGCAGTGAATGGTGAGACATAAGGGTACTGTACTGTCCTCCCTAAGTGTATGTGTCTGTACGCAGTTAGACAGCCAGCCGAACCCATTTCAATAACGACATGGGAGTCAGGATGTAGCGTCCAAGCTCCAGTGATTAATAATGCCACACTTGCATGAGGTCAATGAAACAATACAAATCAGTTGCATTGGGTTGGAGTAAAACTGAGAAAGAAAAAAGAAAGAAATGCACCTTGTTACATACATGAGATATAACTAACATCTAAACATGAATATGTAATGAAACCATTCAACTCACAGGCAATGCTTTCGAAGGCGTAACAATGTAAGATTACAGCGGATTAACTTGCAGCACGCTCCATGCTGATGTGACCTCTTTGTTTGCTATCACTATACTACTTCCTGTTGAGTGACCCTACTGGCCATTTCCATTTACTGCCACCTACTGGCGGCAACAAAATGAAACTCCTGCAATTATAAGGCAGAACACTCCCTGCCTGGCGTCTATTAGATGCCACTACTTATAAAACATACAGAACTGTGGAATCAATAACACTCCGTCCTCCTTAGGTAAGAGGAGTACGACCTCTGAGATGGGTCTGAAGAACTTTTTGACCGTCCCTTGAACAGTGGCCTTCACATCTAGTTCTGGGCTGACGAGATTGAATGATTCTTGTGCCGTATGGTCAGCTTGGTCAGGTTTGTGTAAAAAAGCTGGCCCGGTAAACCACATTGTACTGGAGAGCTGGGAGGCAGGCACTGACCTGGTGGCGAGGTCAGCTGGATTCAGCTCTGTGGGCACATAATGCCACTGGTTGGGGCATGTTGATTGTCTTATTCGTTGAACTCTGTTGTGTACATATATGAAGAAGCTCTTTGACTCATTGGCGATGTAACCGAGCACAACTTTGCTGTCACAGTAGAATTTCACTGCATCAAGCTTGAAATCTATCTCATCCAGGATGAGATCCGCCATCTCCACTGCTAATACTGCAGCGCATAACTCCAGGCGTGGTATGGTGGGCTCTGGCCGGGTGTCAACTTCGCCTTTCCCAGGACAAATCCCACGTTGCTTTGGCCCTCATCATCCAGGGATCTCAGGTAGGCTACCGCGCCAATAGCTTTCTCGGACGCATCTGAGAATACACACAACTCGGTGCGTTTGGATTTGGAGAGTGTGTCTGGTGAGTAGGTGCTTGGGATATGAAGATTTTTTTGATTTTTGAGAGACTTTCTCCATGTCTCCCATTCTGTTAACCTGCCTTCGGGGAGTGGAGAGTCCCAGTTGCTCATGTCTGTGCAGCGTTCTCGTAGTAGGGCTCTTCCCTGAATAGTCACAGGCGCCACCATGCCGAGAGGGTCAAAGAGCGAGTTGACCGTTGACAGCACTCCACGGTGTGTAAATGGCTTGTCACCTACAGACACTGCAAAGGTGAAGGTGTCAGATTCAATTTCCCAACGTAAACCAAGGCTTAGCTGGGCTGGCATGGTTTCGTCGCTGAGGTCTAAGTCTTTAATGCCTTTGGCGAGATCCTCAGCTGGAAAGGCCTTCATCACTGCTACACTGTTTGAGGCAATTTTGTGCAGCCTCAGGTTGGACTGTGCTAATGAAGCTTGAGTTCGCTTCAGCAGGTTGATGGCTTCTGCTTCTGAAGGTAAGGATATTGTAAAGTCTGTAGGTTGTGCAGTAAATAACTTCAGAGACTTTAGAAGTACAAACAAAACAGGTCTTTACTATTCAGAGGTCTGGGCGATTTCTGCCCTAGTTAACGTATCACAACCCTTATATACTGGTGTGGTCACTATCGGTATTACAGTATACATGAGCCAATAAATAGTGCCACCCTGAAGTAGTGCTCTTAAAGGCGAACGGTCACATTCTATAGTTCCCTTAAAGGTAAACGGTTACATACACAACACTCCTCCCTTCCTAGCTTATTACTTACAGAATCCCGTTAAACATACAATCTTCAATTTTATATAAACAGGTTGCAGATATACTCTCGATGGAGTCAACGTCATATAACAATTTACAGATATACTCTCGATGGAGTCAACGTCATATAACTTCATGTTTAACATAACATAATAACATATATAACTTCATGTCAAAACAGATCACAGATTCAGTCTCTGTGGAAAACAGTTCATAGATTCAGTCTCTGTGGTGTAGTCGGTTCACATTGCTGGAGTGACTCATTCAATAGTCCTTCCATGGGTTTAACAGTTTGAACTTCCGAACTGAATTGGCTCCGTTCGGAGGGACCACGTGTGTGATCTGGTAGAGGTAATCATGGTTCAGATGGGTCATCTTCTGTTTCGACTTTTCCTTTTCTGCTTCTTGGAGACTCTCTGGGCTCCACTGTCAGCTGCCAGCTGCATGCGCAGTTCCTCCTTCTCTTCCTCCTTTTTCCGTAGTAGAGCCACCTTCTCCCGATGTTCCGTAGACTTTCGGTGCTCCTCCATGATTTCTGTATGGTGGGAGTCGAAGTTACAAGTTGGGCAGGACAGGACATAGTAATATTCGGAGTCGTCCTGAGCTAGGCCAGCGAGAGGGTCTTCTATGTCCTCCCTACCCAGCTGGACGTCCGCCAGCTTTTGTTTCAAATCCAGACATCTTTCCTGAAGAGACTTCTTCACGTGTTCCGCTTCCTCTAACTTTTTCTGGGCTTTCAGCAAGTTGTTTACTAATGACCTCATTTGTGATTTTAATACTTCAACTTCCTTTGGAGATTGATTGATCGGACTATTCAATCCCTCTACCGGAGCAGTTGTTTCAGCGCTCTGTTGTTCAACCTTGACATGAGTCAGCGTACTTTTGGTATCTAAGGGTTGCTCTGCTGCCATCTTCTCAGTCTGTGTTGCAACCTCGGCTATTTCAATAACTTTTGAGAGCTCCAAACCCTTCTCCTCTGACGATTTAAGCTCATGTTCATGGCCCATTCTTACGGTCTCTGTGTTTCTTACAGTTCCCTTTTCTTCCACTGAAAAGATTTCCAGTTGCATCTGTTCTTCAAGTCGTTGGACCTCGGCCATTGCCGCTTCATATTTATTTTGTGTTTCCTTTAATAATTTAACGAGTTCTTGGACATCCTGTATTCCCTGTTCTGGTATGTCTTCCACCACTAATTTTTTTCCTATGGATTGAATCCCTAACGATGAGTCAGCCTTGGCCTGAAGCTCATCAAACATTTCCTGCAGACTTTGTAATTCTTGCTTATGGTCAACCTTTAGTCGTTCATGTTCTTTCACTAACACGAGCTTTTCGGAAGTTGCCAAGTTAACCCCTTCCAGGATTGTAGTCCGAGCCTGTTCATACTGTTCTTTCAACTCGTTACACTCTGCTTGCAACAAGTCGTAGAGGTGAACTGGAATACCATCCTGACTTCCTGAAGATTCCTCTTCCTTTGGATCGTTCTGTGTATATTCTAGTTCCTGAACAGCCTCAGGGAGATGTGATTGGTACTTGGCCACGATGGCTCTATGGTCGCTCTCTGCTTGAGCGAGCTGTCTCTGTTGTCTTTCCAGGGACTCCCATTCGGTGTCCCAGAACTTTTTCACCTTTTCCATCTCTTGTAGGAGACGGGCACTCAACTGTTCTAATTGTCGTTGTACTTTGACATAACGTTGAGTTCTAGCCCGGTGTTCCTCCGTAATGCATCTGTCTGTAGCTTGAACAGACTCAGAATTCTCTGTCTTTATGCACGCCATCGATTTCCCAACCTTAGTCCGTGAGTTCATGTTAATCTTGTTTTTCATACATAAGCTGGACTTATCGTCTTCCGGCTCGGAGTCTGAGCTGCTTGTCTGCACCGAGTCCTCACTCGTCATTGCTTGTCGGTAGTGCCATTCCATGTCTATTTTCTTGATCCACTCCCGTCCCAGAAGTGGTGGTCCTCCCTCAGGTAGTACGTACAGATACATTCGTGGGTGTTCTTTACCCCTATCTCTCACCTTGACTCGTATTTTTCCCAGGGGGTATACATGATGCCCCGTGTATGTCTGTAATACGAATTTGGTATTTCTTAAGGGTATGTGAGAGAATAGCCGGTGATAGTCCTTTTGGTTGATGACGGATACAGCTGATCCCGTGTCCAGCTCCATTCGTACTTGGACTCCCGCTATTTTTAGTGTGACCCAGATCAACTGTAGATCAGTTACTTTACCCACATGGTGGATTCTCAGACTATCCAGCTCCTGGCTGTTTGGGTCTGAGTCTGAATTTTGTTCGTCTGAACTCTTTTCAGCCACCTGATGCACCTTGTTGTACTTTCCTTGTGGTGGTGGCTTCCTTTGCTTGTTGGTCTTCTTTCCGGACCTGCATACCTTCGCGATGTGACCCAGTTTGCCACATTTCCTGCACTCTTGGTTCTTAAACCAGCACTGATTCTGGTCGTGCGTTGTCTTTCCACAACGGTAGCATTTGGGAGTGCTTGTTGTAATTTGGTCCACCCCGAGTGCCGCCGCCTTTAGCTGCATTTCCGCCGTCCCTTTCGCTGCGGCTTCGTGCGATGAAGCTATGAGGACAGCCCTGTCCAGTGTGAGGTCGTTTTCTTCCAGAAGTCGCTTCTGCGTTCCTTCTTTGGCCAAGCCGCATACGAACTTGTCCCGCAGCGCCTCTGTCAAATTCCCTCCAAACTGGCAGTATTTCGCTAGCTTACGCAGTTCGACTAAGTATTCCGCATTGCTTTCATCTTGCCTCTGGGTTCTGGCGTAAAATTTAAATCGTTCAGCCAGCATCAACGGTGTGGGGTTCAAGTGATCCTTCAACACTGTTACGATCTCTTCGAAGGTCTGGTCCACTGGTTTAACTGGTGCTATTAGATGTTTCAAAAGCCCGTATGTTTTTGCTCCCATCGAATTTAACAAAGTTATTGCCTTGTTGTCATCCTCAATTTCGTTGGCTACGCAATATATTTCTATGCGTTCCACATACGTGGCCCAGTCTTCTATTTCTGCATTAAAGTCATTAATATTTCCTCGCTTAGGCATCTTCTTCTCTTTTTGAGAACAGTACAAGTATTACTTTACTTATTATTAATTTTCTTCTCTCTTCTTGAGAACACACCAGCCTTTCTGAAAAATCTTATTACTTTTCTGAAATTCTTAATAATTTCCAAGATGGCGGTTTCCCGCTTCTTCCTTCTTCTTCAGCGGTTTTCCCCAAAAAATGGCGGCTTTCCCGCGCTTCTCGCTCTCCCCGCCCACTTCAATGGCGGTTTTCCCGCGCTTGGCGGTCTTCACCCGGTCCCCCGACGCCGTCTGTCAGCCCGAGTGCGGTCCTTATCTATAATGCGATCGCTGGATCGCGAAGCGGCTGCCGGCCCTTATCTGTAGATCCGATCGCTCTCGCGGCTCTCGGCCCTTATCTGGAGATGCGATCGCTGGCTTGCAACGCCTCCCGCTCGGCTCTGGCTCCCCCGCTCGCGCGGCTCTCGGCTCTGACACTCCCGCGCCTACTCGCAGGCTCAGCGCTTCGTGGCAGCGGTTGCTGCACGGCTTCTCACATTGCCCGCGGTCCGGCTGTCACCCGACGCCGTTGGACCCGAATGCTTTGCCCTTCTCCTCCAAATACTTCTACCCCGTTTTTAATTTTTTTTTATTTGTTTTAACTACTCACAGTCTCTTCGGCCGCCTTGTTTTAGGCTGATTGGCTCGCTCAAGATGTGGTAGCAGGGTAATCTGTGCCTGTTGCTGCCGCAGCTTTGCTGTTAATCTTCCAGCTTCCAGTAAGTACTATACTTTTAGTAGACGGAGCCTCGTGTTTTCTTTTTGAAGCTCTCTGCTACTGGTTAGTCTTGCCGCAGGGTACGATCGGACTCGTCGCCACTGTAAAGTCTGTAGGTTGTGCAGTAAATAACTTCAGAGACTTTAGAAGTACAAACAAAACAGGTCTTTACTATTCAGAGGTCTGGGCGATTTCTGCCCTAGTTAACGTATCACAACCCTTATATACTGGTGTGGTCACTATCGGTATTACAGTATACATGAGCCAATAAATAGTGCCACCCTGAAGTAGTGCTCTTAAAGGCGAACGGTCACATTCTATAGTTCCCTTAATGGTAAACGGTTACATACACAACAGATATGAGGCCATCATCAACATAAAAATATCTCTCCACAAACTGTCTTGTGTCTTTTCCATGCTCGTGTTCTCCCTCTTTGGCTGCACTTCTGAGCCCATAGATGGAGACTGCAGGGGAGGGGCTGTTGCCAAAAATGTGGACCCGCATCCTGTATTCAGTGATGTCCTTTGACATGTTGTTGTCGCGATACCAGAAGAACCTCAGATAGTTCCTATGGTCCTCTCTCACCACAAAGCAATAGAACATCTGTTGGATGTCTGCGGTTACTGCTACAAGCTCTTTCCTAAAGCGAATCAGCAAGCCAAGGAGGGTGTTGTTTAGGTCTGGACCCGTGAGCAGAACGTTGTTGAGTGAGATGCCGCAGTGCTGAGCGCTGGAGTCAAAAACTATTCTTATTTGACTAGGTTTCTGGGGGTGATAAACTCCAAAAATCGGGAGATACCAGCACTCTTCTCCTTCTTTGAGTGGAGGTGCTAATTCAGCATGGTTACTCTCGAAAACCTTTTCCATGAAGGCAATGAACTGTTCCTTCATTTAGGGCATTCTATCTAATGTGCGCCGCACTGATGCGAGGCGTGACAGTGCCTGATCGCGATTGTTAGGCAGAAGAAGCCGGGGTACCTTGAAGGGGAGAGGCGCAACCCAGCTGTTCGCCTCATCTTTGTGAAATTCTTTCTCCATAATATTCATGAAAGCTTCGTCTTCGAAGGAGAGAGCACCTTTGTTGTCATCTTTTGTCTTTTCAAACACGGTGTGCCCCAGTTTGTCGACAGCTCTGGTGTCAGCCGAGCACCCCCATGCTGTGTGAGAGAAATCACCTTGTTGCTCCCCGCCATAGCTCGCTCTCTCTTTCAGATGGATGTGACTTGGGCAGGGAGTGAGGAAAGAGGGTCGTCCACTTTCTAGCACGTTGGTCTTAAAGGTGCTTACGTTGGGCTTGTGAGCTTGGCCTAGGCACACTTCTCCCACGAGCACCCAGCCTAAGTCGAGTCTTTGGGCAAAGGGGGCATCGTGTGGTCCGTTAACTTGCTCTCTCACCTTATGCGTCCTCACCACATCTCTCCCGAGCAGGAGGAGAATCTGGGCCTTTGGATCCAATGCTGGGATGCGTGATGCTATGGGCTTTAGGTGGGCATGGTGAAGTACTGTCTCAGGCGTTGGTATCTCCGATTGGTTGTTCGGGATTTCACTGCACTCTATCAGTGGCGGTAAGTCTATGCTCACCCCTTCACTCACTGCTTCGGCACAGAACCCATCTGCTTTCCTTCCTGCCATCTCCAAGAGTCCGGCACAGGTTCTCAGTGAGTAAGGGGCTGGGCTACTCTCGATGCCAAATATGTCAAAAAAGTTTGACCGTGCAAGTGACCGGTTACTTTGGTCATCGAGTATTGCATACATGTTAACTGAGCGGTCGTGCTGTCCTTGTGGGTAGACTCTTACAAGGCATATTTTGGAACACGATCGTCCTGTGAGGCCTTGGCCACACACCTCAGTGCATATGGAGCTCACCGTTGGTACAGTGGTAAGGGTTCCTTTTCTCTCGTCTCCGGGCTCAGAGTCTTTGATGGTCGGCTTTTCCGTTGTGGGCTTAGGACCTGGGTGCATAGCTGTGCTGTGGCGGTCACTCTCACACTCCCTGCATCTCAACGCTATCCTACAGTCTCTTGCAGTGTGGGAAACGGAGGCGCAACACCTAAAACATATCCCATTATCTTTGAGGTAGGCTCTGCGTTCATCTATGGTCTTGTTTCTGAAGCCTCTACATTTTGCGAGCGGATGAGGCTTATGATGGATGGGGCAGTGTTTTCCGGGATCGTCTTCATTCTTTGCTGCATCTATGCTGATGTCGGTCTTTGCAGTGACATCCGTCTTATGCACAGATGTAGGCATTCTTGTGCCTACGTACTTTGACATGGGCTTCTCATACTTTGAGGGTCCACTACAGTAGCTGGACAGGGCAAAGCTTGGATCATTTCTAATTTTGGCCTCTCTGCAGATAAAGCTCACAAAGAAGGAAAATGGGGGAAACCACATGTGGTTGTCTTCTTTGAATTTTGAGCCTACGTTGATCCATTTTTCTTGGAGAGGGTGGGGCAACTTTTCCACTATTGGGTTGATGCTGTGAGCAGTATCTAAATAGGAGAGCCCAGGCAAGTATCCATCTGTTTTGGCTGCCAGTAACTCCATTAAAAGGTCTCCGAGTTCTCTAAGCTTAAGGTAGTCTCTGTTACCTATTTTAGGAAAGTTTTCCAGCTTACTGAAGAGGGCTTTCTCTATCACCTCAGGAGTGCAGTAACACTCCCTGAGACTTGCCCAGACCATTCTAAGGGCTGTGCTTGGGTCATTTGTGTACACAAACCGGATCCTACGGGCATGTTCTGACGATTCTTTGCCCAGCCATGATGACAATAAATCCAACTCCTCACTAACACTCAGGCTCAAGCCGCCAGTGGCATTAAGGAAGGATGACTGCCATGCTCTAAAACTCTCTGGCTTGTCGTCAAATTTTGTGAGACCTGTCCTTACAAGTTCTCTACGTGCCAAATATTGGGCAATGCCTGTCATATTAGGAGTCTGTGCATGGGTTGCCAGAGTATGATCGCATCAGAAGGGCTGCGATTGGATGGGAGACTGCCATGCCGGGTGACCTGTTCTAACCTTTGAAAAGGGTTCTTTTTTGATGTGTGGAATTTTGGCATAAGTACCTTCCAAGTGGTTGGGAGCGGCGGATTGAGGCACAGGTTTCTTCGGGAGCGCTGCAAACTCTCCTTCGTGTGACCAGTCGTCAATAACAAGGAAGGGGTCGTCATCAGTGTAGCGTGATTGATCCACCTGAGTGACCTCATGTTGGGCTGGTGATGGCAATTCCGTGTTCTCGTGCAATGGTTCAAAGTTTGGGAAGGAGGAGATGTCTGTGCGTGTCCTAGCCTGCTCCTGGACATAGTCGCTTGTCCGCCTCTCAGTGCTTTGAGGTGATGCAGGACGAGCAATGCTGCGGTGCTCTCCCACCTCTGCTTCTAGTGCCGCTTCCCATATCTCCGCCTCAGCAGTAGCGGCAGCTGCTTCTTTCTCAATGTGTAGTGCCTCCAGCGTGGCGTCCAATGTAGCAGCCTCTGCTTGTAGTCGGACCTTCTCTTTCCAATGTAGCAGCCTTTGCTTGTAGTCGGACCTTCTCTTTCTTCACAGCCAGTTCCTGTTTAGCAAAGGTCACGCGAGCCTGTGCCACTTTAGCTTTAGCCCAGGCTCTAGCTGCTGCTACACTGGCTGTTGATGATCTAGATGAGCATGTACTTCTTGAGCTGGTCACAGATCTCTGCTCGTCTTGGAAGCTCTTGCTGTCCATGGTTGCACCGTGCTTCACTGCGAATGTTGCTTGTTGCACCAGCTGATGGCTTGCCTTTTTACTGTACTGTCCTCCCTACGTGTATGTGTCTGTACGCAGTTAGACAGCCAGCCAAACTCCTTTCAATAATGACATGGGAGTCAGGATGTAGTGTCCAAGCTCCGGTGTTTAATAATGCCACACTTGCATGAGGTCAATGAAACAATACAAATCAGTTGCATTGGGTTGGAGTAAAACTGAGAAAGAAAAAAAAAAGAAATGCACCTTGTTACATACATGAGATATAACTAACATCTAAACATGAATGTGTAATGAAACCATTCAACTCACAGGCAATGCTTTCGAAGGCGTAACAATGTAAGATTACAGCGGAATAACTTGCAGCACGCTCCATGCTGATGTGACCTCTTTGTTTGCTATCACTATACTACTTCCTGTTGAGTGACCCTACTGGCCATTTCCATTTACTGCCACCTACTGGCGGCAACAAAATGAAACTCCTGCAATTATAAGGCAGAACAGGTACCCCCCAACCCCTGCAATGGTAATGAGTGTGAAAGGAATGGCTTGGACATTGTAGGGATGCTTTATGGTGTTGGTGTGGGGTGGTGCCAACCTGGCCCATCATGTGGCAGCCAGGGTGTGCAGCGTCAGGTGAAGTAAATCTGGCCATGGTGAGGCCATCCCTGGCATTCTGGGCAGCAATGTGGTCAGATGCTGATGTCCTGTGTCCTGTGCAGCATCAATTGATTGTAGAGAAGGTTGGTGTGGATGTTGGTGCTGCTGGTGTGCCGGGTGATACTGGTGTTGGGGCTGATAGTGATGGGATTCTGAGGACCAAGTTGAGATTTTTTCAAGAGCACCGATGCTGATGGAATAGATGGCAGGTGAGGTTGAGATGACAGAAGCGATCTGTCAATGGTGAGAGAGGTTGTTCCAATGAGGTGACATTGGATAGAGAGTTTGCTCCAAACTCTTGCTAGCTGCATAAAGCCCAAACTGTCTTCCAAATGCAGTAAGCAACAGCTTCTAACCTTCGAAAGTGAAGACCTATGAAATGGGAGCTTTTATAGACCATTTGCAGCTGTCAACTTAGTAAATCATCCCATTACTGACACAACAGCCTTACCTGGCATGATCCTCAAGCAGCAGGGAAGCCACTGGCGACCGCTAAAAATCTGAAGGGAAGCTTAAAATAAGACTTAATTGCCTCTTACCAATCCAGCTAATGATCTAAGTTGCCTTCCCCACCGCTTGGTGTCGGGTCTGTTCAGCACTGACAGGTCCGACACCTGGGAGACTAGCGTGGAGGCAGGTTGACAGCGGGTTCCCGACCTGCTATCAATCATTTCAAATTTCATAGCTGACCCGTCTCTGATCCTGTTCTCTCAGCGCCAGCAAAATTCCGGCCTTTGTTTCTACTTGTGGGGAAGAACAAAAGTAGAGGCCATCAATATAAGACAGTCACAAGAAATCAAATAGGGAATTCAGAAGAAACTTCTTTACCCAGAGAGTGGTGAGAATGTGGAACTCACTGCCACAGGGAGTGTTTGAAGCGAATAGTATAGATGCATTTAAGGGGAGGCTAGAGAAACATATGAGGGAGAAGGGAATAGAGGGTAATGCTAATCGAGTTAAATGAGGAAGGATGGGTGGAGGCTTGTGTGGAGCATAAACGCTGGTATGCACTGGTTGGGCTGAGTGGCCTGTTTTTCTGCTGTATATTCTATGTAATTCTATGTAATTTATACTTGGTGACTGAAATACTGTGGATTGACATTTTATTAGATAAGATGATTGCTTTGATGAGGATCTATATCCTTCATTAATGTCCTGCTTTAAAATGATGATATTCTTTTCTTTCTAGAGTAATCAGAATATGTAAATTAATTATGTATAAAATAGGATCACAACTCACTGACTGGAATTTATGGAGTGCTCACATCTAACAAGAGACAATCGGAGTTTTATGTAACCTTGTGACCAAATAGCAATTTTACTAGGGTGATATGAAGCTATAGCACTCTAGTAGGACTCTAAGGGGGAAAAATTTGGTATCGCCCCATTTGGGGCGCTATTATTGGCGGAGCGCAAAGTTTAGCACCTGACGCTAATTATCGCCTCCGACAGCAAACTTGGCTTTTATCGCCCCTGGAGGTGATTGGAGTGCTAAATCAGGCGCTACACACCTCTCTTAAGGCACTAAGGCCGAGGAGCGAGGCGTTACCTCACAGCACTGGCGAAGCTCATGTGATTTCAGTCAGCAATGGAACACAGACACACTGGCACCGTCCAATTCTTAAAGGGGAGTTCTGACGAATGTCATCGACCTGAAACGTTAAATCTGCTTCTCTCTTCACAGATGCTGCTTGACCTGCTGAGTTTCACCTGCATTTTCTGTTTTTATCTTAAAGGGGAGGGTTGATCTTGCTCTCCATCCACATCCTGCTCATTGCAGCCTTGAATCTCGGCCTGAATCTCAGCCTGGAGAGACCTGTACATCAAATCTGCTGGAAAGAACAATGGAGAGAACCAGGGGAATAGCTCAGAGTGCAGACCCCATAGTCTCTTCTAAATCGATACAAGGAAGGGCAAATCAAAACCAACCTGCAAAGTGCTGCTCAGTACCCAAAACTCCTTCACACAGCGTTGAATCTCTCCAGAAGTCTCTCTCTCTCTCTCAGAATGCGTGGTGCAAAAATGTCACCGACAAAAAAAGGCAGGAAGTGGTCGCTTTTAAATAGCGCTCCCCCAGTCCCTTTCTGACAGCATAACGCTCCCCTCAACCTGTCGTTGCTAGCGGCAGGCGGTAAGGCAGGGGGCGCCACTCAATTTCCGGTCCGGGGCGCTACCGGGGCATTGCGCACTCGAATGATGTCACGATCTGCAGGCGCAGGAGATCGTGGCGGTAGTGTTTAGCGCCGCTGCAAAATGTCTAGTTAATTTCGCGAGCGGCGCAAACATCGCTGCGCCCAGGCACTAGTTGCTTTGCGCCCCACTTGGCACTCTCTTAAGGCGCTAATGGGAGGCGCAAACAACTGAACTTTTCCCCCTAAAAATGTACATTCTATGTATTTTCACCATTGTCCCAAATATTTATAGTAGTGACAGTAGTAAAATCAAAATGAGTTGTCGCACACACTAAAAATAATAGGGATGGAAAGTAAGCAACCAAAATTCTAAAGAGTCTACATAAATTATACTTGGGGACAGTTGGCAGAATCGATCAATCCTTGGACTATTTTAGATAAACTGCAAAAAGGTGACAAGTCGCATGGCACTCTGTGTCTTGCAATTATAAATGAGGCTTGCTATAACATTCCAAAATAGATCAGATCAAATGGGATTTGCAAACAGATCCTAATGGGAAAGACTGCACTAAAGTGGGACAAGGAAGTGATATTGTTTCATGATATTTTTAAAAATTCCTGAAGCTTTCCAACCAAATCTACCAACCAAATCGCCCATTGGATAACCCATTAAAGCTCCTGTGAAACTCAACAGTCATGTCATTTAGTGAAGTTAAAAAAACTTTACTCATTCCACAGGATTGATCTTAAATACTATAGATTGTACTGTTTCATATGGAATATGGTATAACTCCAATTTCAAAAGTAGATCATGTTAAGGGAGAATGAAAACTATGTGGTGATTACCTTAGGTGACAGAAATAAATATCTTTGGTACCCTTTTATTTTTATTACCACATTTTGCCAGTAACATTTATGCACCTTATGAGCCTGTGGCTAGATTGTAAAATCACTGATCCAGATTACTAAAGGCAACATCCTTAGTTTTACTGTCATTAATTACATTTGTGTAAAATATTGACTAATATAGTTTTGTTTAGTGCTGCAAAGGGCAATTGTGATTGCAAATCTTTGCTGTAAATTATGGAAATGCTGTCTAGCAAGATTTGTTAATGTTTACCTAAGTAGGAGTTCTAATTAAAGAGTTCTGTCTCCATAGCAGATGCAAACACGGGAACACTGAAGCAGATGTCTCCCAGGGAAGTACATGGAGTCCATTGTTTTCCTTCCTGCCACTAAACGTGACAATATTCTTGTTGCTGATGACATCATTCTACATAGTGTAGTTTCTTTATATATCCATATATTCGGAATGTGGGTGTCACTGGCAAGGCCGGCATTTATAACCATCCATATTAACTGAGTGGCTTGCTCGGCTGCTTCAGAGGGCAGTAAAGAGTCAACCACATTGGTGTGGGACTGGAGGCACATCTAGGCCAGACTGAATAAGGACGGCAGGTTTCTTTCTATAAAGGACATTAATGAACTTCGGGGTCACTTTTACTGAAATAAGAACAGAAAATGCTGGAGAAACTCAGGAGGTCAGGCAGCATCTGTGAAGAGAGAAACAGAGTTAAAGTTTCAGGTCGATGACCTTTCGTCAGAACTGGAAAAAAGCCGGAAATGGAACAGATTTTTAAGCAAGTGAAGAGGCTGGGAAAGGGGGGAGGGGATGAAAGAACAAAAGGGGAGGTCTGTGATAGGATGGAAAGCAGAAGCAGTTAAGAGACATTAAGAGATATTCAAGGCAAAAGGAGATGGTAATGAGACAGGTTAAGAAACAAAGGATGGCTCGAGATGAAGTGTAAATTGTGCTGGCAGAATGAAAGACAGATGCCACGTGGGGGAGAAGAAAAAAAGACAGACAAAGAGTGTGGATAAAAAAAATATATATATATATGATAGGGGCCGAGGTTATGATCTGAAATTGTTGAACTCTATGTTGAGTCCGGAAGGCTGTAAAGTGCCTAATCAAAAGATGAGGTGCTGTTCCTCGAGCTTACGCTGAGCTTCTGTAGACCAATGCAAGAGGCCGAGGACGGTGAGGCCTGAGTGGGAGTGGAGTGGTGAATTAAAGTGACAAGCTCAGTTTCAGATCATAACCTCGGCCCCTATCATATGTATATATATATTTTTTATCCACACTCTTTGTCTTTTTTCTTCTCCCCCACATGGCAGCTGTCTTTCATTCTGCCAGCGCAATTTACACTTCATCTAGAGCCATCTTTTGTTTCTTAACCTGTCTCATTACCATCTCCTTTTGCCTTGAATATCTCTTAATGTCTCTTAACCTCTCCTGCCTTCTATCCGATCACAGACCTTCCCTTTTGTTCTTTCATCCCCTCCCCCCTTTCCCAGCTCCTACACTTGCTTAAAAATCTGTTCCATTTCCTGTTTTTTTCCAGTTCTGACGAAAAGTCATCGACCTGAAACGTTAACTCTGATTCTCTCTTCACAGAAGCTGCCTGACCTGCAGAGTTTCTCCAGCATTTTCTGTTTTTATTTCAGATTTCCAGCATCTGCAGTATTTTCTTTTTGTATCACTTTTACTGATACCAGTGTTTTATTTCCAAATTTTAATTCAAATTCTCAAACTGCCATGGTGGGATTTGAATCCATATTCTCTGGATTATTAATCCAGGCCTCTGAATTACTAGTCTAGTAACATAACCACAACACTACTATACCCTATGTAATTCACCCTCAGAAAGACAAACAGCAATGGAGCCCCTGCACAAATATAGATAGAACATGGCAGACACATGGAGTGTTGCTTTCAGTCCTGAGAAGAACAAGTCAACATTGCTATCAAAGAAGATTGACTGGGATATTATTCACCTGCCTTCATTCTATAAAGGTTGACTGGGATATTATTCACCTGCCTTCATTCTATAAGGGTTGACTGGGATATTATTCACCTGCCTTCATTCTATAAGGGTTGACTGGGATATTATTCACCTGCCTTCATTCTATAAAGGTTGACTGGGATATTATTCACCTGCCTTCATTCTATAAGGGTTGCAAATGGTCTTCTGCTATTGACTGTCAGTTTCTTATTTTAGAAATAACATCTGATTAATGCTGCAACAACCGAGTGTTTAAGATACAGGTAGTTGGAAAAATTCATAGGAGACCCGCAGGTCACGAAAACATTTGACCACAGCTGTCACCATTGGGCAACACATGTACCACAAAGCTGACATCAGATTAGTGGTGAAGTTATATTGGGCAAGCTGCAAAGAAAACCCTCATTGTTCTTTTGGAGTTAGCCATGCTGGCCAACAGACAAAATGCAGGCCATTTGCAGAGTCCACCCTTTACAACATTGCAGTGAATGGTTTGGTTGTTAGTCGTCAAAATGCAAATGACCAGAACAGCACTACAACAGCTAGTGGTGCTCAAGTTGGACCTCCTCCATACTGATGCTAGGAACACAAGAGCTGTTACAAATACATCTCAACACATGGTGCCTGTTAGATCCGTGGTTCGGTGGATAAATAATTACACGGATGTTGTACATAAACAAATAACAGGTCTTTACTGGAGGAGGGTCATCTCTAGACTGGGGTACAGAGGCATGCGCACAGCTTATATACCGGTGTGGTCACTGCCGGTACTACAGCATACAGGAGCTGTAAAAAGTAGTTCTGACTTAAAGCACATACACTTCAATTCCTCCCTTTTTAGATTAATAATACCCCCCTTAATATTCAAATAACAATTACATTTTTACATGTACATTCAATAACAAAGGTCCATTGATAGATTCAGTCTTTGGGGCGGCTTCCTGACCCTTTTGGGATAACGCCTTTCCGGAGGTTCTTGTTCTTGGTGCAGAGGCGATTCTGACCCCTTTTCATCAGGTAGTTCATCGGGTTCCACTGCTACTAGGTCTGAAGTAGATGCTACCGGTATGTCGGGTTCATCCCCAGGTACTCGAGACATGGGGTTGACGCCTTCCTGTGACGCTAAGATCTGATCGACGTGGCGTCTCACAATGTTCTCCCCGACATCCACTGTGTACATTAATGGCCCCTGCCTTGTACATATCGTTCCGGGTTGCCATTTCTCTGTTCGATAGTCACGGGCCAAGACTGATTGCCCTACATTGAAGCTCCTTGTCGGCTTCTCGTTGATGTGCTGGAATTGTTTGTCCTCAACATTTCTTCGCACATTTGGTCTGAGCAAGTCCAGACGAGATCTCAACCTTCGGTTAAAGAACATCATGGCCGGGGTCTGGTTGGTAACTGCATGTGTCGCGTTTCGGTAGGCTAATAAGAAATTGTCCATCTTATGCTGTAGTGGAATTTCCTCGTCGCACATGGCCTTTATCGCCTTCTTAAAGGTTTGTACGAACCTCTCAGCCAATCCATTGGTGGCTGGATGATACGGGGCGGATGTGTAATGCCTTACCCCATTCCTTTTCATGAATTTTTGGAACTCGTCGGACACAAACTGTGGTCCATTATCAGAGCAGATCTGCTCTGGCAAACCGTTTCTGGCAAATATGGTCCGTAGGACTGCAATCGTTTTCTCTGTAGTGGTTGAAGACATCTTTATCACCTCAGGCCACTTTGAATGAGCATCCACTGCTATTAAGAACATTGAGTCCATGAATGGACCAGCGAAATTAATGTGCACCCGTTGCCATGGAGAGGAGGGCCACTCCCATGGGTGTAGAGGGGCATGTGGTGGTGCATTTTGGACCTTCTGGCATCCTAAGCAGCTCTTAGTTAGGTCTCCGATTTGTTGATCGATTCCCAGCCACCACACATAAGCCCTAGCAAGGCTTTTCATTTTCACTCCCCCAGATGACCTTCATGTAGCTCCTTTAGCACTCTCTCCCTTAACTTGGGTGGAATCACCACTCTGGATCCACACATCACTGTCCCCTGGCATACTGACAGCTGTTCTCTTCTGGATGAGAATGCTGGCAACAGTGAGTCGCCATGTGTTGGCCATCCCCTCACCGTCAATTCATATACCCGTGACAGTGTCGGATCATTGCGGGTCTCCTTCTCTATATCTGCGTTTGTTACTGGCAATCGTTCAACTATCGACGAATAAAATATCTTGATAGGGTCCACTGCTGGTGCTTCCTCCACCGTAGGCAGTGGCAGGCGCGATAGCCCATCAGCGTTCCCATGCTGTTTCGTGCCTTTATAATCTATTTCATATTGATTCGCCCCTAGAAACAGGGACCATCTTTGTAACCGCTGTGCAGTCATTACTGGCATGCCCTTCTTAGGATTAAAGATGGAGACAAGTGGTTGGTGGTCAGTCAGCAAGGTGAACTTCTGCCCATGCAGATAATGGTTGAATTTTTTTACTCCCCATACTAGGCTGAGGGCCTCCCTGTCAATCTGGGCATAGTTGCACTCGGCTGAGGTTAGTGACCGAGACACAAAGGCTACTGGCCTCTCCAACCCGTCTGGGAATTTGTGCGACAGCACCGCTCCAATGCCGTAGGGTGATGCATCACATGCCAAACGAATTGGTAGTGCTGGGTTGAAATGGGCAACACCTCTTTTGATGTGATCAATTCTTTACACTTCTGGAAAGCTCGTCTACGTTCGTCATCCCACTTCCATGGTACCTCAGTTTGCAGTAGGGTGTTCAGCGGGTGTAATACCGTAGACAAATTTGGTAAGAACTTGTGGTAATAGTTTACCAGCCCGAGGAACGACCTCAGTTGTGACACATTTTCCGGTGCTGGAGCCTTGACTACTGCCTCAATCTTGTCAGGGAACTTATGTAACCCCTCTTCATCGATGACATGGCCACAATACGAGATCTGTTTCTGGAAAAACTCGCACTTGTGGCGATTAGCTCGTAGCCCATATTCCTTTAATCTGGCGAGCACCTTCTCCAAGTTAGCGAGGTGATCACTGTCATTTTCGCCCGTGACCAAGATGTCGTCCAAATAACACTGGGTCCCTGGAATCCCTTGCAGGACCTGATCCATCGCCCTTTGCCAGATAGCCGGAGCCGAGGCTACTCCAAACACCAGCCGGTTGTATTGATAGAGACCTTTATGGGTGTTGATCGTAAGGTAATGTTTCGAAGCTTCTTCTACCTCCATTTGCAAGTACGCCTGGGCTAGATCAATTTTTGTGAAGCGTTTACCACCAGATAGCGAGGCAAAAATATCCTCAATTCGTGGAAGCGGATATTGCACCATGTGAAGGATTGGGTTCACTATCACCTTAAAATCCCCACAGATGCGGACCTTCTTTGGTTCCCCAGGCGTATTACTCAATGACCTCTTCATTACAGGAACGATGGGTGTAGCCAACTCGCTCCAGTCCACTTTGGACAGTACTCCTGAACATTCCAACCCTTCCAGCTCTGCTTCAACCGCTGGTCTGGTCGCATAAGGCACTGGTCTGGCCTTCAGAAACTTTGGGCTTGCATTATCCTCTATTTTAATTGTTGCTGTTATTCCTTTTAGTGTTCCTAGTCCCTCCTGGAACACTTCTTTTGTGTCAGTTAGCATTTTTGACAGTCGTCCAGGTGTGACGTCGTCATCCTTTTTGGCCTCCACCTTCAGTGCCTGTATGGAATGCCAATCTAAATGTATCTTCCGGATCCATTCACGTCCTAGCAGTGGTGGTCCTCCATTTGGCAATACATATATATCCATTTTAGGTATTTCCTGACATTTATATGTCACTTTCACCCTTATTTTTCCTTTGGGGTAGACTTTTTGCCCCGTATACATCTTCAAGACAATCTCTGTAGCTTTCAAGGGTATGTGTGAAAATAGCCGCTTGTAGTCTCTTTGATTTATGACTGTTAGAGCTGACCCTGTGTCCAATTCCATTTCCACTTGGACTCCGTCTATCTTGAGTGTAACCCAGAAAATCTGGTGATCCTCCATTTCGGTTACATTATGTAGTTTCAGACAACCCAGCTCCTTGCTTCCGGAGTCTGTGTCACTTTTCTGTTCGTCTGAACCACTGTCCATCACCTGGTGTACCTTTTTGTACTTCTCCTGTGGAGATTTCTTACTGTTGGTTTTCTTCCCAGACCTGCAGACTCTTGCTATGTGTCCTGCTTTCCCACACTGTCTGCACACTTGGTCCTTGAACCAACAATCTTTCTGGTCATGTGTTGTTCTGCCGCAGGGATAGCACTTCCCTGTTCCATAGGTCATTTTGTTGGTGCCATATTCTTGCGGTCTCCGTTGTATCTCTGCAGCGCCCCTTGCAGCTGCTTCGTGTGATACTACCATATTGAAAGCTTTGTCCAGCGTAAGGTCCTTTTCTGATAGAAACCGTTTCTGGGTTCCTTCACTTTGTAGCCCACACACAAACTTGTCCCTTAACGTGTCTGCTAGTCCCGCTCCAAACTGGCAGTATTTCGATAGCTGGTGCTGTTCTGTTAGGTACTCAGCATTGCTTTCATCTTTGTGTTGGTTCCTTTTATGGAACTTAAATCGTTCTGCTATCAGCAGCGGTGTGGGGTTTAAGTGATCCTGTAGGGTTTCTACTATGCTTTCAAAATAATTGTTTACCGGCTTCTCTGGGGTTATTAGATTTCGCAGTAACCCATAAGTTTTTGCACCCATGGAATTTAACAGAACCAGTGCTTTATTAGCATCTGGCACTTCATTCGTCCTGCAGTACACCTCAATACATTCCACATATGTCGCCCAATCTTCGACTTCATTGTCGAATGTAGAGATACTGCCACTCTTCGGCATCCTTGGTTGTGCGTTAACTATCCCCAATGGTGCCTCCCGCGCTTCCCCTTCTTCTCCGCTGGCACAAAATGGCATCTCCCGCGCTTTCCTTCCTTCCCGCGCTCACCCGTCTTCTCCGCTGCGGCTTCGCAAAATGGCGTCTCCCGCGCTCTTCCTTCTTCTCTGCGGCTCAATGGTGCCTCTCGCGCTCTCCCTGCTTCTCTGCGGCTCAATGGCATCTCCCTTTGCTTCGCCCCGCGGACCCTGATCAGCCCGTGATCCCTGGCTGTGCTCTGCGCATTCTTCTCTTGATATTTGTCGACACCGCTCAGTCTAGAACCCGGCTGTTTCTTACCCTCTCTCTCTCCGGTTTGCAGTATTTTTCCTCGACACCGCTCGGTGATCAACCCCCGGCTGCGCCCTGCTCTCTTCACCCTCTTTCTTACCCCGTCAACGCTGCCCGGCTCTCTCTCTCTGCCGTCGGTCGGCTCCAGCCGCCGCTGCTCGGGAAGGGTCTGCTCTGGACCTGTCGTCGGTCTCTTACTGCTCGTTGTGGCTGGGGAACCAAGCCCGGCTCTCCACAGCCTCCCCAGCGAAGTTGGATCTCTGCCTGACTGCTGGGCGGTTGCTCGCGGTCGACGCCCGTGTTCCTGGACTCGACTATTTTTTTTTTAATGTTGCAGATAGATTCGCATCAACACTCGTCGCCACTGTTAGATCCGTGGTTCAGTGGATAAATAATTACACGGATGCTGTACATAAACAAATAACAAGTCTTTACTGGAGGAGGGTCATCTGTAGACTGGGGTACAGAGGCATGCACACAGCTTATATGCCGGTGTGGTCTACTGTACAGTATACAGGAGCTGTAAAAAGTAGTTCTGACTTAAAGCACATACACTACAGTGCCAATCCAAAAAAAGGCTGCAGAAGGCAAAAACCTCACTGGCCTTTTGAACTCTCTCCCTGAAAGTGTCATCATCTGAAAGGTTGTCCTTTGTATTCAGAAGTTTAAATGCAGAGTTCTGTTTTTGCTGAACAAAGGGCATTGGAATGTGCTTTATTTAGCTTGTGGAAAATTTCCAATTTGCCTGTTGATATTGCAATACAAGTCATTCTGTGCTCCCAGCAGTGACAAGGACCAAACTGGTAGATATCTGTTCTTGCTGCAGTTCTTTCTGGCTGCACTCTGTTATAGAACCTCATGTACAAAACAGCAGGATGGAGTCAGGAAATACATTTGAACTCTTCTGTGACACAAACCTAAATGTTCAGATAAAAATAAATGTAGGACAGTATTCATCTCAACTTCTGAATTCAATGCTATCTCAATTTTTGTTTTCATTTAAACAATACCATTCCATAATGGTATGCCATTATTAAATGGAAGGGTAGAAATTTAACAAGAATTATATCAAAATGTAAAAAAGGACATTAGATCTGCATGATTCCCAAGTTAGGATTATATTGGAAAGAATGGACATAGACGGGAAAGAAAATTGTGGTGCTGCCCTCCCCCTTTCGAAGTTACATTTCTCCCTCTGTGTTATGTCCCATAGTTAGTGTATCATTCTCAAATGGACCTTCACCACCTAGAAGAACAAGGGCAGCAGGTGCATGGAAACACCACCATCTCCAAGTTCCCCTCCAAGTCACGCACCATCCCGACCTGGACATATATCACTGTACCATGAGCGTCGCTGGGTCAAAAACCTGGAACTGTCTCCCGAACAGCACTATGGGAGGCACCTTCACCACACGGACTTCAGCAGTTCAGGAAGAAAGCTCACCACCACCTTCTCCAGGGCAACTAGAATGGGTAATAAATGCTGGCCTTGCTAGCGGTGCCCACATCCCGAGAATTATTTAAAAAACTTGAAGAATATGGGGATAGAATTTATATCCTAGCACTCCATGGTATAGTGTGTTAATACACCACTGACCTGACAGAAGCAACACAGCTTTAGCACTATTAGAACTGAGTATCATTCAGATGACATTAGTTTGACTCCCACACTATTCAACTGCAACCTCAGACTATATTTATGCAGTATTCAACCCACAAGAGCACCTCTAGCAATATTCAATGGTGTAGCCAAATTACTGGAATTTCCTGGAATACACTTCTTGACAATCTGCAGGTACTTAAAAAAATCTTGTCATGATCATTATTTTCCTCAGTTTAAGTATAGTTTCAAATAAGACACAGGCAATCAAAAATGTATTACTTGTTGTGTTGAAATATTTACACACTTTTAAAATATTCTATGCAACAGTTTTGAGAGTGGAAAGTGAGTCCATTCTGATAGAAAACTGACTTGAGTATTGAATGTTGCACGGTATGGTCTGTAAGAGGTTTGGAAATGTAGCAATACTATGTTATTAGAAATACAAAAAGTAATTAGCAGCCCCTCACTCTCTTGTCTTTTTTTTAGGATCATTAAGCTTTCGCAGCGTAAAAAGGGCTTCTTGCTTGTATACTTGCATTGGTTTTGTTTTTTTACTAATATGAAAACAGCTAAATATTGGTCTGTAGCATGTGCTACATTATCTTGTACATTTGTTACCCTGTCTGAAGAATCCCTAGAAACCAATGCTCAGTCTCTATTAATGTCTCAGTCCCAGGAAACCGCAGCCCATTCTCTCCTATAATTAATCTTTCAGGTATAGCTTTGACATTATTGGTTCACCAGCAGAGCAGAACTGCCTCAGCCATCAATAATAATTCAGTGCATTAGTATGAGGCCTATATACCTCTCGAGGCAGCTAAACTGCCTGAAGTCTACTGCATTCACTTTATAGCGCGTTCAAATGGACATTCACAGTGTTTATTTATTGCCTTCCTTTCGGATCCTTAAAGTACTGTACAATTACTGAACTCCCTAAATTTGTGATTTACATTTGAAGTGCTCAGTGCGTTTTCTTTACAGGAATGACTGCAATGATGCAGAAAACATCAGCGATAGCCTATTAACTGTTATTTGCAAGACAAAAAAGCTTTGTCACAGATGATATGAGTAAAACAAAAGGGCTGAGGAATTAATTAATTCTATCATGATGAGGCTCTCTGCGAAAATTACATTTCTATGTCCTTATATTTACGATCACTTGGGCCAGGACACCGACTGCAGAGGTCAGAGTTGAATATGACAGCCTTCTATTGCTGGATAATGGACATTATTTTATTTAAGCAACAATAAGTACTTGTAATGTCTGCCTATTCAGCACATCACGAACAGCTCTCTGAATAGAATTACAGCTGTCACTGCTCCACTCATTTCTCGGAATGAGTTTCTACGGAACTGTTTTCTATTAGTTAGTACAAGATATCCTGATAGTAGGCTTGGAAATTGAATTCTATTTTTATTATTAGTTCACAAGTTTTCATTTTGTGTTATCAAATGAAGGTTACTAAATGCAAGCACAGTAAATAGCCAGAGAAAAATAAATTGCTAAGATAGCCATCAACAGAGGTAGTTTGAAAGATAAGAGACAAGAGATAAGAGCAGAGAGAATTTAAACATAAAAACAAAGCAGCTGAATTAGACTCACACCTAGTGAGGTCTGTGCCATAAAACTGCTGGGCTCAATGATCAGTCTAGGCAGATTTGGATGTAGCTTATATATGAGCTGTTAAGCTCCACCCACATTACAACAAGTGTTGCAGGCTGAATTTCTCCCTCCCCCCCGCGTGGCTCTGCGCACACATTCAAAGTCATAAGTGTCCACACATATAGTAACATTCTGTCAGCAGGAATTACATTTTGTCTTGTATTTCAGTATTTTAGTATTCAGTATTTTAATCCGCAAATTAATGTCATATGTAGATTAACTGGAAGCAGACACCAATGTAAACTGTGCATAAGATGGAGCATGTTTACTGCAGTCCTCCAATGACTTGTTTGTTGGAACTTTATTCCCCTTCAAAACTTCCATCAGTCTTGCTATAAACAGCAATCTATTTATTTCAGTTTCACTTACTTATCCATGTGCAACAGCCATGATCTACTAGAGGTAATCAGGATGAGGTAAATCCATCTCTTTCACGTAATAAGGCTTTCGAAATTGGATCAGAAGATATGGATGCCTACTTCTATATACCCCAGTTCATGACTACTTTCCCTTTTGAGGCCCCTCTCACCAAATCACAAGATATTTACAAATGAGGAAGGTCATTCAGGAAGGGACAGAATGTTTAAAAATAAGAGTGTAACAGAAAAAAAGGCCAAAACAAGGAAAAATGGTAAAAAAGACAGTTAAAAGCTCTATATCTGAATGCACGCAGCATTCGTAACAAGATAAATGAGATGACAGCACAAATAGATACAAATGGGTATGATCTGATCATCATTACAGAGACATGGTTGCAAGGCGACCAGGGCTGGGAACTGAATATTCCAGGGCATATGATAATTTGGAAGGATAGAAAGAAAGGAAAGGGAGGTGGGGTGGCTTTGTTGGTAAAAGATGGGATCAGTGCAGTGGTGAAAAGTGATATTGGCTCAGAAGATCAAGATGTAGAATCAGTTTGGGTGGAGATAAAACATAATAAGGGGAAAAAGTCTCTGGTGGGCGTAGTCTACAGACCCCCGAACAGTAGCAATGCTGTTGGACAGAGTGTAGTGGCGCTTCTTAGTTTCCAAACAGGCAGCCACTGAGCTGTGGGGCTGTTAACAACGAGTAGACGTGTGTCGAAATAAAACGTTCCCAAACGTAGCTTTGTCCTTTAAACTGTTTACTATAACACTTCACAAACGGAATTACAAAGCAAACACGTATAAACGAACACGGTCAAAAACTGTATTGCTCCAAACCTCACAACTTCTGCCTCCTTCAGCCACGTGGAGTTTAAACTGTAAAATGGCTGCATACCATGTGTGGCTTAGGGACTGTACCATTGTGGCAAGAATGAAGGGGGTGTCTCGGACTATACTACTGGAGCAAGAAAATAGGGGGTTTCTTAATACAATAAGTCAATCAGGTAAATTAACTGTATTATGCTATTTAACCAATATTTTAAAGTATTTTCTTAAGCTTTTATGGCTCTTACATTCCGGCCCCTAATTGACTAGGCACATGAAGCGTATCAATTACTCAAACATTAAGAGTCATAAACTAATGAGTTCAACATATTTACAATATAAGTGTCCACTTTTTTCGTTCAGGAGCTTTTCACGCTGCTTCTTGTAGCAGGCAGAGCTTTGTGATCGGTCTTTCCAGGGTACTGGTCTTGGTTTGCAAACAAACGCGACGAACGACGCCTCTGGAGTCTGGCATGGTCTTAATTATTTTTCCCATCAACCAAGAATTTCTAGGGGCTGAATCATCCACGATTAAGACAATGTCTCCGACAATGAAGTTCCTCTTTATTTTGGACCATTTTTGACGCTCCTGTAGCAGAGGTAAGTATTCTCTTGTCCATCTGGTCCAGAAAAGGTCTGACATATACTGAACTTGCCTCCACTTCCGACGGGCATACAGATCTTCCTTTTTGAAGACTCCCGGGGGCATGGCTGGCTGTGTTTTCAACAACAACAGGTGGTTTGGAGTCAGGGCTTCGAGGTCATTGGGATCATCTGATGTCTTAGTTATCGGTCAGTCATTAATGATGGCTTCGACCTCGCACAGAACGGTTTGGAGTCCCTCGTCGTCGAGCGCTTGCTGCTTCAGTACAGAACTGAGTAGTTTTCTTACGGTGCGTATCTGTCTTTCCCAGACACCTCCATGGTGGGATGCAGCCGGAGGATTGAAGATCCACTTAATTCCTGTTTGCATCATGGCTTCCTGTATTTTAAGCCGATTCCAACCTTCAATAGCTTCCCGTAGTTCTCTCTCCGCTCCGACGAAATTAGTGCCATTATCAGAACGCATAATGGACACCTGACCTCTTCTACAGACAAAGCGCCGCAAGGCGTTAATACGGGAATCAGTGTCAAGCGTGTGTGCCACCTCAATATGAACTGCTCTGATGGTCAAACAGTGAAAAGCACACCATATCTCTTGACGAGGCTCCGTCCTCGCTTTACCTCGAAAGGCCCGAAATAGTCCACCCCTACGTTTGTAAATGGGGGCTTGTCTGGTAACACGGTCTTCAGGCAGGTCTGCCATTTTCTGCTCCCCAGCTCTAGCGTGTAACCGTCTGCAAACAATGCATTCAGAGAGTATTTTTCTTATTACAGAATTAGCTCCTGGAATCCAGTATCTTTGTCTTAGCTTCGCAAGCACGTGATTCCTCCCACTGTGTCCAATACTCTGGTGTATATGCTGACGAATGAGAGTAGCAACCCGGAGATCCTTAGAAAGGATAGCAGGATGCTTGGCCTCCTCTGGCATAGCAGATTTGTTTAGTCTCCCTCCCACCCTCAGTACTCCATCTTGCAGTGTAGGGTCCAGCTTGTAGATATGACTACCTTTCTTGATTGGAGTATTTCGCTGTAAAGCTTCGATTTCTTC
The DNA here is from genome assembly GCF_052327205.1 of Somniosus microcephalus. Taxonomy (NCBI): domain Eukaryota; kingdom Metazoa; phylum Chordata; class Chondrichthyes; order Squaliformes; family Somniosidae; genus Somniosus; species Somniosus microcephalus. Next base: position 112,243,639 of record NC_140998.1, on the reverse strand, counting down.
TGGGTATCTTTGTCTTTGACTGAAGCAAACTATCTCCATCTCAGCCTTGGCCAAATCCTCCACGGTCAATGAATTCTTACCCAGTGTGGTCTTGTGCTGATGCATATACTGCCGTAGAAGCATTCTCTGCTTATCGGGGTTACTTTCAGACTGATTGATAGTGGCTCGGTACTCTTTTCTCTTACCGCTCAGGTGTAGCAGCAACTCTTTCAACCTTAGAAACCATGCAACTGCTTTCCTCAACTGGTGCCATCCTGAGAAATGGTTAACAAGCTTGTTCACTGTGTCAAAGTTCTCTTTCGTAGTTATGAGATTTACTGTGACTGATCTCTTGACTTCGACGTCGTCTTCAGCAATCTGACTTGGCATATCTGGTCTTTCTGGCCATGATCTCTCTGTTGCCAGCAGATAACTTGGGCCTTGTATCCAAGTTTCACTCCTCATGAAGTTTTCAGCCTTCAATCCCCGTGAGGCTTGATCTGCTGGGTTTAATGAGGTGTTTACATACCTCCATTGAGATGGTTGTGTAGCTTCTCTAATGGATGAGATTCTGTTTGCCACGAAGGTCTTGAAGCGTATCTTCTCATTCTCTATATACTTCAGCACCGTCGTGCTATCCGTCCAGAAGACAGATTCTTCTAGTGGGAGCTGTAACTCTTTCCGCATCGCCTGGTCAACTTTAACTGCAACAACCGCTGCCGTCAACTCCAGTCTCGGGATGGTGACCTGCTTCAGCGGAGCCACCCTGGATTTCCCCATGAGGAAGGCACAATGTTTCTGGCCCTGTTGATTTGTCAGCAAGAGGTAAGTAGCCATGCCATAGCCGTCCTCACTGGCGTCCGAGAAATGATGTAGTTGAGCCGTCTTTGTAACTCCAAAACTCACGGGCTTGATGCATCTACTGACGTTGAAGCTAGAAAGTTGTTGCAAATCTGTCAACCATCTGTGCCATCTCTGAGCTTGACCTTCTGGGATATCTTCATCCCATCCTCTCTTGTCTCTACACAGCTCTCGTAGCATCAGCTTCACCGGCAGAATGAGTGGTGCCAGGAATCCAAGAGGGTCGTAGATGGAACTGACCACGGAGAGAATCCCTCGTCTTGTGGATGGTCTTTCGTTCACCATTATCCTGAAGTTGAACGTGTCTGACTCAATGCACCGTTGTACACCAAGAGCTCTCTTGATAGGAAGGACATCGTGGCTGAGGTCCAGATCTTTGACTTCAGTGTTGCTTATCCACTTAGTCAGATGGAATCCTCCATTCGAACACAGAGTTCTAAGGTCTCTTGACAGTGCGAGGGCATCGTCTTCTGTTGACACGGACTTCAGACAGTCATCGACATAAAAGTTTCTGAAGATTGTCTCCACAGCCTCTGATGGTGCTTTGCCTTTGCCATCTTCTGCAGTTTTTCTGAGAGCGTAGCTTGCACAGCTGGGAGATGATGTGGCTCCGAACAAGTGTACGGCCATTCTACATTCCACCATCGCTTGACTAACGTCGCCATCTGGCCACCAAAGGAAACGCAGAAGATCAGCATCTTCATCAGGGATTCTGACTTGGTAGAACATTGATTCTATGTCTGCCATCATGGCAACGAGCTCTTGTCTAAACCTAGTCAAGACGCCAATGAGGGTATTAGTAAGATCAGGACCTTGAAGCAGCTGGTCATTCAGTGAAGTTCCTCTGAATGAGGCGGCGCAGTCAAACACTACACGGATCTTTTTCTTCTTTGGGTGATACACACCGTGATGAGGAATGTACCAGACCCTTCCATCGTCTCTGTTCAACTGTTCCTCGGGCACTTTTACAGCATAGCCTTTCGCTATGATGTTTCTCATGAAGCTTTTGTAGTCTTCGTGAAAGTCGGGGTTCTTGTTCAGCTTTCTCTTTAGACTGATGGTGCGTTGCTCTGCTATGCAGCGATTGTTCGGCATCTTCGCGGTCTGTCTTCTCAGTGGCAAACCAATGTGATAGTGGCCATCAATGAACTGTGTAGACCTTGTCATCAAATCCATGAACTGATGGTCTTCTTGTGACATCTCTGTCTTTTCCTCACAGCTGCGTTCTGAAAAGTCTGCGTTGAACTGCTGTATCAACAGCTCTTCAATGCTTGCGATAGAGATGCGATTAACTGTGACATTTTGTCGTTCCTCCTTGTTCGACTTGTTGCCATCATCTCTCCTTACCGGTCCATTGACTACCCATCCAAGGGCTGTCCTGATGGCGTAGGGTCCGTCATCCTTGCTGTTTATCACCTGCCATGGCTCCATAGTTTTGTAGGCATTGGTTCCAATTAATAGGCCAATTTCTGCTTCAATGTATGGGAGACACACCTTTTCTAGGTAAGGCCATCTATCCACATCCTTCTGCAGGGCTAAGTTCCCTATTCTAACAGGAATCTCCCTCTGTGTGAAAACATTAGGCAGGTCTATGAAGTCCTTCTCTTCAAGTCCACACACTTCTAAGTCTGACAGGATATAACTTTGCATTGACTTCTCATGACCCATGGTGCGTAATAGGATTTCTGTTCTTCTGCCTCTAACGTTCAGCTGTCGCATGAGTGATTCTGTGCAGAACGTTGCTGAACTACCTGGATCCATGAAGGCGTAAGTCTCCACAAGCTTCTCGCTCCTCTTAGACTTGATCTTTACTGGTACGATGGCAAGAATACAATCACTGTCACCGGCCCCAGTGAGTCCACAAGTCTCTGGTTCTAGCGACACCAGAGCACTTGAAACAACCTTCTCGTCGGTATTGTTTTCTTCACTCTTCTTAGAGACTTGTTCTTCTTTATGGATATGCAGCAGACTGGGATGTTTCCGAGTGCACTCTCTGCATGTTGTTCTTTGCTTACAGTTTCTACTCAGGTGCCCCTGAGAGAGACATCCAAAACATAGGCCGTTGTGCTTCAGGAATTCGATTCTGTCCTTATGTGGCTGTGCTTTGATGTCGCTGCAGAAATCCAATGTATGATTCTTCTGGCAGAACAAGCATGGCTTCTGAAAGGCATTAGCAGGCGTCACTGTGCTGCTCTTTTTGGGAGATGAGTTCTGGGGCCTTTCTTCCTCGGCCTGAGTGACGATAGTTGCAAAGCTGCTTCCCCTGGAACCACCTTTCCTGAGAGTCTTTGATTCAACAGGCTTGGCTTTCACTCTTCCATCGGTGGTCGGGCTGGCGTCCTGGATGTTTCCAAACAATGGGTCCCTAGCAATTTTAGCCTGTTTGTCTATGAAATTCACTAAGTCTGCAAACCTGGCTCTACTTTTCCGTCTCTCCATTATCTCAAAGGCTGTTCTTCTCCATTGTTCTCTCATCCTGTAAGGAAGCTTAGAGATGATGATTCTCATAGTCGTAGGATTGTCCATCTCTTCCATGAATTCAACATCCTCCATGGTGTTGCGACATCCTATGAGGAAAAGAACATATGCCTTCAACGCCTCTCCGTCCTCCGATCTGATCTGTGGCCACTTGGTAGCCTTTTCAATATATGCAGTGGCTATCTTCAGCTCGTTACCATAGTGCTCCTGCAGCAACTTCCTGGCTTCTATGTATCCCCGGTCCGGTCTCATGTGTTCACAGCTTCTGACCAGGTCTTGTGGTTTACCACTGGTGTACTGTGCCAGGTAGTACAACTTATCACTGCTGCTCTCTGTTTTGGAGTCAATGGCTTGTTCAAAGGATCTGATGAAGGGCTTATACTTGAGTGGGTCACCTTGGAACACTGGTATGTCTCTTTGAGGGAGTCGAAACAGATTCTGTTGTTTTACAAGCACCTCTGTAATTTCGTTCTGATGTTGCATCACTCGGTATAGGCTTCTCCCTGTGTCTTCAGGCCTCTGGTGGTCATCAGCAGGGTCTAGTCTAGACCATCTGACGTCTGGGGTAGCATCACGTGCTCCTGTTAGTGGAGAGGCCACTCTTCCACGCTGTAATGCCAGGGGATTGCCTTCGGACTCTCTTGTAACTCTTGAAGGTGCCCTGGATCCAACTCTATGTGACAACATTGACTGGCAGTATTCGCTCCCGCCGTCCCGTGAGCCTTCATAATCTTCATACGCACTCAACCTGGCGTCTGAGACCACGATAGCTGTTTTTATCTCCAGCTGTTCTTTCTTTGCCTGCACCTGGGCCTGTTGGGCCTGCAGTTGGGCCTGTTGGGCCTGCACTTGGGCCTGCAGTTGGGCCTGTTGGGCCTGTTGGGCCTGCAGTTGGGCCTCTTGGACCTGCAGTTGGGCCTCTTCCCGTTCAAGAGCTTGCTTCTCCGCTAAAGATGCTGTGCGCACCATCAACGCCGCCCGTTCAACCTCCTCTCTCATGCGTCGCGACGAGCTTGTGGTAGAAGCGACTGACCTGCGTCCAGAAACAGAGCTACCTTCTTTTCGATTTTTGCTCGGTCTGGCGGAAGTCTCTGAAATGCTATCGTCTGGTCCGACTTCATCGTCAACTTTATCTTTCTCTGCTGTATCAGCATCTTGATGAATCTTTAACATCCACTGTTCTGTGGCCTTGATATAGTCCTTAATGCTGGTTGATTTAAGATCAAACCAGTTGTGCTGATCAGCGTTTCCCTCTTCTTCAGACAGAAGTGCTAATATATCTTCATTGAGTACATTAAATTCTTCATGCAGCTTGGAGAAATCGTAATACATTATGTCTTCAGCTTTCTTAATATTAGCATTATCTTCCATGAGACGATCAATTATCTTAATTTTTCCAGTTATCTGAGCTAATTTAGCCTTCCTTGCACCTATGCTTCTATGTAACTTCTCTTCCATTGCCTTTGGGGGGAGCTTTATTTCCCTCTTTTGGCCAGCAATCCTTCTGGCTGGGGGAAGCTCCTGGCTCCGTAAGGCCTCGGCCATTTTACCCGCAGCTCTTATTTAGCTTCTCAATAGAATGAACAAAGCAAGTAACAGTCACTGTACCTTCGCTTTCTTATATTGTCATCTGGCTCCGTGACCATTCATGTATACGTTCGCCGACGATTCCGTCCTTTCTTTCTTAGGGAGCAAGTTTTTGACTAATGTAGTGGCGCTTCTTAGTTTCCAAACAGGCAGCCACTGAGCTGTGGGGCTGTTAACAACGAGTAGACGCGTGTCGAAATAAAATGTTCCCAAACATAGCTTTGTCCTTTAAACTGTTTACTATAACACTTCACAAACGGAATTACAAAGCAAACACGTATAAACGAACACGGTCAAAAACTGTATTGCTCCAAACCTCACAACTTCTGCCTCCTTCAGCCACGTGGAGTTTAAACTGTAAAATGGCTGCATACCATGTGTGGCTTAGGGACTGTACCATTGTGGCAAGAATGAAGGGGGTGTCTCGGACTATACTACTGGAGCAAGAAAATAGGGGGTTTCTTAATACAATAAGTCAATCAGGTAAATTAACTGTATTATGCTATTTAACCAATATTTTAAAGTATTTTCTTAAGCTTTTATGGCTCTTACACAGAGTATAAATCAACAAATAATGGAGGCCTGTAAAAAAGGTACGGTAATAATCATGGGTGATTTTAATCTCCATATTGATTGGACAAATCAAATTGACCATGGTAGCCTGGAAAGGATGTTCATAGAGTGCATCTGGGATGTTTTCCTCGAACAGTATGTAATGGAACCAACCAGGGAGCAGGTTATCATGAATCTGGTACTATGTAATGAGACAGAATTAATAAATGATCTCACAGTAAAGGATCCTCTAGGAAAGATTGATCATAGCATGGTTGAATTTCAAATTCAGTTGGAGGGTGAGAAAGTTGTATCCCAAACCAGTGTCCTGATCTTAAACAAAGGCATTTATAATGGCATGAGGGCAGAACTGGCTAAAGTGGACTGGAAAAACAAATTAAAGGGTAAGAAAGTTGAAATGCAGTGGCGGATATTTAAGGAGATATTTCCTAACTCTCAACAAAAACATATTCTAGTGAGAAAGAAAGATTTTAAGAGAAGGGAGCACCATCCGTGGCTAACTAAGGAAGTAAAGGATGGTATCAAATTGAAAATGAAGGCATACAATGTTGCCAAGATTGGTGGGGGACCAGAGGATTGGGAAATTTTTAAAAACCAGCAAAGGATGACTAAAAAAATAATAAAGAGAGAGAAGATGAATTATGAGAGTAAGCTGGCAAGAAACATTAAAACAGATAGTAAGAGCTTCTACAGGTATATGATAAGGAAGAGGGTAGCTAAAGTAAACATTGGTCCCTTAGAGGGTGAGACTGGGGAATTAATAATGGGGAACAGGGAAATGGCAGAGACTCTGAAAAAATGTTTTGCATCTGTCTTCACTGTAGAAGACACTAACAACATCCCAATAATGGATAATCAAGGGGCCACAGGGAGTGGGGAACTAAAGACAATCACTATCACTAAGGAAATACAGGTACACTATCCCTTATCCGAAAGCCTTGGGACCAGCTGAGTTTCGGTTTTCGGAATTTTTCGGATTTCAGAAGGTTTTATTATAAGACTGGGAAATTTGTATTTAATATAAATTTTAAAAGTTCAGGCTACATCTTGCGACTGTTCCGTGTCTCATTCCCCTTCCTGCTTCTCTGGAAAGCCGGATATCGGCTGACTCCTACTAAGCTGGCCCGCAAATCAGGTCGGGTGGGGGGGGGAGAAAAGAATATCGGACGGGCTGCGGTTCAGGTCGGGGTCGGGGGGGTCCGGGGGGGTCGGGGGGTCCGGGGGTCCGGGGTCGGGGGGGTCGAGGGGGGGTCCGGGGTCGGGGGGGGTCCGGGGTCGGGGGGGGGGTCCGGTGGGGGTCTGGGGTCGGGGGGGGACCGGGGGGGGTCAAGGTCGGTGGGGGGTCCGGGGGGGGTCCGGGTCAGGGGGGTCTGGGGGGGGTCAGGGGGGAGAAAAGAATATCGGACGGGCCGCGGTTCGGGTCGGGTCGGGAGAAAAGAATATCGGACGGGTCGGGGGTCAGGTCGGGTCGGGTCGGGTCGGGTCGGGGAGAAAAGAATATCGGACGGGCCGTGGGTCGGGTCGGGTTGGGTCGGGGGGAGAAAAGAATATCGGACGGGCTGCTGCAGCTATCGGGCCGGCCGCTGTATTGTTGGGTTCACTCTCCCGGTACCTCCTTCACACTGCCCGGCTCGGCCTGCAATCTCCTACCCAGGAGGGAACTCTGTGACCCTCTGCCCTGCTCAGCGTAAGTCGTGTGCCACTCTGGTCATGTTGTGCGCACGACTTATGCTGAACGAAAAAACTTTCGGTTTTTCGAGGTTTTCGGTTTTCGGAAGTTCGGATAAAGGATAGTCTACCTGTAGTACTCGGTAAAATAATGGGACTAAAAGGCAACAGGTTCCCTGGACCAGATGGCCTGCATCCCAGGGTCTTAAAAGAAGTGGTGGCAGAGATAGTGGATGCATTGGTTGCAATATACCAAAATTCCCTGGACTCTGGAGAGGTCCCAACGGATTGGAAAACCGCTAATGTAGCATCCCTATTTAAGAAAGGAGGGAGACAGAAAGCAGGAAACTATAGACCAGTTAGCCTAACATCTGTTGTTGGGAAAATGCTGGAGTCCTTCATTAAGAAAGCAGTAGCAGGGCATTTAGAAAAACATACTGCAGTCAAACAGAGTCAGCATGGTTTTAGGAAAGGGAAATCATGTTTAACAAATTTGCTGGAGTTCTTTGAGGATGAAACTAGCAAGGTGGACAAGGATGAGCCAGTGGATGTGGTTTATTTGGATTTCCAGAAGGTATTCGATAAGGTGCCACATAAAAGGTTACTGCATAAGATAAGAGCTCACGGAGTTGGGGCTAATATATTAGCATGGATAGAGAATTGGATAACTAACAGGAAGCAGAGAGTCGGGATAAATGGGTCATTTTCTGGTTGGCAAATGATAACTAGTGGGGTGCCGCAAGGATCGGTGCTGGGGCCCCAACTATTTACAATCTATATTAATGACTTGGATGAAGGGGTCGAGTGTAATGTAGCCAAGTTTGCAGATGATACAAAGATGGGTGGGAAAGAAAGTTGCACAGAGGACTCAAAGAATCTGCAAAGAGATATAGACAGATTAGGTGAGTGGGCAAACATTTGGCAGATGGAGTATAATGTGGGAAAGTGTGAGGTTATCCACTTTGGCAGGAAAAATAAAAAAGCAAACTATTATTTAAATGGAGAGAGATTACAAAATGCTGCAGTTCAGAGGGACCTGGGGATCCTTGTGCATGAAACACAAAAAGTTAGCATGCAGGTACAGCAAGTAATCAAAAAGGCAAATGGAATGTTGGCCTTTATTTCAAGGGGGTTGGAGTATAAAAGCAGGGAAGTCCTGCTACAACTGTACAAGGTATTGGTGAGACCACACCTTGAGTACTGCGTACAATTTTGGTCTCCTTATTTAAGGAAGGATATACTTGCATTGGAGGCAGTTCAGAGATGATTCACTAGGTTAATTCCAGAGATGAGGGGTTTGACTTATGAGGAAAGGTTGAGCAGGCTGGGCCTATACTCATTGGAATTTAGAAGAATGAGAGGTGATCTTATCAAAACATATAAGATACTGAGGGGGCTCGACAGGGTTGATGCAGAGAGGATGTTTCCCCTCATGGGGAAATCTAGAACTTGGGGGCACAGTCTCAGAATAAAGGACCACCCTTTTAGAACTGAGATGAGGAGGAACTTCTTCTCTCAGAGGGTCGTAAATTTGTGGAATTCTCTGCCCCAGAGAGCTGTGGAGGCTGAGTCATTAAATACATTTAAAGTGGAGATAGACACATTTTTGCAAGATAAGGGAATGAATGGTTATGGGGAGTAGGCTGGGAAGTGACTTTAAGCCATGATCTTATTGAAAGGCGGAGCAGGCTCAATGGGCCAAGTGGCCTATTCCTGCGCTGATTTCTTATGTTCTTATGTTCTTATTTTAGTTCATTCATCCAGAAATACCTTTAAGTTCCCTCATTGCAGCATTCAATTGGTTCTTAAATGACTGTAGGGTTTTTGCCTCCATCACTCTGAGAATTCATTTCATGTATTGATCACTCTAAATGTGAAGAACTTCCTTTATCAGTCCTAAGCCTTCCTTTTGCTAGTTTGAACCTGTGTCCCCTTGCCCTACTCTTAAAATTACCTTTCCTATACCGCTTATAATCTTATATATCTTTATACAGTCACCTCTCAGATGTCTCCTTTCAAGGCTGAAATAACCATCTTTTTCCAATCTGTGTTTCTCCAGTTTCAGATGGCTGGAAGAGGGGGTTCGAGCTGTGCATCAGAAAATACTTACTGAGTCTAATGCTTCTGATTAAATTCATAATATTAATAAATCATTTTCACGAATCATTAACAGCTTTATCAGTTTTTAAAAAAAATCCTCATTTGACTTTTTGCAGAAAAGCTGATTTGAATTCCCTGCAATAATAAACCTGCAAGCAGAATTATTCTCCTGCTGCATTGCACCTAAATATGGCTAGCACCACGATATGCATCACTAAGTCGATTCAACATTGTGCAGCCGGTTTATTTTGTTCTCCCAATAGTGTGCTGCCTTGGAACAAATAGAACAGGCAAATTCCGTTGGTGCAGGGTATTTTTACCTTTGCCAGCTGACCTTGCTCTGGCTAGACATTAGATCTCCTTGAAGGTGGGATGGTGGTACGGATTGGGTAGGAGTCCTCAACAGCATTGATGCTGTTCTCTATGTATTTTTCACTTCTAGTGAATGGGGCATGAGCCATTTTAGGTGCTGGCATCATTTAAGGCTGTGTCTTCTCACAGTGGTAGCAGAATAACAGAGGCTGCAGTGTAATAGCAGAGCAGTGGAGTATTTAAATATGCAGGTGGTAATACATTTTACTATGTTCCACTGCCTTGATAAGCTGTTATCTCCATGACACCATGATGTACATACAGTTCTGTCTGAGCTTTTAATCAACAGCTTCAATAAGATGAGTTTGTTATCAACAAAGGAATTTGAGCAACATAACAAATTCAACACAAACCTAAATGACACATGTTAGCAAAGCAACTTGTGTTATGTAGTGTTTTGCATCAGGTCCAGTCCACAGTTTATCACTAGAAGAAACCAAATGCCTCCTCTAATGGCTCAATGGGTACATTCGCCACCTGGAATGCTATTGGCCTGTGTAAATCAGGAAGGTCTCAGCATTACTCCATGCTGACGTAACTGATTTCAGCTGAGGTGACGGTAGAGGTGCAGCAATTGAGCTCAGTGTCACCAAGATGGGGTGGGAGAAAAAGAAATCAGCCACATTCCTCTCCCAGTCACTGTCTACTAACCCCTGCTGGAAAATTCATGCATGTGGATATTGACTGAAGACAGGATTGGATTAAGCTGTGATGTGTTCAATGGTGAAACCCCCAACTATCACTCACTTTCTGTGCTCTGCTATGAAGGAGGACTGATGAATTGAATTAGCAGAGAGAGGCTACTGCCCACAGAAGTATACTCTAACATAGATCAACACCTCGAGGAGGAGAACAGAAGGAAACAGAAATCAAAACACAAAAAAAATCGTGAGATACTCTACAGAATAGTGTTACATTGTTGTCCCATCTGTTAGCATCATTTAGTAAGATATACCTGTATGTCAGTCCAAATAATACCTTGCAGCTGATTACAATAAAGCAGGTTTTAAAAATTCTGTAGTTTGTATCTGCCCTTATAAAGCTTAGATTTTTAGTAGAATATTGAACTTTGAAATGATTATTTATATTAAAATCTATGTTGGAATTATATTGTATGGCTCCGTCTTAGTCTTACAGCAGGCAGAATCTGCAACCTGTCTGCAAACTACTGTATGTATCTCGGGTAGATTGAGTGAATACATTTGGGATATGGATTAGATTATCTGGGTTACAGCTAGCACTCACATTGTACCAACAGCATTTCTACCACAACAAATGTCAATATTAAACTTCTTGAGCATTCAAGGCAACATCATCCAATTTAAAATGGTAATATTTTATAGTGTATTTACAGAAGCAGTCATCTACTGTAGGGGTTCGCAAAATTCCCCTATTTTCCCTGAAGATCGGAAATATTGGTCCACATCGTGGACAAAGAATTGGGTGATGTGAATTGTCTACAATGCTTTAAAACATGCCCAGAACCACAAAAGGCTGCATTGAGATGGACAGCATGTGGACAACACCGGAATCGAGGAGTTCTGTGGAAAAATTCACACACCTTAATGACAGTACATTTTTATTAATAAAATTGTTCCTTGGAGTTTGGTCATTTCAAAGAGGTTTGAAAATGGCCATCAGGAAAAAGCATGGCCAAAAGACAAAGCAGCTCGCAGCTCATGGATGTCTGTGTAAGTGGGAGAATACAAGGGCAGTCAAAGACCTGCCAATCAAAGGGAGTTTTCCCTTCTCAGAAGTTGTTTATTGACTTAAGGGATTACAACCACTTGAGAATAAACAACAGAACAATCGGCTTCTGTTTACACAGTAGTTTCAACCCATTCAAACCCCCTACACACACAATGAGGCACATTGAAACTGTGGAAAGGACTTTTGATATGCAACAGTTTAGGAATGACTGGATTTTGAATCACCCAATTCTGAACAATAGGGTAGTTGGATTCCCTTTTGTTTTAGCCCAGGTGAACTCTGGATGTGGGCGGGTACACTTCGGCCCCAGAGTGCAGACACATTAAACCACTCCAACCACTTTGAATCAGCCAATCACAGTCCTTCTCTTGTATATTGGAACTTTTGGGCGCGAGTTTTGCACACAGACTTTTTCAGCACCAAACAGGAGTTGGCAGGATATAAAAGATAGCTCCTGAGAAGCTATCTCTCTCTTACTTCGCTGGACCACAGGTGAGCAGGTTTTCTGACTCCTCAGCAAGGCAATCTAGTTAGAGGGTGGTAATTTAGGGGATATTGCTAAGATTGTTTAATCAACATTGTAGCCATTAACCCCTCGTTTTTGCCGTCCGCCTTCCCCTGTTAAGTAGTTTTACTGTAATTACTGTGTTCGTGTGGTATAGTTTAAAATTTGATTACAGTTTCTTTAGTTTAATAAAGTTTGACTTTCTCACACCCAGACCAGTTGTCCGTTTTAATATATCATTAATTATAAGTCCTTCAGTCAGAACTGGAAGGTGGGGTAGCGATTCGAAACCGCTGTATGGAAATTGGTTTACAGTGTAGCAGCAAAAGGCTGCCTGACCAGGTGAATTACCGTAAACCAGGTAAAAGGTTGGAATTGGTCAGAGTGCAGGCAAAGGCTGCTGACCAGGTGAATTACCGTAAACCAGGTAAAAGATGCCCCCTACAAATTGGTGACCGTGGCAGGACTGGAGGCAGTTCTTGATATGATAAGGGGTCTGGATCTGGAGAAAGCATCAGCTCTTGCTTTTCTTGCTTTTAGTCTGTGGGTAGCCCTGCAGATATTAGCGGCAGTGTGTAAGCTGACCTATGATAGCATAGGTGGCTGGGTTAAGAAGGGTGAGATGAGGAAGCAGGAGCAGGTGACAGAGGCCAAGAATCAGGAGTCAGAGTTGGGAAAATCCAGGCAGAGATAGAGCGCCTTGTGCAGGAAGTCACTGAGGCCAGAGATAGCGAGATGAGACTGCGGGAAGAGAATGTCCACCTCATCTCAGGAGTTACAGCAGCTTATAAGCTGGCCTGCGACCAAAGGTTTAGTGAAGCAGATCATGGCCCCTGTAGGGCAGAGATAGAAAGCCTTAAGGTGGATTTAAAGGGAGCAAAGGGGATGATTTGCATGATCGGCCCGAAGGCAGGTCAGCCGGATTTTACCAGCAGCCCAAATCAAACCGCCCCACAGGCAACACCCAGGGAAAGGCTGGCTAGGGAATTAGAGATCCCAAGACAGCAGCCCACAGCTCTGGGTTTTGAGGAGCTCTGGCAGCAAGGAGGGGTGGACAATGGGGTGGTAGGAGAACGGCAGCAGGTCCCGCTAGGCAGGCGGGGACCAGGACCAGTGTACCCCCTCCGACAACGGAGGTACAGTCCGCCCGTGAACGATAATAACCCAGGGGCTGTTCAGAATACCTATCTGGTACCTTATGATACCCAACAGCTCAGAGGCATGGTGAAACATATTCCCGTGCTCTCTGAAAAGGGAGACCCCTCAATGCACTTCCAACAAGTAGACCAGGCAGCCAGCGTTAACGGCTGTGATAATGAAGAGAAAGCCAGAATGTTGCTTTTCTCTGTGGATAGCAAGCTCTATCAGACCCTTTCAGATGAGGCCAAGAGAGGGCAGAACTGAACCAGCGGCAGCAGACCCAATGGCTTCGTTGCCTGGTGTCCAATTGCCTGCCCCAGATAAAGGTAAAAGCTGATACTTCGTTTGACCACCGAAACCCCCTAGTAACCGAAGAGACTGTAATCCGGCAGCTCACGGTAGCTTATAGAAATGGGAGGAATAGTGAGACCCCCCAGCAAAAGGGTAAAGTCCACAAGGTTAAACCTGGGGCTCAATATCAGAAAGAGTGGCGTCAGGAGGGGAGCCATCCCTCCCAGAACAAGGTCACTTGTTACAAGTGCGGGGAGGAGGGCCACTGGCATAAGGATTGTAAAAAGCCTTTGAGAGACGATAAAGCCAGGACCCCCGCAGCCCCAGCTCAGAGGGTAGAGACAGGAATTTCCCCCGCCTTAGTCGAGTCGCTACTGGAGGCAATGCGGTCTCTCCTGACCAACTAGGGAAAGGTAGCAGCCATCAGTGGTGCTGCAGCCCCCTGCCCACCTCTGCCTCCCCACAATGACTGGCCGATATGCTGGTCAAGGAGGGTGCACGTGCAGGCACTTTCTGGGACCCATATGGGTCCAGGCCAGTGGCAGTGATTACAGGCAGGGATGGGACACAGAAATACAGGAAAATTGTACAAATCTGACAAGTCAAGTTCAAGTTCACAGCCAAAGTTTAAATTTAAACAAGTTATGTGGCTCAGAAACAAAGAAACAGCAACCTGAGATTAGAAATCTGCAGGCTGCTGCCAATCCATCCACAGAGACTGCCCATGCATGCGCAGTTGCTGGTCTGGAGACAGGAATTCCCCAGTCTTCTCAAGACCAGGTTCGCGCAGGCGCAGTGGCACGCCTGAGGGGAGAGGTTTCCCAGCACCAGGTTCGCGCAGGCGCGGTTTCCCAGCCCGTACCACCAGCGGATCCTTTTCAGTTTTCCCGCGCAGGCGCAGTCGCGCGCCTGAGGGGAGAGTTTTGCCAACGGGAGGTTCGCGCAGGCGCAGTCACGGACTCAGAACCCCGAGCGGCTCTTGCTCACTGTAAGGCCAAACGCACAGGTGCAGCCAGCCATTTAAAGGTCCCTGCTTCCCAACCTATACGCGCAGGTGCAGTAGCCGGCTTGGAAGACCCAGCGGTTCTTCCTATCTTTTTCCATCAAATCGAACGCGCAGGCGCGGTTGCCTGTGAGAGTGTAGCAGTTACCCGGCCATTTGAAAAGATTGTTCATGCAGGCGCAGCTGCCTGCGGGACCCCAGCGGCTCCTCATCGGTTTTCCCGCGCAGGCGCAATCGCCTGTTTGAAGCCAGAGGCTTCACAGCCTCCGCCGCGGGACTCCGAGGAGGAGGTTTGCGCAGGCGCAGTTGCCGGCGGGACCATGGTGGCTCTTTTTCAGGAGGTTTGCGCAGGCGCAGTCGCCTGCTTGAATACAGAGGCTTCACAGCCTCTGCCGAGGGCCTGTATTGATAAGCCGATTACCCCTGTGGTAGCTTGTCTTGAGTCTTATCTCGGCAAGCCGGTTGCCTATGTGGTAGCTTGTCTCGAGCTCATTTGGACAAGTGGGTTGCCTCATGGAAGCTTGTCCTGTGTTCCTATCTTGACTAGCTGTTTGGTAGCTTGTCTTGAGCTCTTATGTTTGTTACTGTTTTCCTTGTGTGAATCTAGTAATGTGTGAATCTAGTAAAGTACTGTTATTTAAGACTGTATACCTGCTTCTCGCCTTGTCTGTCTGCACTTGGGTCCAGAACCAGCCTCGCCCGGACAGCACGGCCCCGTATCTACACGCCCCCATGACTCCCAACCTTGACACTGCCAGCCAAAGTTTCCCCCATAGAGATGCCCCTCAGAAAGTCTCAGCGGGCCCGCAAGCCCAAGAAAAGATGGTCACCAGGGTACCTGCCACAAAGAGCAATCTCCCAAACCGGGGAGAAGCCAAAGGGCAGAGGTCCCCAACCAGCAGCCATAAGCTGCGAGGGACCAGAGGCAGGAGGCAGTCCAGCTTCGCTACAGCCAGCAGTAATCTGCGACAGTGCCAGAGATTAGCCTGGCCTTCCGGAGATGGGCGGCATTTGTATTATAGCTATGTGTGTATATAGCTTGCTTTAAGGTGTAAATTGTATGTTTAGAATTAACTGGTAGTTTTAAGTTAAGTTTTAAGTTTATAAGTGTGCCAAATGTTTGTATTTTGGTCTGAGGTCGAGGGACCCGACCATGTCTCCACTTAAGGCAGCAGGTCAGTGAGACATGGCTGCATGTCCTTTTAAGTTCTTTTGCAGGACAGTGGAAGAAGAAACAGCCCTGTTCGCCCAGCCTGAGCTGGGCATCGAAGGAAGATATGGAGATACAGAATGTTGGGGATCACCTTTTCACTGGACAAATCCAGAGGGAAACCCCACAGCGACATTTGGGAGAAACCGGACAGGGTCCGGAGGAACTTGCCTACTCCTCCTACGCAGAAGAGATGGCCCCAGCTGGGTGGGGCATGGCCCCCAACCAGGTAAAAGGTTGGAATTGGTCAGAGTGCAGGCAAAGGCTGCTGACCAGATGAATTACCGTAAACCAGGTAAAAGATGCCCCCCTACACTACTGAGTGTTCAAAAATACTGTCTCTGGACAGTTTTCTTTTAATATTTTTTTCAACTGTATCCTCCAAATCAACTGGTTAATATTGCGAGAGCAGCTCTCATTCATTGCTGTACATTGATGCCTGTGAGGATTAGTTGAACATTACCCCTTTCATAAGCCAATATTTTGTTCCCAACTAGTCAGCTTGGCTAATATGCACTGAATTTTCACTAGTATTCAGCTACATTAATCAAGGAGAAGAGCTTCTTCACAACATTAACCATTCTATTCAAACCGGTTCATTGGCAATATTATGTCACAGCTGGATGTACTGTCTATCATCTAATCCTCTTTTACAACTTTCACTTGTATTTTTGTTCATTATTTAGTTTAGTCTGACAACATTTCCCCCACCACTTTCATCTTTGTGGTGTCTCCTTTTTCACATAACATTTACTTTGAGCCCTGGCAGGATCCTGCCAATTATAGGGCATGTTCAAAAATAGAGCCATTCCATTAGGAAAAGGGCAAGGGAGATTAGAAAAGTACAAAGAAAGTGCAAAGGTGTCAAAAAATTGTATTGATAAATAATCTAAGGCCAAAAGAGGAAATGGAGTGTATGTCTAAAGGGAACAATCTAGCATCTATATATCTAAACGGATACATCTGTCTGTCTGTCTGTCTGTCTGTCTGTCCTTCGGTGTGTGTCTGTCTGGCTATGCACTCTAAAGTTATAGAGCATATCTACACGTGCGTTACATCAAAAGAAAGCTTACGATTCCAAAACGGTCGTAGCGTATTTACGTTTCGGCCGGACAAAAATTGCGCCCCGCGTATCCAAAACACCGTTCAAAATTCCGCTCATTAGCATCTCATTATCCGCTCATTAGCAATAGAGTGACGTACGAGGTCGACCAATCGTATGCGGATTCCTGGCGCATGCGGGCGGGCCCTCCTACAGTCGAGTAACGGGAAGATTGACCAATCCTACACTTTGGTGACCTGACGGTCAACCAATCAGTGCATGTGTGGGCGGGCCTTATCGTTCTGACGAGGTGAGTAGCCGCCCATCTTGCTTCCATTCTTTTTCCTGCTTTTTGCATCTTTCGTTCAAATATACATTTCCAGCAAAAAAAAAAGTCGCTTTTTAAAACACAAATTGTTTTTAAAAAAGTTAATTAATTTGTACATCTTTTCTCTAACCTCTATAATTTTCCTACCTTTCACCGTTTTTGTAGGCCTCGAAGCCTCGGCCTCTCCTCTGCACCCACTCCCGAGCTAGGCACCTCCCGGCCCCAGTCAACAAGCGGCCCCCCGATCGCCGCCATCTTTGTGAAGGCTGGAGGGGTGGGCCTTCAGCCGAGCGTCGCTACCACCCGCCAGCTTAGTAAAGGCGGGTGGGGCAGGAGTCAGCGCGCACGACTTGAGTCCGGCCCGGTCCTCACGCAGTATGTTGCGCGGGCGGCGTCTCTCTCTCTCTGCTCTTGAAGCCGGCTCGGGCGGGGGGCAGGGCTCAGGAGATCGGGGGGGGCGGGGCTTGGAAGATGGTGGGGGGGGCAGGCCTTGGAAGATCGGGGGGGGTGGGCCTCGGGAGATCGGGGGTGGGGCCTCGGGAGATCGGCGGTTGCCTCGGGAGATCGGGGGCGGGCCTCGGGAGATTGGGAGGCGGGCCTCGGGAGATCGGGGGGGTGGGCGGGGCCTCGGGAGATCGGGGGGGCGGGCCTCGGAGATCGGGGGAGGGGTCAGCCTCGGGAGAGCGGTGGGGGGGCGGGCCTCGCGATATCGGGGGGTGCGAGCATTGGGAGATCGGGGGGCGGGGCTCGGGGGCGGGGCTCGGGAGGCGGGGCTCAGGGGGCAGGCTCGGGAGATCGGGGGGGCGGGGCTCAGGATATTGGGGGTGGGGCTCGGGGAGGTG